>NC_139321.1:34977500-35617500 GCF_056507025.1 Lutjanus erythropterus | reverse complement strand
CTCCTGTAAATCATGTCATTATTTCTCTTATCTTGTAACCTGGTAGAGGTCCCAGGACTAGGGTGTGTGAAAACAGGAAAAAAGGAAATGGAAGGCAGGGGTGTCACTGTGCATGTGAGGCAAGGTGGTTTTGATTAAGGCCACAATATAATGCATTTTGAGCAGATGAGTCACACACTCTAATCTTGTTCGGTCTGAAAAGATAACACTGTTCTAAAACTGACTGTTTTGTGAGCATTTTTTTTTTTACCTTTAGACCAATCAGCTGATCTAAATTCAAATTTTCCTGTAATCAAAAGGAAAATTAGTCATTAGGAACATCCCTAGTGTAAATGCATCTGTCTCCCCAAGATATTTAAGTAATCTTTATCCCTCCAAACTGTATGATCACATATGATCATGAAAAAGGCGCAAAAGCTGTTTAAGCGTTTATGTGATGTCTGATCATTGACACAACTGATCATGTGGGTGAGAGAGGCCTGATCTGTGTGGGGGCGATGCAGCATGAGTGAGAGCAAAACTTTTGTGTCCTTCACACGCATTCATTATGGATAGTTGTTGGCTATCTTAACTGATATCGCTAACACTAAAGAGCTTGAGCTATTCTTGAGTTATTCTTCTTCTGGCGGTCATAAAACAGCCTTAGCTGCATTAACACTTCCTTCAGTCTTTTCACCTCCAAGAAACAACAACAAAGTTCTGAGACAGTCAAAGAGCCTGAGAAGAACAAATTGATTCAGACAGCAGAGATATCCTGACTTTAAGCCTCTGGTAATGAAACCTTTCAAATTCTACAGCTCCTGGTTGTGACACAGGTTTTATGTTAAAAATGTATAACCTCTAAACCCAAGCTAAAGGGTTATTTTGTCAGACTTGAAACACCTCCAGTTCTACTGAAGAGACAACTTATATTTTAAGCAGTTAATCGAATGATAATTTTTCAATTAGTTGACTAATCTAATCTCTAAACAGGAGCAAAAACTTTTCTCATTAATATTTAAATATTTTATTCAATCATAATCCTGAATAAAAGACACAGAAAACACATTAGAATAACAGTGGCATCTTTTAAAATAAGTCTAATTTCCACTCTATTTAAAAAAAACTATTTGTCAGATGCCTGATCAGAAAAACACTGGACCTCAGATTCAAAAGGATTGTGAGACATGAGTGACCTTCCCCTGAACTGGACAATCACTATTTTTAATTAAGTACTTGACTTAAAATTTAAACTGGTCACTACATTGACTTATTTCATCACTGGAGCAATATGCAATTAAGGACAATCACTGACAATGTATTTACATCAGCGTGGGACAAGGAAAATAACTGAAACAATTGTCAGACTGCAACAACAGGCTGTAATACTACTTGTAGAAATTTTATCACTCATACACAGCCAATTAAGTCAAGAGAAAGTGTAAAGTGGCTGAATAAGACTATAAGATGGTGTAACAACCGCAGCAGTACAGAAATGATCTTAACAAAGGGGCAATGAAAAAACATTCAGAAGATAATCTATATGTGACAACTACTAACAGACACGTTCCATGTGTTGATAATCTTAATATACTGTGCTTGGGTGCTGACAGAGAGTAAACAGGACGGTGCAGTCTTGCTATTGTTGCTACTTTTTGACAAAGCACCTCGGTGCTTTCACTTCAGGCACTTGTTGCACTGTTGTGATGGTGTTTCCAGTTTGCAAAAAGAGAAGCACACCGTTGCATCTCTGTCTAAAATACTCCCACAGTTCATATGATCGTGGGTGAGGGCTGTCAGCAGCAGCTCGTTCTCTGGGTGAATCCATGCTTTGCAGTTCATTGCGGCGTGTCAGCGCACATTATGCAGATCATCGTATTTCAGTAATTGTCAATGAATGGCCCCAGCCCTATGACACAGCGAGCAGTATTAGTATTCTCCATGACTAGTCGTGGGTAAAATCAGTGGTTTGCCCTTGAGCTGAAAGATGCATTGTAGCTTAGTTTGTATTGTTGGCATTAAACCATGTAGATGAATGTAACTGAATGTAAATCAGACCAGGATTTTTATTGGATAATTATCTTCTCTGTCTCAATCTATTTGTCTGCCTCCACTTTGAACTTTCTAGTAAAGACTTCTCTAGTAAACACAAAAATGCCAAAGACATCTAAAAATACTCAAAACTGTTTAGTTGCATAGCAACAAGGATGAAGATATGCTCCTCGCATGCTTTTAGCCCCTTCTTCTAGACATTCACAGCAGTCCTGAGAAAAGCCTTGTGTCTGATCACAGCCTGAGGACTAATGACACCTCCTCAATGTGTCAAAAGGTATCCTGGGTATCAAAATGACTCGACAGCAAAACATAGTGCTATGACATATGCGATTATTAAACTGGGCAATTGTCTTTTTGCTCAGTTTTATCCTCCACTATAATTTCTGTTGTGAAGTTGCATTGCACTTTGGTTTACCTGCCAAACAGTGTAGGTGGTGCTTTGGTTGATTTTTCTATTTATGATATTTGAGTTTCCTTCAATGGTGCACTTGTCTTCTTGGTTCTGCTTCTTGGGTTTATAAAAAAAAGATCCGTCTGACCTTTGTGTTAAATGTACTGTTAAAAAAAAGCTGCTTTGCCACAGGCACATTCGCTATGATGAAAGCACTGTATCCATCAGTGAAAAACATATTTTAAACCTGTTTTGGTGACCTGGGAGCAACAGAAACAAGCTGTAAACACAACATTTAAGTTAATATGGAGAGAATTTAGGAGTCAACAGTTGTTTATATACACATCCAGAAGATACAGAGCAATTTAAACATGCATTACATCCATAGATTTCCTGTAAATGTGATGAATGTATGTTCATATTAATTCTCCTCTTCACAATTTTCCCACTGGTTACTAAACTCGTGACAATACTGGTATTACCAATTACACTAGACATTTTACAAGATATGAGTGTTGAGGTTTAACATCAGTTATGTTAAAGCGCTCACTTCGATCTTTAAGTTAGATCTTTACATCTTTTACTTAATTTGAACAAAACCAATACTTAGACAGCTGGTTCATCAGTTAGTTTCAAGTTGCCAAGTCTATGTTAGTCATGTTAGCTTCTTGTCAAGTGGTTGTGTCTAGAGGGGAATCTGAGATTTGCAAATTTATTTTAGGAACAATAACTACTATGGTAGGTTTAGGAACAAAACTGCATTGGTAGGTTTTGGAACAAAAAATACTCACATAGGTTTTAGAACAGTAACTACTCAGGTAGGTTCAGGAACAAAAGTACTTGGGAAGGTTTAGGAACAAAAGTACTTGGGAAGGTTTAGGAACAAAAGTACTTGGGTAGGTTTAGGAAAAAAAACTACTCAAGTAAGTTTAGGAACAAAAGTACCTGGGTAGATTTAGCAATAAAGACCACTTTCCACTTTTATGTCTGCATGCCACTCATCCCCAGCAGTATTTGGTAATACTGGAGCTCTGTACAATTCAATCTATACAACTATATCCAGTGGTCAAGCAACCTCAAGTCAGCATTGCGTTTGAAATTTGACTCCTGCTACTCTGTGCTGCAACTCTGTTGCTGTACGACTGACCATTTTTGGTTTATAAATGTAGCGTCCATTGTCTGACAAAATTGCAATAGCACACTTAGATGGTGCTGCTGTATCTCGAAACAACACCGATGAGAGGAGGGAGACCATAACAGTTGCATTTGCAGGCTGTAAAACCAAAACAATAAGCTGAAAGATGCTAAAATGCTCCTTAGAACTGAAGGAAACTGAGGTGACTGATGACTGCTGATGAGTCCTTTCACATACATTATGTTATTGGATCAATTGTTGTGTGTAAATAATGATTACAGCACTTTCAAATGAAATGTATTATGTGAAATGTAAAAATGAGAAGACTAGGAAAAATCCTGGTTTATGTCACTAAAGCCACGGAAAAGGCCAAACAGAGTTCCCTGGCCGCATTAGTGTTACAACTCCTGCTGAATTTAATTCTTCGCATGGAGTTCTCTCCCATTTGTGTGTGTGTGTGTGTGTGTGTGTGTGTGTGTGTGTGTGTATGTGTGTGTGTGTGTGTGTGTGTGTGTGTGTGTGTGTGTGTCCTCAGATAACTTTGTGAGGGAGAATCCACGTAGTTGGCAACAGTGTCCCTCTGTTCAGGAAAAATCCCCAACTGGCTGTCTGCTTTGTTGCACTGCATGCCTTACAAGCAAAGCAGGGCTGAATGAAGTTTTGTGGTGTGGAAGTGTATCTCATGGCCAGGCTTACTTCTTTATTTATTTATTTATTTTAATAAGCCTTTTAGCAACGGGTGTTGTCATAGACGACTGCTGGAGCTTAGTATAGGAAATATTAGAGTTTTGTTGATTCGGCTGGTGGCTTTTGGAGCAAGTTGATTGGATTTTTTTCCCTTCTTTTTTTCTGAGCAGTTTGTGTAGGTTCTGTTGGCCATGATGCCATCAGTAAGCACTGCACAGCCAGTCACAAGAGCATTAAAACTCTCGTTTCCATGACATCTACTTCATCTTTCAATATTTCCACCTATACACCTTACAATCATCAATGCATCTATTTACACTTCCGTGTACCGATCCTTCTTTCTACCCATCTATCCTTCCTCTTTTCTATTAGTATTCACACTCTATCCCTTTATAACTCCCCCTAACTCTCTCGCTCTCTCTGCTGTTTTTCTTTGTCCATCTGTCTCAGCCTGTTCCAGATCTTCTTTTCTCCTCCGGCAGTCTTTCCCTCTGTCTCTGCCTTACTTACACTTTCTGCTTTTCCATTTCAGCTGTTTAGCTCATGTTCTTATGCAGAGCAACTTAAAATAAGCAAGGATGTAAAATAAATTTCAATTCTGACACCGGCAGAATTGACAGTGTCAAGTAGCATGTGGACATCCGCAAGTCACAGCAGCATGTCTGTGACACCCGTTCTAGTTTCTGCAGTACACCTAGTGGATGTTTTAATTATTGCACTCACAGAAAAGCATACATGGTTGCATGCTGCATTAAACTCTATAAACTTGAGCTAGATGGATAAATTTAATATATGAGTCAATATTATCTTATGCAGATCCATCAGTGTATATAACATCTAATAAATAATCCAACAATAAATGACAATACCAATAAATGTAGTAATTTATTAACAGTCTCACTGTTAATCTGTCCAAATAAACAATAAGAGCATTGATAAGATTATGAGCAAGTGCAGAGCAGTAGGTACACAGACTGTCTACGTGCCTCCCCAACACACATTATTTTGGTTCATGTAGGTGCAGCATAGAGTACAAACATACTGGGTGAAGTTGAATATAGATCTGAAGGTGTGGTGATGAATAAATGTGTCCCATCACCAGCCTCATTGCTCTGCAACAGCTCAATACATGGAAAGACACTTATCCAGGAGATCACATTGTTGTCTGAAAGGTGCAGAGGCAGGTAGAGGCAGATGGTGTGTTTTCTTTTGTTTTTTTCTAAGCTGGATACGCGGCTCAGATGTACAACATTTATGACCAACAGACCCATCTGATGTCTGCAGAGGTATGAGTAGTTATTAATTGCAGCCTGGTGTCATCTGACAGTGGATGGCTATGTGTAATGGCACTGCAATCTGGCACAGCACATCTCCAATCAGTGGCTGCAGAATTATCAACTAAAGCTGCATCTTACAATTATATACACTGTCAATTGTTCTGTCAATTATTTTCTTGATTAATCGATTATGTGTTTGGTCTATAAAATGTTAGAAAATGCTGAATTTGTTTCCCAAAGCCAAAGATGACACCCTCAAATGTCTTATTTTTCCCACAACCCAAAAACATTCAGTTTACTTTCATAGAAGAACTACAAAATGTTGACATTCATGAATGTTGCCACTCATGAATCAGAGAATTTTGACCTTTTTTCTTGAAAAAATTATCCATTTATCTTCAACTGCTTATCCAAAGTCAGGTTGTAGAGGTAGCCGTTCCAGCAGGGCATCACAGCCTTTCCCTGGCCACACTGACCAGCTTTGACTGGGGGATCCCAAGGTGTTCCTACGCCAGGGTGGACATATAATCACTCCACCTAGTCCTTGGTCTGCCCTGCGCCTCCTCTCAGCTGGACTTGCCTAGAACATCTCCCTAGGGAGGCGACCAAGTGGCATCCTTGGGAGATGCCTGAACCACCACAACTGGCTCCTTTCTGTGCAAAGTACCTCACGATCAACTGATGCACCTTATCGCTGTAGAAGATGCCAGCCACCCTACTGAGAAAACTCATTTGTGCTGCTACCCATGATCTCGTTCTTTCGGACCATACGTGAGAGTAGGAATGAAGACTGACTGGTAGATTGAGAGCTTTGCCTTTTGGTTCAGCTCTGTTTTTGTCACAATCGTGCAGTAAAGTGAGCGCGATACCGCTCCCACTGATCTGATTCTCTGGTCCATCCCACGCTCTACTGTCCCCTCACTCGAGAGCAGGAACCCAAAGATACTTGAACTCTCTCACTTGCAGTAAGGACTCGTTCTCTACTCGGTGTAGACAATCCACTATTTTCCTGCTAAGGACCATGGTCTCAGATTTAGAGGTGCTGATCCTCATCTTAGCCGCTTCACACTCTGATACAAACCAAGACAGCGAGTGCTGGAGGTCACAGCCTGATGATGCCATCAGGACCACATCATCTACAAAAACCAGTGATGCAATCCTCCGCCCACCAAACTGCAGTCCCTCCCTTCCACGACTACTCCGGTAATAAGTCGCAGGCCTGACAGAGGACAACCCTCACCGGGAAAGAATCCAACTTACTGCCGAAAACTCGGACACAGCTCTCGCTTTGGCCGTACAGAGATTGCATGGCCCTGAGCAGTGACCCCCTCACCTCAGACTGCTGCAGCACCTCCCACAATATCTCTCGGGAAACTTGGTCATACACCTTCTCCAAATCCACAGATCACATGTAGACTGGATAATCATACTGACCATTAAAAAAAGAAATAAATAAAATTTACAAATTACTCAAACTGATTAATCACTATCAAAATAGTTGCCAATTAATTTAATAATTGATTCAAAATAAATTAATCATTACAGTTATCAACATATCTGTCCTACTTTCTCCAGATGGCTGCAAGGATTTAATAAGTGAAGGGAAATGTTTTCATACAGTAAAAATTAATGATTTGTTTTCATTAAAAGTGTTCAATTAAAATAGCTTCATTAAATTTTAAGGATTTTTGTGCTGTGCATTTGCTTCAAGTATTGTGTTTGCTATTGCAGATAAAATCATCAAACTAGCAGCAGACTGATGTGGCAGAAACAGACATGCTGTCTATTTTCAATTCAATGCATCTCTCTTTCCACCTGTGTACCGTGTGCTGTGCACTGGGCACCGAAATATCAAACAGACGGACAGAGTCTCAGGAAAATATCAAATGGTCAGAGCACTGCTTGTGCTGGTCTTTGCTCCAACATTAAAATGGAACCCTATATTTCACATGTAAGATGTTATATTTAGTGCACACAGGGAAGTACACTGATTTTACACAGACGTGTGTTTTTCCAGGTTTTACAAGCAATATTACTTAATATGTGAAAGAAGTTGTATAAATATAGAAGCCGTAATTTTGTGATGAAGAAACAAAATGTGTGACAAAACAGAATAATAATGAAGTACTAGGTGCTTCAGAGAAGTCCTGGCCTACAAATCTTGTTCTCTAGATGGTCTCCAGACCCCAACAAACACACACCATCACCTCACATCATCATGATTTTTTTGTGAAAATGAAAATTGTGATACAAGAATAATTTCCACTTATCGTGAATTAACCATATCATGCAGCCTTGCTACAAAAAGACAGAAATATGCAGGTGTGGAGTTATAAAGGAGTGAGCTTACCAGAGCTCTGTAGCCTGATTCTCATCTCTGCTTGAGGCTAGACGCTCCTTATGATAGCTGTCAGAGAAATGAAAGGAAAAAAAAACTTGGTTCAGTACAAATGTATTTTCTTTACAGTAATATAGTGGGAAAATTGTTTGTATGCCCTTTAACACTCAGCACTTGTTTCACCCCCACCAGGCAGCTTCACATTGTCAATTGTTTTGTGTGACATTTTTTTTTTTTCGAAAAAGGCTTTAATCTCCCATAGGAACAAGGTTATTGGCTTTTCATAGACTGTATGTTACATGATATTCCTGAATAGTTTATGTTGTTTGAGCCTCAGCACAGCCTTTACAAAGGTCAGTCACCTCAACAGCTCTGCTTCAATAACAACCACAGGATATCCTATTGGTTACACAGACCGTCTCATAACACATAGATCCCTGTTCCCATCCTGCTCTGTAGCAACTAAAGACAAGTGCTGAGTTATAGAGGAATTTCATCAAATAATGAAAGGATTCAAAAACACAAACATCACTGAACAACAGCAGAAACACCATCACACAGTTATAATATGGCAGATGAACTAGAAATATTCTCTTTCTTTAGTGAAAATCTATCCTTTATTAAATATAAAACCTAGCCATACATATTTTATTAATGTCTACTGAAATGACACAACTGCTAAAATCACAATTCATTTAATAAGATGCACTCTTACATGGAAAATACATATTTTATTGAAAACATTACGAGCAAATAGCTGTTAAATGATGAAAAACCTTTTAATCACATGAATAAATGTGAAGATGTATACATTTTTATGGTTGTAGGGTTGAGTGTTGTACCTAAATACTTTCTTAGCACCAACCAAAATGTGTCTGTACTGATTATCACATTCTAAGTGCTTTAATCCAATGGTTACCAACCTGGGGTTCGACCTCCCCTCGGGGGGTGACAGAAGTCACAGGGGTCCCCAAAGCTTTGTCTGCTCTGTCTGAGGCTGTCAAAATTAGATTTGCACATGTTAACTAAAACCACGATTAATACAAAAGTCTGTATACAAAACTAAATATACTCAAAAATACTTTAGTGTGCTACTTAGAAGGCTGTACCTCTGTGATAATGAATCATTATTAGTCTTTTGGTGAGGATGAGGGTGTATAAACCTACTCTGTTGGGTTGTAAAAAGGAAAAATGTTACCAAAGAGACATTTGTTGTTTCTCATTCTTGCCTAAAATGCAACTTTAAATGCTCAACAGTCTGAGTTCTTCATTGTTGTATTCTGCACTTCATAATGCACTACTGATTTTCAATAGGAGGCAGGTCTGGACTGCAGGCGGGTCAGTCTCGTACCTGAAGTCTTTTACTACAAAGCCAGACTGTTGTTACATGCAGAGTGTGTCTCCGCATTGCCTTGCTGAAATAAGCATGGCATCCCTAAACAGTTGTCATCTGGATGGCAGCGTATGTTGTTCCAAAACCTGCATGAACCTTCCATCGTTAATGGAGCCTTCACAGATGTGACAGTTACCCATGCTGCCATGGGCACTAACCCACCACATCATCACAGATGCTGATTTGACTTCAATTCTCAGTTCCTCTCGTTGTTCTTACTCACAGTGCACAGATCAAACTGATAGGAGGATATAAATATAGATATAAAGTTAAACAAAGATAACAAGCTGAACAAAGATAAGCAAACATAAACACTAAGTCATTATGCACAGGCATGTTGCTTTGGATGACAGTGTCAAACAGACAAAGCTACACTATAAAGTGTCTCTTCATGGATTAGTCTGCTATGGTGTAGTTTATCTGATCAGGCTTGATGCACTCTAAAAGGTTTACGTGCTGAGAAGTAATTAGATCTCAGTGCTACCATCTCAGCTGTTTTAAAAATGTAACCAAAGTCGTGCATAGCTGCTATAGAAACAGTATGTGGTGCAGCTGGTGGCGTAAATGTCAGTGTGTATGTTTCACCAACACAGGGGTCTTTCTGCTGCCAATCCTTACAGACAATCAATGCATAGACGGACGTTTGTGTGTATTGTATTCACTCGCTGAAGGCGTAGGCTTGAACACTTCTGTCAAATCATTTAATCCATGGCACTAATCGCCTTTTTTTTCCATGGACACCCAGAGGGGCTGCTGGGAGGATTACCAGCCACACATCGCAGTTTGTTTGCTGTGATGGTTTGGCTCTTGTATTTCTTTAATTAACAAATGAAATACAAAATCTTATGGAGCGGTATACAGTGACTATGGATGTATTTAAACATAGTTCATGGTCTCTGTTGATTTCTTTCACCAACTCCTATTCCAGTTGTGGTTTTTAATAACTGCAGGGCTGGAAACAAATATCATTTTCAAAACTGATTAATTAAGAATATTAAAGGCAGATTAGATCAGGTAAAATATCTGTGACATCAAAATGACATCTTCAGTTTGCTTGTTTTGTCTGGCCAGTAGTCCAAAACCCAGAGATATTCAAATTACATTTAAATATCTTTTCAGTTTACAAAATTTTCACATTTAGAGTGGAGAATGTTTTTTACAGTACAAAGCTAGTACCAGTAATATAATTTGCCTTAGAATGTTTTTTTCTCAGTGTGTTTGGTAGCTCTCGTGTGCTATACAGAAATCCCTTAACAATCTCAAGCAGACCAGGAGGTCAGGGGTTCCAAACACCAACCTGATTATTCTGGAGAGGTCATGACTCGAAAAGCTTGAGAACCACTGCTTTAGTTCCGCCAATTTAAAAAAAACTAAATTATCTAATTAACTAATCTATGAATTAAGAGAAGTTAAGTACTGTGTGTTAAACACAGTAACTCTAAGCTAATTTACTTCTGACCATTGTCAGAGTATTTTCCTATCACTGATACTCTGCTTTCTTGTTTGTATCCTTTGCCTTTCCTTGTTCATTTGCCTCAAATGCAAAGCATTTCCAAACTAACACCATTAGATAATCTTCTGTACACCATGGCCTATTGTAAGCTATAGCCCAAAATTCTAATATTCATAGTTACACAAAGTTGCAAATGAATTCCTGCAGTTTGACAATGTGTTACATGCATATCTATATTGTTACCTTCAGGGCATGTCTATCATGTTAATTAAGATGCAGCAGCAACACACTCACAGATACACCGGTGAGGATCATAGAGCAGAACCAGCCAGCTTATAGTTTGTGCTGAAGTATGGACTTTCACAAAAAGCAACACGAAGAAAAAAAGAAAACAGTTACCAGCATCTGACTTACTACTCACATTATTTGGTTGGCTTCAAACGAGGCTTAAAGTTCACACAGTTTCTCCTGACTGTCCCTCAATATTACAACATTAATCCAACATGATCCCAGCCTGTGGTAGCAACCACATGCTAATACTAAGTTCACCAGGTAAACCCACAAAAAACAGTATTTCCCATAACACTAATAAGTACTGATTATGAGATGAAAGTGTGTTTAGCCAAATTTAGGTGATTAAAAAAAGACTGTGTGGAGCATACAGAGGGACAATATAGTTTACAAGTCTCTACAGACGTCTTAAGACTGCAGCTTTAATGCAGGCCTCAGTATTCTTTTATGTGAGCTGTGTGTTTGCATATTTCAAATATTACTATGGGGAAAAAAAACATCTGCTGATATCTGGCAGACAGCAGGAAATCCAGGCATAAAAAAATCAATTAGGGGAAAAGTGCAGTCTGGGTTGATCATATTAGGCTTAGGAT
Organism: Lutjanus erythropterus; assembly: GCF_056507025.1. Lineage (NCBI taxonomy): Eukaryota > Metazoa > Chordata > Actinopteri > Lutjaniformes > Lutjanidae > Lutjanus > Lutjanus erythropterus. The sequence goes on along the minus strand of NC_139321.1, from coordinate 35,605,908 downwards.
ATTTTTTATGCTTTCCTAGCAGGGATAAACACTACAGAGGATAAATTAAGGGAAAGAGTGCAGACAAATGCATGCAAATGCTAGGCTGAGGTTACATGGACTGAAATCTGATTTGTTTTGACTCCCAGCTGTCAAAATCGCAGACTCACACAGGACTGTTCAATAAATATGCTAGCTGAGTTCATGTTCAATTTAGAAGCCCTGCTTCACAACTGAGCTCTGGACGCAACCATATTAACTTCAAAGGCAGTGATTAAAAAAAGTATTCTTCTGTAAATTGAACTAGAAACCGAAATTATGTGTAATTGTGGTCCAGGAAAGCAATCAGTACTGAGGGAAACCCCGCTGTTATGGCTATCAAAATAGATTCTGTCTCTGCTATTCTAAAACCAAGGAGCCAAACTAAGATAGAGAACTGCTGGATTCCTCTGGGCGGGTGACTCCCTTCTAGTGAAACTGATGAAAAATTCATCTTGCCAGGTTCTGCTTTATCTTGCGCTCCTTGCGAAGCTTCATTAAATCTGCTATAAAACCTCTGCTTCCATTTGGTTCAGAGCTGCGAAGCAACTGAAGGTAGCCTCTGCTATGGATTACATTTACATTAATTCTCTCACACATTTACATTAATATTTTCAATACTGTGTATGCATTTTGCTGAGAGAGCATGTTACAATCCACAGAGAATCAGTGGAGACCTCTGAAACTGAGATATTGTCAACATGACAAAAAATAGGTTGGTTTAGAGGGTTAAAGGCCACAGCAGTCTGACAAATGCATTTATGTGCCTTTAAAATGACAAGTGTCAGCATTGAGAGGGTGGAGGGGAGAGTTAACGTGGGTGGAAACTAGCATCAAGTGAGCTTTTCGTTCATGGAGAGGGATTAGACGCCTCTCAGTAGAAACGGAGGTTGGATTCAATCCAGCCCTCTCTCCTTGCTGCTTTTCTCTCTTTCACCTCTCTCGTTTTCTCTCCTCTTATCCCTCCGTCTTTGATCTCTCTCCGTCCTTTCTTTCTCCATCCTCCACTGCTTCTTTCATTCCTCATGCTTCCTCTCGGCTGAGTGTACCCAGCAGTGACAAGCTGATTCATTCATTTTTCAGAGATTGGAGTTTTGTTTGGACAAACATTTCTCAAAGGCAGGAGAAAAAAAAACAGCTTCATTTGAGTTAAACCTGTTGATATTTTCAGTTTGTTTTATTCATTTATGCATTCTCGATTATCACACACATACAGTCTGACTGGCTTTCAGTTGCAGCCTTCTATTTCCTCTCCGAACAGCTTGTCCTCTCAATTTGCTTAATGTAAAACTAATTTGCATTGACTTAGATGTTTTCGAGAAAACATACTGCTGCTGTGATTGTGCAGTGGCTGGTTCTGGCAACTAGCCTTTAGGTGAATTTTAGGAAAGGTTGGGACTTGATTCAATTTTGAAGACTCAAAGCTGAGTTGAAGACTAAGACGATATGCAAACCTCAGAGCCAAAGTCATGTGCTTTGTGTGCCCAGCAGCGATCCACTTCAACCTACTCCCTATAACTTTTTTCCTTCGGTATATGACAGCCACTAGGGATGCACTAATACCAGCATTGGGTATTGGTCTGATACTGTACTGTACTGTACTCATAAAACTACTGTAATACCACCACACCTGATACCATGTCTAAAAAAGTAACTGCTTTAACACAACCAGTTTGATAAAACATTTAAAAAAACAACACAATGCAGAGTTGAAGGAGTTTGCTAATGCTTCCCCTCCTTTCTTGGTTTCATCGTAAGATTATCAGTGAAAGACTAGTTGTCTTTACCATCATCCACTAATGACTGCAGCGACATGCTGGAAAGTACTGTCCAACTTAAAATGCCAGGGGAAAAAGCTTTGGCTGGTGTCTCTCTTTGGCAACTGTCCATAAAATTGTTTAACAGTCCATGTAAAACTGAAACAAACTCACAGTGCACCCGTAGACTGCAGCCGCTGTCCAATATGTCCTGCCGGGCGTAAACTAGTTGAATGCCTCAGCTAATTAATCCATAGATGATGAAAAAAAAAACCCACAGCTGCCGTAAGTCTGTAACCCTCTTGTCTTGGTTGTTGGTGTTTTCCAGTCCTTCTGGCTGTGGGTAATAATCAGGCTGCAACTTTTCTTTGCATAGTCTTACTACTTGTATACTTTTCTGTGTCTTGAAAAAGGTAAAAAGGTGACTAAAAGAGACTATAGAGGTTGTTTGGGACATTAAATGTTGGACATGAGTCGCTTAGTGGTGGTGAAGAGGAACTCATGCAACCGTAATCCAGTTCGTTTATAGCCCAACATTAGTTTTCTTTCTTGTGGCGATTTATGCATCAAACAGAGCGATGCTAACCTCTGGGTTGGCCTACAAAAATTCATCATCCCTGCAGTGCTCTATTAGAACAAAACTTTTTTTTAAAACTTGAATACAATCCAGGTTGCAATTACTTTTCATCCACAGCGTAATCTAGATATAAATTAGAGTTGGAAAAGAATTGTCAGAAAGTTATTCTGCAATAACTTAAAAAATCAGGTGTTTAACTCATTTGTCAAGCGAGGAAAGTCTTCCAATAGAACTGAGTATCTGTGGGTCTTGGGCGAGTTTTCAGCCAAAACAAGCAATTTGTCAACTTGGGCTCTGAAAAACTGTGATATCTTCTAACATTCTGACAATTAATTAACCAAAAAAAAAAAAAATCAGCAGTTGCAGCCCTAATATATATTTAATTTGGAGGAGATTGAGTTCGGGTTGACAGGGTCTTTTGAAATGGAACTAAAATGCTGGTTCCACTGCTGGGATACATTTCCAAAAAATGTGAAACGGCAAATTGCCATTGATCTGCCTCTCTGTGCTTTAATTCTTTCTCTTTTGGAAAGGAAGAAGATGTCAGCTCATATTTTGACATATTACTGCAAAGTTTAGGCCTGAAGGCTTATTGTGCAGTTGTAGAGATCTTGTTTACCCTTGTTACAGTTTGTATCTTGTTGGTACAAAAGGGATTTAAACACACCTTCACCTCAAGGTCAGGAGCTTCTTTGAAATATACACAAAGGGCCACTAGAATGAGAAAAAATGATAGCTGGGTTTGGCTCGCTGGACTTTATTTTTCTCTAAAAGCCTGGATTATTTTACACCTCAACCCCAAACACACAATAGTGACTGACGACAGCCAGCCATGGGATGGAGGAACTAACCTAGAAGCAGGAAAACTACCATGGTGGGCTGACCTATAAAGTAGTTTCCTGAACTTGGTGGGAAAATTCTGGCAGGAAAAGTGTGTCAAACTTCAGCTGTTCGCTGACTGTAATAACTATCAAACTGCCCTTAAGCAAGCCACTTGAGCTGTTCTACAAACCTGTGGTTTTGCCAGGCAGGTCAAGTATGGAAGTATGCGAGTGTGAGTAGGACTGACAGAGATATAAACATGCTTTCAAATGCTTGTCAAATAATCCTGCATTAATAAATGTTTAAATGAAAGCAATTAGACACGAATACTTTGAAAGATAATCTCCTCTCTTCCTAAACAGCCGTAATAACTAGGTGAAGTGTAAGCCTGGAGCGCCCTCCTAGTAATACAAATCTCACACTTTGAGTAGCAGGCGGGGATCATAAGTCTGTTTTGTGATAAATTAAAACAATTCTTGTCAACAATTCATCTGAAGGATATGCTGTATTCCTCTCTCAGAAGAAAGAAACGCTGCATTGCAGGAGGAAAAGCCCCAGCGTCGTTTGCATCTTATTTTTGGAAATCAGTTGCCTCTCAGAAGGCTTGCCGTCTCTGTCATCATTATAAGATGAGTCACAGCCAGCGCTGCTTCAGGTGGAGATATGAAAGAGAACAGTATATGATAGGAGACAGATTTGTTTGGGTTGTTTTCTGCTTTTAAGTGGACTGACTCAAAATGTTTTTCTCATCTGAAAGTTAAGGGTATAATTAGTAGTTTGTAGTATCTATTATAAATGTTTCAACTTTGTTGTGCTTCTTTTTTGATGAGTTGATATGTTAAATGATACTCATGAGCCTCATCAGCTGTTGTTAGAGAGGAGACCTTTATACCTGGCATTAAAATGTGTCTCATATTCAGATTATATCCAGATATGATTGCACCACATTACATTTACACCTGGTCTTAATATGTGTCTCCAGTTTTGGAAACTCTTTTACAATGAAAGCAGCAATTGTTCCAAAAGTTGCTCATCATATGCTCATTTGCATATCTATGGCATCAATATACACTCATTTGCATAAAACTTACAGGTTGTGTTGGTTGCAGCGAGGGAGACATCACTTTCAGCCATATAAAAAGGTAGACAGGAAAATCTATAGCCAAATAATCACAAACTAACTACTGGGATAATATATAGTCTATCTCAAGTACAGTAAGTAAATGTACAAAGAGAGGGAAAAGATCAAATGAACTATTCACATATTTTCAAGATTAAACTATTTAGCACTATATTTCTTATTCTTTTACAGATTAGTTCTTTTTTATGACACTCCTATGACTCAATATAGGAACAAACGAGATCCAGAGGGAGAGAGAGAAGGTCAAACAAGCTCTATTTACAAGACCAAATAAAGTATTTACATTTAAGCTATAGGATCCTCAACCTCAGATCCAAAGAGAATGCGTGGGAGAACCTTTCTCGCACTTTGAGATGTTCTAGTTAAGAGAAAGTTTACAACTGAGAGTGTCACGCGATCACAAAATCTCTCTACAAATGAACTCCCACTCCGGGTGGTGTTGAAACTCTTGATAAATTTGTGCGCTGTTCAAGGATAAAAAGGACTTCATCAGGGTTAGGGACAGATGATGGTTTGGTTAAAATGATCACTTTTTGCAGACCCTCTAGGCGCGACTCACAATCCTTCCTCAGTGAATCTTGGGTGTATTTACGCCTGTACTTTCATGTGGTCAAACATTATCCGATTGCAATCTGATCACCGAAAACTCATTTTGATGTTAGTTGTAGAGGGGTTCAGAGAGCACGTCATTTAGGGCCACAGAGTTTTAAAGCTTGCAAGTAGGGCTTTACCTGTCTCAGTACTGTGTCAGTCAAATCAGATTTGGCTTTTCAATGTGATTATTCAACTATTTGTTCCTTTTTTCTTTCATATAGACTATCAACACTTTATTGAATTGCCAGATTTTTGAACAGGGATGTCCAGGGTGACAGCGACATTCACATAATATAGTAATCAAGCCAAGGTAGCTCTTCAAGCTAATGTTTGCTAACTACACTAATGACAGATTGGAAACGTGCACCAGCTTTTTCAAACAACAGTCAGAGACTGCATAGTATTAAGTTGCTGTGAGCTGTAAATTCACCACTTCTAAGTCAAAGGCAGAAGACAATGTTACCTTGGCAAGGCCTCTCTCCATGCGGACTGCTGCCTCCGTCTCAGGACTGCTACACGTCCATGGTGTCTGCAGGTGTCCATGTACACCAGTTTGGAAGTATACTCTGGCTCAGTCTGGGTCTGGGTCTGCAGGTTTCTGTACTGTCACAGACATTTTCACTGAGCAGACAGGATTATTTGATGTAGTGGAATGATTTTACTCTGGAGAAAAAGGGAGGAGCGCTCACTCTGCAGGTATTTCTGGGGACTGAAATGTCCCCAGAAATACACTGTGCACTGACTAACAAAGAGGAAAAAATATATATCTCTTTAAATGTCTGCAGAAGGTTCTCTCCAACTTTCAGGGAACAGCGCTATTTGCAACCTTTTATCATTATAATCCAAAATGAAAAAAAAAAAAATTAACTGCTACAGTTATTCAGCAAATTCTACGCATCAAAACCTGTTAATAATCTTTCTTACTGGTAAGGGTGATGGAATTTTATTTTTTTTTAACATAATTTGTTCTGATATAATCTTTTTTTTTGAGTTTCCTGATTCCTGACTATGTGACACAGTCACGCAACAGTCAAGGATGTTCACATCTAGAATCTCACTTTCTCAAAATAGAGCTTCACTGTGAGTTTCACTGAGTTCCAGAAGTAACCAGAATATCAACACCACCAACAGGATCCTAACACGATGTCAGTCCATAAATAAATAAATAAAATAAGAGTTCCTCGCCCTGTCAGACTTGCCCCAGTCTAAATGTAGAGGGAAGAGATGGGGATGAAGGGACACTGCAGTGTCAGATTCTGGCTCTGAATTTCTTGACACCATCTTGTCAAAGATGTCAACTTGCCGCTTCAGCTTGACAGCAATAATTTCTCAAATTAACTGTATTCTGCAGTTTCCTGCCATTGACTGTGAAAAGTTTCCATATCAAAATCACAATATAAAAGCTGAAAATTGCCATAAATTTGGTCGTAAAATAAAGTCAAAAATTTTATGCAAGCCATAAATGAGTTCAAAATAACACTTACTGTGACACCTGTCATTTACCAGAGAAAAACTGTTCTGAAAACTGTTCTATGTTCAAGTTAATAATCTGCACAACCAATGTATTTCAGGGTATCTGCAGGGTCTTAAAGGTAAAATCAATAGGATTTGTCTGAGCTTCAGAACGCACCAGAAAGATAGTCAATAGTTGAGTCTCATTCCCAGGATGTTAAATACCCAAATCTTGGTTTGGTGTTTCGAGTGTTCAGAGCACAGCAAAATAATTAAAAAAATACAGAAACACAGGCAGAGGGCAGGGTCTCAGCAGATACAGTGGCCACCACACACTTCTAGCGGTTCATACATGATGACTAAAAGGCATCATGTTTGTATGTGTCTATACATTTTGTTTTAGGAACAACAGTAGTTATACTGGCCCTCCATTTTGTAATTTACAATTTCCATTGTTTTTCCCCATAAAAAAAGTAACAGATATGGCAGTGTTGTATGATAAAGATAATAAAGACAAATGAGACTGTCAGTAACAGACAGACGTCTGAGCTTTGCTTAATAGCTTTTCAGGCTGTACAAAGCACAGTATCAGTAGGACAACTATAAGCTGAAGAGGAGCAAAAGCTACGCAGAAATAAAAAAGAAATCTGTTCCTGTAAATGGGTATTTCATACTAAAAGAGCTTAAATATGCTATTTATTCTGTCCCCGGTAGAATCAATTTCTGTTTATGGTTAATTTATTAATCATTCCAACATATTAGTGATTACATGAGGGAAAAGGTTCCAGCTATTTAATGTTGTGTAAACTCTTTCAAATGAAAGTCAAACTTTAACAGCTAAAATGCAGCTACAGTTATTATATGCTGTAAAATATCTGATTTGTCTGTTAATCTTTGCACCAAGTTAATTTAGTTAACAGGTTAAAGTGATAGTTCACCCAAAAATGAAAATTCAGTCATTATCTACTCATCTTCATGCTGATTGAAGGTCAGGTTTATGTTTTTTAATCCACAAAACACTGCTGGAGGGAAAAAAATGCTGCAGAATCTCCCAAACAATGGAAGTGAATGGTGACTAGTTTTCAAACGTAAAAAAAGAACGGAATAAAAACTTGTTTGGGAAATTCTGCAACGCTGTTTTCCTCTGAAACTCCGGCAGTGTTTTGCAGATCAACAAAGTAAACCCAACCTTCAGTCTGCATGAAGGTGAGTAGATAATGACTGAATTTTGACTTTTGGTGGAACTATCCCTTTAAGCTAATAAGTTAGTTAAACTGAAAATGTAGAATTTCAAAGAGAGATGTGCAGTGGGCCTTTTGATGTTTGTTCATTTATCTGATAAGTCACGTTATCATGACAGTTTGCTTATGAAGACAGGTGTTCCCATCCTATCTGAAGGACAAAAAAATCCACTAACACCTGCTGATATCTGGCTTTTTTCTTCAATGGGAAAGGGCCTTATCGGCATTCACACCTGGAGGAAATGACTCTGCAGTAGACATGGGTATCTATTGTCTCCAGCTCCAATCAGCAGTGATGTAAACACAACACCTGGGTGGACATGCTATATTCAGCTCTTTTCAGCGGGGGACAATCAAGGGTTGTTGCCTCTATTGCCCCTCTTTCATCCACATGTGCTGCCTGGATTGACTTGGTTTGACTCACTGCTGCAGCTCAGCACAGCTCAGCATGGGAGCTTGCAGCTGCTTAAAGGTGTGTGTTTAATGATGAAGCTCTCGTATTTAGTCAGGTGGTTCAACGATCTATAAACATTTTACTTGCTATAAATTTTTTATAATAAAAACTCAACGTTATTTTGTTACTTAAAAGCTTTTATTATGAAGCAGCAAAATCATGTTGCATTTTCAGCAGCAGTAACGTAACACGATTCCTTTCAGCAGAAAGTTAACATGAGACAGGCACACTTAAAGTACAAACGGTGATGCAGGAGAGAAACTGAACTTCAGACCGCTGAAATGAATTTGAAAGCTGCAAAACTACGGAGAGCTGAACACACAGATACTTTTAAAACCTCTCTCCCTGAGAACGTGAATACATGTGCTAATTTTATTTTGAAAATAGTATAAGACTCTTTAATTTTGGTATCTTTCAATCCATGTATAATAAATGTAAGTTCAAGTGTATCGCTGATGAAACCAGTTAGAACTCAAAGTAGCCATGAGGCCTTAAAATGTATGGAAAGGCCTCAGGATTCCTGGATATGCCCTGTATTTATTTTTGTTGATACCGTGGTGGTTAGATTTGTTATAGCAGAGCGGGGCAGCAAACAGCCAGTCTCTTTGCAACTGGTGTCTGATGTATACAATTCAATTAAGGTTGGATATAGAAAAAAACATCTCTTCATGTTGTTTGCTTTCTCTGTGTTGTTGCAGATCTTATTGTCAAACTGGCAAAGGACAAGTTTGGAGCCATTCAGACAGAATATCAAAAGGTAACCTTGAGTGCGTGTGTGTTCAAATGATTGTTTTTCTGTGCCTCTTTCTTTATCTTATTGCATTTTTTTTTTCTGATTGGATGCAGCAATTTATGATATAATTTACAAAAGAAATTTACCTCAGATATTCTGTAGTGCTGTACCTCTCTAAAGCAAGGCGTTAATAGCTTTTACAAGCCAAGGCAAGGCCATCTTTTTACAGGCACCTCAGAAGAAAATGGTAATTGCTTCTGGCACAACCTGTGAATTTAAAGAGAGATACATCATCTGAGTTTTTATGTGGAACCTCTTTGATAACGAAAGATGTTTTTTAGCTCTTTGACAGTCCCCGAGATCTAAAAGAAATGTAGTGAGAGTTCACTCTGTACCTTCCTCTCAATTATGGGAGAATTTGCCTGTGTGCAGTGCTACAATATGCAACTATGTGGATATGCATGCCAGTTTTGAATTCTTTGATTTCTCTTTCTGTTATTCTGTTTCATCCACATGTTTCGGTTTTGTGGCTTTGCTCTTTCTTTGACGCTGCGTTGCCTTTGTCTTCTGCATGCCCTCTTCATCCGATCTGCTCTGGCCTCCCTCAGCCAGAGAACATAGTGCTGACCCTTCAGGTAAAGTCTGCACACTGGACTGACAGTGCAACCCATCCCCTGTCTCATCATGCTCCCCTGTCCCGAGTCGCCAGGGCTGCACAATCCACACGCAACATATTTATCATTAGTATGTCCCTGACTAGTTGTGCAGCCCTGCGACTCTCACCCAGCCATCCTATCCACCTTGCAACCACCAAATTAGCTTTAGCTGCTGTCTCATTTGAGACATGTCCTGATTTAGATCTTTTTAGCTTCATGGAGGAGAAACAATGCTGACTGGATCACCAGGGACCAGTCTTAGTGCTCTGAAATGAAACTCACACACCGTTTGGAATATTATTTTACAACAGTGTCATAGCCCCGACTCTCCTGTGTTACACTTATTGTGAAATAGTACCCTTTGTTTTTGGATTAAGTACAATTAAAACATAAATACAATCAGAATAGTGCAGCTGATATACAAATGAGTGCAATTAACGATGAAATAATAACAAATACCAGCACAATTAGCCAAGGCTTAACAGATATAAAGTAATACTAAACTAACTGACTAAACAAGCAAACGCAAAACTTTGAGAATAATAAAATAAGAGGTGCTGATTAAGCAGCATGATTATGCCTTGGACTTCATCACAATAAAAGGACACTTGTTCTTTTCTTTATATAGTTTTGTCTTTTTACTCTGACCGCTTTTCTGTCTGTATGTGCATCTGTTTGTATGTGTATATGTATGTGTGTATCTTACATGTTTATTTTTCTCTTTTAATATCCATGTATTCCCCTTTTGCATTCTTTTGTCCTGGTTGTGAGAAGAGGAAAAAAAGAAAAAACAAGAAAAATATATATAAATAAAATAAAATTACACTCTAAAATGTCATTTTTATTTAAAAAAGACATTTATTGGGCACTGAACTATGGCTACAGATAGTAATTCTTCCCAGGATGGTAAAGTCATGACCTGCCCTACTCTGCTTCTGAAAAATACCCTGATATTCTTGAACCTGAACCAATCAGTCCTCATGCCAAAACCCAAGCAACAAAGGCAGAGGCAGAGTAGGACAGAAAAAGTGGTACCTGTAGCCCTGTGTGAAATAACTATCGTTCAGTGCCTGCTAAATTTTCAAGATAAAACTGCACATTTTAGAGTGACCTTTCATTGTGACCAGTCCACAGCACACCTGTGTCATAATCCTGCTGTTTCATCAACATCTGTACACGCCACACCTGTCAGGTCAGGATTATCTTGGCAAAGAGCAAACAGATTTTAACAAAACTGTGAACAAAACTTGAGAAAAATAAACCTTTTGTGTGCAAAGATTATATATTATTATTATATTATGGTATTATATATTTGGATTTTTTTTGTATCGTTTACTTCAACTCATGAAAAATGTAAGCAAAAACGAAAGTGGTGTGCTTATACTGCTTAGTGTACATAAAAGTCTCAACTTTTACTATGTCTTATCGGTTTTGATACTGTTATACACAAAAACTCCATTCAGCTCCTTGAATTTACCTGATCATAATGTTGCCACCCAGACGAAAGAACCTTAGAATAAATAAGTGATGTTGAATTAATGTAGACTAGTGAATAAACATAAATATACAGACAGAAGAGCTTTGAAACCTGCTGGTCAGCCTTCTGAATTGCTTCTCAGCAGTATTTGCTCTGATATCCACCCAAACCACAGCCAGGCTGAGACACACATGGTCACACACGCTTGATCTTTTGCCTGCTGATGTTGGCAGGACTCGTTTTACTACTGTAAAAATCCACACACTGGCCTGGAACTACTACAGCTTCATAAAAACATCCGTCATACTCCAAACTCAAGACGTAACCGAAACAAAAACCTCACTGTCTATCACCTTATAGTAATAATGAGGAGATAAACAGTTTTCCAATCACTCTAAAAACATGATTTACAATTACAATATTTAAGAAAACCTCAACCAACCTATGTTTCAAATTGCATTCATCTTCTTTGCTTTAATGAGAAAGTGCATATCAATTACCCAGTTTTGCATAAAATGGTCCAATGCACTCAGAAGCCAACAAAATATGACTTCACTGTCACCTTGATTCTGTACTAAACTTTTTAATAAATTAGATTAATGACTGAGAGGGCATGATGTTAACCAATGTCAACCAAGCCCAAAAGTAAACTGTCATCGATGTCATGCTACTACCTTGACTTCATAAACATACAAAATTTGTTTTTCTGATATCACTTCCATTGGAGCTGCCATATCTATGTGACAGGTTTTTGGAACTGGCATTGACCTCGACCATTTTCTGAAAATAATAAATGCAAAACAGACCAATCATGCCTTGAAAGTCCACGTCATCTACATAGTACAGCTAATAATTTCCCTGATTGTAAACTGTTTTCTTGTCGAAGGTTAGCTAACCTGTGAAATGCCCTCATGTAATCTTGGTTTAAATGAAAGCCGCCATAAAGTTGATTTAAATAGTCCGGATATGATCAAAAGTTTTTGTGAAGTTGCAGAATTGCAGTCTTCACTTTTGCCAGAATACTGCTTCCTCGTGAAATTTGGGTAAATTAAAAGAAGCAACTTCGACTTTGAACAGCATTCCATTACACTTTTCTAGTAGGTCAGACATTTTCGAGTTCCGAGTTGTCTGGGACGCAGTCTAAGGAACATGATCTGAGCCACATTGATGCATCAAAATAGGAAGCACAAAGAACACAAAGAATCATGACATTAATTAATTCACAATGGCTTCTAAAATTTAGGCATTTGGAAAGCAGTCAATGAGAAATTTAGGGTAACACCATGTTGCTGGAGGTGATTCCCACAGGCCTTGTTGCTGTTGCTTTAATTAAATCTCATTAAAGCTACAAAATTGCCTGTCTTCACCACTTAGATGTGCTGCCACCTCATCATCCAGTTTGTTCTTATTGGAAGGTCATCATCTTCTTTTGGCCACTTGCCAAGACAAAGCTGTAGTCCAAAAATAGTCACAGCTGGAGGCCCTTGAAGAGTGATGGTGGAAAAAAAATTTTTGACCTTTTTTTGTGAAGATTCACCCAATAACAAGCAGAGCCCAGAAGCAGAATGACAACGCAAGCGTTCAGATTTGCACAATGTCCCCAACAACTGGGTTGACATTGGTGCTTTTGGGATGACATGGGACACAAATACACTCATAGTGCCTCTTTTTTTCCTTCTTTGCCTCTGTACATCTTCAAAACTCTGGTTCCCTCTTTTTCTCTCTCTTCCTACAAACCCAAGTCTGACTCACGGGATGCAGACTGTGGGTGTACAGTAAGTCTGCCTAATTTGCCGCCTGTTTCAGGTGGTACTCTCTTCCCCTTCTGCGCTCTGCGTGTTCATGTTTTCAAAAATCCCTGTTGCTACGGGAAACAACAACAACCTCCAAGCTAAGTATGGCTAAACACTCAAGCAGAATTTTATCAAAATTGCAATATGGCCTACTGCTATTTTCAAATCATAGGAGTAAGGTTGTCACAATACCAGATTTTTAAACTTCGACAGAATACTAGTTTAAAGAAATGATAACCAATACCTCTTTCAAATCCACGGCAAAAGGAAAATACAGTCACATTAAGTCTGGTTTTGCTGTGCTGTAAACTGCTAAGCTATGACCCTGCTCTTTGTTTTTAGTAACTATGAGAATTATGATGTCAGAATGATCAATTCCTCCAAGATCACAAATCAAAGTGCCATTGCAGTGTCCGTCAAAATAATGGCAATTAGATATTCTTTCAGAATTGTTCAGCTGTACTAGCAGGGTTCAACATTAATATTTTTTCTCACTTCCCCAGTTGGGCAAGTGGGTCAGAAATCGACTCAAGTCAATTTTTACTGTTCAAAGTCTATAAAAAGTCTACAAAATATCAGAAAATAGTAAAAAAAAAAAAGTGTTCCAGAATGTCTTGTTTTGTCAGTCTAAATTCAGAGATATTCTGTTTAATAAACTGCAAAAGGGGGGAAATCTACACATCTGAGAGACTGAAAACCGCATTTTCTGCCATTTTGCATGAAAAACTACTTTGACGATCAATCACTTATCAAAACAGTTTAGTACTTTAATTCTCTTTTACCAGGCAAGTCAGTTGTAAGATTTACTAGCCGTAATTAGCTTCTGGTGTCAAAGGTGGCCTGTTTACCCAGGAAGACATAAAAAACTTGCCATTTAAAAACCCCTATGTGATTATCAAAGTGATACTAACTAAACACTAATACACACTATATACAAAGTGAACAGTAAAATATTAACAATATGTACAAATTGAACTGTAAAATGTTAAGTATTTTAATAACTTGAGGATGAAAAAGCACTCAGGTGGCCATAGATGTATTGCAGTTTTGACAGTGGCAGTGACAGGTGCTCCATAAAGGGGACACATTGTGCAAGTGGAATATAGCAAGGCTAAGAGGTACTTGTCATTTTGCTACTCATAAAAACAAGAATATTTAAAATTCTATACAGAGGACTGGTTGAATAGATTATAATAGGACTTGCCTACCAGCTTGGATGCACCATCACTGCATCCTGGGCTCCACACCACTCAACACATTTCTGATTGGTTTCAATAAATATAGACAAGCCAGAGAGTTTTTTTCCCCTTACAGCAGTATAATATGTGCAGCTGGATCTTTCTCCAGTGCTGACACAGTGCTGTGGACATAGGTCTGGCTAGCAAAACTACTATGGACCCTGGAATCCTCCATGTTTTTATTCCCGAAGGTCAGAAAAGGTGTGACTGACAGCTTTTTTCTTCCTGCGTAACGTAAACTATGCTTTGGATACAGCCAGGAGCCTCACTCCTCCAAACACAATCTGGAGGTTGGATTATGCTCACCGCCTGACTCTTCCAAGTTTGCATAGAGATTACCGAACGAACCAGACAAGAATACTCCTCTCAGACAAGTTCAGAAGGCAGTCCTTTTCATCCTGCATGTTAAAAAGTAAAAGCCGCAGCAGGTCCCTGGAGAAGGCAGGGTCATTGACTTATGAGGGCGATTAAGATTAGTGCAAATCAGCTGGGAGAGCAGTTCGTCCATTCAAGAGCAGTGATAGCAGCCCTGCCTTTGATCCTTTCATAACGAGAAGCCATTGAACATCATTGTGACAAGTTACATACGGTGTGGGAATTACCAATCCCCTATTCAATTTTGCCAATTTCCAAAGCCTGTGCTGAGTGTGGTTTAGATAGGGGCAGATTAAGTGGGAGCACTGTGGTACATGACAAGAGGAGGTGGAAGCTCTACTCCAAGAACCTGCCAACATCACAAATTTAACTCTCTCAATATATCAGGCAGAATTTGTTCAAAAATCTTGTTGAGTCACTGTGAATATTTCTCATTGACAATCAAAGTCAAGAAATATTCAGGCTTTGTGATGCAGATTTCACGGCTGACGTTTCAGAGACAAAGCACAACCCCAGCTGATGCAGTACTGTCTAAATACAGAATTACTGAATACTACTACAGATTTTTATGATACACATATGACAGTCAGCATTCCTCCGCTCACTCCTGTGCTGACAGGTTCAGTCTAGGACATTTTAATTTTACCCGCCCTGGCTCTCTGACCTCACTCCACTCCTATTAACTGTTTAACCCTACCAACTTCCCTCTGTTCTTAACAATCTAACTATTCACTACAGTTACTGTGTGCATTTTGCAAGTGCATGTGAACATGTATAACATTGTTTTAAAGGTGAAAACAGCATTTCTTCAAAAAATAAAAGAAATATAAATAAAACATTGAATGGTTGAGCTTGTCGAGCATACATTTTCTAGTTTGTCCAGTCAGATTAAGATTTTTTGCAAAGGCATAAATGTAATATATACTCAGTTATCAATTTATTAGCATCACCTAGCTAAAACTAATGTAGTCTAATGCAACAGTCATGTGGTACATCCTTTCTGAATAGTCCAGGCATTTTTACACAAAATTCTGGATCAGCCTCATCATAACATAGAATAAGTTCTAAGAGATCCAAGTGGTGCTTTGAATGTGTTTCTTAACCCCCTGGCACCACCTTTATACTTCCAACAGTAATAATTAGATCCACACTATATTAGTATACTGCACAAAATGAATTGCTTCGAAAAGTGCTTCTGTACATATTAAATTATGAAATGATGAGTCATTTTGACCCACTTATGCATCAAAGTGTTAAGAATTTCCTTTTGCACATGCACTGTACTGCATCCAACTTCATGTCCCAAGTGAAACAGTTTCTGGTTGATTATGGACAGCACTGAACCCTAAATGACACAAGAAGACGTGCACAAATCAGTTTTTTTAACATGGGCAACAACAGGAAATTGTGGCATCACAGATTTCAGTATATTCCAATACTTTCCCTCATCTGGATTTCTTTAGACTTTTGATATGTTATAAATGACATATTTATGAGATTAGAACAATGTGTGAGGTCTTGTCGTATAATGCCTGGACTAGAAGGTTCAGTTTTAGGTCTTTTTTGAAAAATACTAATTTTGGGAGCTACAGTTCATGATGAATTGTATTGTATTATACTCAGAGGTCTTTCTAATATTGGTCTCCTCTTACTGATGTAACCTGAATGGACACATTGTTATAACCTCCATGACTGTACGGTTAAGCGCTGTTATTTTAGACTGTGTTAGTTTTATCTGGGTGTCCCTAATGGACTGGCTGTAAATTTCTCACTTCTTAAAAGGTCCATGTAATTATTCCATTTCCGCTGTAAATCTGGAGGTGTAAGGTTTTCACCTAACAATGTGCCAACGAAATCCTATCTTGAACCAAGTAACAGAAATTTACCACTCATCTTCAGCTGATATAACCTGGACCTGGATGAGTAATGCACCTTGTTATTGTGAAACTGGCACTTTGTTCAATAGAATTATTAAAAAGGATAAACTGCACTGAAACAGGTGTAATTATCTCACCCAAGGGGATGATTTGTTACCTTGTTTCAAGAAAAATCTGGATTTTATGACTCAGTACGAGTCTAAAGTACTTGTTAAGATGGAGTTTTTCTGCAGTGCACTAACTGCCTTGTAGTCCATTCCCATTGAAGTAGGTTTTTCATCAGAAATGCTGTCTTTCCCCTTCATTAGAGTGGGGATAAAAAAAACTGCACCACAGGGCTACATGACGGCTCTGTCTCCTTTGAGTATTTTTCCATCATCTTTCATGTGTTGCTATCCTCTCAGTGCATATTGGAAATGTTGTTGTTTGATGGAAATGCATGTGAAAACAAAACAACCTTTAAGAACTGCCTACTGTCCACCTGCTTGCAGTGTACAACACCAATTCCAAAAGAGCTGGGAGATGATCTGCTAATCCTTTACTACCTAGATTCCAGTGAATGCAGTACAAAGACAAGACATTTAATGTTCAAACTGATAAAACTTCATTGACTTATATGCACTAATTCTGAATTTCACTGCCTGTAACATGTTCCAGGGATACATCAACTTACCTCGTTGAACTTTTGAAAGTGAAATTCTTTCCCATTCTTGGTTGATATACAACTAATAAAATGTAAAACATACACAATGTGTCTTGCTGTTGTCTTGCTGCAATAAGCAGGGATGTTTCTGGAAAATACGTCACCATCTCAGATGGGCTCTGGGCTGCAGAAAAGTCTGCAGCAGCTTTTAGCTTTTGTTTCGCTTAACTTGCATTTGTTGCTGCAACGACAAAGTGTGTGTTCCCAAGCCCATGTAGTATATTTTATTTATGTAGGCTTTTAATGCAGTTTTCAATGCAGTGCTACTGAGGGGTCAAAGGTCACTGGCATCCAGTGTTGCTTTTTGGCCGTTTCCCTTACATGCAGAGAAAAACATTTAGTGATTTTATGGGATGTAGATGGTGAAATCACTAAATTTCTGCAGTTTTGAGTTAAGAAACATTCTTAAACTGTTTGCTCAGGCAGTTTTTCACAAAGTAAAAGTGAACCTGGAGTCATCCTTGCTAGTGAACAACTGAGCCAATCAAGGATGCCCTTTTAATATCCAATCATGATACTATAATGTGTTATCAATTAAACTGTTTACCTGTGAAATGTTCCAAACAAGTGTTTTTGAGCATTCCATAACTTTCTCAGTGTTTTGTTACCCCTGCTGCAGACTTTTTTGAAATGTATTGCTGATATCAAATTAAAGTGAGTGTAGATTTACAAAAAAAAATCCCCAATTAAGTTTACCAGTATCTTGTCTTTGTGCTGTATTCAATTAAATACAAGTTGAAAAGTATTTGCAAATCAATGGATTATGGTTTTATTTACATTTTACACAGCGTTCCAACGTTTTTGGAACTGAACTGTAGTATATGAGAAAAATACTGTAATCTCACCTATTTATTTATTGTGTTATAATATATTTAAGATAATACAGTTAGGAAACTGTTTATTGAATTGGCTTGTTGTATTTATGAAGTAGAAAGAAAGAATTTTCCAGCAGTGAGTAGTGTTACGCACTGTGTTTATTGTTTAACCACAAATCCCCTTTGGACAAAGAGTAGAAAGAGAATTTCCAGCAGTGAGATCCCAGCAGATATTTTTAGATTTGTTGCTCATTTTATCCTCTGCCTCCTTCTGTGTGTCCTCCCTTCTTCTCCTGTACACCTCTATTAATCTCCCTTTTATTCTCTCCACCACTCCCCAACTCATCTGCCCTCCTCTCCTGATCCAATCCTATTTTCTCTCAACAACTTCCATCCCATTTTCCCCTCTTGTTGTTTCATCTGTTTTTCTCTTTCACCTCTGATCCCTCTTTTCTCGCTTCATCTCGTTCCTGTGTTCACCTCCTCTCTCCATTATATTTCCTAAAAAATTTTTCCCTCGTTCTTCATCTCATTTTTCCCTTTCATTCTCCCCCCCCCCGTCGACCCCAGGCCATCTACTACGAGATAGGCTTTCTGGTGTGTGCAGCAGTGGGCCTGCTGTTCGCCGTGCTGATGCCGATAGTCGGCCTCTTCTTCTGCATGTGCCGCTGCTGTGACAACTGCGGCGGCGAGATGCACCAACGCCAGAGGAAGAACGCAGACTGTCGGCGTGGCCTGCTGGGAACGCTGCTCTTCTCCACCTCACTGGTCATCACGTGAGTATGACACACGCGTACACACACACACACACACACACATGACACAGATTTGCAGGAGGAATACGCTGATATCAGCTTGCAAACAGACATGTATTTTCTGGTGCAAACTAGCATAAGTAATGTACATGCACAAACACTGGAATGAAATGCATGCTACATCTGTCTTTTACAGTGTTGTAGTCATGCGCACGTGCACACATTCAATGAAAAACACACTTTACACACATACCTCTAGTCATCTTGTGAGTCTGTTTCATATAAACACACACGGTCAGATCAGCCTTCCCCCTTCCCCCATGCTGTTTGCTATATATAGTAAAGTCCTACTCTAGATACTATGTGGCAGCACCCATCATACTTGTGTTCAGTCTAAGCACTGGTCATTATAATCTGCAGGGGATTCACACTTGAAAGCTTCCATTTACTGTGGTGGTCGTTATGTCAACTTATCTAAAATACTAACAAAACAAAGATAGACAAATGACTTTCAAATGCACATTATTAAAATTTGATCACAGTTATTCTTTCTGACTAGGTATTATGCATTTCAAATGGCTGGCAGCTTCACTTGAGAATCCACTCTTAAAGGTACAATCAATAGGATTAGTCCAAGCTGTTCGTAAATGCATTAGAAAGATGGTTTATTATTGTGTCTCATTCCCAGCATGTCAGATACCATTGTTTTACATCCTGAGCACAGCAAAATTTTGACAAAATAAGGAAATACATGTGGAGGGCAGAGTGGCTGCAGATACAGCCACCACCACACACTTCCACTGTATCTGCCTTCAGGTATGATTACATTACTGCTCCAGCTGTCATTTCTCCATTTTACATGCTCATTTTAAGAATTTAGTTGATGATTTTATCCAGCTTGAAATGCAATGAGCCTGGCGCTAGAATTAATACCTAGATCATGGTTCGAACTGCAGTAATTGTAATTAATTGTAGTAATCTAGGGATTTAATAGATAGTACCTCCAGCTTGGCCTGAACCGTGTCAAACTGAAATGCCATCAGTGGCATCCCGCTATTTCAGTCTTACAATGCTGAAATTGCAGAAAATAACATTACAGATGAAGGAAAAATAGGTATAAGTGGGATGATTTCCTAGTCTGCCAATGTGTTGACCAGTAGCTGTTCCATTTTCAACCTGGACCCTGTATTTTCTATCATTTTCTATCATACCAATCAAACCAAATCATCACCGATGGCTATCAACCCACTACATGTTTGCTGGACAGTGTGAGGCCCATCTGCACAGTGGAAAAAAGACTTAATTCATGAAAACAGCCAGCTTCAGCTCAGTTAAAAGCATTTCATGATGTTTGCACGACATACCATAACGGTAAAAGAAGGTCATGATTTTGCTAAACTCTCATATTCCTTTCATTCAAAAGATACCAACATGATTTGTCAATCATTGTTTACACTGAAAATGTACCAGACACCAGTTGAAAAGAGCATTTTCTTCTTTACTGACATGAATCTTTTAGAGTCCTTTTGGGGTCTACCTGTAGTATTTTCTTAATATTGGAGGGCCTGGGGGCGTCCCGGTGGCTCACCAGGTGGAGCTCACATGGGAGAATGTTGCCTTCAGGACTGTCTGGTAGAAATATTTCTTTCAGAAAGTTGACTGTCAGACCGCCCAGGCAGCCAACTGGCAGAAAGGCTCAAGGAAGTCAGGTGATATGGTATCAAGACCGACAAAGACCTCACCAGGAGCAGGCTGTGGTCGACGAATGATGCCAAAACTGCTGTTAATTTCCTAAACTGCCTCTGCTGCTGTTACATAAACAGGAACTTTTTGTTTCTTTTCTGTAACAGCAAACACAACACAGCCTTTCAGTAATGACAATGGATGAATGATGGTAAAATATGCAAGTGGCTGATAGATTTGCTTCACTCGCCAGCCCCCTGAAAAAACCAAACATAATTCTATGTGTCTTTCCAGTGCTGGTACAGTGCTGTGGAGATCACATGGTGTGGTTATGCCAGACTGTCTCCTGATTAGTAAGGATCGATATGATTAATTTCAGTTTTGTAATATATTGACTCTTTGCCTCTGTTGAGAGCTTCTCTTTATAGGCTTTTGTCTTAAGCACATACTTTATGCATTTGTGATGATTGACCGATGACAAATCACCTGGTTACAATGACAAATAATGACAACTATGTAAGCTTGCCTCAGCCCCAGAATGCTCCGCGATTTTCACTCTTTATCACTTGACATTGGCGTTTATACAGCCCCATGATGCTGACTGGCTAACTATAAGCCTCACACAGCGCTCATGGGTTGTACACTTTTTACCCAAGAAACAGCGGTGGAGAGGGCAGACTCAACGGTCTGCACCCCACCACATTATTATCTTCAGATTTTTTTCAGTGAGTATTTTCAGTTTTCTGCCTCTATCTATCCAGCTGTAAATTTAAATAATTTAAATTTATCCAACAAGTTATCCCAGAATCTATCCTGCTTTTTTACAATATTTCAATGACACCATTAAGGCAAGTGAGAAATGGATGTGAAGTGAGTGAGGTTCCTACTCAAATTGCACATAATGTTGAAAACAGGAAGAAGTGGGCTGAAAATGGTTGGGAGTAAAGCTTAAAGTTTACTGTGTGTGTCTTGAGCCTGTTACATCATCTGGCTGCCCTGCACCTCGCTGAAAATCATCGCTCAGAAAATGGACCACGGGAAACTCAATCCACTCTGTTTTATAGTCTCAGCGGTAGAAGGAGCCGTAGCCTGTGGGGATGTAGCCACAACACAAAAGGCTTGGGAGAGATGCCTCTTGTGCTAGACTGAAGGGATCCAGGAGTGTACTCAGTTTGATGTTCTTTGACTTTCTGTCTTTGTTGGAACGCTGCCCGGTTATTAGAAATTCCACAGCAATATCCTAGCAGCCCAGACGCAAGAGTCTGAGAGCATCCTCAGAGCTCTTATTAAATCTCCCCAGCTACCAGGCAGAGATGCTGCAGAGGCTCTAATGAAGCAATTACCGGCAGGAGAGGGATGAGCACCGAGCCCAGGTCCAGACTGCATTTTACTGCCACTAGAAAGCTGACAGAGAGTAGCAGGGGTGACATTTATTTTCCAAGAAGTGTTAAAATCAGATTATCTGGGGTAAAAGACACCCAGGTAAAGGTGAAGGCAATAAAATGCCAGAGGATGAGACAGGAGGGCAACCATGTCAAACAAAAAGATATTTATCAGGCCTGTGCACACTCTGTTGTCTGCTGTACTGCACATCCTACACTTGTATCACAAATAACCTATGTTACTCTGCATGGTAATCCACGACTTACCTGTTTAACATTATTCTGGCAACATATAATTAATGCTGAGCAGTAACTGACTACCTTTGATAACTAAGCAGCTTGGGCAGGTTTTTTTCTTGGACTTTCTGGATTACGTTTTAATTTCTGTATGTGGCATATGCTCTGTCCAAAACCACATACTACACACTACACACCCGATATGTGTACTGTCACTTCACTGTGAACAGACAGTAGGTCTCAGAGCCTCCTTGCTGGTTTGAGATGGTAACCATGGTAACCTGTGCCAACAAGGAACCAATTTTAAAAACACTTTAAACCTAGCAAAGTGAATCCTAACTTACATTTTAATATACATACATTAAAAATTAACTGACATTACACAAGAGCTGTCTTGTGTAGAATGCGTCTCACGTACTGTTTCACACAAAGATTTTACTACTAAAAAAATACTATTACTAAAAAATATCACATACTGTTTTACATTACATCAGCTTGACATACATCAGTGTACTTTTATTTCTCCCAAACACATTGAAATGAACAACATAATGTTCTGTTTTTCACAGTTTTCACAGACTATTTAGATCTCAAAGTTAAGAAGATCTTATTATTAAGATCTGGATATTAATTTATGGAATTTTAACAATGTTGAGTGAACTTTTCACAGTCTGTCCTGGCCAAGAGTTTGGCACCTAAACTGTGTGTCACTCATATGTTACTGGTATCGATACAACCGGTTCCTAGTGGACCAAATCACAAGGCAGATTACAATGCCTTATTTTGGTGCTACACGCCTGAGCTTTTGATTGAAGTTGTTGTCCTGTGGTGTAGATATAACAGACACATCACCAAATGTGCCTAGTTAACATTATGGCAACACACACTCCACATGTCTCTGGCAGTGGAGGAACCACTTGAAAGCAGAGGTGTGACCCCACACCAAGCACATCAGCTGGCAGCGTGGGCATCCCTGACCCCAGCGATGGGGGAGCACAGAAATAAAACACTAGATGCAACGTATATGAAAGAGACACCACTGATGATAATGACAGCACCTTATCATCAGATTAGCTAATATGATCATATTTCTGCAAAAGAATTGTTTAGATTTGAAGCTAGAGTTTGCAGACAAACTCAGAATCAGACTTTATTTTGCAGCTATTAGTTCTGTACTGTATTTTAGTGTTAAATAATTGAAGTTGGGTTAACTATTTATGATGTGATTTTGTTGTGTAAATTTAAGTGTTTTGTATTTCTATTTATGCAAACCTTAAACCATCAGTAAGTTCAAATTTGCCTTATAACAATGTCATAAGCCATTCTTTTCATTAATGTCGTCGACCGTCATTCTGTACTCCTTTTTTAAAAAAAACAACAACTATGGGTTCAGGCACCGCTTGGGCACCGGTACTGTTTTGAAAGTATCATATGCTATATGGACAAACACTTAAGAGTTTAAATGACAAGACAGCTTGCCATGATGGCAGCAAATATATTTACATATCCCAGCAACAGCAAGCAGGAAACACTTGCAGCTGCCTGTGAATAACACTAATCTCAAATAATTATATAACACTAAAAAATACAAATAACAAATCAAAAAATAACAGGGAAGAAAGAGAAATTTGAATGAACAGGAATCATGCAGTTAATGATGGCTCCCTCTTGACATTATTCTGCTGTGCTTCAATTTGTTTCTCATCATAATGCTCTTGAGACCAAATAAATCCCTTTTATCTAATTTTCTGAATACATGACCTCTACTGACAACAGTTGGCTGGTTTTAACCCCAGATCAGCAATTAAGAAATAGATAAATCCCCTCTTATAGTGACCTCAGTCTTCACAACTAGCAAGTGAAACAACAATGCAGCATTGCATTGATAATCTTAGACTTGTGGTCAGGAATCCTGTATTGTACAAGCATCGGGAGTGAGTAAATTAAGTTATCTGACTTTTTTTTTTTTTAACATATCATAACTATTAAGCACAGGATTATGATGTGTATAAATGTTCTCATCAGAACCACAGGGCTACTTTCCTGTATTGGAGTCAGTACACTACATTTGAGTGAGGTCCATTTCAGAGTCATTAAAGGGGATCTACTGTGCTTTCTTCATATATATATGAAATGTTGGATATTCATATAAAATATTTATTATAATATAATAAGTAAGTGTCAAATAATGAGGTAAACATATGTAGTGAAGAATGCTGAGGTTTCAGTCTGCCCTAAATGCAGTGTTTTCAGCAGTTTTTTATAATTTCAAGGACTTGACGTGACCGGATGACATTGGCACATGTGGATTTATTTATATTGGTCACCTGCTCCAGACACAGTACAGCATGCAAAGCAGCGCTCACAGCAGCGCGCGGCCACACACTTGGACTGTCTCCTCACAACCGCTCTGCTCTGGGTTGTGTTCAGTATGTCTCACAACAACAAGAAAAGCTTTGTCCATTAGGAAACTTCATAAATCACCACAAGTTGTGACAGACAACCTGGAGGACATCAGAGAGAAAAACAGAAAGTATACCCCCCATAAAACATGATCCAGTTATAGCAAAATTAGTGAATACAATTATAAAGTTGTGTCTGTGTACAGCAATCAGTCCTCAGAAACACTTTTCTCCATCTGCCTCTATCGTTTTTCCACCCTAATTCTTGCCCCCCTTTGTGGTCTGATAAACAAGTAAATAAATCAAATTCAGTGCCCCATATTGTTATTTTCAGAAGCACTGGGTGATGTAGTCTTGCATATCAAGACCGATCTCTGAGCTAACTAGCCAAATGAAGGCTAAAATAGCCGCTAACAACATGGCGTAAATCAACACAGCTGAAGCAGAGCAGCTGATGGACATCGCAGGGAAGAACAGAACATATTTTCTCCATGACATATGATCCAGTTTCACCAAAATCACTGAATAAAGTTTTTGTACAGTAATCAGTGAGGATCAGCAGCCAATACTCCTCTCTGCAGTCTGTCACTTTCGTACTCACATGGCTCACGAGCAGAGAGTCCTGCCATAGATAGATTATAGTGAACTAGATACAGGATGCAAAAATGGTGCCCATGCAGCCCAGTGAGAGTTGCTTGCCTCTGGCATAAGCCAAAAAAGTTTTCTAGCTTCCAGGTTTACTTCCTGGTCATACGGCCCACTGAATATGCACCGTAGTGTTTATTCCCTTGCCCTGAGTTCCCGCTCGGTTCATAGACTTAACATCGTGTTGACCTCACTTATTTTTAAATTGCCTTTTCCAGCTCAAGCTAAATTTTACAACTATAAATCCTCCGTGGGTCAAAAATTCATAACAGAAAGAGTCATAACTGACATTGTTTACATTTCAAAGTATCCTGTCAACAGTTTTACAGGTGTCTATGGAAGCAAAATGAGGGAATAGGCTTTAAAAACGGTTTTTGGGACAGTTGAGAATTTTTCGCTGCAATACAGCAAGTTGCCGCTAAGAAAAATGAAAGTATGCTTTTAGAGAAGGGGGGCTTAAAGACTGATATAGTGTCTAAGCAAAATCAGTGCAAGAGTTTAGTGATATTTTACAT
The DNA here is from genome assembly GCF_056507025.1 of Lutjanus erythropterus. Lineage (NCBI taxonomy): Eukaryota > Metazoa > Chordata > Actinopteri > Lutjaniformes > Lutjanidae > Lutjanus > Lutjanus erythropterus. The sequence continues at coordinate 35,580,566 of NC_139321.1, read as the reverse complement.
GGGATTTATGTGAAATAATCAGAGCAGAATGGGATTGAAAACAAAACAAAATGAAAAAGGCATCATGGAAAGGAGAATAAATAAACTTCATTGAGTGAGATGAGAAGAAAAATTCACTCCTTAAGGTGGCGAGGTCAAATCCCAGAGGAGCTGCCAAAAAGCTGTGGTTGTCAATGAGTAATGTTCACTGGGTTAGAGTGGTGCTGAAGGGATTTGGAGTTTGATTCACGTGGATGCCAGTCATGCTGAAATCGGACACACACTCCTGCTCAAGTGCTCTGGCTACAGACGCGCCGTAACACAGGTGGGCTTGTTGTCACTGTGAGACAAAATCTCCTAAACACACAGCAGATGTGAAGTTCAGCACAGAGTTCATTCTGTATCACAGTTTGTTTTTGAATGTTGTGTAGTGGAGGCAGAAAACAGGCTCAGCTTTGTTGGGATGAATCTGATGAAAATATGTTGTAGATTCAGTCATGACATTTAAATAAACTAATAATTTCATCAGAACCAGATTAAGGCAGTACTCTGATTAGTGCAGCTGTTTTATTAACACTTTAACCAGGTTAAATTGGGTAAATGAATCTTGAAATCTAAATAAGCATAAACTGATTAACAGGCCTCCATTAATTGTCAATCCTCAAATTACTGTGCCATGTAATTATATTAGACGGCTAGGAATCTTGGCGGATACCAGTTAGGGTTAATGAGAGAAACAGTCAGAAACATGTCAGCAGTACTGGAAAATCAAAGTGAAGTGTGCATCACAGATTAGATCCCACCAGGCACATGTGTAGAGTGAGATGAACTGAAATTGCTGTAAAGGTTTTAATAATGATGCAGTGATAACAAATGAATGTCAGCAGCCTTGTTATTGTTATGTGTCATCTGAGGATGCCAACATTACTGACCCTACATAACCCAAGTTACCCACTTGCTTTTTATTTTGTGCACATTAATGAACATTGCATCAACCACATGAATATGTTTGGATTTGTGTTTGGTCATCAGCTACAGTTTTCTCCTTTTGTTTATCCTCAAGTAGCTGGGAAGGTTGACAAGATCCTGTTATTCCACACTGTCTGACAGTATGAACAGTGAAATACTCAACCTCAAGACTCCATGCGGTTTATGGCTGCACGGCTCCATCAAATGGAAATATCCTGCAAGTCTTCTGCACCAGTTACACACATTTATATGAACTTGATTCAAATAAATGCAGCTTGACCTATTTGGTATCTTTGCAAACTTTCGGTTATCCCCTATTTTAAAATAACCACAAATTTAAAATACATTTCAATTTTTTTTTAACCTTAACTCCAGAAGTTAACAGGGCTCAATTTCCAATTTCCTCCGTTACAATGGCCCTAGATATGGCCTTCCGCTTTTTTTTTTGCCACTACCATAGTTTCTCCTAAAATGCTTGGAAGGGGAGGATTTAATTCATGGTTTGTTCTTTTGCAGATTATGAATATAGATGTTATGGCAATTTATAAAGCATTTCTGTGAGTACAGCTGGGCAATATATCGATATGATATCGTATCGTGATATAAGACTAGATGTTGTTTTGGATATCATATCGTGTGTATTGCAAGTGTTGTCTTTTCCTGGCTTTAAAGGATCACAGTAAATTGTGTCATTTTCTGAACTTATCAAACTGTTCTAGCTGTTCTATTATCAGATCATATTGCGGTTTTGAGTCACAGACTGGATTTTTTGGATCATCAAAGAGGTGGGATTAGGGTTAAATCATTTTTAAAAAAAAGCACTTTGATCTCTCTGTCCGTCATATCACCATAGTATTATTATTTTCTATATACATATATAGAAAATAAAAATAATACTTTAATAATAATTATACTACTACTACTACTACTACTGATAATAATAATAATAATAATAATAATAATAATAATAATAATAATAATAATAATAATAACAATAATGCTATACAGTATACTTTGAGTACTACAGTTCACTGTATTATAAAGTACTGTACTCTGTATATACTATAATACATAGATGATTCTTCACTGTACAGTATAATACATGAAGTCTGGCTCAATGTCCTGCCTACAGCACTATCTGATTGGGTAGAACTCACGGGTAATAAATGAACACAGACACACTAGGTTACAGACAGGCAGACAGAGCTGCACCGCTGAGCAGAGAGGAGCTGTGTAGAAGTTAAGACAGTAGATATCACCAAAGTTTCAATAAATATCACCATCTTATGATCTGTTTCTTTGACAAGAGCGTAGTTACACCAGTGAAAATGCCCAAAGTCATGGTTAGGATTTCACTCAAGGCGATGTGACGGCTTCAGTCTGTCTTCACAGAGATGAGCTGTGGAGTAAAACACAGCAGGATCTGTCCTGTCCAGTCCACTGCAACTCTGCATTGACATTTCAGGGATTATAACTTTTATAAAAGCAGCAGCAACAGTAAAACTGAGTTTCACACTATGATGGTTACATGTAGTCTGCAGATCACATGCATGCCAAACCATGGAGATCGATCTGTCAGGAACACAGGACAACTGTGGTCCACTGTACCCCTACATTATATCCACATTACTGATGATTATTTACCAAAAAATCAATTGGGATAATATTTTGTGAAAGCACCAATAGTCATTCCAACAATATCATTGCAATATTGAGGTATCTGGTCAAAAATTTACTCATTTTATGCCCTCAGCCACGTCTATCCCCTTGGAGTACAAAACACACCAACCTAACCTAACACACAACCTAAATTCATGAGTTTGGGTCCCAGAAGACACCAAATTTCTCTTTTGGGTCTAAAGATGAATTCAGTTTGGGAAGCCCTTGACTAGTGTGATGATATTTCCATTAAAAAAAGTAAAATAGTCTGTCCTGTGCAGAATCTTGACAGATTATTTACCTTCACAAATCTCAATAGTTGCTCCCTGTTAATCAGTGGTACGTTTCTTTCCCAAAAACTTCTCAACACTCACAACAACTTGATGATTACTGTCTGAACACCACCCTGTCCGTTTGTTTAATAACGTATCACGTTTTGGCTCATGCATAAATGCATGTACTGCGCAGTAAAACGGCATGTTGCATTACGCCTGCAAGCTATCAAAAGGCCACATCGCACATTATTAAAAGAACAGCGGGAGCTATTTCAGTCTGTACTAATCAGCTCTGATTCCACATAACCCCTGCATGGATTTATAATGATAAAATGACAGATAGAAGATCCGTCCCTCTGTTCCAGCCAAGTGGAAGACCCCTGCCTCACGCTTATACCCAGCATGCATTTCAGCAGTCTATTTCAGTCACTGGGTGTCCGACACTATTAACACAAAAGGTCCCAACATTATGGGCTTAGTAATTCATGCTAATCATATTGGGTCTAATTAATGATAATGTAGGCAACAGTGAACGGAGCGTTCATACGGCGATGTGTCTGACTCAAGGTTGGCTGGTTTTTTACACGCCTCTCACTCCTGAAGTCTCCTATCTTTCTTCATTATTTCAGTGACTATATTTCTAAAACACATTATGATGAATATGACGACAGGTATTATGATACAAACACAACATTTTGTAAAGGCAGTTGACTAACTGAATTAGGGGTGGGAAATATGGCCCCAAAATAATATCAAGATATTTCAGAGTAATCTGCACTAACACTGTTTTTTTTAACAGTATGACAAAATACAGGAAAATATTTAGGGTTTACAATTCACTTTTCCTCGCTGGATTTTTGTCTCTCCTCACACTGAACCAGGTGCTCTTGTTTGAGAGGGTGAAATGAGTTTGTTGCATTGCCCTTTTCCCTCACATCTTACAGTTTACCATAGTTTAATGTACATCTGATCTTTTGTAAGCCATGCTTGTTGTTGCTGTATGATGTCATTATGTCGGTAAGTCAGGTTTTGGTCCTTATCACAATATGCAGGGTTTTTTTTAAATTATAAATGATACCTATATATCATGGGAGATACGACACGACCTCCTCATGCTTGTTGCGTTGACAAATTCCACCAAATTAAAAGACGTTGATGATGTTAGAGGCTATGTACATGATGTTACTGTACATGGAAGTGACCACTGTCACTGTCCTGTTGAGTGACAACAGGACACAGTAACACAACAGTCAGAATTTGCCCCTATAGAAAAATAAAAACAAGGAAAACATTGCTAGAATGGTGAAGAAAGGCAAACACAAATTCGGAGCTTGCAGATTTAAAATACAGCTTTATATAAAGCAAAGAGAAGAAAAGTGACATGATGCAACACTCTCTAAGGGTCTGTGTTGCATATTCTGAATTAAACATGTAATAAAATTTTACACACCTGTCCACAGACAACCAGAACGTCCTTTGAAGTCCTAGTGATTTGATCAGGCTTAAAAAAAAATTCTGCCTTGAAATTGGAAGAGGTGTTTACATGGCTTCAGGCTGTGTTCACTGCATTTCTATTTCCCACTTACACTACATATTAATATCACATTACTGTAAACTCACACTTTTGATCACATTTCAGCGTTAACAGACAAGAGACTAGGTGAGGATATTTTTTTGTAATCCTCTTGGTATTGAAGCTTCACCACTTAGTCATGTCAATACATAACTTCAAGAGCAAAATCAGAGAGTGCAGACTTACTACAAAAAGTAATTACTGCTGTTCTCAATGAGTTTGTTTGAGTTTTTATATACAGTAGTTGGGCTTCTGGGAAAAGGGAGAAAAAGGCTTACAGTAGTTCGCAGTAGTTCCACTCTTATTTATGTGACAAGAGATATTAGCGCTGAATTGTGCTGAATTATTAATAAAGCGACCCAATTAATGTGTAGAAACAAATTTTCATCACTGGTCCACTTTTTTATTGGAGCAGAGAGTGCTAAAGGGACATCAGCAGGAGCTCAGCAGCCACAGCCTACAGACAAATTCTAATATACGGGTCAAATATCTGTAAATTCACTCCTTCACGTGACACATGAATTGTAATGACATGCTATGGGCTTCTTGGGACGAGGATTATGTCTGGTAGTACTTTTTATTCTCTTTAAAATAATGTTAGAAGCTTGAAAGAGCAGTGGAATCACTTACAGCCTCCACTGCTCTATAAACTGTGACACAGAAGTAAATCTGCGTTTGTTGGACTTTTCCTGAACTTTGTAGTTATTTTTTCTTCTTCTTCCTTTTTGTAACACTGTAGTTCAAAAATTACTAAACCATGTTTCTGATTGCAGCTGATTAGTAATTGTATTGAATCGCAGTAAAGTCACCTACTTACTGGTTCATTCCACTGAGCACGGCATGGTTAACATTTATGATCCGTCCTCCACACGTCTGCAGCGCCCACCAGCAGTGTTTCAGCAGCAAAGCGTTTTGCTCACCTGATAATGTTTACTTGACTTTGTTCATTTGTTCCTCTTTCCTTGCTCTTTTTGCTTCTACCATGGACAAGTACACTACTTAGTTAAATGGTTTCTTTGTCTCCACAGTCTGTTATTTTGAAAATGGAACAGATTCTCTCAACTTTTTTCGTGTTTGACTTCCTGCCCGCTCAGTTTGTTCTGTGATAACCGACGCAGCATCCGTTTAGAAAATAAGATTCGGCGCGTATTTGAAGTGGACTGGAGCAGAGAGCTGCTTCTGGGATGCGCCGGGGAGCTGCTGGTGGGATCACAAACCTTGCCTAGAATGGCGGCAATCAACTCCGGCTGCCGCGGCGTGGCCGTAACACGACACATCTGTGCCTGGTGGAATTTAGCCATTACTGCTGACACAGACAACAATCTCTGTCTCTCTCTCTCTCAGACACACACAAAAACAAGGGCACAATTAGTCACTTAGAGACACACACAACCAAACACACCCTCACACATTCCCTGCCCCCTGTAATCCACACATTGCTCAGTTAACAACCTGCCTGGGGAGTCGTCACACGCAGGGCTGTTTTTTAAGGGATTCATTAATAGCACGATGAGCATTAACTTCACTTTTTCATAAAAGAAGCCTCAATCACAATGAAGATGACTCTTGCCAAGTAAATGTCAAGTCACTGGGAGGTCCTCACAGGGAATTTATCTCCAGAGTTCCAACATTTTGGAAAAAAATGACTAAATAAGTGGCTGTGGGTAAAGTGGGCAGCAGCTGCAAGGGGAAGGAGAATCATGTAAAAAAAAACAAACAAAACCTGATAAAAAATAAAATGCAAAAATACAAAAGCTGGGCCATATATCGAGAAATTATCGATAACTTGAAATGAGACTAGATAGATGCTAACTTATATCATTCTATGGCAGGAGTGTTGTCTTTTCCTGGTTTTACAGTCTGCAATACAGTAAATAGATGGATTTGTCTGAACTTACCAGACTATTCTAGCTGTTCTTTTTGTTGCCTTCACACATTTAGTCATCATATTCACAATTCTCAATAACATTAATCTAAAATTTCATTAACATAATATTTTATGAAAGCACCAACAGTCATCCCTACAATATTCTTACACTGTTTTTGGCCAAATATTGTGATATTTGATTTAGTCCTAAAGCCAATTATCTTAACATGTGTTGTGGACAATTTCATCAAGTTATAGAAGGCTATAACACCTTAAGTACAGAAAAGAGAACTTATATTGACATTAGTACATTATATCGTAATATTCATAACATGATTCAAGTGATTCAGAAGTAACACTGTGTAGATGTAAATGAATCAGAATTACTTTATCACTGATAGAAGAATTCTCTGTGTGTATCTGAGGCTGCTCCTCCACGCTCCTTATGCATCTGTGGCTTAGTATTTGCCAGGAAGCAAACATTAGTTGGGTAAACATTGTGTTGTGTTAATGGGAAGAGTACTGTTTGGATGTTCTGGGGTTTTTTTAGCTTTTGAGTTTATGTCTGCCTTCATCATGACAAACCAATATTTTAAACCAAGCTTTTGTAAAGTTTTAGCCATGTCCTTTAATGTTATGGCTGGAAAAGTGGAGAAGTTGCCACACTTGTAGGTACATATGCTAAAGTGATCATTAGACTCAAGTGACCATTTTGTTTTTGCTGTGGACTGGTTAGTGTATTTCGGCACTGCCAATGTAGCCCATCTGTGCTGTGTTCAGTCAGCACAGACGTGGTTAGCAGTGACTTAAAATTTGTCATGAAGATCGATGAAACATTGAAGAATTTTTATTTCTGTACGTTGGCCTCCGATTTTGTGGCAGTTTTCCTGTCACTATCTTTCTGGTACTGGCACAGGAAGCTCACATCCCCATTCCTAATCTCACCCACTGGAAACTGCTATCAATGAGCACAACACCAGACGTACTTGAATCGCTGAGGGAGAAAAAAAAAACAGATGTGGGCAGAGGTCTGGAACGACACTCCAAGTTTTCAACTGATAAAAACAAAGTGCTTCAGCCTCTCATTCCATTTCAATCAGACGTTGAAATGGTATAATCCATTTTAGATTAATTGTAAATGGCCAATAAAATGTAAATAAATGCAAATAAGATACAGCTAGCACAGGTAGTGCAAAGCCTCACACAGTACATGAGTATGGAACAGTACAAGAGATACATTAGATGCTATACAAATGAAGTATCAAGTGTTTTGTTGCACTTTTTTATATTTTCATAATTTGTGTGAATATCTCTCTGCTCCCTTTTCATCTATTGCGCCTGAAGCCTTAATATCTGCTATTAGGATGGTCTTTTTCATTATATTTGTTTTGTTGCTATGTGTGTTGTCCCTTGTTATAAGCTGAAGTTCCACTAATGAACTAAACTGAGTACATCTCCACTCAATTTCTGCCCGTGTCCGCTAATCATAATGTCCATGTACACACATGATGGCTGCCCAGCACACAGACACCACACAATGGCAGCTTTACACAAACCACTGCCAAGCTAATTAACTGGAGAGGCTGTTGTCAGAATTTGCTGCGAATCCCATAATTTATCATATCTCCTGGAGAGACCTCACTCTTAGTAATCATTCTAATTTTCCCTTATTACTGGTTTATAGCTAAAATCCACTTTATTTTTTACTAATTACATCTTTCGTCATCCTGGGCTCTTTTATGGACTGCGGGTTTCTTGTACTGTAGTGTGCACACTACAAATCAATGCACAAAGTAGTCTAACAAGAGTTCTACATAGTGAAACTAATTGATGTTCACAGCTATGTCAGGCTTTTTCTCAAATTTATGGGAGACATTTGTGTTACAGTAGTGATGATATGGCACATTGTTGCACAGGAGAAAGAAAAGATGAGAGGAGGCAAAAGCTGCGGGGCCTCGGTGATGTCTTTTGCAGCTAAGAGGTGCTCTCCATCTCAGGAAGGATTGGCTGGAGGGGGATTTATAATCCAGAAATAGCAGCATTTCTAATGCAGATGGAGCTGTCTTTCATTTCTTTATGTCACTCGGTTTTAACTTTATGGTCAGCAGGGTAAAGAATAAATACCAAGATATCAGCTTGGAAATTTTGGCATTGGCTGGTAATGTTTCCTGCCCTACCTGACACTTTGACAAGTAAGCAGAGTATAACAGTATAACAAAGCAAAAACAAAACTTTCCTTCTTGGTTGTCAGCTCTCTGGCCTCTGTTAGGGCTGCAGCTAATATAACAATATTTCAGGATATTCTGTGATAATGCTGTTCTTGACAATATGACAAAATACTGAAATATATTGTTGGTTTTGACTCGCGAAAGCTATTGAGTAGTCATTGCAAGATTTTTGTTTCTCCTTGTAGTCAGCTAGGTACTTCTGCTTGAGGTGGTGAAATCAGTTTTTTATATCGCCTCCTTTTGTTGTTACAGTTGTCTTTTACTTCTTATTACTGTGGTTTATTGTACATCTGATCTTTTGTAACTAAAACACTTTGGCACTAATGACGTCGCTCCCCACTTTTGCAACTAACTCCTCCACTGCGAGGCCAGTAACAATGTTACTTGCTCTTTCTGCCATGCTTGTTGTTGCTGTGTGTAACGGTGTGAAGTCATTTTTTAACAAGTTGTAATGCTATTATCACAATATGATGAGCAGTTTCCTGTAGATTCTACCCTAGACAGACAATTGCTCACAACAAAGTCGAAGTTACTACAGTATCTGCTCAACGCAGCCACATATAGCTACTGGACGTTAAGAGACAGAAAGAAAAATGAGCAGGCCATATAAAGTCAATAACACAGGCTGCAATCACACCTACAGTTAATTTGATTCCAGCCAAACTGTAATGGAAAAATTTACACAAACCTGCACACAGTGGAGTGACATTTACAAACCAGGAACTGAAAACAGAAGTCGCAAGCACAGAGCTTTTTTGTTTGGAAAATGGACTTTCATTGTTAGTCCCCACAAACCACACAGCAGGTCATGTGGAGGACAAGAAAGCCTTGTGATGACTTTGTGTGACAAGACTTTGTTCTTATCTAACCAAATTAACTGATCTGTATCATCATGTGGTTGTGTTGTGTACTTGCACTCAGGTGCCTGTGTATTTATATGTCTATTTAGACCAGATTCCCCTAAAGGGACTCTGCAAACTTCACATTGATCATGTGATAAGCATGTGCTGTGGCGTTACGTTTATCCAAACCTCCTTGGATCACCTTAATTCCACTCGATCTGAGCTTAGGTGCTGCAGACCCAGTGGGAAATAAATTCCAGACATGGGGCTTGAGGTAAAAATGATGTGTACGCACAAGAACCATGCAATTGCCATTCCCCACACATAAACCGGTATTTAAAAGAATAAATGCACAGTGGGAATGTGTGCACCTCACACACACTTCAAACTAGGGATGGGAGAAAAAGTATCTATTTAATTAATTCCTAAATCAATTTTATTGGATTGCTGAAGTGATTCTCCTTTACATAATTAACTAACACTAAGCTTGATGCTGATGTATAATGGGAATTCCCTTTTTTTTGCTAGCAGAAATTAGCATTGTGATTGCAGTAATGTTATCTTAACAAACAGATCCATTTAAGTTCACATGCTTGGCATAAAACGACATGTATGCTCAGACTTTCAGCCATATATTTCCTTTGCTTTGTGAAAACAAACTAATAGTTGAAATTGCAATCTCAATCTGACCAGTTACAGAAACCTCAAAAGGTCACATTTATGCTATGTGTAGTGTCCAGGAGCTCTATCCATTTTAGCCAAAAAAGTGATCTATCATCTTATTTGTTCTTATAGGACAAACTTGCTGAGCAGAAACACTTAAATGTAGCAGTTTACTTCAAAAAGTATTTTATGTACTATTATTATATTCAGAGTAGTTATGGTGCTGCTAAAATAAAACTGACTGATGTGATGTGCACTGTTTTTGGAAATGTGAATCTTGATATACAGTGTCTAGAAGGAAAGTGTAGTATGATTCAACTTTTTCCCATGGTCTAGAATTAAAGCTAACAAAAAAAAAAAAACACAATAAATTGTAATATTAAATGACAAAACTTAATAGAGTCACAATACTTAAGAACGTAATATAAGTCTAATATCGAATCAAGAGATAACTGTATTGTCTCAGCTCTTTGTCAGACCGTGACAGTTTTCTTGACTTTGCTGTGGGTGATATGATGAGGTGGACATGCAATATTAGGTGAGAGATGTAACTTTCATCATCAATTTCACTGATTGTGTTATTATTTTTGCAGTCTACACTGTACTCCGTAGAATGTCAATAAAAGATGCACTAGAATCTTAACTTTAAATTATTTATGAATGGTTAATTTTCTCTTTATTTACAGAGTCATTACTTCCCTGTTAGCAATCTTTTCATTTTATCCTGAATTGTTTAAGCCGGTTGTAAAGTTTGTTTCAATATGAGCTTTATGAATTAATCAGTGATCATCCCCCTGATGTTTAACAATGATGACTGCGGTATCAATGCAACGAGGTACATGTGATGAATGAATGATCTAGGCGCTGTAAATAGCAGCATAAAAATTGCACCTCATTGCTGATCTTCTCATTCAAGGGTCTAAAGGTCCAAACACATACATGCCAACTTGGGGGGGGGGACAATGCCATAATGAGTGGTAGAATGGGTACAAATATTGATACGCAAACAGATGTTTAAGGGCCTGTCTACATCCATTTATAGCTCAGTGTGGAGCAGAAATTAGGCTTGTGCACATGTGCTCAGTTCCACAATGATTGATACTTCTAAAACTGAATCGGGCGTATGTGAGATCCAACGAAAAGAATGTGAATGCTTGTTTTTTCTTTTTTTTTTTTTTTGCATACACAGAGTTTTAGTCGTGAATCAGTTTCTGAGTTCTGAGTTTTTATGCCTCAGGCCCCGGGGCAGTGTTTGCTCCATGCTGAGACCACACTATTAAAGCCAATCACTGTGATTCAGCAAGCCTCGGACTTTACACAGCTCCAGTTTCCCTGAACAAACTTTGAATTTTGACGGCAAAGAAAGTTTTAAACTTTAAAGTCATTGCCTGAGTTCTTGTGGTTAGAGACTGACTGAATGCAAATCATGGCTGAATCAATTCAAAGCAAAGTTCAATTGGTCAAGGCTTAATAGAGTGTAAGAACTTGTTATGAAGTTACTGTTTACTGAGTAAATTACTTTACATGCGCTTTGAATTTCTTCAACAGTCATTCCAGACGCGAGTTGTTTTCCTTTGGACAGCTGACATATATTCCTTAATCACATGGTTAATATTTGCTTGAAAGGTTAATTATTTTCATAACCTTAATCTATCCAGTGATGGTTTACTGAGCAGAACTAATACGTTACACCGTCACCTTCTGTTTTTGACATTCTCATGGAAAAAGTTGTCTGCCTCCTTCCTTCACAAATTACAGAGGGGCCGGTACTGTAGGATTCAGCGTTTTGGTTATAAAAACATCATCAGGGCAAATGCTTACTGTTATATTTTTCTCAAGACTGCAGCTGAGATTGTCTACAAATGCTCCAATTTGTACTTTTCTCAACTTTTAGAAACTGAGATGCACAGATAATATATGCTGGAGGCACCTTGCTCAAGTGTTCAGACTGACCGATACCAGTCTTACAGATTGGAGGCAGTGATTTTCCAGTTGAGCCACTGCTCCAAAATCTATTCATATTTTATGGCACTTATGACCATGAAAGGGTCACAATTGACCAAACTTGTAATGTCTAACAATGCTTCCAGCTGTTAAATCAATTATTACGCTGCTTCTTCTGCCTGGATGAAGATTCCATGTTCTTCAGAGGGCACGTTTTGGCCCCTTTTGAGTTGTTAAAACACTACTGTATTTCACTGACCTTCTCTGGCTTTTTGGACGACTCTGAGCCCTACAGGCTGTTTCTCGCAGAGTTTAGTATTCATATCATTCCTGGACTGTTTATTGTGGAATTAATGGTCTGTTGTCTCCCTTCAAATTACTGCAGCCAGTCTTTAGATGGAACAGACAGCAACTTGCACAGTGTCCTTACGAGGGAAACAAAAACAGAGCAAAACAGATCTGTCTTTACTGGCCTGTCATGCCAAGAGCAAAGACCCTGCAGTCAGAAAGCATTAGTACCCGATGTCAAGTTCAATTCTTTATAGCAGGGCACAAAATTAGAACCAGCCACCAGCCAAATCCTGGTAAAATATGAAATATGCAATTTTGTCCACTCACCAATCAAAAAAACAATGGTAATATACTGCAGTGGCTGGTAAAATTTGGACAATCACTAGCCATTTGGCCGCTGGGCAATAAAGTGAATTTTGCACCCTGCATTATAGGACACAATACAGCACCAGGTTCAGACTGTGACCTGCCAGCTCTGAGGAGACAGGCAAAACAGTGGATAAAAGGGATATAACAATTTGAGAGGAAACACAGCAGTTAAATGGAATAAAAACAAGCAAAGCAGGGGCCTGAGTGAATAAAGTAGTGGCTAAATTAAATATAACAGGGGCTCAATTTGAATATAGCAGTGAATGAAAGACTGGTAACATTGAATAAAATGAAGGCTTTATGAAAGTAAACAGTGGCATTTTATGGTGGCTACTAACAACTTGCGCTCTCTTTACATTATAAGATGTGTGTGATTTGTGACTCGACTGATTTATTGTTCCATAATCATACAAAACAATCTGCTGTGTTGTAAACACTGTTCTCTAGAGCTTTTACATACAGGTCACTGAGGTCAGGCTGGCACAAAAAAGACAAAATACCACACAATTTCCACGTTCGAAGGGGTGAATCTAATGTTTTGAATAAAGCCTCAGTGACTAGTTTGTTGTTTAATAATTCATATGGTTCTGTTATACGCTTTACATGCTTTGTTTGAGTCCATTGTCTACACTGTAGGTCTGAAAATTACACTGCCATAAAAATCATGCACAGCACCATTTTATTAGCAATATTATTTGTTTACGAATTATTACAATGACTACAATGATGATTTTCTTATTGAGAGATAAGATAATAGAGGTCCAGTTCCAGCAGTGTGAAAGCAGGGAGGGGCTGAAAGGCGACTGTCCCAGCCTCGCAACTACAATTGTGCTGAATGGAGACCATTGTTGGAGTTTGTAAAAGCTATGGAGCCACCAGACCATGTAACACTCACTACCCAGCCCCCAGTAGTGGCCTAGATACTGGGGCACTGCACTGTTTCGACGCTTCTCTTCATCTGCTGTTGTGGGGTTTCCAGCCTGAGGGAGAGCTTCATGTGTCATTTGGCTTTCGCTCAAACGGGAATTACAGCCCTTTTACAAAAGTTGCTAGAGGTAAATCTTTGTCCCGCTGTGTCTGAATTGTCCCCTGTGGTCAATAACAGGCACACTATCAACAAGCAGCCGTACAGCCATGCGGTCACCGGCCACAGTTTGAACTAGCGGGTCACTTTAGGAGTTGCTGATAGCAGAGAAATGTGATGATGCAGCACAACAGCACTCATTTTCAGTGAACGGCATTTTTAAAGGCCAGTGGACATTTTCAAGAGCAACTGCTACCTGAAAATTACTACATAATGTTTTGGTCAAATTGATATCAGTGTAAGTGTAGGCCATATTTAGAATATTTTCACTGCTTTACTTGCCATCAGACCACTATATAAACCAAATGTTGCTCTTTTATTGAAATAGTCAGGAAGTGAAGTTCAGGCTTAAATTCATAAAATGTAAGCCTTAAACTAAAGAGTTTCCCTCCCAAAGGTCACTTCTCTAGAGTGACATAATATTGGAGTAATATTGGCAGAGCGACATAATATTGAAACTATAAACTTTTCTATACTTTTTAAATACTTAAAGGGATAGTTCACATTATTTCAAGTGGGGTTGTAAAAGGTAAAGTGTATGGTATGTTTAGCACAGCCTTTTCTGACGAGAAACGTCTGTTTCAAAAGCCAAATGTTGCTCTCTCTGAACCAATCAAAATACACAGGCGAAATCAGTCATTTTCCCTTGCAAATCATCATCATTATCACTGTCTGTGCTAATGTTTGACTCCTGTGTTTTAAAAGGAAACATCAGATTCACCAAAGAAATCACACAACAACACAAACAAACAAATCAAGGTAGTAGGAAACCAACACCTCTCATCTTTTGTGAGGTAAAATTACTTTTGTTTGAAGAGTTTGGTTGGTTTGGAGATGACGGTGATATTTGGCTTTAAAAAAAATTAAAAATAAAATTTAAGTGGCTGAACTCCACTTAAAATAACCCAAACTATTCCTTCAAGTAATTCAAAAATATTTGTATACAAAAGTTTGGATTCAACAGGAGTTTCAGTATTACGGCATTGTCATAGCTCTACTTTTTTCAATAAACACTCTAGAGAAAAGTGGCATTTGGGAAGGAAACTCAATTTGTCAGAATGTGCAAGTTGGTGGCTTAAAATGCATAAAATATAACTCTTATATTTTATGAATTTTGAGCCTGAACTTCAGAGCCTTCTTATTTTAATCTTCCCTTCACTGCTGTCATGCAAAATTAATGTCTTTTTTTGTATAAGTGAGTTTTATCGTTTTGCTTATAAAAAGTCGTTCAACTGAATGGAGTGGAATATTTCTCTATCATATGTGACGTTAAATCTGAGGTGGAATGAAGGTGACACCGCAGGGGAACTGCATCTTATGTGGCAGAGGCTGACATGTTTCCTGTCACCCTGATTTAGATGTTGTGAGCATCACTGACAGGTTTTCTCACATAAATTCACTCAGCAGCAGTGCTCATCTATTTTCTGATATTCAGCATGCCTTGCTTGTCATCATAAGTTTCTTGTTTGTTTGATCTTTTTGTATTCATACACAAATATGTATTTCTGTCTCTTTCTGTCTTAGCTCTGGATTTAATTTCATCACTTCTCAAATACTGAATCTTAACATAAAACTGAACAAGACTTGATTCTGCTGAAGTAAGGTGGACAGTCGTGTACTACACGGCTCGTTGGAAAGCGCTTGGCGTTTTTCTCAAAGAGTCTTTGTTTAGCTGCAGATTCCAGTGACCTTGCTGGACACCGGCAGGGAGAGGGAGTGAGACAAAGAAAAAAGAGAGGGAGGTGGACACGGGGAGAGAGAGAGAGAGAGAGAGAAAAGAAAGAGGCAACTGAGGGGAAAAGAGGAGACAGAGGAAGAGAAAAAAAGAGAGTGGGTGCTATAGGAAAATGAGAACAACAGCATGAGCCTGAGATACAACAGGGGGAGAGGGAAACAAAAATTCTGAGGAAGAGAGAGTGAGAAATAGAGGTGTAGTGAAAGAGACACAGATGAAAACAGACGAGTCAGAGCAGAAAGACAAATGAGAGAGGGCTCGGGAAACAGAGGAGAGGAAAGTGGGCTTTGGTGATAAAGACGCAGACAACCAGAGACAGAGAGGGGGAAGGTGTGTGTGAATTTCTTTATGTAAAAGAGAAAGGGGCAGCATGCGTATGGAGTTGTGTACTTGTGTGTATGTGTGTGTGTGTGAGAGAGAGAGAGAGAGAAAGGGCAGAGAAGTGTTTGACAAAAAGCTTTTGTTGTGGAAGTGGCCATTTTGAATCTTCTCCTGGTTCCGGATGGCTCCACTTCACCGTGTCCCAGCCTAGTTGTTTGGCCTAGTTTCTCATTAAGTCTTCGCTTACTCGACGGCAGCGTTTGTTCCGTCGACCTGCTCACTATTTATGGCAAACACCATCACGCCGCACAGGAGACAAGTGTTTTTCTCCCAAGGGCAACACATGATCCTGTTTGTTCTCTGAGGGTTACACCAGTGGTTGTGCATGTTTAAGCCTGTAAGCTACAAATTGTTTTTGATGTGTGCTAAGTTTAAAAAGTTCTTCTTTATGCATTCAAAGATGTCATCCAGGTTTTGATCTCAGAATTTCTGCTGGCTGCTGTGAATCAATGTGAGTTTTGGGAAGGTCATGAAAAAGTTTAAAGTATAGTAAAAAGTTTGTCTTTTCTAGAGATGTTAATGATTAATCATTAATCAATTATTTGCCACTTGGAATTTAACAGATTCAAAATGTGTTCACTGGCAATGTATGCTTTATGTACCGTTTCTCTGAAGCTCACAGGTTTCCACACCTTTTGGTTTGTCCTGCCTTGTTGGTGCAGAAATGGCAGTCATTATAATTGTGCCCCATTTGAGACTGTTGAGCCTTTTATCGAATAAAAATAGGCGGACAAGTGGGAATTTAATTGATTCATTTTTCTGCTTGTTAAAATTGCTTGCAGTTGATAAATTAATGTTTTGCATTATTAACGAGTCACTAAATTTGCCCAAATAAAACTCAAACTGAGAAAAAGACATGTGTTTATCCATTACAGCACATCTAATCTATAACTGTAACTATATTAAGTTACTTCTGACATACTGGACCACACTCTCCCTTAAATATCAGTCATGCTCTGAAACCTAAAGCATAACTCAATGTATTTTTCATTTCATTAATTATTAAATAATCCATCCAAAACGTTACTGGCTAAGATAATCAGGTATATTAGTTTTTAAAGTCCATGTAATAATGGAATTGTACATGACTTTTTTTTGTTTTGATATTGGTACTATATATTGTCCATCAGCCACCCTGCTGTTTTAATATCAACACTGGCAATCAAAACATTTTGGTTGACCACCACTCAAATTCATCATCTTATAATCTGACCTGACTTTTCTGACAGAACAAAATGCCAAGACAATGCTCTTCTGCTTCTGCTTTATAACGAAAAGATATGCAACACTGTCAAAAACTAATACTGGCTAATTGTTGATTGATTTTGATTGACTGATTTTTATGCTGTAGCGGTATTAACTTGGTCTTGGTTTAAATTATTTATCAGCCACAAATGTTAAATATTTAAGCCTAATGGTTCTAGCTTCACAGATGTGAGCATTAGTTAATTTTCTCTGTTTTGTGTAATTGTGAAATAAATATTGTATCTTCAAATGCTGGACCACCCTGCCTCAAAAGAGCAACAAACAAAATATCTCACCATGGCATTTTTCACTGTTTATTATAGAAATTATTAATTGAAATAATAACAGAATAATTACTAGCCCCACTCTTCTCAATGTACTGTGTATTTACACTGTTGCACGCTTAATGTAGTAAATAATGTAGGAATATACTCTGTGTACTTCATGAAAAGAGGTGTCTAATATTTCACACACATGAAAAGACTGTACAATCCTGAATGTGACAAAATGTCTGCAGCATAATGCAGGTTAGATTAGACTGGATTAACAGGATTATATCCACAAAGGAAGATTTGAAGATGAACTACACTCACACAAACACACACCACCTTCTTCATGCATTAAGAATAAGACAACGAAAGGGGCATAACCCCACTTTGCATGCATTGCAGTCACACGCACACACAAGCTGTTGTGCGTACCTACACGGAAACACGGCCCCACATGCACAGAGATCTCTGCCTCATTATACAGTGAGTCACAACACCCTGATTCATCTCCATTGATCTAAACATTCCCAGTAGCCTCTGAGTCAGACCTTTTGTTACTCCTCTCTGCGAGTCATCTTACATCATTCATAAAGCTGCTTATTCCACTGGAGCTTTACTAGAAATGAGATTCACTGTGTTATACAACTGTACTGTCAGAGTTTTGATATTTCACAATCCAGCGTAAAGAAGTTTACCATCTGTTCTCAAGTTAATCGCCACATGAACCCCAACCAGGATCACTTGCACACATCTATGCAGCAATAAAAGCATACATGCACTCGCTTAGATGCGTACTACTACTGTGAGGTGCTGGACTGAAAATTCAGCTGGGGATGAGAGTGAGTCATGAAAACGGCTTAATATTATGAGCTGTCTTTCCCTTGATGTTGCTCGAGCTAATTAAGCCTTGTGCCAAGCTACTCAGGTCTGTTTGAAGTATGCAAGAGGCTCACTTTAATGGTCTACTTCATGCAATTCTGTGTTTTTGCATTTAATTTGAATATGTTTACAACCCAGGGACCTCAGATTATACAGATAGCGCCTCAGAGCTTAATGTAGATACACCTGCACTTCCTGCAAGGAGTTAACTTCCAAATTGCTTGGGAAATAAGATCTCCTCCTGAAATTCATCTCTTATTATCTTAAAAATGCAGAAAATACAGTCTACAGCAAACCACTCACTGGCTTTCATTTTGTAACAAACTCTGTTAGAAGAAGTAAGCTTTCTTTTTTATTTAAACGGAATTAATTTTTAAAGGAACATAAGATAATATTTTTGTTTTGATAATCGTCGGAAGGAGAAGAGAGAACTCCTGCACACTGCACTCCTGCAACAAATTTTTTTATTTTTATTTGATTAATCTGCCAATCATTTCCTCAATTAATTGATTGGTTGTCTGGTCCATAAAATGTCAGAAAATGGTGAAAAATGTTGATCAGTGTCCACAGCCCGAAGATACTAAATTTAATGTCAGAGAGGAGCAAAGAAACCAGAAAATATACACACTGAAGACAGAAAATTTTGATTTTTCTTTTTCATAAAAAATTATTCAAACTGATCATTATTAAAATAGATAAATGTTGCAGCTCTATTTACATATAATTTTATTTACATATACAATGGATTGGTCCTTAGATTTTTTTTTTTTTTTTTTTTTTCAGTTTTCCATGTTTCTATGAGATTAAAAACATCAAAAACGTGTTTCTACTTCTCCCATGTTTATATGACATTTAAAAGTATTTTTATATGGTGGCCTGGTGGCTCGGTTCGTGGAGCGTTTGCCCCGTGTGCTGAGGCTGTGGGTCCTCTGCAGGAGCCATGGGTTAGGCTCCTGCCCGCGGCCCTTTACTGTCCCATCAATTTGAGGCATAATTTATATTTCTACTTTTTCCACATGTCCATTTTACTGTTTTTTTTTCCAGTGTCCACAAGATTCAAAAGTATTTTTCTACTTTCACCAAGTTTATGCAATTTAAAATGAGATTTAAAACTATTTTTCTGCCTACACTACTATGTGATTGATTTTGTATTACAACCTACAACCTATTTAAAGATGACTTCAGTTTAACTCAACTCACCTGATTGGCTCCACCACAGTACAGTCAGTGTTGGCTTTATCTGCCTGGAATGTTCTTTGTTTCTCTGTTTTACATGATGAAGATCTAAGGACTGAAATGTTGTATCTATATAAAGTTATATGCAAGCAAAGGACAGTGTGGATTTTCCTCCTATGCACCTGTCTACAAGAAACTGTAGGTGTGCATAAACCTTTAATTCTATGTTCTGATAGTCATGGAAATGAAGGGAAATGAAGCTCATTCTACAGGTGCACTCAGTGGAAGTACAGAAAGAAAATGTCAAAGTGAATGTGGTGGTGCACACTGACCCCTACTGTTGATGACAAGTTATCACCCTGTTCTATAAACACACCCCTGGGCAACTGTGTTGACTGATGTGGGAGCATCAGGGTCACTCAGTGGCATGCAGAGACAGAAAGGTCACGTTGTTTGTGCTTGTCGTTTGTTTCAGGATGGGAGTATTGTGCGCATACGCTGCCAATCAAAACCTGAGCTCTCAGGTGAAGAACATACGGAGACTGGTCAACAGCAACATGAGGGACCTGCACACCTTTGCTAATGACACGCCAACGGTGAGACAGACTTATTCTATGGATGGAGAATTATCACTCTGCTTTGTGTCCTACATCTTCTACACAATAATTATTCCATGTTATGAAAACAGAAATGGAGAAATTCACATTATGTGCTGCCAATACAAACACGATGATTATATTGTGTAACAATCCTACATTACATTACATAATAATACCATCAACTGGCTCTAGTTATGGAAACCTTAGCTGGTGAAATAATTTGGGTAAAGCATGAGAAAGGATTAAGCATTTTTCTTCTGGCCTGTAGTGCTGTTTATCCACCTAGACTGTCGCCAAATTTTGGAGATATCAGCCATGGAGATGTCTGCCTTCTTCCATATATAAAGCAACTAAATGGTGCTCGGCTTGTGATGCTCAAAGTGCCAAAAAATCTATTTTAAAAATTTCAAAAGCAGTGCCTCTGTCCAAAAATCATGCCTCAGTTACTCAAGAAAATCCACAGAACTTGTTGTGAGTACTTTCATTTAGGAAAGGGGTCTCAAACTGCAGGCCTGGGGGCAATTTCTGGTCCCACCTCCCTCTCCCACAGGCCCATGAAATGATGTCAAAAATATAATCCAGCATGCAATTTTTTTATTCAATCAATTATTTTTTCTAATTGTTTTAACCTGTCCCTTTAAAGGTAAATGTATAAACTATTGTGGGTGTGCTTTTTCTGTGTCAGACTGCTCCTGTCTCTAGTTATGCCTGATTTATGTAATCCTTTCAGGGTGGGAAAAAAGAATCATGTTCTCACTTTTTCTGTGTGTGACAGCTGTAAATTGGCCTTTTTTTTTTAAACATAACATTCATTCCATGAAATTTCAGGAGCTCAGCTTTCTCTCACTTTACTTGTATGTGTTAAATTGGCAGTGTTCTGATAATAAACACCCAACAAAATGTTCGGTTTGTTAAAACATTACCTGTCGATAAAGACCTGCATTACATTTTGTCATTTTCTCCATTTCATTGTGGCAAATAACATGAAACTGAACTGGTGCTGTACTTCAGAGTGCTTGCTGGTGTCTCTGACAAGATAAATAAAATCATTTTCATCTGCTTCCATTTTAAAACTCTGTTGTGTTTCCTGTTTGCAGCAAATTGATTACCTAATATCCCAATACGCCACAGCCAAGAACAAAGTCATCTATGACCTAGATAGTAAGTAGACCTCCTCTGTGCCTCTGATAGTGAGTTAAGTGGACAGAAACGATTCACTGAGTTCTTGCTCTTGGTTGTATATCATGCTTATTATCCGAATTTACTGTGTCTACTTTCTTTGACTTGTTTTCACAACAGATTTGTGACATAACTAGGTCTAGATAGCTACAGCGGTGACTGTTATAGAGGATCCCTTGAGTATTCATCCTACTTTTCTCCTGCAATAGTACTGAAGGCAGCTCTTTCCTAAAAGTTAAGACCTGTAAAAGCAAAGTATGAAACAGCGACCATAATAAAGAAATGGTCTTGGATTATATTACTGTTTTCTTATCTTGATCTGATGCTGCATTTTCTACAGATATAGGTCCATTACTGGGTGGAAGGATACACAGTCAGCTAGAGAAGGAAGTCCATCCTGCTTTGGACAGAGTGCTCAATATGGCTGGAGGTACATCTGCATATTTTTCATTTCCTCTTTGGTTACGATATGATCATGTTATTGTAGGCTGCAAGCATATATAGAATTCTGACTTGCTTGGAAATATTATCATTTATTTAAAGAATGAAATAACTGGACTTTCAGACCAGTGGGATGTATAAGCCCATTATTAGACCACTAAAGGTATGCTGTGATATGACTTTAAAACTCCACCGAAGATTAAACCACTTGTCGTTGACATATTCTGCCATGAACACATCAGTTATTGGACTTTTTCAATACTATTTCTTGAACGTCAATGAGTCGATTAAAAATCTGTAACTTGTCATAATTGTTCAGAAACTTTTTTTTTTAATCTTTATATTTTATGCTTCTTTGTAAAGTGAAAATCGAGAGAGCCATCAAAGGTAACAGTAACTAAGTAACTGGACAATGACCCACAATCCTTTGACCCCTGACCTTGTGAACTTTGACACCATTGTTGCTCCTGTGACTTGTTCCCTTGTGATCTTCCTTGAGCACTTTGACCTACAGTATCTTTGAGAACAACAACCAATCAATATATTAAAACTGCACTATGCAATGTTTGAATCTGTGAGCCACAAATGGTAGACAGTTTGTGTGACCAACTCCAGAAGTTCTGTAAAGTGATTTCACTTCAGTGTCACTTATTGAATTTAAATTTCTCACCTGTCTTTTTTTAAGTCTGGCTCGGATCCAGTGTTTACATGCTATCCTTAAAGACAGTTGTTCATATTCATGTAATTTATGTCAATGCCATACAAAGACAAAAGATTTAATATTCGAACTGATATATTTAATTGTTTTTTGTAATTATACACTTATTCTGAATTTGATGCCTGCAACACATTTCAAAAAAGCTGGGACAGGGGCAACAAAAGACCTGGAAAGTTGTGAAATGACAAACACCTGCTCAGAATGTTCCACATTTAAATAGGTCTGTGAAGGTCTCATTAATGCTGAATGGTACATACAGGTTTTAGAGCAACACATGCTGCCATCCAGACGTCTTTGGTGCATCATGAAGCACAAAATACGACAGAGACAGAGGACTGTTGAGCACCTAAAGTCGTATATCAAGCATGAATGGGAAAGAATTTCGCTGTCGAAGCTTCAACAATAATGGTCCTCAGTTCCTAAATGCTCACTGAATGTTGTCAACAGAAAAGGTGACGTAAATATGTCCCTGTACCAACTTTTTTGGAATATGTTGGAGACGTCAAATTCAGAATGAATGCATATTTACAAAAACAGTGAAGTTAATCACTTTGAACATTAAATATCTTGTCTTTGTACTGTATTCAATGGAATATAGGCAAAAAACTTTTTGCAGATCACCTTATTCTGTTTTCATTTCTGTGTTACACAATGTCCCAACTTTTTTGGAATTGGGGTTGTAAACAGATATGATTCCCTTTTCATAAAAATTCATGCCTAGTGCAGTTTTAAGATAATGGCATCACCAGATCTTGCCAAAAACCCAACATAACATTAACCTGCACCTGGACGTCTCCCTTTTTACACCAGTTGTGTTTCCCCCAGCGTGAAGTGAGCATACAAAAGTGATGTGTTTGTGTGACCGGTCCTGTCACTGTATTTTAACTCTTACCAGAAATTACAGTGCTCTCCCATGCACATGAACTATGAAGGCTTTATTTTATTTTGTTGCTTTATACATTACAACAAGCAGCTGTATATGGATGTTTAACTACATGGAATATACAGGCTTGAGGCACAACAGAAACAAAGATGAAATAGCAGGCAGCGAGCATGCAGTTAGTTCAGGTGATAAAATACCTGACCACCAATGACTTTGTACACAGTTTGTGTTCTTAATGTTTGTGTACTATTGTGTTCCTACTGGGGCTGAGCCGAGCTGTCAGAGGATCTGAGTATCTTCTATGAATGTTGTGTTTTATCAGATGTAAAACTGTCTGAATACCAAGGTCTAAGATTAATAAGTGGAAAAAAAAACTATTTTTCACTAAGGACTAATGTTAAATATGCATTTAGCACATATCATCCATCCGTGCTTTCACTCCCTGCAGTTTCCTCTCCTGCGCTCTTGCATCTTTTATACCAGTGTTCAAGGATGCCAGTGTTTTTACATTCTTTATCCTGTTTAATTTTAAAAGTCTGCTTCAGGCTACTCTGTGACTGTTAACCAACACTGGCTGTTGTCTTGTGATGCATTCAACTGCTGGAGAAACAGTTATTTACTAACAGCAACATTTTTTTTTATAGAAGCTAACAAATTAACATTATTCATAGCATTCACATTTGGTTATTGTTTGCTGAAAGCAATGCCTGTTGGCAATCAAAGGTCCAATTTTAGATGCTGGAGAGTCACACCAACACGTGGCCACACCACAGACAAATCCAAAGCTTGGATCCAAAATTTAGTTTGTTATACTCAGCTCAGGCCTGGTGCTCACAGTGAGTGCATATTTTGTGTCTTGTATGAGTGTATGTTTTAGTGTAACATGAGCCGAATATTATGCTGTGTCAGTTTGTCATACTTGGTGATTTTAAAGGCATAGTTGACGGATTATATGATGTGGCGTTGTATTAGGTTCTTATCAATAGTCAGTGTAATACCTTCAGTAGATGCTGTTTGTCACACCCCTAGTTTGGAGAAGCAGTGAGGGGCACCAGCACAAGAGCTGAGCAATGAACTGCTGTGGACTGGGTCATATTTTAGCCATTTGAAAAAGGTCCACCCAAAGAAAATCAATTTAAGAGTACTCTATGTTTAGAATATTTTAACCACTTTACCTACAGCCTTTTCTAATGGGAAACTGCCATTATATAAGCCAAATATCACTCTCTCCAAACCACAACTCCACAGGCAAAGTCAGTCATTCTTCCTTCACAGAACACAAGAGTTGCTCGCCTGTCGCTGCCTCAATCTGTTAGTTAGTTTGTGTTATCGTCTGACTTAGGTGAATCCCAACCATCCTTTAAAAAAAAGTCACACAATACCACACAAACTATTAGATCGAGGCAGTGAAATACCAGCTACTCCTGTGTTCTGCAAAGTAAAATGACTAAGCTATATTTGGTTTTTATATCAGTTTAAACTGATACTGATTTTTCTTTTTGGGTGGACCTTTATAGTGGCTAAGGAACTTTTTGTTGCTGACTGTGTCCACAGCCGTTTATTGCTTATCATCCATGCTGGTGCCTCTTTCTGCTTCTGCAAACTGGGGACATGGCGATTGGCATCCACTGTAGGTAATACACTGACAATGGATACGTATCTCATGCAAAACCACATCAAATAATCCAAACTACCCCTTTTACCACTGGGCCACATTCATAGGCAACTGTTCAATACATGATGGTACAACAGTACTACTAAATTTGTGTGACTGGCAAAATGGAAGTTATTTGAAATTTTATATGACCAAGAAACACTACCTTTAGAGCTGACAAAAGAAGGTATTTTACTGCTCTGAATATGTTTGCATTTATACACTTCCTGTTATAACTATTCCACAGAATTTACCAAGACAGAACTGAAAGATTTAAATAAAATATTCATAATTCTTTATGACTCATTTTACAGCTGAGCTTCACACTCTGAGGCTTCATAGATAAAAAAAAAAAAAAAAAAAAAAAAAGCCTTTCTGACGAGTCGTTCAATATTAACTTTTACCTCAAATATAAAAGTTATGTAATGAGAAAAGTTTGTTTTCAATGTAGTTGAGTAGGTAAGACCCTGTATCAACAACCACAGGACTCATTTTCAGTTTTAGAAGAACAATCAAAGTTTGCATGGAAACTGTG
The DNA here is from genome assembly GCF_056507025.1 of Lutjanus erythropterus. Lineage (NCBI taxonomy): Eukaryota > Metazoa > Chordata > Actinopteri > Lutjaniformes > Lutjanidae > Lutjanus > Lutjanus erythropterus. The sequence continues at coordinate 35,555,129 of NC_139321.1, read as the reverse complement.
GGAACTGTCTCACTCCATTGTTCTAAATGTTATGTTGGGAGAGAGCTTTGTTTTGATGGGTATTCTTCCTTTACATCCCGGATTTCCCCTCTCGACAGCAACCAAATCCATTTTCAATCTCATCCGTTGCTTCTTTCAATTCAGCCATGCGAGAAACCAAGGAGGCCTTGGAGAACGTCAGTGTGGGTCTGGAGGTCCTCCAGGATGGAACAGGGAAACTCAACTTCAACCTCAGCCTGGTCCGGACCAGTATCAACCGCACCCTCAATGACCCGGGCTGTCACGACGAGGAGTCAGACGCCACCACTGCCCAGCTGTGCCGCAACATCCGCCAGTCGCTGTCCCAGCTGCAGATCAGTGCCAACTTCACACGGGTACCAAACTGATTGCAACATATTCTGATATGCAGATAACATGCTATGGACACAAATGTAAATATGCTTTTTTATTTTTTTCACCTAACTGCAAAGTCTCTGTTGTAGTGGAGTTAACATATTATTATGCCTGCTGTTATCGTGATGGCCCACAGGCAGATGCCGACATAAGAGACAGTTTTGTTTTGTTTTGGTTTGGTTTCTCTGGTGTCTTTTTCTCTTTGTTCTTCACATATTCGGGGATATGGGGATAACAGCTTTTAATCGACCATCTTACGAGCCATAAATCTGATCATTACCATGACGGCTCGTAATCGACCATCCAAGAGTCGTCATAGTAATGATCTGGATGACCGCTCTTAAGATGGTCAATTAAATTTGCAGTGCTGAAAGAATGCAATTTGGCTCCTCCTCGCACGACTGACGCTGAGGAATCTTTGTAAATAATAATTGTTCTATCTATTTTGGAGGTTTCAGAAAAACCTCCACACCACAGAAAAGGGTTTGGCGGATGGATAATGCCATTGTCAGTTGTGACGCCTGACATCATCATCCACTGAGCCCTCCACCATCATAACATTGTGATTTAAAATCTATCTAAGTCATCTAATTTACTAAAGGAAAAAAAAACACAAAGCAGCACCCAATTTTAAATTAATCCATCCATCTTCAACCACTTACTCAAAATCGAGTCGTGGAGGTAACAGTTCAGGCAGGGGTCCCCAGACATCCCTTTCCACAGCTACATTAACCAGTTCTGACTGCAGGATCCCAAGGCGTTCCCAAGCCAGGGTAGAGATATAATCCCTCCATCTAGTCCTCAGTCTGCCCCGTGGCCTCCTCCCAGCTGGACGTGCCTGGAACACTTCCCTAGGATGTGACTAGGTGGCATCCTTACAAGAACCACCTCAACTGCCTGCTTTCTATGCAAATGAGGAGCGGCTCTACTCCGAGATCCTCACGGTTGACTGAGCTTCTCACCGTATCCCTAAGGGAGATGTCAGCCACCCTCCTCAAAAAACCCATTTCGGCCACTTGTATCCGCGATCTCGTGCTTTCGTTCATGACTCACCCTTCATGACCATAGGTTAGGGGTAAGATTTGACAACTAATCCATTTTTGGTCATGGCTAAAGTCAGCGTTAAGTAAAGCAGGGGTAAAGTTTAAGTAGCTACAACAGTTTGATAATGATAAGGTTTGGTTAGGATTGAGAAAAACTTTGACTGAAATGAGGAGATACTCTTACAGTATACTGCATGGTCAGACAATTACACAAGTACTGAAAGAAGACTTTTGCAGCATTTCTTCACTCACCTTTTCCAGCATATGCCTCACATTTTTACTATGTGCTTGATAAACTATTGCAAGTTAACTCCTCTCAGTTTTTCTGATAACTTGTATGAACTACATTAAAATATCAGTGCTTCATTGTCTCTTTATATTTTAGCTTCCTAACGTCAACACTCAGCTGGAAAAGGTGAACAATGTAATGAAAACGGACCTCAGTGCTATCGTCCAGAGGGTAAGCGTGGACCATAAAACTGTTGATATTCTTAATGTCAGTGCATCTCAGAAATTATTTCAGTGATGCCAACTTTCCCTTAGGTGCCTTGTCTGCTGCAGTTTTATAGAATGCCTCTGAATTGCCATTTTAATAAAATTAGATTACAAAACACACCCTTAAACAACAAAATGGACCTAGAAACTCAAACAACACGTTGTCCTTTTCCTCATTCAGGGCTACTCCTCTTTGAACGACACGCCACATATGGTGATTGAACAGACCCGAAGTGTTGTGGAGAGTAAGTGACATTTTACACAAGCACAAGTAATCCCTCTCTGTTCATTCAATAATGCCCACTCTGTGTGTTACTGCACTCATAGATTATATAAATAACCATTCTATTCTTGTGCTTCTCCTCATATTTCTCTTTTCTTCCTCTGCCTTGTGAGTTTGAGTGAGATTAGGTAGATTTAAAGTTTGACTCTGCGCTTAAACTTCAGTATCAAACTTTAAATGTAGAATAACTAGACAAACCATTAAACGGGAGCATACCCTGGAGTATTGAATGTCACGTTTTACCTGGTGCATCTTTGGCAGCTGTTTTCTTTTTCCAGTACCTTCACTCGGGCCATTTATTGAAAGCCATTGATTAATTGAATGATATGTCTCTCAGGTGTGCAGGGTTTGGTGGACGGCATTGGCAATAACATCAGCAGCTTTTCCAAGGTATTCCCTGTGCAGAGTTGCCTGTCCAACTTCACTATCTTTATTAGCCATGCCCACGCCAAGATTGAGGACCACTACCCTGAAATTGACCAAATGGACTTCTACAGGTATGCTGACCATCTTACATAAAAAAAAAGACATACATATATAAACTGTAAAAAGCATGAATCCTGGAATGTGGGCACTGACTTGATATATTAAGCTTCATGCTGTCTGGCTTCACCAGACTCTTTGTACAAGCTACTGTAATAGTAATGTGTGCTGTATAAGCTTGCACTAATATTTTGCATTTATGAAATATTCATACCACTTCAGCATTAATTCAGTTTAAAATAGTGCAGCTGAGTGAAACCCAAGATGATACATCAGTTGTTTTAAAAGCTTTGTATTACATTTTCTTTAACACATTGAGCTTTTATGTGCTGTTTCATACTGAGTAAGCAGATATAAGCCTGATTGTCTTGTTCAGGGACACACAGACGCTGATATACACTTAAGCCACGGTGGAGGATGATATTGTCCTATTTGTATTATTTAGAGCCACCTATAGTGACAGCTCTAACTGTTTAGCTTTGCCTGCATCTTACAGGTGGATTGGCTGTATTGCTCTTTGCTGCATGGTGGTCCTGGTCCTGGCCTTCAACTACCTGGGCCTGCTGTGTGGCACCCTGGGATACGACAAGCACGCCTCACCTACAACACGAGGCTGCATCTCAAATACAGGAGGAACGATGCTCATGGCGTGAGTCAACATGACGGGCTCTGTACAGTTTCAAGTATTAAAACTGAAACAGCTGTTTCTATTAAAAAGATTTCAAAGTCAATGTTATGATAACATGTTGCACCACACTAGTATTTTCATTACTACTAGCGCTTGAACAACTATTACTTCTATAGTATGAAAGCTGCCACTGCTATTTTACTATACTATTTCCTGTATGTGCTAGAGTATTTCTAAAAGATAAAGACCACAGTCATAAACGTGTAAGAGCTCTGTTAAAGAAATCTCATGTAAACAAAGCATATGCTTTGTAATATCTGAACAAATTCACGCAGATCCTTTTGGCAAAGTATACAGAACCTGTTTCCAAAAGAAGAATAACTTGTTCCAGAACATAACATTGTGTTCACACAAGAAAGTTAAATAAGTACACCAGTGTTTCTCCTACATGAAATCAGAAGCGGTTGTACGCCACTGCTGAAATCTGACCACCACTGCTAGAGGAAAGGAGAGGAAGGAAGGAGGGGAGAGAGATGGCTGTATCTTAACTTTCTGAAACTATAAAATGCTACTGTGTACAAATGTAGGCCTACTGTACGGCCTCAAGAGCCCTTCTGATGCTGGCAGACACATAGAAACCCCCTAGGAGGCCTTGCAAGTGCACAAAAACATTTTTTATTTGTGTATGCTTTTCACCTCTGCTGCTACAGCTCCATCCTGAGGGAAACACTGTTCACACATCACTTGTTTCCCACAAGATATGTAATTGTAATAACTTTAAAAAGTCTTCATTTTTTCAGTATACTCTTAATACCCTGATGTCTGTCTTGTATTATGTATAATTTTTGAGATACTGATACAGATTCAAGGTAAACTGACACTGTAACTACTAGCTGTCACTCCTTTTGATTCTCCTTTTCCTTCAATACAATCTCTACATCTGTACTGTAATTAACAACAAGCTGACACTGCTAACTGTAACAGAACTTTCCACCCACTCCACTACGGCTACGCCTCCACATGTTATTGTTATCGATCTATACGTTGACTGTACCTGAGGGCCGGTCTGTCCTTGTCCACAGCGGCGTTGGATTCAGCTTCATCTTCTCCTGGGTGCTGATGGGAGTGGTGACCATCATCTTCCTGGCTGGAGGAAACATGGAGAAACTTCTTTGTGAACCCTTCCACACCAAAGAACTCTTCAAGGCAAGTCACGAGTCCATAAGTCCCCCTAAACATTACAAATACATCTCAAGTAGTAATCTTTAGTTACACTTAAAAACTATTTACTGCGGACAAATCAGTGTCCCTTGGGTGGGTTGTGAAGAACGGCAGCCGCTTCCAGTTGTGAGTGGCATGCTGTTGTTTATGTGCAGCAGTGAAGTCATCCTCAATGTAGAAAATAAGATTTTGCCTCAAGTTTAGAAAGCCTGTAAAGCAAACTAGAAAAACAGACAACTAGTTTATCATTAATTTGTCATTTTTAACAGAGAATTATGCTGTCATTTCACTCACTTTATGGTATTAGTAAAAAAAACCCAAGAGAATTAAAGGATAAATTAGACAACTTATTGAAATTGATATTCTTGCAGCATTTTTTTCCATGCCTCCCCAGTGTGTCCCTCTTAGTTTACTTGCTGCCTCATTACTGGAAAACTGATGAAGAAAGGGACATGGCCTCTCCTCTATAAACAGACCACTGTTAGCATTATGTGTTAAAAGCAATATAAACAAATTAGTTCAACCATAATTACAGTAATTTATGGAATAATGTAGAGAGCATCCATGCTTCTTACAGCTACACTACTACTTACATGCTTACACAGTTATACTTCCAGGAAAGATAGGAAGTGCAAGGTTTTTTTTTTCCCATGTTTAGATGAAAAATGTGACAAAACACAGGAAAACATGATGCAAGAATGCTGTTTTGTTTGGGTCTGTGGGTTGGTCTTGAATTACCCTGAGTCAGGTTTCTGTCATTTACTGACTGGTGCCATTTTCTTCCTGTGAGAATGACTGATCGCATGTCCTCTCTCTGGCTCTCTGATTCGCCAGGTTGTGGACGCCCCATATCTGGTCAACCCTGAGTGGAAGAACTTCATCCCTGGCTACCTGTACAACGATTCTGACCTGGACCTGACAGCAGAGAGCTTGTACAGGCAAAGCAAACTCATTTTTATGTATTTAGGTGACACTGTTTTGACTTCCAACTTTCAGAAGCAATGCTTTGGTGATGATTATTCTCCTCACGGCCTACTCCACATCTGTCTCCTCCGCATTTTGCATTTATGTTTGGTGACAAACATGAATGAATTTCTCAGCAAAACAAGTCACTCATTCAATTGTAGACTGAAGAATTACTGCATGATGCAGTTTTTCTCATTTTGCTTTTTTTGTTTCAGCGTAGGCGTTGGGTCAGGCATCAATCATACAACTGAATACTTTATTTCCATTGATGAGGATGCAAATGAGGGAGAGAGTTGCTATTAACCTTGGGTAGCTAATTAGCATTATTTTTCTACGCTAGCTGTGCTGCTCTTCTTCAGCCTCTTTCTCAGTGATTACATCAGCTTTCATCATCTCCCTCCAGTGAGAAGCTGCATATCCTCAGTAACAGGGCTGGCAGACCTGCAGTCATTTTATTTCCAAATAGAGTAATGTTGCTTCAACAAGTCTTGGCCCATTAAAAGGCAAGCAGTGCTAATACTGTGTACATTCTATGTGTCTATATGGCATGTGGCTGCCTAAATGGTATCAAAGAACATTTATCTTTGACATATTGGCAAATATTCCAGGATTTTGAGGAATATTACACTGTTTTTTATCAGGGAACGTGTCAGCATGTCATGTACTACCAGTCATTTTCACTTGGTGGCAGCAAATATTTTCACTCAGAAACTTTCATATTGACATTTCCTCTCTCTCTCTCTCTCTCTCTCCCTTTTCTCTGTTATACCTGTGTGTGTCCGCTTGTGTGTGTCTTTCTTAGTACTTGCAAAGAGAACAAAGGCATCTACTCAGCCATGCGCCTGGACAAAGTCTTCAACATCTCCTCTTTCCTGAACACAACAGTGGTCAGTAAAACTCAAGACACAACATTAGTAACATTCTGGCAAATGTATCTGCATTGACTATGGTTACATGCACGCTAATTTCATGTATACAATGTCATGTATACAGCATATTCAGTTTGGATACTCAGAATTAGGCCTTATTCTGAATGTAGCATGTTTCAATCAAGACATGGGATATGCTGATATTATTCAGGTTTCAGGAGCATGAGCAAGTATAAAATACATTTGGAATATGCATCTCAGCTGGGGTTAACTGCATATTTGCTTGCATTGGATATGATAACAGGGCACTATAATAGGTCTAAAAATTTTGGAAAAATGTCTAATTGCAATTATTTTGACAGATACTGCAACTGTGATATGATTTGCATTCAGTGGTGGACAAAGTACTCAACCCCAGTACTTGAGTCAAAGTATAGATACTCCTGGTCAAATATTACTCAACTACAAGTGAAAGTTGCTCAGTCAAAATTTTACTTGAGTTAAAGTACTAGAGTTCTTGCTTTTAAAAATACTTACATATTCAAAAGTACATGTTTTTAAAAATACTTAAGTATTCAAAAGTACAAATTACAATGTACATTTTCTAATATCAATACATGCTGTATTGTTTTCATGATGCATTTACAGAAGCTTGTAACTCTCTGAAACCATCTAATGATGCACTGACCTGCTTGTAGAACCACTCTGCTACACAAAGTCTATAGAAACACCTATAAAAACATATAGATACACAAAAAATGTACTTAAGTACAGTACTCAAGTAAATGTACTTCACTACTGTCCACCACTGCATTAATAAAGGAAAGATCATTGTCATAATATATTTTCAACTTCATTGCAAAATGCATTCAAATGATAATGGTGATTTATTTGCAGGGATTTGTAACAAAAAAAGATGGGTTTTTTGAGTCTGTAGAATATGCTGTATAGACCAGGGCATTGCTGCAGCACAACAGTGTTGAATTTAAAATGGTATTTGGACACACGATTTTCCTTTAACAAATACTGCACCTCCTGCAATTTGAAAATTGTAGCGGCCATATTGTGATTTGATAACAATTAATTGTTCAGCTCTAATATGTAATATAAGCCAGATGGTGTACATCATTATGTTAATCAAGCGTATGCACAGTCACATGTAATTGGGAATATCAGTGGAATAATCATTTCATTAGCCATGTAAACAGCTTAGTAGGGATAATGTCTTTTTCAGAATAAGATTAGTATATGTGACTTAAAAGTATTCCTACAAGTTACAGTTCTTATGTAACTTTTGTGTCGGAGCCAAATATAAAGACAGCGTACTTCAAAGTTCTACAGATCTCTCAGTACAGTTTTATGATTGAAATAAGCACTTTGTAAGGGAGCTCTGTATGGTACTTTAGCTCTGTTTTCTAGGAATGTATGCTAATTTCATGCTGTAAACTATAAATTGTAAGGCCCCCAGAGGCAAATTGTAATGTGAAAGTGGGCTATATAAATAATAGTTATGTTCAGAAAATACTATGATGGTCAATTAATATACAGTAAATCAATGCTGTGTACTACATACTCAGACCACGGTTAGAATTACTACAGTATGCAAATTGTACATGTAGCTCAGTAAGTTAATTCTGATAGAGCGTCCAGAAATCTCCATCCTTGGCAGCAAAAGTTTGTGCTGGCAGCCAGCAGCTTTAACATACCTCAGCCCTTACCTCAGTGTATGCCCGAGGCATTACACTGATGTAAGTTTCTATTTCTTTTGGACCGTGAGCCAGCCACTTCTGCCTGTCTAACATATTCACTACTCTCCTGCCAGTTGGCAAGATTGCCTTGGCTCGTTTTAGCCAACAGCTGATATGTCCCACGCTGCATCTGGTTCTGCACCATGGTAATTTGTCTTCATTTAATGCCTGCAAATGTTACAAGTTTCCAAAAGTGTGACACCCTACCTGACAGAATTTCAGCAAACCAGACCATGGTTCAGTTATTTTATCACTTGTATAGGCTAAAGTAACAAATCAAAATGACGAGGCTCTTTTAAGTTAAAAAAAAAAAAAAAAATGTTTTGTTGGATCTTTGCTGGCCAAATGTTTTCAAATTGTAAATTATTTTCCTTTCTGCATCTAAGTGTCCCTGTCTGTAAAGCCATGCATTTCTTTCCAATGGTGAATTGTGGTTAGTTCAATGTGAAACTAAAGATACTGGCCTAGTTTGCAACGACCCTGTGATCTCATACATTACTCTTCTTCACTTGCACTCAGAAATGCATTGCATCAAGTGCATTGGCTTGATGGAATGTAGTATCACTTTTGCCAAAATAAAATCTTATCTCATAAAATATCAATATCATAACACTTTTAGACCAACCTAGCATCTTAATAGGGCTCCACAATATGGCAAAAAAAAAAAAAAAAATCAGATCACAATTTTCATTTTCACTGAAAAAAACTATTAAATTCATGATGATGTGATATTTGTTGGGCTGTGTACCAAAAAAAAACATGTTCTCTTACATCTGGAGAACAACACCAATCGGCCATCAAACTGACCATCTCTGCAGCACTGCAGTACTTCATTATAAGGCTACAAATTGAAACTTGCTGCAATTTAGATATTGCACTTGGCTATATGTATGTTCTAGACACTATTTAACGGTGCAGCCCAACATCTTATTATATTGTTCTTTGAGGAAAACATCTTGATTTTAGTGCAAAGTACACAACCTGTTCTAGTGTCTCACTACATTATCTGATCCATAATAAGAAAACACATAATGTTCATCATGTAATGGTGCTTACATGGAATTCAGAAACCATAACCTTGGTACTTCAGGTCCTCCATGAGTAACATGCTCAGGGGTTTGCATCTCCTTTGGGTCGTTTGCGTTGTATCTCTGCACAAGGGTTGCAGTCATTAGACAGTAAGCATTCATTTGTTCCATACCAGACCATGGAGTGGGACACGGTTGTCTTTGCAGAAGTCAAACAGGACACATCACCTAAAAACATTATAAAGATATTAGGTTCATAATTCTCAATCTGGATTTGGGCTTTCAGGGAAAAAAACTTCCAGGATTGACCGTTATTGCGTTGTTGTCAATTCCTCTTAACATCACAATCCACTTGCTGACACGCCCCCTCACAACAGTGAGTTTTTCAGGTAAAATATGCTAAGGTTTTAAGCTGTCGTTAATTAAGCTAATAATATTCATTTATAAATAGACCACATGTCCCTGTCAAAAATATTCAGAATTCACTTAACCACTGCCGTTGAACAAAGTTGTAACTGTCCATTCATGAGCCACTGCTTCGTAGCACTGTCAACTCATTGATTAATCACAACAACAGAGACGCCATTGGTTAGAGCTTGTCCAATCAGATTCTTGTAGGCATGACATAACCTATCCGCCGTAGAATTATAATAGAATAGTTTATCATAATAGATCTGTGATGCTACATTAGCATTACAGTAGCAGCACACTACATTATGATGTGGATATCTTTATCTGTATCTGTACTGTGACACATTACCTCTTGTCATGTGGAATGCATGTCTTCCTGTTTTCTTTGACTGAAAATTTTGTGGTGTAATTCACTAGAAGTATAAAATAATATAATATCAACATAAAGTAAAGTGCATATAAAGTATTACACTGGAAAATGCTGTTATTGGATTTAAGATTTAAGAGTTAATCTGTTAACTTGATTTAATTACAGTGAACCTTTTTTTTAATTGTTTGAAAAACAATCTGAAAATTTCTATACTGAGTAGGATAACTAAATATGTTTGTCATTTTTTAGTCTTCGGGGAAATCCAACCCTTTGACATACAGTGTCATCTTAGGACAAACAACTTAACTGCCAACGTTTTTGTTTTGTTCTCTTTATATTGCCACACAAAAGCATATGTTTTCATTCTTGGTGGTGAAATTGCACATTACTATTCAGGACATCCTTTTTGAAAAGCATACGTGCCAACCTATGTCTCTTTTGTTATGGCTTTCAGAATGAATGAAAAAAATAAAACCTAATAAACATTATTACAAAGCTCTTTATTGACGCATAACTTGTAACCATTGTAGAAATCGCCCAGTAAGATCAACTGCGCTATGTTCAATATGTTTAACTGTGCTGGTTTTGGCTCTTAGCTGTTTGGTAGAGAAATGTAAGTTTAGCATGCAAAGTTGGCAATACAAAGTGCTTTACTAGCTTAAAAATCATTATGACAAGATATAAAAGAAACACAAAATAATAAAGGATTGTGTGGAGAAATGCATTAATAGAGACTGTAAATTACAGTGAAAACAAAGAAACTTTCCAAACAAACAACATCAAGGACTACAAAATAGTGGGATATGTGAACTTCCATCCAAACCGCATTTTTAAGGTCTTTGGTCACTCTAGTGCCAACATTTGTTTTGCATTTTTGCTGGCCTTTCATTATGTTAACAATGTTTTTGTATACTTACAGGAATTCCCTGTTTCTGCTATACACGGACTTGAGCTGTGATTAATAAACAAGCTTTTCTAACAAGCATGAGCAGAGGTAGAAATATCGGTGAATGATGCAGTTGTAGAACTGTGAAGCTGTAATGTTTTTCCTCATTGCCTTATTAAACCCTTTGCTGTGCCTTTTTTGCGTTTACAGTTTACGAAGGACGTGGTGAGTCAGCTGGAAAGCGTTAAGATCGACCTGAGGGGAATAATCCTGTTAGAGGCAGAGGGGAAGCAGAACCTCCAGGACTTCTCTGAAGCTGGCCTGTCAGAAATCAACTATGCAGACTACCTGGAAGAGGTAACGTACATATACCTGCACACATACAGAAACAACAAACAGATACGCGGTGACACATCGGAATGAGCAAGCAGGAAGGAACTAACAGGAAACACTAAAATGTGAGTAAATGAGAGGAAACCTAAAGCAACATTATGTAAAATTTGGTGTCTCCAGTTTCAGAGGGCAGTTCACTTATACACCAATATACTTGTAAATACAGCAAGAAGGCCAGCTTGACCTCTCTTTCCTCTTCGGTCTGTTCACCTCTGCTGTGATTTCCCTGTAGGCTGAGCCTGGTTATATTGCCTATCTGACCGGCTCTGGTTCTGGCATGACACGGGTGCTTCTTTCCGCCAGCATTCGCCCTGCTCAGCATGACACCTTCCATTTCCCTGTAGTCCAAACCTCCACCCACACTCTGAACAACCAAGTCCTAATAACTAGCAAACAGCAGCCCAGCTCAGCCCGGCCAGCGAAGTTACGGAACGGAGTGGTAAATGGCAGAGGCACCAATTACTCTATTACAAGTCAGTGAGGCAACGAAATGACTCTGAAGTTGTTGTGATGCTTTAAAGCAGGTCTATTCAGCTACCAGCTGGGAACCACATACAACACTTTTGAATTTTTCTATGGCCCTCAAGAAGCTGCTTGAAAATCAGGCTGGCATGTGTGTGATATCATAAATAAAACTGTGGTATATACTGTATCTCTGAGGTATTTTGAAACATTTGAACCAATATGGCAACTTGCTTTGCTTGTGGGCTGACTTTAGTGAAATGACAAGAAGGCATAGCAAGTTAATTATTAATTATTTATCTGATAAAATTAATAAACATTAAAGGAGTCATAACTCATCTGTCTTTGAAAGTCTTTATTGTCAGATTAAGTGACCTAGTAACTAAATTTATTAACTGAATTAACTTGATGCAAAAATTTATAGATGAATCAGATATTTTATTGCATTTCATAACTGCAACTGCAATTTAGTTGTAAATATTTTGATGACTGATTAAACGTTGGTGGAACCTCTTCCATCATGCAATCACTGAAATGGTAGATCAGAGTTATCCTCACTTTGCTCCTATTCAGCTAATAATTTCCCCTGCACAGCTCACCATTTTATCCTCCTGCACTTTGCACAGCCTGACAGGCCACCACACAGAGATCAGCCTTCTCTGTTAGCAGCACCAGCATATCTGTCCATCCTTCATGCAAAAACAGTGTAAATTAATTCATTTTTATTGAGAATTAGAGAGTGGTCATAGGGCTGCCTGGCACCTTTTCGGGGGCCAGATTTGGCTCGCAGGCCGCAAATTGAGTATATATGGTATTGGTTGTGTCTTTCTAAAATACCTAGGCTGTAATTGGCTACAATAGGATTACACTTGTTCCACAGCTGCCATTCGCTAAATAAAACCTTACATTGCACTCTGGGCTACAGAGAAACTCACATCACCAAAGCCAAGAACAAGCTCTAGAAGGTAAAGAGACATTAAGTTTATTGTGAAAATCACTCCAGAGTGAATGGGCTGGCAAAAAGTATTACTTCGCTTTGCCAGCCACATCAAGTAATAAACTGGTCTGTTTATTGTGCAACAAATGCATTGGCGTGATGAAAGACTGCAAATTAAGCTTGGTCTGGTAGCTTTTGCCTGTTTTGGTAAGGTTAATTCATTGAGAAAGTATTCTGTGTGGACCACAGAACACCAGCGATTTTCCTGTTTGGCCCATTTGCTATTTAAGTTGAACAGTCGTGCTTTAAAGGGACACAGATTGAATGAGCTGAAAACTATAAGAATTTTACAGTCTGAAGGCCAAATTAGTCTTAAGATATTTTACTGTGAATACAGTACAGTTAGATTGCAATAGAAGGCTATATGACATCATTTCATTTGTGTTAGTTCTCTATAGGTTTCAGGATAAATATTGATAAAAGATTATCCTATACATGTAATAATATTATCATATTAGAGTTGTACATTAATGGCATGTAACCAGAAATAGCTTGACTCCCTGGCTGTCAGTTAACATACAGCAGGCAGCCGTGCTTTACCTAATATGAGCTGCGACATGACACAGTACACCGGGCTCTGTTGAGGACCACTGAAGCTCGATTATCCAAAAGGATTCCTGCCAAGGCAAAGAGTGTGTAACAAGCCGGGACGTAGCATTCCCTGTCTTCTCCAACACTACCTGTCAGGTTCACTTAGATTCATTTCCTGAGAGAGCAAAAAAAAAAAAGCTTCAAGGACTCCATTCAGATGTACCGCCATGTGTCCCAATACACAATTCACACACTGAAGTCAGACAAAGATATTTCATGTCCAAAAAATGTTTCCTTAACATTTTTTAAATTTAGCCACATTTTAGATGTATATTAGAACCATTTTAGTAAGAATGGTTGCAGGTTTCTAAACACGTAATTTAATTGAATCGGTTAAGATCTGAAGCTAAAAAGACTAATTGGCTCTTCAGCATTAACTTAGTGAGTTCTATCTTTGTGGCTTTACAGAAAGTTAAAGGAAAAACTCTGTTATTTAAAGGGATCATACAAGTGCTGGAAATCCTTGAAAACACTTTTAAGGCGCTGTTTTGCAGGTTTGAAAAAGTGCTTGGAGTTTTGGATTTAGGTTTGTTGCCCTTTGGAAAAAAGTTGTCTTGGATAAAGGGAAAATGCTGCATCTAAAAAACAATCAATAAGACCATTAAATAGGTCACATGTGCAAAACATTAGTTTATTGTATAAAAAGTCTGCAAATTAGTCGCCCACATTCTTCACTTTAATGCTGGGACAGAATATAAGGGCATACTACTACCCAGGTACTCAGACACATACACTTTACATATCTGATACAAAAACAACACTCCTGTATTATTTACATCAGATAGGCAGTTGGTGGGACTGCAGTTATGTACTGTAAAAGGCATCCTGTGTTTCTGTCAATCCTCCACTATTTGCACATGAATGAGTTTAACTGAGAGAGGAATGAATGAGTGTTTGTACTTTGTGTTGTGTTTACACAACTGGTAGAAACACTTGAAACTGCATGAAATTGTAAATGCCTTACCTTAGAATTAAGTTGCTACTTAACTGAATGGTTTGCTTTTTACATTTTAAAAAAGTCACACATTGGTTCAATCAGGTTATATATGATACCAAATCTTCTTACAGACAGATGACACATTTTGAAACTTGGGTTTTCCTTTCATTTGTCACCCTTCTGTGGAATGCTGTCATGGAACATAATTTTTTTTTTTAATAGCTCAATGACATGTGATTTAATGTGCGGTGGAAATGAAATAACTATTTCAAGTGTATGTATATGAATATGTACTTTACCACAGTTGCAAGGTGCTGGAAAAGCTTGAAAGCGAACCTTGAAAACTGTTGAAAAACGCTTGAATTTGACGTTGGAAAAGGTGTAGGAACCCTGTATTCAGATAATATATATTTATTCTTCATTAGAATTAAGTTGTTGAACTACTTGAACATTTTCTCCTTAAGAAATTGCTTTAGGAATATGACTTCATTTGAAATGTAATGCAGCCCTGATGATCTGCTTTTAATACAGTAGCTCATTATTCATTAACTTAAAGCTACTACAATGAGTTTTTAACTGTTATGAAACTCTCAGTCTAATAGTGATGCTTCAGTATTACCTACATAAATTACGAGACCATCTGTGAGAAGATCTGCTCCTTCTATGTAGTTGTTTTTAATGTCTGCCGAAATCTCCTCGAAATCAGATTAAACGAGCCTGTGTTTACATTTTGCTAGACAGACTTACAGAGAGTTGCAGATTAACCAGTGAAAGGGAAGCAGGAGAAGATTTTTATTTAGATAATATTATTTTTTATGTTATATTTTGTGTATATGGTTTTGGAAACATTACCACTTTTGTCCTCAGGGGCCTCCAAAATCAACAAAATATGAAGCTTCTTGTAGTAGCTT
This sequence comes from Lutjanus erythropterus, assembly GCF_056507025.1. Taxonomy (NCBI): domain Eukaryota; kingdom Metazoa; phylum Chordata; class Actinopteri; order Lutjaniformes; family Lutjanidae; genus Lutjanus; species Lutjanus erythropterus. The sequence goes on along the minus strand of NC_139321.1, from coordinate 35,540,014 downwards.
TAATAGCTGTTCCAAGCTACAGCTGGATGAACAAAAATAAAAGACAACTTTCTAATGAAGTAGCTAGTCATGGATGAAAGTCATTGAAAAAATTAGGCTTAAAAGCAGTACTTTACACTCAGCATGAGTGCTGAGAGAGGATTGCTGACTTTTTTCTCTTTCTACCTGCTTATCTTCAGGTCAACAAAGGAGTCACTGTGGTGGACCTGCTCTCTTTTGCCAGAGAGCTGGAGGCTCAGACAGACCTCATGGTAAGAACACCTCGGTGCTGTTCTGGCAGATAAACAAACATCAACTCTGTGCAGTTTCACAGCATTTACTCAGTTCACAGACACATAATTAGTTTTACTTATTTATTTATAAAAAGGCATAGAAGCACTTTGGTGGATTTTGGTATCTTAAATCCCCAAGTTCTAGCTGTGTGTTCCTCTAAAACACAACAGCCTCTTGGAGCAGACTGACTGCTCTGCCATGCCTTCAGGCCGTTTCAGGAAGGTAGCACAACACATTTATTTAACTTTAAATGTCCAGTAGGATCCTCCAGAACGATGGAGCTCACAGTTAGTTTAATTCTAAGGAACTCAATTAAAGAGTGACTTAAAGCTTGATAAATTTGATGTAAAAATAAAAATATCTGTTATAGCATCAAAGTAAAGGTGCTACATACAGTCTTTTTTTTGCACATAAAACAACATTTGTATCATACTTGATACATGAGTTGCTGAGACCACTACAACATCAATATGAGTGCAAAATCCAATATGGCTGCCTTCATGTGGTGACTCAAGTTTTTGGCAGAGAAATGCTAATTTTGACAAAGTTTAAGTAAGAAAAACTATTATATTGTTACTAATATTTCAGTATGAATGTTTTTTGTATTAAAGCTACCTGTAATCACTTAATATTTTGTACATTGCTGATCGCTAAAGATAGAGATTTCGGGTGGAAACATATTTATATCCCTTTTTTTATACATACCAACAGCTCTCATTATTATTACTTGGATGTTGCAATTAATTATTAGTAAGTTCACATTTGCTAACAATTGTCTTTTTAATTGACCTTCACTGAAACATATCCTTGGCCTTCATAATCTGTATATTATATAGACCAGTTCAGATTAAATTGATTATGATTGTTAATTGTTGATTTTCCAAAAGAAATTAATTTTTTTTTTTTTTTTTTGTGATCAGTTGAATTTTATAAATGCTTGACTTATCAAATGTGATACAAACAAAATATTATTTACATAAATAAAACTGATTTTTTCAAAATGTCAAATAAAAACTTCATTTCCAAATAATTTGAATTTTCTGGCAGTTGTTTGATGTTTCAGGTTTTGCAGGGTAAAGACCAGATTTCCCATTAACTACTGCCTTTTAAAATGTACAGTGAGGTTCCTGCACCTGATGCCTCTCCATGGGTGTCAGTAAGACCCTCGATAGAGTAAGGTAAAACTCGCCCAAAAAAGAAAAACCCTTTTAACAAAGAAAAAACATGGAAGAAACGTCAGGGAGAGCCACAGATGCACAGACATGTAATATATGTCGCATGTACAGAACAGAACATCAGGGTCACAAAAAATACAGATTTCAATGATTCTAAAATATATGTCTCTGACATGACTTGTTTGATAGTTTATGAGATAAAATGTCTGCTAGGACTTTCATAAATAATATTTCACCAAGCTTGCGTGTTTCCCTTCTTGTGTGTGTTTCAGCCTCGAGGTGCTCTGCAGACCGCTCTGAAAGGCCACGTCGGCACTCTGCGGCAGATCCACAGTCTGCAGATACTCCCCATGGAGCAAGCCATGGTAATGCCCCCCTGTATGTCTCTGTTTTCAGTCCAGATATTCATGCCCAGCCGGACTCTGAAAGGACTCATCAACCCTAAACCATTTAAAATTGAAGCAACCTACGTATCTTGCAATATTTTGGTTAATTCTGCTGCTTTTTGATTTGTTTGTTGTTCTTCCCCACAACAACCGAGAGGAGATGAACTGACATGACACCAGGATATGCAAGCTAGGATTGTGCATTTTCCAGTTTTCAATTTTCTATTTTTACTACTTAGTATTTGTTTGTTTGGCAGTCACACAGAAGTCGGGCATGAAAGAGGCAAAGAACAATTTTCTCACCCACAGTGGCCTCAAATGACCAGTGTGCAATGCAGCCACAGGGCATGTTGTGTTTTCACTGAAGGATGCTTTTTGTTAGTGAAAAATTACAGCTCTTGCTCTACTGTTGTTATGAGTACATGTAGAACCCTCACCTATTCTTCACTGGGGGGATGCTGAAAGGCACTCTGGGAAATGTAGGAAAATGAAAACGTTTAGAAGACGAAGCAGGTTGAAGGAAGTCAAAAGTGTGTGAAGGCTTATTCACAATCCTTATTAGGATTATTCTTGATGAATATCATGGAGCTAGTCTTCTATCACCTTCCAAGGTGGAGGCTCCTTTGACATGATGAGATCAAGCGGCTGCAGCAGAGGCAGTAACAAAAAGCTGAAGTCATGTTGGATGATTTCCAGGAGACTTCACAGAATATACAGGAAGTGATATTCACATCTTGTTAGATTATCTGTAGGCTGCCTGTAGTCTGCAGACCACATTCATATCTTAAGAAATAACATGCATTCTTGATCACTGATGAGGTGAAGTAGAACAGATCCCCCTACTGTTACATAATCTTTTGTCCTTTTTTCAGCCTTGTAAAACACTTTGTAACTGCTCATTTTGATAAATCATATATGTATAATCTTTAATATTATCAGCCACAAACTATTAGTTTGTTTACAGATTATAACTTAATTGCACAACATGAGTCCAATATATCCATCATTAGATATTAGAGTTATACAGTAAATTAGGGTTCTGTACAACACTTGGTGTTTGTTGTCAAAATTAAGAGCCAATCAGAGCTTGTCAGTTCATCGATCAGGTGACAGCCAGGCGTTTGCAGTCAGTGGAGAGCAGCTACAGCGCCTGGCTCTATAAATTGTTATTAAAAAAGTTATATTTACCCACATGCACATGATGTCAGTGCAAGTCAGGATCAAGTAGACACAGATCTCACTGGCATGCACTGTGTGACGATCACCGCCGATCAGTTCTGCGCCTGGCTCAGCCTGGCTCATCTCGAACAAGCCTTGTGACTATAAGTTGGGGCGGTGCTTGGTCCGTTTTCAAGTGGGACAAAACGGGAAGCCTGGTCACAAACCTTCTCAAATTACAAACAGTACACTAAAATGTGTTCCTGAAAGTATTTAAGGAGATAAATAGGCAATTTAGTCACAGAATCCTGTTTCATATTGGATCAGCAGAGCCTAGTTTGGCAGTTTTACCTGAGTTTTATGAGCCTGGTGTGTGCCGCTCCTCTGTTAGTCACCGTGCTGAACTTGCCACGCATTAAATAAATGGTTGTGATTGGCCCAAAGAGATGCAGGATTGGTGGAAATCTGAACGGGAGGGTGGCCAGGCATATCTGCCAGAACAAATGAAACATGAGCTTGCAAATTCATCTGGTTCCCAGGCTGCAGTGAAACATTTAGCAGCTAAAGAAACAGATATTTCCTTCAGGAGTTGATAGAGACCAAACACACAGCTAAAGGAGAGTCAATATTGGACCAGAAACACAATTCTAAATGAATGATAATTTGATTATCAACTTATAAGGTGATATCAGTGTCGTGTTTACAGTTTCTTATGCTGCCCCCAAGTGGCCCCAAAAAAAAAATAATGCAGGTTTAAAAAAGTCTACGTAGGAGTAATTGGTGTGTCATCCTTGTGCAAATGTCTTTTTATGAGAATGGCATCGTCCTTGATGGAGAAAGCATATTTCAGCATTCATTTAACATCATCAAAAGCTGAGTGTTTGTGACCCTCAGGCATGTGTCATCAAACTTGTCATATCTAAGAAAAACAAATTAAATATTCAGTTTTCCTTTCTCTGTCAAAGGCAATGTCAGTCTTTTGAATAACACCAAGGATTTATAGCAATTAGCAATTCAGACAAGCAGTGATGCACTTCAACACAGATTTTTCAACAGCTTGTTATATTTTTCTTTCTTTTTTTTTTTTTTAAACTTTTTCCACTTTCAACTTCAAGAAATATGTTAGAGCGAGGGTAAGCAGAAATGTGTCCATCTTGTGTATTTAGTGTCCCCATTCATTATTTTGAACATTTAGAGAGATACTTTATCTCACAGATGACATGTAGTAAATCAGAGAAAATATATCTCATGTTGGGTCTTATTGTACAGTAGGATATTGTGCGTGTGTGTGTGTGTATGTGTGTGTTCTTGTATTTACATTAACATAAAGATCATACACTCAATGTTGTTGGACATGAAGGGTTTTGTACCAAAATATTATAGAATATCCACTTTAGGAAAAGAAATGTTACTTTAAAGTTCCCATGAAATGGCTTGTTGAGTACTTGTTGCTTATGTGTTTGCTTTAAAACAGGCAGCTAATGAGGGATATTCTGTCCTCAGTGTGTGTGTCTGTACACAAATTGACAGATAGCTAACACAGATGAAAAGAAAGTCAGAGGCTGGAGTAAAGCGGAATGCCCTTTACTGTTGTCGTCATTCTCATCACAAGATTCTTTTGTAAAACTGAAATAATACAGAAAAACAGCACCAATTAGTGGATGCATTAGTATACTTGCAGCAGGAAAGCTATTGAACAGCTAGTTTACGCTGGTTTAATGTTCACATATCAACTAATGCATATAATGCGCTGCAGAATACAAACATGATGCCTATGATTAACTAACAACAAAAAATTTCTTACAAGCGGTGCTCTCCAAGACACAACAGAGGAAGGAAAAGATAAGGTAGCTGCAGCTGCAAGCTGTCCACATGTCACAACTGAAGCACTTCCCGAAAGAAGTCTCTAAATGATCACCTGACTGTATCATGTGACTCAAACAACCAATGAAAACAGCAGTAGCAAACAACATGAAGATAATAATGAATTACTCGAAATCAACCACTAGGGGGAGGAATATTGAAAATAATGGCAAGTTCTTAGAGAACATGACAAGGGACTTGTCACGAACATTAATAGCCAATAGTGCGAGATAGGAAGATATATTAGCTGACCTTTACTTGACAAAACTGCCTCCAGCACCAGGTTGTCGACAGGGAATAGGCCACATCACCAGGAAAGTTTTCTTGCTGGTTTTGGCCCCTGGCACCCTGGGGAAGATTTGCAGCTAACCACTTAGTGGTTTGCTAAGTTACTTTAGCAACAAGTGAAACTATCTTCCCATCAGGAAACTCTGTAAATCACCTCAGTACTGTAATTGTTGAGCTGAGCAGCCAGAGGACATCGGAGAAAAACCAAAAAATATGTAGGTTACTCCATAAAATATGATTCAGTTATAAAGTTGTGCTTTTTGAGGCCCCCAGAAATACTGTTTGCCGCTTTGGAGCATAAATGTATTCTCTTTGGCTCCAGAAACGTCTCAAGCAAGAGTGTCATTTGATGCCCCCAAGTGCAGGATGAGCCACCAACAGCTTTTAATTTCCAGAAAAAGACAAACTATGAAATATCATTAAAATACCCAAAAGCATCTACAAGCCAACTTTTTGTCATTGTTGGGTGAGATAATTATGCATAGTGTAATACATATTTGATAAAAGCATTGATTTCATGGCTTTGTAAAATACCACAGACCATTGTTATGAAGAACAAACCACTGCTATGAAGAACATACTGTCGTTATGGACAGTTATTATCTATTTTGTGTCAGATTGTTGCTTTTTTGGATACATAACCATGCAGGATAATGTACAGTGAGGTCACTATTGCAAAAATTATAAAATAATTTTAAAATTAATATTTTATGTCAACCTGTTAAATAAATAAATAAATAAATTAAATATTATTATTTTTTGGTGGGGGGGGGGGGGGGGGGGGGGGGGGGGTCACCATGTAATAAAAACCAGTGGGATAATACAGTGAGCAGGTCATGATTGGTCATGAAATAAACCCCAACCCTCTAACACTCTAACATTTATTATCCCTTTATAACAGACCATCACTGTAAAGAACATACTGTTGCTATGGACACAGTTCTGATCATAGGCTTTGGAGGAACAATACAATCCTTTTTAAATCCATCAAATCTTTCTAAAATTAATATTTTGCATTGAATTGTTGATTTTTTTTTTTTGGTAAGTAACTATGTAATACATTATCACTCACTCCATGGGAACTTTAATTTAGTCATTCATCTGATGCCTTCCATGGAAAAACAAAGGAAAAACTGTTCAATTGTTACATAAAATGTATGTAAGCAATTGTATCACAAAAGTAAGTGAATTATTTATTTCTTTTGCATTGTGGATATTTAATTTTGGAACAAAACTCTTCTGCATGCCTGTACTAAAAGCAGAATATTGTTCATCAAGTGTTGGTTTTGTTCTTGCCTGGTCTCTGTTTGTGTTTCACTGGTGTAAAATGACCCCTGGCTGTTTCGCCTGACCTTTGACATTGCTGGTGTTAATTTGTGCTCTTTTTGTGCCCTTTTTAAAGAGTGCATTGAACCAGAGTATGAGGTTCCTGGAGAGAACGGCCTCAGACCTGCCGGTAAATAAACCAGCCCTCCAGTCTGAATTTGAAACCCAGCCTTATAGATTTAAACTTAAACTGATCAAAATCTCTCATTTCCTCTCTGCAGAACAAAGTTTTAGCAGTTCTTGATGCCATTGAAGCTGCTCAGTATCTCATCTCCCAGAATGCTTCACATTTAATCAATCGGGTAAATGAAGGATCAGTTGCTTTGTTTCTACTCTCAATGTATAAATGGTCTGTATTAACTCACATTATGTCTTAATCTTTCTCAGGAAACAGAAAGATTCACAGCGACCATCGTCGGCTACTTCCATCAATACATAGAATGGGTTAAAACATCTGTAAGTGTTTGTGTGTTAATTTGTTAACTTGTTGAAGCGTATGTAGCTCTCACTTTCTAAAGTGTTGACTTGTATGTTCAGTCCAATATTTGTTTTGGTCAAACCCAAACACCGGAACACAGAGAGTTGTGCACCGGCAGAAAGACCTTTGCGTGTTACATAAGAGTTTTGGGAGTAAATTTAGAGAAGACATATATAACAATTACAACCTCTATAAATCTGTGGAATTTCCTTTGTGGCACATTGGTTTCTGCTGTAGTTAACTGAGGAATTCAAAACAGAGTAGAAAAAAACATGACGTTTGAAGCCCCGGGCTGTTTGTAAACCTCAGAGATGTCAATAGAACATTTTTATTTCAATCAGAATTTTTTAGTTGTTTTCCAGGAACACTTAAAGTCTTGGTATTTTCTGTATTGTGCAACGTGCCGTGACACTTTCAACAAGCAGTATGGTAATGCAACGGGATTTCATGTTGCTAAGCAGAAAACAGTTGATAGTTTGGATTATTTGAAGTGGGGCTGTATGAGTTACTTATCAATAGTCGGTGTTTTACCTACAATAAATGGCAGTTGACACGTCCCCAGATTGAAGAAGCAGAGACGAGTACCAGCATGGAAGATAAGCAGTGTGCTGCTGTAGACAAGACGCTTAATATTGGTCCACCTGAAAGATCACGATCAATGAATGAATATCAAAAAATATACTCTATATTTAAAATATTTTCACTGCTTTACCTCGCTGTCAGACAGCAATGTCTGTCAGGAATCTGCTGTTACTGTATATAAGCCAAATATCGCTCTCTCCAAAGCAACCGGACTCCTTTGGCAAAAACAGCTATTTTAACTCACAGAGAAGAGGTGTTACTCATTTACCACTGTCTTAGTTGGTTGGTTTGTTTGTGATATTGTGTGATATTGGTGTTTTGAATGGTTAGTTCTGATTCATTGAAGTCTCACAGCAACACAAAAACTAACCAAACGAGGCAGTGGTAGACCAGCAATGCCACTGTTCTATAGAATTACTGATTTTGTCAGTGGTGTTTGGTTGGTTTGGAGAGAGAGAATTTCAATTTTCAATTTCATGGGGTTTATTGTTGGAAAAGGTTGTCTGATGCCAAGGTTAAGCTGAGAAAATATTCTAAATATAGCGTACAGTTGCACTGTTTTTTTTTTTTACGTGGCTAAAATATGTTTTAGCAGTACATTGCTTAGCTTCCTACATTGGGACTCCTGCTGCCTCTCCAAACTGTGGGTGTGCTGACCACATCTACTGCAAGTAAAACACTGACTAAGTATCTCATTCAATCTTGCTACAAATAATTATAACTATCCCTTTAATATACAGAATAAGGGGGCAGTGTAACTGGTGATGTATACTATTCATGAATCTGTTGTGTGCTGACATTTACTGTTTATATCCTGCTCTCTGCAGTTGGCCATGGAGGTTGCACCATGCAAACCCTTCAGCAACATGGTGGACACGGTGGATATCATTGGCTGCAGTTTCCTGGTCGACTCCATGGTAATTATACCTGACATACAGGGAAACAAACCCCATTTCAACTGTGTATTTTAAAAGGATAGGTAGTTAGCTCATTGGGGATGGATATTTCCCAGCAAATATACTATTTGGTTTTGTTTATAATGGTGGATATAAAGCCACAGGAGCAGTCTTCTGTTTGCACTTACCTGTAGCTGCAAAGTTAGCAGTATGGCTAATGTTAGGTGTGTTGGTCTCACCTTTTGTCAGTGGTTTCTGTGGTGGAAGGCAGGCCTATATCAGAGTCTCTTGCTCTTGAAGTTATAAGACGATTCTTTGTGGCTCACATTACCTTTATGGATACGTAAATTTAGTAGGTTAGCTGGCTTTTGTCACTACTGAGTGCATTAAATTGTTGAGGGTTTTTGCAGAAATAGGCCAATTTATCTTAACTAATAACATGTTGGAATCATGTGTATAGTATGTGTATTTTCAGACATGTTTTCATTTCTGGGAAAAAAAGAAACTTCCAAACATTAATTTGGGGAACTAGAGAATGATTGGCATTCTTGCTGGGAAAAGGACTTGAGCAATTAAGAGATTATCAATATGCTTGAGTAGTAATATTCTGTTGATTGGCTTATTGATTAGTGGACTAATCATTTCAGCTCTAATTCTTTGTGTTTTCCATAGAACACATTCTGGATGGGCCTGGGCTGCAGCACTCTCTTCCTGCTCCCAAGCATCATCCTAGCAGTGAAACTAGCCAAGTACTATCGCAGGATGGATACAGAGGATGTTTACGATGAGTGAGTAATTGTACTTGTTATTCTACATACATATACATATATACATTTATTTTATAGTTTATACTTACTAAAATTAGATATCATATCCTTTAATTATGACGTTGTCAATGGTTGCAGGACTTCCTTCTTTCTCTACAGCTTCTTCTTCTGCACGTAATATTTAGCTAAGCTGCAAATCATGAGGATAAGTTTTACTTTTCAGTTTTGAGTTTGCTAATTCATTGACTTAAAGGAGAAATCTGTAAGATATTTGGTGTAATAAATCATAAAATGACCATGATATCTCATCAGAGATCAAGGAAACTGAAAGCAACCCTACAGCTGCTGTGTCATTGACAAGTGACAGTGTATAAACATCTGGCCAACTTACAATGAAATACTTGTCGTCACTTGTTGCGCTCATCTTGTGCTCCTGCAGTGTTTCTGCAGCCTGCCTGAGTGTCCTCAAGTCTGGGGAGGAGAGGGCAGAGGGAAATAACTCACTTCAACCATAGATCGTGTATTAAATAGGATTTCAGCCTATTTAATATATCGTTTATGGCTCAAACTAGCTATTTGGACTGCTGTAGATTTTTGGATGAATTGTTACAAATTGTTCCTTTAAGGATTTGAATATCATTTAATAATTTTGAGATTCTGTTTGAGTTTTAGATACAGCCTTTTTAGGGGTTCTTTCTTGTTGCAGTAGTTCTGCTGGTTCATTGTTGATGTATTTTCTCCTCCCTTCTCTCTTCTTTGTAGTTCCTCTGTTTCTGGGACTTGGCATTTTACTTTGTGATAACCATTTCTACTATTTCCATCTTCCATATTCTTTATTTTTTTTGTGTCATTCCTCTCTGTCAAGCACTTGGCACTTTACAAAGAAACATTGACACATTCGTCAAATTCATATTCCTTCTTCATGAACCTTTTGTTCGCCCTCACTGGACTCATTCAATCACGGCTTTACGCAAATAAAACACAATGTCTTGATCAGTGGCGTCTCTCGCCATGTGATCTGTGCTGCTTTACAGGCAACCTTCTGGTGCATTTCTATCACTGAACATTTCAGTAACATTTTTATGTTTTTTTTTGTGTATCTTTATAGCATTGAGACAATTCCCATGAAAACGTAAGACATTTTACCCACTTCCCTCTCCCTTTCAACTACTATCACTCTGTGCTTTTCTCTGGATCTTGTACATAGAATTGTTTACTAAATTCTTGGTGCTGGTTTACGTTTTTAAGCTTGGAATTGCTCTTAATGGGTGGATGGTGTGGCTTCTTGTCGTGTGCTACCTTTGAAAAGTGCCCCTTACGTTTCATGAAGGGCTCTTGCAATCATTACCTTACAAGTCCACCTGTTTTTTGTAAGTTATAGTGTAAATAAAACACTATTGTTTATACTCAAAAAATCTTTATCTCCTAACATTCTTGAAAAGTTTGACTACTCAAAAAGAGCATTTTTATTCCAGAAGTTTGATCAGCATGCCATGTCTCTCACGTTACATTTTTCATCCCTTTTTTTTGTATACGATATTTTGTTTTCAGTATGGAAATTGGTAATAATGGTTATCATAGTGAGCGCTCACAAGGTATCCCAAATCCTATGATGACAAGGTAAACGCTATAATAATCCTGTTACTGCATGTGGTGGAGGTGGAGGAGGAGGCATGCCTCGGGGGTGTGGGTTTTTTCAGCATAATGACGTGGCCGGACGTAGTGCATGCCTGTGAGGGAGCTGATTCATAGCACACACACACACACTTGCACCCACAGACACACAACCGCTATATGGAGGTCAGCAAGTTGAACATTAACGTGACAAGTAATGGTGCTGTAGCGTTCGTTAGAAAACACCTAATATAACATTCAGTGTTTTATCAAAAATAGCACTGTCATGTCTGTGTGTTAAGTTTGGAGTCAAGAGGCAAACAATCTATTTTAGCATAAAGACTGGATGGATGCAAGTGTGTGTCCTGTCTCAAATGACAAAATCTGATTACCAACACCTCTGAAAGGTCCAGTGTGTAAGATTTAGTTGGGCAGAATATGGCAGAAATTGAATATAATATTTAGAGCTACAATGATGAATCAAGTAATCAACTATTAAATTAATCCCAACTATTTTTGATAATGGGTTAATTGTTTTGAGTTATTATTATTATTATTATTTTAAAAGTCCTAATTCTCTGAGTTTAGCTTCTCAAATGTGAATATTTTCTGGTTTCTTTAGTACTCATTATTTGAGAAAATAATCGGCACATTAATCGATAATGAAAATTGCAGCCCTTATAATATTCGTAAGTATGCTTTGTTTTCATTAGTCTATAATCACCCAAAAATAAGAATTGTTATGTTTTTGTTACCTGAGAATTGGGCCTGTCGCGGTGACAGAACTTCCCCTGCGTTTTTTTAGGTTTGCTCAAGAGTGCGATTTGCAGTATTGGTGCCATTAGCATCCATCAAGTAAATTTAGATGCAACAGCAACACAAACACAAATACACACACCAGCACGGATCATAGAGCACAACCAGATGGCTGTCATATAACAACAGAGGTAACGCAGCTTCCAGTATAAATTTCACAAAAAGCAATATCATTTTTCCAACCTTCTGTACTACTCTTAGTCTTTAATTAGCTTCAAATGAGACTTAACATTCACACAGTTTGTCTTGACTGTCCCTCAATATTACAACATCAGTCCAAAATGCCCCAAATTGTGGGAGTAGCCATACGAGCCATGCGGCATGCAAACACTGAGCTCAACAAGTTAACCTACAAAATAAACACTAAAACAGCATAAAACACGGCAAAACTTTCAGCTTCCAAGTTTAAAGTTGAGTCACAGACAACCAATATCGGCCAATCCTTGATCCCTCATTTAGCAAATTTTTTGAAGTATTGATTCATTAATTTGTCTCTCATTGAAGTGCAAAGGGAGATTTAAAGGTGCTGGTAATCCTAATTTTGGTCTTTGAAGAGACCTGGGCTAGTTGCTCCATGCTATCTAAGCTAAGCTAACTATGTCCTGACTTAAACTCTGTTTTTAACACACAGAAATGAGATTAGTGCAATTTCCTGTCTTGCATTAATATTTTTGGTACCATTACTTCTCTCTGTCTTGTTGTCCAGTGTACTGCTGTGTTGTTTTTGGGGGATGTCACTAACCGACTGCATGCTCTGTGTGCGCACTGGAATGAAAAACCCTGTTCCTGTTTCCTCTCATTTAGAGTCAGCCAAAATCCGATGAATGTACACCTGATCATTTTGTTCAGAGAGAGGCAAGCATGTCAAGCTTTGGTGTGATGCTGCTGGGAATGCTGCTCATTTGATCTGATTCTTAATCTAACAAAACGTCTAACTGCATGTTACATGTTTTTAAGTTGCATTTGGACAAGGATGCGTTTGGACAACCAACCTACTGTAACAGAATCTGAAGGAAGAGAGCAAAACAGCTAAATTATAGAGAAGAACTCACACAAGCCGGTCTGTGCTTCCACAAGTAATCAATCTTTAATCTTTTGAACTCGTTGAGTTTCATTTCATGCTGACTTGTTGGAAAATAAAACCCAAAGACAATATTTTATTTGACATTTTGTTGGTCTTTATACGAAAAACAACATTTTCAAAGATGGAATATATTTTTATTAAAACAGATACAAGATGTTGGAATGAAACTCATCACCAAAAATCAAACTTGACTTTAAAGGGGCACTGAGTACTGTATGACCTCTATTGACCTTTATCAACAAACAGTAGCTATTAAACACTGACACTGACTCCTAACTGGAAGCAAGCGAGCAAACTCAGGCAGATGGAAGATGAAATAAATGTCCAGACATAATATGAGCAATGTAACAGCAGGTGGGTTCTTCCTCTGCAGATTAGGTCTGTGCATTGGCAATAATCTGATGATACAATTCATATCACGATACAGGAGATTCGGTATATTGATCACTATATCACGATATGCAATATTTTTGATATTTTGGTACATTCCTACTGCAGATGAGTAAGTTAAGTGTCTGAGTTATTAATTCAACAATTTTCTAAAGTCAGCCTTGTTTCTGTATGATTGGAGAACAGTTAACTTACTCCCAACAGCTGACCATTTTTCTTGCAAAACATGTCCATTTTGAGAATATTCCTATATATTATTACCTGATAAAATATGTTGGAGGTGGAAGCAACTGCACCAAAGTTTGCTAGAATACATCCAGGGCGCACAATGTTTCAAACAAGCGAGATGTCACTCAGCCAGTTTGCTGATGCACTGTTCAGGCTTGTTACAAAAAAGTGAAATGATCTGATGTTCGCTCGCATTGCTTCCAGTGAGGAAGTGGTGTGACACTGAGCCTTCCTCTTGCTCTTTAAACCATGTTAACCTGTAAAGTGACAAAAGAAATGAAATCACGTTTACACGACATGGGTGTGTAAATAATAGGGGTGTCACAATTCTCCAAATTTACAATTAGGTATGACTTTAATTGGGTTTCTCAATCTAAACTTTTTATTTTATTTTATTTTGCACTAATGGTTATGACATTGTTAAACCGATCATTGGTTTTGTCTCAGGAGAACTGTTTGCATTTTCAGATACTTCTTATAATAGTCTAGTCTATAAGGCATCAAGTGTGTCAGTAAGCAATGCTGTGTCGTCTTTTAAGTGCTGTTTTCTTCTGACATGCGATGTAGGCTGAAAGTAGGAGGGGGTGGAGTGAATCAACAATTCTGCTTTGCATTTTTGATTCCTTTTGATTCTTCTTTAAATTCAGTTTGATTCTGGAAGCTAAAAGCTCATTTTGAAGCACTATTGTTGATTTAATGTTGAAATTGTGGCACCCTTGGTAAATAAGATTTTTTGTAAAAATCAGATGGAAATCTGATGATGCTACCTGGACATTTTGAGTTCCATAAATCTCAGAACCTGGAAAAATAATATTTGTCACTGGTATTGATCAACACGCCCATCAAACCAACTAATATACATGTTTTTCTTACTTTCAGACAGGAACAGCTTTACTTATTGCCCCTTTAACTGACCATACGGTTTATCAGTCTTGATCCCTGAGAGGATGCTGATGAAGTTGTTCTGCTCTCTGCCTTATGAACCGTTCGTCCTGCTGCTCTTTGCAAAGTAGAAGAGAAGCATCGATGGTTGGTTCACAATATTATGATTGTTGAATATTCTGTCCGTTCTGTTAATGTTGTTCCCTGGTGTGTGTGTGTGTGTGTGTGTTCCTGCACATGTAGCATCCCTACCTATGACACTATGAACAGGTTCCCGCGGGCCTCGGCTCCTCCGAGGCACATCGACTGGTGACAGAGAGCCGGCTCTTATTCTGGCTCCTGAAAGGTACTGGAAACCTGCGCATCAGCCCTCTTGATTCTCTAACACCGTTTTATTTCATTCTGTTCCTCCAATCTTTAATCTTTTTTTTTTTTGCACAGCTGTCATCTCATCCTGCTGTTTGTCTGCTGTCACCACGACATCTACCTGTGTTTAATCTTATTGCCTTGGATTTCTCCTGCACCCCTCTAACTAAACCCTCTAACACCTCTTTACAGCTTGTTTTAGTGCTTTTCTGCTCACAGTGACTTTGCAGGAAAACCATCATGGTGAGAACTGCTAATTTTGGAATCACTAACGAACCATAAATGTCCTCACGGTATTTATGTCTGATGACTGACTACTGACTACTTGTGACTGCTTAGTCAGTGTGTTGTAGAGGAGAGATGCTGAATGTACTTGTTCTTTATTTGTTTGATGTTTATTGAGAATAACATAATTTGGTACTAAAACCGGCCTCATTTACAAAGCAGTCAGTAACCTGTCTGAGCAGCTTCATGCCTTCAGCAGGACATTTCTTTTCAGCTGGTGTGAAACTTTAAAATTAGAATTACCTCTTCTCAGTTGTATCAACACATTCTCACTCTCAACTCGTCAAATACAACAGCTTAATCAGTGATCCTACCATTCGCTTTAGATAAAGACGGACGATGTGTCTCCACTTCCAGAAACTTCCAGAACTTACAGAAATGAAGCCAAAATGTCCCTGATATGAGCGCTGCCGTCTTGTGCTGGGGACATCATTTGGAGGTCAAGTCTGCGTAGTAATGATCAGCCCACCTCCTCCATACACAGACCTCTTCACTCTTTATGCTACATCACCTGACTTTGACTACACATTTAAACATATTGCTAAAGAGACACGTCCAGAAATGATGCCACAGTGGTACCTACAGTGTTGTGGATTGAAGCATAGGGCCACTGGCCAAGCTGCTGCATTTGATGCATTATTTCAATATCCTTTTGATGTGTTACTGAACACATTTATAATTTTCAAAAACTTGTCAGTTTGCAGATTTATTTCTTTTGTTTGCATTATAATAAAAGTCATGTAAAATTAAGATTATTACTAACATATAGGATACTTTTTAAAAGTATTATCTTAGTTACATGATCATACTGAATGTCATATTAACATAATGTCACAGCTCCTCCCAAATGATACACAGAATTTTGGAATATATACATTTTTACTTCAGGAGGGAAGAGCATTATTCCCAGCAGGTTGTATAGGACTAATATAACAGCAGTTAGACTTTTTCAGTAGCAAAAAGCAGCATGCAGTATTTGAAAATTCTCTATGGAGCGTCATGAAAGTATCACTGACTGCACTCTTATGTCTGTTATTTCACAACCCACACAGAGCTGCATTAATCTCCTGAGCCATTCAGAACAAAAAAAGTAATGCAGTATGTTTTGAATTATTAATTTAATGTTTAAGAAATCTAATTCATTTTTCTCCAATATTTGCCTTCACAGTGCCCTCGAAAACTGGAACTAAAATACACCATAGTAAGTTTTCCTTCTTACTTTTTTAACATTTTAGATTGTAGCCAGTTAATTGAATCTGTTGCGATCGATCCTGCAGCAGAATGGGCTCTGATTCCCAGATCAATAATAAGGTTCAGAAGCATTGTTGTTAACACGTCCATTTAACAAGTAATTTACTCTCGTATCGAGCCTGAACACCTCATTTTCCTTTAAAATGTCTGCCAAATGAGAGTTTGTGGCAATTTTGCATTTGAAAGCCGTTTCGCCTGAATGAAGAATTTTCAGCATCAAGAAAAAGGCTGATCACTATTGTCAAGATAATGAAAATTCCTCCTGAGCCGACTTGATTTGTATTGGAAACAAATGAGATTATTACATCACACTAAAGTTTTTTTTATATATATATATATTTAATTTCAAGTGTCAGTATTAGGATTGATTAGTGCAGGATTATGTGAGTGAGTACTGACACAAAGAGTTAAAATTACAATTCCAAGGAAAACATCATTTTTCCTCTGGTCTATAGTGCTGTTTATTCATTTAGATTGTTTGGGTGTGAGATTTGGAGATATCAGTCTTATGTTGAATATAATGGACTTAAATGACACTAAATGGTGCTCAAAGTGCCAAAATAATAATGATAATAAAAATCAAAAACTTTATTTATATAGCACCTTTCATACAAAGGATGCAGCTCAAAGTGTTACCTACAGGCCGTATCACCAAACAGAAGTTAGAGCTCAGTTGAGGAGGACACAATTAAAGGGACAGTTTGGATTATTTGAAGTGGGGTTGTGTGAGTCACTTATCTATAGACAGTGTATTAGCTACAGTAGATACCAGTTGGCAGACCCCAGTTTGGAGAGGCAGAGAGGGACACCATCCTGGAAGCTAAGCAATGAACTGCTGTGGACAGAGTCAACAAAAGGTACTTTAACCAGTTAAAAAGTTCCACCTAGAAAAAAATCTATATGAATTTAAGTGTCTGCTATATTTAGAATATTTTCACCACTTTATCACCATCAGATGTCAGACAAAAAGTTTGTTGTTTTGAAAGGTTAGTTCAGATTCACAGAAGTCACACAACACAAACTAACTAACTGTGTTTCCCAAACTTTTTTTTCTGAGGCCTCACTTTTTAAAAGTGACAAACCATCGTGACCCAGGTCTTACCAATACATCTTGGGAAGTGTGATTTGTGCATAAATGAATGTTCCAAGAAAATGTTCCTGGCTCACTTAACAGGCCATCTCATTGTTTTCATTTTCTCATCAGAAAAATAATCTTAGGACATTTTATGCTTCTTTATAAATGAGACAAAATAAGTTCATTTAGGTGGAATTATCAGGCCCTCATTTTTTTCCTCTCATCAATAAAACAATATACAAATTTTAAAGGCTTTATAAAAAGTGTACTACAGATATAAATCTGAAATTTGCAGAATTTCTCCCGCAGTCTTTTACTTATTTAATGACCCAAATAAAATCTCTTGTGACTCAGCGTCTGAACTGACAGAGCGAGGCAGTGATAGAAGGGCAACTCTTGTGTTCTGTGAGGTAAAACTACTGATTTTTTCTGGGTGGAGTTTGGTTGGTTTGGAGAAAGCTATATTTGGCTTGTATGATGACGGTTTCCTACTGGAAAAGGCTGTCTGACAGTGAAGTAGAACAGTGAAAATATTCCGAATATGGTATACTTAATGTTTACATTGCAGGTTGTCATGAGCACAAACCTCTCTTAAACTCAGCAGCTCACACCAACACAATCTAGATCAGGGGTCTGCAACCTGTAGCTCCAGACCCACATGTGGCTCGTTTGCCCCTCTCCTGTGACTCCCTGTGGCTTTGTCAAAACTTTATATAAAAATGAATATTAATTAAAATAAAAACTTTGAATATTTTTGTCAGCTACAATGTGCATCATATCCTACTTTGCCAGTGGCTACTTTTAGGTCTCTCAAGGATAGCTGTGAATGCCAAATCCGAGAAAGGAACGGTCTCAGAAAAATCGATATTTTAGTATTTGTGTCTCCAGACAGATTTTTCTGTTTTCTTCTACAGCCAAAATGTCTCTTTTGATAGTAAATCATAAACAGCACTACAGGACAGAGGAGAAATATGTTTTTTTTTTCTTCATTTGGGGATGTACTATCCCTTTAAGAAAAGCAGTAGAAGTTTTTCTAAATTAATACAAAAGTGCAACAATATGTGTGTGCAAAATTATTTGAAGCAATGTCCAGAGAAGCATTTGGTATAATTTTGGGCTGACTAATGAAAACCTTTCTTTTGTTGCATCTATCTTCAAGCAGTTTCTTTCGCGACTCCTCGGACCAGAAGAAGCTCAACAAAAGCTGGTTTACTTACAGAACAAGAACACACAAGGCCCTTTGGATGTTTTTATCTTTAGCGATCAACTGAACCTCCTCATCCAGGCAGATCACACCCTACAGTACATTTACCTGCTCCCCGACGTCCTCCAACCCTCCAAGACGCTCTGCCTGCAGGACATCAGACCCCTCCCCTCCCTCAGCATCAATCTGAGCCAGGCTTGTTCTGCATTTTTCAAAGGACTGCTGTGTCTGCGTTTACATTTGTTCAGACACAAAACCAAGCTGAAACGCATTCAGCAAAGAGGACATGACAATAACTGTGATGCCTGTTCGTTTTAATGTACTTTGTCTGTGCTTAAGAAGATGGTGGCTGAAAGGTCACTCGAAGGTCATGGCAAGCTGTTTCTCCTGCACTTCGCCTGGATGTATCACGTTTGACACAAGCGGCATGTGTGTGAGCGGGTGGCTGTGCAGTATCTTAATGTCTGAGAAGTGAGTGATTTGAACAAAGTGGTAAAAAAAAAAAAATCAGAGAAAAGTTGTTCCTAGGTGGATTTATGTGATTAATATGAAGAAATTTAGCATGACTTTTTAAAAATGTTTACAATATTACAAAACATCCAGACTGGTTTTGGGGAAAATTTGCAAATGACTGGTTGCCTTTCAGATGTATGTGTCACCCTGGCGTTTTGACAGATGTGCTCCTTCTCACAGGGAAAATCCACCCACAGATCCTCTTACACTGTTAAAAATCACCAGCCTGTGATATTACATAAATGTGTACAAGGCATTATTTTGTAGCATTTAAACGTCTTACTTTTACATTTTTAGCTTACCCATTTCCTTTGACCTGTGTCATACTTTTGTGCCAGGTGTTTATTTCCTACATTTCCCAGAATGCCTGAAAATAAGCTTGAAATTATTACAAAAAAAACGTAAGACAAAATATACAGTGTCTTGTCATTGTATTCTGGTCTACTAGGGCTGAAACCGAGCAAACTGTTGGTACGAAATCCTGATGTTTAAGACCCAAATGTTTAGTCAGAAGAGAAATATGTTTCATATTTAATGTAATAAAAAATAAAAATGACCACAATATGTCATTAGAGATGAAGGAAACCTGCCAAACTGTTTGCTAATTAATCACAGGAGTACCAACAATATGCCACAAAATCAGTCAAAAAAGGTTTCACCATAACATTTCACTAACAGTGTAAGTATTTGGGGTGGATTTTCCCTTTAATTCACATGATAAAGTCAGAGCATTTGTTATCTCTCACACGCCATGACAAAAGTGTCAGGTGTATAGATTGTCCCATAGGTGATGAATTGATTAATAACACAAGCTATCATGTTGAGTTCACTAACATGACATTATTACTGAGATCTTTCATGCTTTCATAGTGATGATACTTTTAAAGTGGAGAAATACTTTCTCAAGCCAAATTGTTTTTTTTTTGTTTTGTTTTTTTTTGTTTTGTTTTTTACTGTAGGTCTCAGGTCTTTAGTGGTCGATCAATTATGTGCTTATTGTTTCTGCTTTTTAAAAACCCAGAGTAGCTATGGATACATTTAAAAATTACTGAACGAGTGAATGTATTCAAAAGCTATTTTTTATTTTGTATTACTTGATGATGTATGTTGGCTGAGAAATATGCTGAACTCTATCACTAACGCATTGGGCAAGCCAATCCAGTTATCCCACCCACCTCGCCTCCATGTTTACAGGTTAGATTTGCAGCTGCTGTCAGCGTAGTACTGATGGTGGAAAATTAGACAATCCATTCATGGAACAAGTGAGCGCTGTCAATCAAACGGTAGAAAACCAGTAAAATGCTTTATGGTTTACACAGCTGATGGTGTTGATACACACTGTGAAAAAATAATGTCCATCCTAACTGAATTTTGTATGCTAACAGTGCTAATAGCAGAATAAGCTAGCCTATGGTACCTTACAATATCAAATGTAAAGGTTTACGATAACATAAAAATCTGATTTTACATTTAATCAAGTAAAAAAGTACCAAGAGGATGAAATAAATTAGTACATTTCAATATTTCTACTGTATTTTGAGGATTTTAAGAAAGAG
Organism: Lutjanus erythropterus; assembly: GCF_056507025.1. NCBI lineage: Eukaryota > Metazoa > Chordata > Actinopteri > Lutjaniformes > Lutjanidae > Lutjanus > Lutjanus erythropterus. The sequence goes on along the minus strand of NC_139321.1, from coordinate 35,519,558 downwards.
TTGACTTGATTTTTAAATAACTGATACTAGCATCAAAGTTGCCACTTTATCCTACAAAATCAACTGATTAGCATTAAAAACTACAAGATTGTTAAATCTCCTCTATGTTATTCCCTTTTGTGACCATTAACCTACATCACATAGACAAACTAATTAATTTCATGAAGCAAAAGGAATAGCCAATCTATATTAACCTGGCTAGTGGCTACAGCTAGAAAGCTAGCTAACTTTCTTTTTCTACGTATAGTAGCCTTTACTGTCAAGTAAACGTGGACAGTAGATGTGAAGGTTTACACATAAAAATGTAAAACATGATTTTTTTTTATTTAATCAAGTAAAAAGTATAAACAAGATTAAATAAATAAGTAAAATATTTTCACCTTTTGGTGAAGTTAAGAATAAGCTGACATGATTTGAACAACTTTAATGCTAGTATTTTGATACTATTAGCATCAAAGCTGTGTCACTATATCCAATAAAACTGATTAGCATGAAAACCATAGTAATACTTAATCTCCTGTACCTTATTCCCTTTTTATAACCATTTTTAATCTACATCAAACTAATTTCATGAAGGAAAAGGAAAAGCCCATAGATATTAAGACTAGACTAGTTAGCTACTAGCTACAGCTAGAGAGTTAGCTAACTTTCTTTTTCTACATACAAAAGCATACATTACTATATTTACAGTATTGTATATTACCACTGACGTAGTAACAGTATACATAATGTCCCAGGCACCACTCTTCAGAATAAAACCTTGCTGTGGTGTAAATTCAAACTTTTCAAACTAGACTTTTTTACTTACGTCATTTCAGTACAGTTTCTTGTTAAGATGGACATTTTTGAAGTACCTTTGTGTTCACTTTGACAGGACTATCATTGGTTTTCTCGTCTGCAAGAGTCTGGATGTGACCCATCTTGGAAGAAAAAATAGTATGATTTTACTAAGTGCTTAAACTAGATATCATGTAGGCCTGTCCGAAGCCTGGATGGATGCCGTCAGTGGTAACTGGTTTGAACTGTGATGCTCCGAAGTTGGGCACTGATGGAGCCACTGAAGAGGAACTTTTTATGTGGTGGTGAAAAGAGAGTGTACAAATTGTGAATAAACTTTGAAATTCAATGTATTGTTATTCACTGTCATTCTTTTTTCAGTTGTTTGCATTTTCGTGCCAAATGTGGCCATTAAAGGTTCAATATGCAGCAGTTTCTTTAAAAAAAATGTATGGACTCCTATAAACATAAATCCCTTTCAGTCATCGGTTATGACCCACTAGAGGTGTGTGTGGTGGTGTGTGTATCTGCAGAGACCCTGCCCTCTGCCTGTATTTCCTTAGTTTCTCACTATTTTGATGTGCTCTGGATGTTAAATCCACCAGAAATGTTGGTTTTTGACATCTTGGTGTGTATCTAGTGTGTTTAGCAACAGCCGGGACAAATTGTATTACCCTTTCTACCTTTAAGAAATCGCTGATCATGAAAAGTGATCTTGAATTCTCAGCTTGAACAATGTAGTATAACATTTATTCATTTTATGAGTTGCATGTCTGTTTACTTCCTGTCACTGCTATAGTAACAATAACACCATCTATATACTAGGTGATTTTTCATCCTTAAGTTAGTTACTTAACTTTCACAGTTACTTTAGTACATATTGTTAATATTGTGACTGTTGGATTAGGTTACAAATTATATTTTTAACATGTCATTAGTAATTGTACTGGAGTACATTTTTTTAATAACCCTTCCGAGCCTGCATGAACCTGACTTTTTCCACATAATGACCAAGAAACATCTGTTTCCACTGCCTTATTTGTGATTTCCCAATAATGTATTTGGTGCATCCTTAGTGGAAACATTGCAGTGCAACATGGCAGCCACTGTGGAAGAGGACCCGGTCATTCTGCTGATATAAACAGACACTTTTAAGGTTACAAAAAATATTTTCACATTATTATATTTCAATGAAAACACACTAATGAATATTATATCAAATTTCCCATTAAATCTTACACACTGGTCCTTTAATGACAAGGAACTGAAATCTTTAAGCCTTTATGTTAAATAGTGCGGTAATGAAAATGATGTAAATGTGTTAAATGTGAAACAAATGACATGTAACATGAGACATGGCTCAGGGCTTGAACATAGTGTATCTTAAGACTTTAACACAGGACTGCACATTCTTATGTGGTGCTGACAGGACTGGCCAGAACCCACTGGGTTGTGTTACTGGTCAGCTATTTTCAATAGCAGATGATTATCTCCTTCCATAAGCTCCGTTCTGAGGTTTTCTCAGGCACCAAATGGTATATGAATAAACACCACCAGCAAAACCACATGCCAACTCATTCCTACGTCAAAATAGTCTCGTATAAGACACAGATGAGATTTTTTTTTATATACTTAAAAAACAGAAGCAAGTGGTTTGGAGAAAATCCCTTTTATTGTGTTTATTTACACATCAAATGCTGCATTTGGGGTGGTTATTCCCGAGATTCTGCACAAGTTGTACATTACTTTATGTACAATCCAACTTTAGCTTGATGGTAAGAGTCATATACACCAACACACCCAGCAGGAGCCCCTGTGCTTTACTTCAAGGGGCCCTGGAGACTCACAAATTAAAATGCATAATACTGTTTACTGTCAAGAGGGAAAGCCAGCGCAAAAATACTGTATATATATCCTACTACATTATAGATGCTTTATTATAATTGCCTCATAGCTCTTTATTTATTAATCTATTTATTATTGGGGTTCCAGATACATGCAGCTTTGACGTTTCAAATGTCTTATGTCCTTTTAATTCAATTTGATTTTTTTTTTCCAAGGTAAAAAGATGTATTTCACTGTGCCAGCCATTATGTAAGTCTTTCTCTTCTCAACCAGCATGTGGACAGCATACTATGCATTTACACAGGCTGAAACTTACATCAGACAAAGTGTGCCCGTGAATATGCTGCAGTCTCAAGGGAACTCAAACATACAGGGGGTAGGAGAGGGAAGACTGCATGTAATATGAGTGCAGTGATTTCATGCTCAAGAATTCTATATCAACAAAGACAAGAGAAAACGGTGACAAAATTGCTAATGGAGTAAACATGAAAATCACTGTTTAAAAACTGTAAGTGACCTGATTAGCTCTAGAAAATGTGCACTCAACAAAAATACTTTAAACAACACGTTTTTGGTCCTATTTCTCACGAGCCAGAGCAAAAGACTTCTTTGATGGACACAAAAGTTTTATTCTCTCAGATTTTGTTCACAAATGTGCTCGAAGCACATTGAGCTCACCCTGATATTCTCACCCTAACCCTAACCAATCACTCCCCATGCCTAAACCTAAATCAACACATCAAACCAGCACACACGGGGACGTCGCCAAAATGTCAGGCCGCACCCCTTTTGAGGGATAATCACAAATACAATTATATGTGTTTTTGAATTACAATTTTGACAAGTTTGTATGAATTCATGTGGAGTTTTACAAACCTTTGTTTATAGACATGTCTAATAATTATTCTGTGACCTTGTCTGAACCTGAGTGTTCTCGATATCTTAATAAATTAAAGATAATCAGTCAGGCTGCTTCAGGTGGATCAATAAGCCAACACAGTGTCCAGACACTGCTAATATTGAATAACCACGTTTCATTTGGTTTAATATTGTCTGTAAATAACAAAACCTGTCAATAGACAACTGGTGATCTGACTTAGACTGAAATTTAGACGGAGACGACAGTCTGACGCTGCTGTACTGTAACGTTTTGACTGAACTCCAGCAGCCTGACACCCAGAACGTTAAATCTCTAACTAATGTTAGCTCTCCTTCAGTGGTAACAATTACTGTTCTCTGGAGGCTCAGACATTCTCACTGCTGTCTTTCTGGGATCCTTCCCTCAAGATTTATGGGGAACCAGTGGTTTTGATGGATTTGTTTTACAACCTGCTGCTACACAGTAGCTTTTCAGCATTTTCCTATCTCTCCCATTATGTGAAACCATGAGTTTCATCCCAGAGGGGGACGTGGCCTCACTGACGGGCACGTGAGGTGCTGCTAATATATGTTTCTTTATTCTAAAATGTATTTTATAATTGTAATCCTGCTAATAATCCCAGTTTTTACTATATGTATCTTTAATCTGATTACATCTTTTGTTTCTGTACCTATAAAGGAAAACGGTTACCTTTTTTGTATCCTGATTACGTAATTCCATTACATGTAATCTGTTACTCCCCAAGACACCACCAGTCAGGTGGATGGATTATCTTAGCGCTAACACACAAGAACAAAATGTGAGAGAACTAAACCTTCTGTGAGCATAGTGTTAAGATTCTTTTACTCACGAAAAATGGGAGTATTTATATTTTTGCTGAGACTATATCCATGAACATTAATTACATGACACATTGTGTTTTCTGAAAAAAATAATTTCAAAGATCCGACAGTTCTTTTCTCTCCATTCAGTGAAGCTAAATCTCTTCCGGATGTTTTGACGACTCACAATGGGACCTTTTTCTCCAGATGGGCCTAAAAATAAAGCCACTTAAGAATATCCGACCCCACCCCTCACTATCTGGCGCGACATCCATGCCAACCTCCCCCCTCCTGCTCTCATACAGACACTTCTTGTTCTTTCTTAATGGGCACAGCAGCTACTAACCACACACCACACTGAGCTCGGTCCGGCATGTGTGAGTGACTTCTGCTCACGTTTCTTTGTGGTTGTGCAGTCTGGTGTTTAGTGTTTATGTTTGGAGAGAAATGATAGGCTGCGCTGGATAGCTGTGAGCTCCAACTGCCTTTAAAACAAGCAGGAACCTGAGGGCTTCAGGAGGCTTATTTACATGAGTATATTCCCAGACATGCTGCATTTCTGTTTAATTGAGACATACTCAGCAAACACAGGAGAGTTATTGAAACCTATGATGTTACATAAACCCTCCAGCAACAAAAATGCATCAGCATTTTCTTTTTATTGTGTGATTCTTCACTGCAAAAAAAAATCATACAGGAATTTTGTTGAATCAACTTATCTTTTCTCATTAAAGTAAAAATAGTTTTTGGATGTTATTAAAGATAATTAACTTAACATTTTTAGAATTTATTTTCACACTTTTGAATTTTATTCACATGTACTGTCATATGCATGAAGACATGTTTTAGGGATTCCCTAAAAAATTGGTGTTTCACCCAGAGGTTGTGTCTTATGTCCTGCGTCACACAAGAGTGTTGCATGTCTGATGCTCTTTCTCACTGGCTCTCAGTTGGTTCTCTATTATTGTGCCGTCACTTTCTGGAATACCTAGTAAAACTGTAACCTTAAAATATTATTATTAACCTAATCTTTGCTGTATCACCTATATTAAACGTACAGGAGATTTTTGCCCCTTGCATCACTGGCACTGCTGCAACCACAACCAGCATGAGACCTCCCTGATTTTCAAATGACTTGACTGTAGACGAATTCTTAAACTGACCATCATAATGTTATACTGAAAAAACAAGGCAAAATTAGGAGTGCAGTGGTAAATACAGCAGTATAATGCTTGTTTTCCTGCACTGATTAAATTAATCTAGATTAATAAACTCTAAGTCATTTTAAAAAGGTGGATAAAAAGTTCACTTGAATTTACACCTCAGAATTTAAACTGAACTGAATAGAATAAAACTGAATAAATATTTCAAAGGCTTCTTGGGTTTGCCAGTTATGTTACTGACGCAATCCTAGAAATTTAGGTGACCATACTGAGCAGGAAGACAAAAGGTTAAAACGCTTTTCACAATAGTTTTGTAAACAAGCTCCAAAATCTGCTGAACGACACCAAGGGCACAGAGTCTCCTGAGAAGACACTCAGCTGGGAGTCGAGAAATGTGCCGAGGTATTTAAAGTTTTCCGCAGTTTCAACATGTTGATCAAGTGGTTCTCTCTTCAGATCTTGTTTTGTGCAAATAATTAGTTGTTTTCTTCTTCTTCTTCTTCTTCTTCTTCTTCTTCTTCTTCTTCTTCTTCTTCGTTGAGTTCTAGACAACTAATTTGACACGTTAGTGCTAAAATATGTTGACAAGATGGACTAAATTATGTCCAACAACAAAAACATACAAAGATGCAGGGTCTGTATTCTGATATTAGTGTAGTACCTTTTGCCCAAAACATCAAATACACAGTTGTATGCGTCTATTATTCCATCTAGTTTCTCTAATTTTCCAAGCTTCAGACATAAAATCAGCCCACTCTTTGCTACTCTGTCCAACTTCTTTTTGTGTTCTCAGAGCACACGCTGAGATGGTCACAGAGCCCGTCCATGAACTTGCTGAAGCACAAGTCCTGCAAAACCACTTCCATCCAGGCGAAATGCCATGGGTTTTTTGGTTTTATGGTGAAACTAAAGGCAAATTTCCACAATGCAGACAAACAAGTTTTCCCATCTGTATTTGTAACACATAGGAAAAACACTTGTTGTATGTCTCGATCATACTTTAAGATATGTAATAGTTGTTTATTTAGAAAACACAGTGAACCATGATGAAGATTAGTTACCTCCCAAAATCTAGTAAACTGACTGGGAACAGATTCACATGTCGTCTTTGGGGCAATTCTTTGTGTGAAATGAAAAACTGACTTTTCAAAACTGAGGAGATGTGAAAGGAAATCAAATTTGTTTGTAATCTTTGTCAGTGTGACTGAAGAGTTGTTATTTAAACTTAATATCTTAAGATTATTGTACATTTCCTGAAGTACAACTAGAAAAGATTATTTGTTTTAAATCATTACAAAATTACCTCAACTTGTCTTTCAATTCAGTCAGTTTACAAGTGTGAGGTTGTTGAAGTTAAAACAAAGTTTTTTTCTTTTTACAGTGTTATTACATAACACCAGGATAAACGTGAGCATCACTCTGAACTTCTCTTGTGACTTCCTATGAACTGATGTTGTCACTGTTCCTCCTCCTCCCGTTCAAGTTTGGTTTAGTCTGGCTGCTTTTTTTTGGGAACCTGACTTCCCTCTTTGTTTGCTCAGCCAATAAATAGCAGGAGGGACTCTCAGTTCGAGCAGTTCCTCTCTCCTCCTCTCTCCACTCAGCATCCGTCTTGACGCCATGTGGACCCAGGCCAGCTCTCTGCTCCTGCTCGCCTGCTGCCTTTGGTCGGCTGAGGCTCAGGACACCAGGAGACAAAGCATCTGGGAAGAGCCCATCAAATTCAAGACCAAGGGAAACGACATGTGCACCATGATCGTCACCGGACAAGGGGAATACACCCGGCTGAGGCTTTCGTGCAAGGGCAACACTCGCTCCTACTGGTGTGAGTACCTGGGCACGCCTCACACCTGCCGCTCCTACAACAAAAACCCTCGTCACTATTTTGTCCAGATGATGTGGGGCCTCAGAAAGCTGCAGAACGCCTGCCAGGCGCCGAGGCAGATCAGACCTCACATGTGCCGGATGGCCACCGCCGACTCTCAGATGGTCTTCTCAACTGCGTCCTTCTCTCGACCATGGCCGGAGGATTCCTCCAGGGCTGAGGTAAGACAAGCACCGCAGATCACAAGAACTCGACCTCCTGCACCCACGACGCCTGATTCAGCAAGGCAGCCTTCAACGAAGACCATGCGAGTCCCACCGAGGGTGACTACCACACAGGGGCAGGAAAGCAGCCCACAACCGACAGCGCCTCCTGTGGAGACCAACGCCAAGAGGATGGCTCGGCAGTACTGCTGGAGGTCACTGCAAGGTGTCTGCTCCTACGTCATCGGGTTGTTTCGACATTAATGAGGAAGGTGAGCAGCAGAATTGGGCCTTTTCATCACCACACAGCTTCTACTGCATTGTTTTTTGACTAATATAACAGTAACATGAGGGATTCTGTGTATTTAGTTCAAGTTGGCCTCCAGCATTCTTTTGCAAAACTTTTTTCTTTTCTTTTCTGCTTAAAATATTACTACTGTGCATTATTTACAACTGTATATGCATTATCCCCTCTGTTATATTCACAGATTTAAATTTCTGATGAAGATAAATTCTGATGTCTGATTAAAGTGGTCCTTGGAGGGAAATTCTAGACCAGAACTTTGTTCACCCGTGGTAGAAGAACTGTAGCGCTCTCTTCAGGAGGAGGGATGGTATTACTGTGATGTCCAAAGAAGGATTTCTTACTGGGCCTTGCATGCATCGTCCTCCAAATGTCACAGCTGAAAAAACTACCTTAACTGAATAAATGTTTTGCAGAACTGCAATAACAACAATAACTTGTGAAAAGGTTTCTGCAAACCATTACAACAATAAATGCAACTCATTGATGTCACTTATTTGTATTTATATTTTTTACTTGTATATAATCTACTTGCATCACTTAATATTACCTTGAATATAACAATGCTGAAATACCAAGTTTTTTATTTTGGCCTGAAAATAACAGTGATTTCTGTACTGATGTATTTTACAGAATGATATAATGAATGTGAAAATGATTGTGGTGAATAAATAAACAATATTCTCCATTATTCTGTGTTGATCTGCTTTATTGCTCTGTGTTGATGAGAAAAAAAAACTTCAAAGTGACAGTTCAACCCACTTACCTGTTGTGCTGTTTATTTTGGGTTAGTATTGGAAATGTTGACCATAAAGATGTCTGCCTTCTCTCCAATATAATTGGACTAAATGGCACTCAGCTTGTGGTGCTCAAAGCACGCAATACATTTTTGGAAAAATTAAAAAAAAATTAAAAACCAGTGTCCAAAAATCATGACCCAGTTACTTCCTAGTAGAAAATAAAGTAGTTCCAGTAGATTAAACAGCAGAAAGAAAGAAGTTCCTGAATGAAACCGCTCACAACAAGGTTTGTAGATAATCTGCGTTACTGGGTTGTGATTGGAAAGAGACAGTGATTTAGATAGAGAGAGAAGGCAGACATCTCTATGGCCGATATCTACAAAACTCTGCAACTCACACCAAAATAGTATTGATGGATAAATAGCACTACAGGCCAGAGAAAATATGTATTTTTGATGATTTTGCAGTGAACTGTCCCTTTAATATATTAGATTTAGTGAGGTTTGATAGCATAATTTCATCAATATTTAAAACGACTGCTATAAGGTACCATTATGTCCAATAAAAACCATCATCATAATGATTATTTAATAGTGGAATCACTTGCTATCCCACATTTGACCTGTAGGTGTCACTGTTGCTTTAGTTAAACACACCACAGAGTTGAGTCAGTCAGTGATTTTCTCCTGCAGGGATATCTGGCTCCTTTCAAGATATTTCAAGTCATTTCACCTATTAGCACACACTGTGCTCACAGATGGTCTGGTGACAGTATTAAAGAATTATGAAAGTTATTTGCATTTGTTCATAAAAGCCCTAAAAGTGAAGTTGCATTAAAGCAGGCGGTAATTCTTGAAGCAGCCAAAACAGATTACTGTTAGCCATGATATCTCAACATAAATCCAGTGTTTATACCAAAATATGACTTAATCATTTAAACAAGTTGTGACTAAGAACTAAGAAGGAAAAAAATAAGATTTCACAGTGCATGAGATGTGAGAAAGAGTAGTCTGTAAAATTTGAATGATGGTTTCACTGTGCTGGTTGTAATATTATTTCATTTTATGTCACATCATAAATTCATTAAAGTGATTGCAATTTAACATGAATAATGATATCACAACAGCATTCTCTTGTTTTTAGGTTAGCCTGCCTTTGTAAAGTTAAAAAGGTCATTTATTTATTATTATACAACACAAAACCTTTGTCCCTTCATGCTACACACACATAGACATATATACAGATAATTAAATTAATAGAACAGTGTAATAGGAATTTGTGTCTGAGGGAATGTAAATGCAACAACAAGATAGTGGTGATAATATGGTCAATATCTTCATATAAAAAGTTTTACATACATTTTTGTCATAAGAGAAATCATTTTACAGGCAGTAATTTGACTCATAACACCTCTTAAAGTCTACCATTTCATTGGCTGACCAGTGTGCACTCCACAAACGTTGTGTGAGCCCCTAACTGTGTGTGTGTGTGTGTGTGTGTGTGTGTGTGTGTGTGTGTGTGTGTGTGTGTGTGTGTGTGTGTGTGTGTGTGTAAAGGGGAGGGCTGATTCTGCAGCAGCACACTGCAGCTGCAGGTGAAGGCGAGTCTCAGCTCTCAGGTGTCAGGAACTGAACTGAATTTTACTCTGGAAACTTCTGGTAAGTTAATTCATTACTGTTTTTATGACATCCCTGATTAATACTTTGGTATAAGTACAATATTAGAACTTGTACTGTAATGTGTGTGTGTGTGTGTGTGTGTGTGTGTGCGTGCGTGTGTGTGTGTATGTGTGTGTAGTGGCTGCTACTTAAGTCAGTTCCAAAGAAAAAACTACACATAAATCCTAATAAATCGGTGCAGATGTGTGCTGGAATTTATTATTTTCTTTTCTGGACTTTGATTTGAGACCAAGCATGTGGTGTTGCCTTCTACTTTTCTGCTATTTACATTAGTACCTTTTTTTTTTAACAACACATGACCTTAATGGTATAATGTAGACTATATATTCCTGTATGGCACTTATGTAATTTATGTCCTATTATCTTACAACAGATTGTACGTCTGACATAGAGGGGTTTTTTCATATGCTAGCACTATTTTCATATCACCCTTTTCTGTGGCTATCTTTTAAAACAATGATTAAAAACTTTGGAGTGTCTATTTTCACCTGGGTACAAATAAGCACATGGCTGCTATTCAGCTTTTTACAAACTCCTTATTTTAGCTGGAAAGAGCAACAAGGAGAGTAAGGTTTGAGTCTGAAACCTCTCTGGGAGACAAAATTTTGACAACTGAGTGAAATTCAGTGTCAGTGGCATCTGAAATTTACAAAAATACTTACTTACATTTAGGCAACAAAACTGCTTGGTTAGGTTAGGAAACAACACGACAACCCCAGTTCCAAAAAAGTTGGGAAGCTGTGGAAAATGGAAATAAAAATATGATGCAATGACTTACACATCCTTTTCAAATGATATTCAGTTGAATACAGTACAAAGACGAGATATTTAATGTTCGGACTGATAAACTCTTTTGTTTTTTGTAAATGTGCACTCATTCTGAATTTGATCCCTGCAACATGTTCAAAAAAAGTTGGGCATGTTTACCACTGTGATACATCATTTTTTGTTTTAACAACACTCAGTAAGCCTTTGGAAACTGAGGACCCAATTTTTTAAGTTTTGAAAGTGAATTTTATTCTTATTCTGACTTGACATGCTTGCATCAGTTGCATTGCCTCGCTAAAAGAAACAGGGGCGTCACTGAAAAAGACATCTGGATGGCAGCATATGTTGCTCCCAAACCTGTATATATACCTGTCAGCATTAACAGGGCCTTCACAGATGTGACCGCTGCCATGGGCACTAACACACTCCCATACCATCACAGACGCTGGCTTTTGAACTTTTTTGCTGCTAACAATCCGAATGGTCCATTCCTTCTTGAGCTTGGAGGACACTACGTCCACGATTTCCGAAAAACACTTTGAAATCTGGACTCGTCAGACCACAGCACACTTTTCCACTTTGCGTCAGTCTATCTCAGATGAACTCGGGCACGAGGGACGTCTGCAGCGTTCCTGGATGTTGTTGATATTTGGCTTTCACTTTGCACGGTTGAGTCTTAACTTGCAATTGTTGACAACGGTTTTCTGAAGTGTTCCAGAGTTCACGTAGTATCCTTTATGTAAACACATTGGTTTTTAATGCAGTACTGCCTGAGGGCTCACAGGTAGTCAGTGTTGGTTTTCAGCCTTGACTCTTGCATGCAGAGATTTCTCCAAACTCCAAAATCATGATGACATCATGGGTTGTAGATGGTGTAATCCCGAAATTACTTGCAGCAATACACTGAGATTCGTTTTCAAACCGCTGGGCTATTTGCAAACTATTTTGAAACTGGGTTTATACCTGATTAGGTCATGAAACAAAACTACTTGGTTGGGATTAGGAAAAGATCATGGTTTGTCTTTGTCAGCCAGGTGTAAATAGCTAATGTGGCTATGTACATCCTGGGTGCAAATAACATTGTTGGCTATAGACACCAGAGTGACTGACTCTGCCCTGCAAGGCTGAATACTCTCTGGTGTAAATAGGCACATTGGCTATTCCAACCCCTGTGCAAATAACCACATGGGTGCAGATGGCAGCAGCCCTAAAACTTTTTTTGCCACATTTTATTCAATAAACATTTGGGGCTATTTATTCACATCTGTCATTGCATTATAAGTTTTAATTCCTCTGTTTATTCTAAATTATTCTTTTTATGGCTTATTATTATCTTCCCCTTCATTTCATTCTTTCAAATTCTTTTTTCTTAATGCCTTTTTATGTCTTATGTAAAGCACTTGAAATTGCCTTGGAAAGAGCTGTACTGAAAGCTTTGCCTTGCCTTTTTGTTTCAGAGTGAGTCACTATCTTAAGCCTTGAGTATCATCATAATGTTTCAGCAGGAAAACTAGCTTTCCCTCTAAAACATGGGTTTAATAGAGGATTATAATGATTCTTTTTGAGAAGGGAAATGAAAGGGATTTGAGGTTAGATGTCTAAATTTGAATTTTTATCCTCTTTCAGCGTCTGTTCTGCTGGTTTCATGGCTCTCCTCACCAATTTCACCATCCTGCTGGTCCTGGCTTGTATTTCCCATCAGCTGATGTTGAGCAGCTGTCAGAAGAGCCAGGGACGGAGGGGAAGAGGGGTGGACAGAGGACAACACAAGGTGGGGCGTCAACCCAAATCCGTCTCATCTGCGCAGCCAGTTAAGGGCAAAACGGTCACCAGAGATAAGTCAGAGTGCACCTGGGCAGCAACAGGCGAGGACCTCTTCGTCCTGGGAGTCACCTGCAGGAAGGGGGACAGGAGCTTCAGCTGTGAGTACATCGCCAGACCGGCTGTTTGTCCCCAGTACGCTTCTAATGTCAAACTTTACTGGAAGCAGATGGCCAGGGCTCTGAGGAAGCAGAAGACTTTGTGCCAGGACAGTAAGGCGTTGGTCAGGGCGGGTATGTGCAGAAGAGCTGCCAGAGATGCTCATTTCAGACTCCGCAACACTCAAAGGAAGACTGACTCTCCTTCCGCTCCACCACCTGCACCCAGAGCTGTCAAATCCTGTCAACCTGATAACAGGAAGCTGGCAGAAGAGTACTGCAGCGACGCCTGGTCAAGTTTTTGCACCTTCTTTTTTACTATGGTGCAGGATTATGATTGCTGAGACAGGAAAAATTAAAGAACTGAAATAAATTCAGCTCTTGGTGCAGTTACACTAATACGTGTCTTATTATAAATTCCTCATAAATCTATTCTACCACTTGTAACTGTGGTTCAACTCCTCAATAAATACTTTTTTGATATGACTCTATAATTTGTCAGTTTGTTTTGTTTTGTCCTTTGTCCTAAATGAACATTTGAGAGTCATAAATGTTCTTTGTTTTTGTTTTTATGCGATGTGGTGAGGTGATGACGGTTGGATTTGCTTATGTCAGAGTTATGAAATAATTATGGGATAGTTCAGATTATTTGAATTGTAGTTGTATGAGATTACTTATTGATAATCAGAGTATTAGCTACAGCAGACGCCAGTTGGCACGCCACCAGTTTGGAGGAGCAGAGAGGAGCAGCAGCAGCATGGAAGATCAGTGTGGACAGGGTCAACAATAAAAGGTATTTTAGCCCTTTAAGAAAGATGTACCCAAAAACACAAACAAACAAACAAAAAAAACAACCCATATCAGTGATATTTGGCTTATTTAATAGCAGCTTCCTGTCAAAAATTTATACAACCCCACCTCAAATAATCCAAACTATCCCTTTAAATCATTCACCTTTGCTCCTTACATCTGAACCTTTCTTTGTGCATAAACTACATGTTAACTTGTTTTTAAAATACAAAAATATGAAATTATGAGTTATATTGTCGGTATCAGCCATAAGAAACAGGTAAGTATCAGTTATTGTAATGGAATGAAAATTGGTGCATCCTTAATTTAAAGGCATTTGTTTTCTATCATATGCTTTGGATCCTTGATTCAAAAGACCTCTTAAAACACATCTTGTCTGTTTAAAACAACTTCATTTAGCCTCTGTCAGAGCCCCTTTCTGTCTTCTCCAAATGTGTGTGTGCACAGCCCTGCTGAAGGTATTTGCTGGGAGATTAGCAGTTTGAGCATGTTGGGTATTGACACAGTAATTTAACCAGAGGGAGTGTGATTTTTAGAAGCCGTTGGCCTGCATACTTTGGCACCGACAAGCCTCTGAATCCACACTCTCGGTATGAAACCATTAAAACATCACATGCTCAACTTTACAAAATCAAAGTCAAAGGGAAGCAGGGTCTTGTTAGGAGGATCAGATACAACAACAACAAAAATATGTGGCAGATGAAACTGAAGATTTGTACGTTATGTTTGGCATTCAGAACAGGATTATTAGACCTCTCCATTCCATTCAAGTTCACCACAGACGCTTGATTCATGCCCTACTATGTAAGTTAGTACTAAGTGGTTAATCAAAGTTGATCTGTTACTTCAAAGTTCTACTTAACTTTTTTTTACATGACATGCAATCACTAATATATCACATGTAGTTGTAAATTGTCATGAGTTGAATTCACTGATATGTAGGAGAAATTATTTACTTAAAACAGTATCAGAAATATTTATAATGCAGAATGGCCAATGTGTTATTCTATTATTGTGTATTACTGTAGAGTTGTAATGACTAATCAGTTATTAATCAACAATTAAATGAATCGCAACTATTTTGAGAAGCAATTAATCTTCTTGTGTCTTTTCTTCTGAGTTCAGTTTGTCATATGGAAATATTTTCTGGTTTCTTCACACTTTTATCACAGTAAATCAAATATGTTTTGGTTACTTCAGGCTTTGGGAAACAGTGATCAACATTTTTCACCATTTTCTGACATTTTATAGACCAAACAACAAAATAGCAGGAAAGAAAATGTACAAATACCTCAAAACTGTCTTTAATTACATTATTTGAGTAGATATAGATACATTCCACGGTTATTTCTCTCACTGGTAAAGGGAAACTTATTAATGTAGTATCATATTATATTAACACTGTAAAGTTATTAATCACAGAATTATTTAACCATCAGAGTTGCCTGCGACCTGAGGTTCTGTTTTCAAAAAGTATGAGCAAAGTTTGTACAACTCAAGCATTGTCTTAAATGAAGAACACTCAAAGTCATGTTTGCTTTCACATTCACACAAAACAAGATGAAAACTACAGAGACATAAGAAGAAATCAGTGAAAAAGTTAAGATGGAAACTTCGTAACAGATGTAACAAGACAAAAATAAACTAAAATATGAAACACGTCAAAAGAATGATGTAAAAGATGTGACAAGACGAAAAACAGCCTAAATGAAATAAGAAGACATAACAAGACAGCAAGAAAACTATATAAAACTTAGACATAAGAAGACCAAAAGACAGCATAAACAATATAATTAATGTAATGAGATGAAAACTATGTAAAACAACTTAACAGACAACAGTAACATATAAGTTGTATTGAGATCATAACAACATAACAAGAAGAAACAGACAGAGAGGGAGACTCGAGACTCAGTGAAGGTGAGGTTCAGATAGTTTTGCACAGAAACAGTCAGTAGAAACATCCTTCAGACTTACTTTTATACTTTGAGTACATTTCAGAGCCTGTACTTTTTCACTTTTACTTGTGTAAAGAAGTTCAATCAGCGGTTCTATTTTTACCAGAGTCTTGTTTATCTGTACTTCTACTTTAGTACAGACTGTGTGTACCTTTGCCACCTCTGGTCCGTCCAGACATTCTGTTATCATACAAGATTTTTACGTAATATCAAAGACAACTTTCTCCACCCTCTGAAGCTCCAGCAGAGCAGAGAACAGAGCAGCCCCGGGGCGTGCTGTGATTTGAAACACGGGGAATGACTCTCATTTTTCTTGATGATTTCAGCTTCATCTCCTGCTGTAACATAATGCACCACCACAGCTGAAATCCATCAAGTTCAGACTCTCAGCAGGTTGCATTCTGGGCCATGTAGGAAAAATCCCATAATGGCAGATGAGGCAGACGAAGCAATGTGGCGGCAACAAGAAGTAAATTAGAGGGCAGGGTCACAAAATAACTGCAGGAATGCAGAATATAGACGCACATTCAGGGAGTTTTCCCTTCAAGCGAGGTTTTTAGACACCAGCTGCCGAGGACACTTTGATTTTGCAGAGCAGTTTGTGAAATGTGACGCAAAGCATGGCTTTAAGAGAGTGCTGAGTAAAAATAGCTCCCATAATAACATTGAAATACCAGACAAACAGCTATTCATTCTTAATTTAACAACATTTTATAGGGAATAATTTGATTAAAGGACAAAGGCCAAAGGACTGACTGCAGTGTTCAAAGCTGTTGAGAAAGGTCTCATATTAGGCATCAGCTTTCCTGTTAGACAAACCATGAAAAATAACATTGTGCAGGACATGATAAAGAGAATGGATTAATTATCCGTAATGCTTTAAAGTTACACCAAAATAGTTTTTTATGTTCCATCTGAATGACCCGATATAACCCTAACTATGCTACCTCATTCTGCTCCCTCAGACCTGTCTCCAGTGGTAAGACATTAAATAAATCGCTGTCCAACACTCAGTAAGTGGACGGTGTGGGTCACCCAGGTATTATGATAGTTTTGAAAACTTTGGATAAAAGCCTCCAGTAAATAATGGAAATGTTGTTATGCTTCCTACATTGTGGATTATATAGCTAATGGAGTCCTAGAAGCAAACATGTTGTGTCCCTGAATGCAGCTCAGTTAAATCTTCAGAACATTTGAAGTTTTGATGCAGGTGCAGCAATTTGAGGTTATGAAGAAACAGAGATGATTAAAACTGAAGAAATTAGGTTTTAGATACTTTGTTGCACCTACAATCAGTGATAAAATGTTTTTATTGTAGTTTGTCTTAGGAGTTCATTTATGTCCTCCATTCATTCATTTCAGTGATGCATAGCTCATCAATTCTTTTAATTGTTGCAAACAACTGAAATAAAGTCTGTGTAGAGGAACAGGAGAGCTTTTCTTGTAAACACAATTTACAATAACTGCTGAAAACATGCAAACAGACCAAGAAACTTTGAGAAGCCCTGCTCTATGGAAAGCCCAGGAGGCCAAAAACATGTGAAATGACATGTGAGAGGTGTACTACAAAGGTGTGTTCAATCTAAACCCAGCCGTTTCTCTTCCTCATGATAATCTTTAAGAGCGATGCAGCATCTCAACTGAAGGAAGACGTTATTATATCATGCAAAGTTGTTAATCTGTATGTTAGTAATGTCACTGAAAGAAGCTGTATAATGTAATTAGCAGCAACACAAACTGTATGCATCATGGTACCACGAGAACCTTTGTTGGTGATGCAGAAAATATTTTTTTCCTGTTTGCTTCAGCTCATATTAAAGCTTAGATTTTTATGTGGTATTGCATCCAAAAACGAAAAGATGAATCAATGAATCAAGTATAAACACTTTGAATAATATTTTAAATCCTGATCCTGATTTACTCGCAAGTCTGTTTTGCACAGCTGATACTGCATCTGAGAACACTAATTGGTTTATTGGTCCAAAATATCACAGACAATATTCAATCAGTAACATTCATTTTATTTTAATGTGGCCAAAAGTGATGTCCATGTCTCCGTCATTGTGGGACAGTGTCAGACTGACAGTGTGTTGCTTTTAGCTGTAGGATTTAAAAAAGAAATTCTCTGCAGCTCTCCATCAGAATGACTTATTCATCTTGACTGAAGTAGGTGTCACAGATAAATCAAATTGTGCACCAAATGCATGAGCCTGAAGGAGAAAACCTGGGTAAAAGGGATAGTTCACCCAAAAATGACAGTTCAAGCATTATCTTCAAAGTCAGGTTTAGTTTTTTAGTCCACAAAACACTGCTGGAGTGTCACAGGAAAACAGTTTTGCAGAATCTCCCAAACAAACATAAAAAAAACAACCCAAAAGATAAAATATAAAATGCCTCCACACTGCTCATCTGGTGTAATCCAAGTCTCCTAAAGGCCCAGCAAGCCAAGTTGACCTGAAAGATGTAATGTACACCATGTTTTCAGCCTAATCTTCACTATAGATCCTTAGCTTGGAGCCACTTTCTTGTGCGTGTGCACACCGTCTGAACTGGATGTGTGTGGTGTGACGGTGTGCACGCAAGTGAACCGCATGTCAGAGCTTTAGGAGATTTTAGGAGATTATGCCAGATGAGCAGTATGGAGGCATTCTATGTTTATTTAGTGTTTTTGGAGGTTTGTTTTTTGCATTTGAAAACTGTTCATCACTGGAGATTCTGCAATACTGTTTTCATGTGAAACTCCAGCAGAGTTTTGTGGACTAAAAAAAATAAACCAGGTCTTTAATCAACATGAGGGTGAGGAGACAATGACTTAATTTTCATTTTTCAGCAAACCAGCCCTTTAGTTCATCCAAATACCTATTTGTATATATATGTGTATATATGTATATATATGTATATTGAACTTCCTTCGCACATGTACACAATATGTTCCAACAAGTGTAATTTCACATGTTTTGATCTCTTTGACTTTCCATACCACCAAGACTTACAAACTTTAGTTTCTCTATGCTATGAAAGAATCATTTTGGGGAGTATATATTTAGAAAAGGATCAAAACTGTCAGTGAGTCTCTTCAAATGACTGAGCATCTCCTGTAAGTGAAAATATATACAGAAAAGGTATATATTAGTAAAAATGTTTCAGACTAAGCAGCACTGGCTCTGAGTTGTTGTTGGCTATTCTTTCAGGTTTAACACTTCATGCTGCTTTACAGTTTTTATGGGCCGGGCCAAAACATCCACCCTGAGTGAACTGTGGACTTACAGGTGGCCTGACTGACTGTGGCTCCTGATTGGTTGTGAGATGTGGGCCTTGGTTAAACTAAAAGTAGGGAGAACACACCTCAGCACTACCAACTATAAGGAGATTTGGCACAGTCTGTATGAATGTGTGTGTGTTTAACCAGGCTTACACGCTCCTATGAATGGCCTTGTATGTGTGTGAATGCTTTATAAAGCGCTTTAAACTCAGTGGAGCCAGAGATTACAAAGAACTGAATGGAATTAATGAACCACCACAAATATCACATTGTTAGCGTGAAATGAGACTGATAAGTGTGTCGTGCCACCAAGAAATCAGCATCTACCAGGAGTGTGACTGTAACATGAAGCAGCCTATAACTGACAAAAATAAAACAAATAAATCACCCAGTCACATTTTCATAACAGAGACGAGTGAACAGCTGAGTTTGAGCAGAGATTTTTTTGATAAGTAAAGAGCTGAACAGCCACATTGAATCAATGTTTTATTAGAGTATGAAATGTCACACTGGAGGCTGGTTTAGAGCATCTTCCTGCTGTGGAAATGAGCGTCCAGCACAGAGCACAAGTGATTTATGGCAGTCACAGCTCCCAGCCACTGGCCACATAAGCGCTGAGTCACTCTAACTGATTAACAGCTGTATCAATCATCCAAGCTGTTGGCGTATTATAGTGAGTCTGTGTTACGGCACAGTTGAGATCTCAGCTACTGTACCATATAGACATAAAATCATGTAGTGATTGTTGTGTGTATGGTGGTATTTTTATTGTAGACCAATGAATCAGTGACCACTGACTATATTTTTTTCCCTTCCAGCTCAATCAGCCGGCCATGAACAATTCACTCTTTCAGGCGAACCCACAGTCACCATGAGCCAATCATCTTGTTGCTATCAAGACTTTAAAACTCGTCTTTTCTGCTGCTGTCAGTTGTCATCCTTCTCCTCATTTACCTTCTGCATAGACTGCATAAAACATGGACACACTAATTGGTCTCTGAAGAGCGGTGAAGAGAGGCGAAGTTCCTCTCCTTGCATAAGATATTACTTTGTCAAAAGTATGTACGGAAGTTAATGGTGAGAGACAAATAATCTTTTTGATCGTGTTTGCATTGTCCCATGAATAACACACATGATGTCTGTCAAATTAAAAATTTGTGGGAAACTACAAAACATCCTGCAACATGGCTGCCTTTAGGGACACTGTGAAATCAGGATAAAACAATCATTTATCTGCATAAATTAAAGACAGCTGGACTCAACAGTGATCCTAAAAACTTACCAAAGACACAGTGGATCACGGACATTGACATTTGGACAGGAATCGGGTGTTCTGACCTTTATTCGTACGTGATACACAAAGCAATGGAGGCTTTCAAAAGTGCTTTTGACGTTATTTCAAAGCGAGATTTGTTGGCGAAATTAAAGTGACAAGGACATCAAAGGATATTCTGGTTGTATGTGGACATGTCTGTACAGATTATTTTATTTTATGGCATTATTAGAGAGATGTGTTCACATAGGATATAAATGAAAGATGCTACAGTATATAACTTAAATTATGATTTCCCCCCAAAATCTAACACAGATGACACAAAATTGCAACTGCAAAGCCACGTTTCATTGACCAGTTTGCTTCTCTTTTCTTTAGCTTTTGCTGGTTTGTAAAAGCATCGCTCTGGTGTCTTGTTGAATTGATTTGTACAGTCAGCAGCTCTTTCTCATTTTAGATGTATTTTTGTGTTTTGTGGTGTGTTGTCCAGCTAAACACTACTCTGTAATCTTTTTACTACTCTGAGGGTGACCCACTGTGACATCATGTGGATATCCTCTATTAGTTTTTTTTCTTTGTAATTTATGATATGTCAGAGGAAATTGTTGCTATTACCAGTGACTCATCTTTTCATTATATCTTTAAATTTCCTGCATTATGTTACACAGAACTTGTTTGTCTGATTGACTGGATTCACACTGTGGATCTAAGCCTGCCATTGGTTGCTTGGTTTCAGTCAGCATTGCGGCATTCGCTGTCTATGTTTGCAAAGTCCCCAGGGCACAACAAAAACCTCTGAGCTACAACCTACATGTAACCAACATTAGGAACATAAACAAGCCAGCAGCTGTTACATTTTCTTTTACACTTTAATGCCAAAATCATCCTCCTGATGTGCAAACATTCCACCAAAACAAGCCCCCCGTCAACACTATTTTGCAGCAGCACCGTCGCTGCATCCTGGGCTTAGCTCCACCCAAGATGTTTGTGATTGGTTTAAGAAATGAGGAAGGGGCATTCTCTCACACCAGCATGTGCACGAGTGCAGCCAGACCTTTTTCCAGCACTGAGCACACGGAAATCTCTATTAAGTCTGTCCTGATTGTAATGTATCCTACATCTTACACTACATCAGGCCTATTCAACTAGCGGCCCCTGGGCCGGATACGGCCCTTTTGAATTTTTCTATGGCCCGCAAGACTGCTGGTAAATCACGATTACATGTGTGTCATACATGTGATAAAATAAAATAAAGATAGCCTACATCTCTGAGCTTACCCGAGCCGTTCAGGCTCAACGGTTCTGATCTGACTTGGATAGTTCTACATCAATGTTATGTCACACCGTGCACCTATATGCTGGACAGGGGTGTGCTGTAATTGGCTGCCACGCTCGCTCTGCACTTGCACTCAGGGCTCGCAGATGAGAGAGGTAAAGTCTGGTTAGCTAAGCTAAAGTCGTGTTGCAACATGTCGCTCTCAAAACCCAAGAGCCGGAAAGTTGATTTTGAAAATCGGCAGTTCCATGGCAAGTGGACAGACAAATATTTATTTACTTTACCTGCTGCAACAAGTAATAAACCGGTCTGTTTACTGTGCAATGAATGTATATCTGTCATGAAAGAATAGTGTGAAGAGGCACTACAAGACAAATCATGGCTTGTTTTATTTATAGAGGGTTAGGGACCTTGGTTAAAAAGCATTAAAGTGAAAGAAAAGGAATATGTGTCACTAGTTTATTTCATGTATATATCTACTAACATAAGAGTTATTTTTAGCCATTAGTTGACAAATATTCTGCGTGGCCCACGAACCCCCAGTGATTTTCCTATTTGTCCCACTTGGTATTGAAGTTGAATAGCCCTGCACTACATGGTGCCTGTGGACAGTACGCTTAATGCTGCATTATTCAGTTTTGTCCATACTGCATTCACTTGTATTGCACTTCCAGTAGGTATTAATAAACAGTTCATAAACTGGACTTGGACCTGATTACCTTCCCCATTAAGGAATTAAAGGCATTAAAACTGGAATGCCTCGACTCAGCAAGTTCTCTTCATTTACAGTCTCTCTTCATTACAGGACTGCTGTTAACAGCCAGCAGCAAAAAATACTAAACTGTATTATACTGGATAAAGGCCACATAAATCAAAACTTTTCAAATCTTCCACATATTCATATGAGATATTGACTTCTTTGTATCAATGGTGTTGGCAGTTTGTGTGGCATTTTTAAGACCTGTCCTCAAAATTTACCACTTAATGTTCAATGCATCTCTGATATTTTCCTGATACTCGCTTTGCCTGTTTTGTTGTTTTATACTGATATTTCAATTCAGTAATGAAATCTTATTGTGATACACTGGATTTGTTAATAAAGTTGCTAAAAAAAGCAGTCACTTGTTCTGCCTGTTAAACTTAGTCTTCATATTTTGTAGTCTCACCTTGAGCCACGCAATAACTGAGACAAATAGAGGCTTAACTGCAATAAAAAGCTCAGACAGCAACAGAAATACAACCACGCGTCCTCAGCTGAATGACTATAACCACAGAGTCAATTTGAGAGGCAGTTTTCAGTGAATTGGAGTGAATACGTGTCTGCAAAGACAGCATGAGCCTCTGAGGAGAAGCATGCCAATACATGAAAACATTTTCCAACTCAAACCTTCAGGTGGTTTTGAATACATAACACGTCGTCTGGCAGACAGAGATTTTATGAAGATAAAGAGACACTTCAGAGCCACAGAGACATCTATAAATAATCACTTAGGTTGATTTTCTAACATACATGCTGATGTATGAATGATACATTTATGAAACCAGACTCAGATTTACAACTGTGATAGTGTAGCAGGTAAATAAGCTTGTTGCTGTAACTGGTGAGCTCACTCAAAGATCATCCTGCCTGTGAATTTAACTTAAATGGATTGTTCATATTATTTTAAGTAAGGTTGTATGAGGTACTTATCCATAGAGTTTAAACTACAGTAGATGCCCTCAGTTTGGAGAAGCAGAGGGGAGTACTGGTTTAAGAAGCTAAGTACTGTTGTGAACAGGGTCAGCAGCAAAATGACTTTCAGCCACCAAATATATATATACTGTATATATATCAGTTTAAATGTGCACTATATTTATAATATTTTCACCACCTTAGCTTGCCGTCATGCAGCCCTTTCTGACTGCAAACAACTGTTAAGCCAAATATCACTCTCCAAAGCAACCACACTCTCTTGGTACAATCAGTAATTTTATGGTCTGATTTTATGGTCTAACGCTGCCTTGATCAGTTAGTTTTATTGTCTGATTTTGTTGAATCTGAATAAACCTTTTAAAAAAGTTAATAAACTAACAGATTGAGGCAGCGATAGACCAATAACTCCTGTGTCCTGTGAGGTAAAATTAGGCTTTGTCAATGAAGTTTGGTGGCTTTGGAGAGAGTGATATTTGGCTTATATACTGGGGGGTTCCCACTGGAAACAGGGTGACCAGGTGTCCCCCTTTATGAGGAGCTACACAGCATTTTTATCCCTTGTCCCATGTCCCACACACTGAGATCACATCCCACATTTTGATTGGTTCTAGTTTTCTAAAGTCAACACTACTGCAGGACAGACATTTTTTTATGAAGAGAGCAAGGAAGGCTCATGGGACAGAGTTCAAACTGCACACATGCTGGTCAAGTGTTTATGCTACTCTACACCCAACAGATAAAACTGCAAGTCACCACATGGTCGTAAGCCCGGCAGATTTAGGCAGAATACGAAGGACGCTACCACAAAGAAAATGAAAAGCAGCGACAACAAAGACTGAGACATGTGTCTGCTGTCTATTGTGTGCTACTGAATCAACCACAGGACAAAGAATACAGATGTTACAAGCAAAAGGCAGAATAGATTATTTTTTAACCTCTCAGCATTGGTAACTTTTCCCACATTGTCCCAAAGGTTTGTTGGGATCTGGTCACAATAGTTGGAAAAGGCTGTCTGATGGCAAAGTATAGCGATGAAAATATTCTAAATACGGCGTATACTTAAACTGATATTGATTGTTTTAGGAGGCTAAAATATGTTTTGTTGCTGACCTTGTCCACAGCAGTACATTACTTAGCTTCCTACACTGGTACTCCTGCTGCTTCTCTTAACAGGGAGCGTGTCGACTCCCATCTACTGTAGGTAACACGCTGATTTTAATGTCTTCAAACCCAGAAACACTTTAATGGATGACAAGCATTTCTCAAACCCAGAACTTTAGTTTAAATTTTAGTTCTAGTAAATTCAAGTTATAAAATATGTCTAGGACTTAAAGTGCTCCACGAGACAATAAGACAGAGGAAAATACTTCAAGTCAAAACAGTGTGCTTCTCTTTGAAGATTGAAGGACTCAAGTGGCTGAAAACTAGATTTTCATCTGAAATCTTACAAGGTGGTAGGTAAATAATACCTGCTAAATCTAAAAATATTGAACCAATTTGAATGTAGTTTTGAAATAACAGAACTTGACACTGACTGAATATTTAAGATGGAGACTCAGATATTTCAAAAATGAAATACTTCAGTGCTATAAAGTAGGATCTGTTTCAGTGGAACTTAATTTCTCTTGAGTCACTGTGAATGAAAACAATGTGGAGTAACAGTCTGCTCATTTCAGACTTTGCTGCCACCCTGTGGTCCAACTCCTGCAGAGCGAAATCATTCCCTATCGATTGATGTAAGGAACCAATTTGTTTGACATCAGGCTCTTTCATGCAGAAAGACATGGAAGGTAGTAGATGTCTTTATATCAGTCAACAAATGTCTAATAGTGTTCCCATTACTTATTGATCAGTGACAGCCGTATTGCAATTCAAGTCCGGATCAGCAGTTCATTTGTAATTAATGAGAGCGGGAGTGCTGTCGACATGTTGGGTTTAATAATTCAGCAGCAGTATTGTATTTTCTAAGTTGCATTTAACACATGCAGCAAACACTGAAAACAACTTTAACATTGTATTTTAAATTTGACAAAAACAGAGCCACTAAGTGTTTAAAAAATAACAAGATATTAAAGTATTTGAAATGTAACAACTATTATTTTTACATCAAAATCATAACTGTACTTATCAATGTAGTGGAGCTGCTGAATAAATTAAATTGTGTCTAATATTAAACAAAAGATAAATAACTAACTGCTGTTCATGCAGAGGATAATATCATAAGTCAAAATGACAGGTGGGTAGTTCACACTAATTCAATCAATAGCAAGCTGAAGTCAGAAAGAATCATCAACTCTGGATCAATAAACTCATCTCATGTTGTCTCGCAGCAGCACGGCGGCTCATCATTCAGTGCTGCTAAACACATCATAAAGCAGCATTAATCATTCCCACCGCAGAGGTAGAGTAAAGCCTTCTGGTAGTCTCCTGCGGTGTCCTCCTGCAAAAAAAAATGACAGACAGGTTATCATTTTAACAATCGTAGAACATTCAGAAGGTTTCTCTGGATGAATCGATTCTGAATCGATATCATAAGTCCTTTCCAATTAATGTGAGCCTTATGTAGGAAAAAACTTAATCAGTTTCTTCTTATTTCTTTTCCATTTTGTTTTAAATGCCATATTTTTCTGGGGATTTTTTTCCAATGACACTTGTATGTCAAAGTGTCACTCGTCATGTATGTGGGCGGTTGTAGCTGCTTGTGGTTGGACGTTCAGCTCCTCCTCTCCACATGTTGAAGTGTCCTTGAGTACGACAATGAACTCCAAACTGCTCGTATTCTTCTTGTTGCTCTTGACAAAATCGTTGGGGCGAATGAATTTTAAGTTCTGGTGTGAGATTTATTGGCAGAATGTGGCAGAAATGAAATGTAATATTCAGAAATATGTTTGCATCAGTGTATAATCAACTGAAAACAAGAATTGCATTTTTGTCACCTCAGAAAAGGGATACTCAACTCTCTCTACCTGGGGGCCACTTTTGCAAAATGACAAGAGGTGAGGGGTCAGTTAATAAACAACAACAACAACTCATAACTCATCTTTCTTTGAAATATTTTATTTTTTGACTTATTAAGTCAACCAAATCAACTTGGTACAATGATTGACAGGAAGCTGATATGACAGATATATTAGTTATTTTACTGAATTTGATAACTGCAACTGCTTTTTAGTTGTAAAACTTTCTTGACATTTGAAAAGGTTTATACAACAATAATCAGAGCTGGAACCTCTCCCTTTATTCAATCAATGAAATGTTGGAATGATTCATAAACATAAACTGATCCTATCAGAGACAGAATGAATAAATATTTAAGCTCTTTGTTTTGTTTTTAAGCTGATATGCCACTTGAATATTTTATGACTATTATTGAATATTTACTTATTGGTATAAACAAACAAAAAAGTCCCAATGTGAATCAATTTAATTTCGGGCCACCCTGCACTATATCATGGGCCAGATTTGGCCCCCAGGCCTTATGTTGAGTGTCACTGCCTTAGAATGAGCCCTTTATATCCACAGAGGATGGCTGCTTCCATGGAGGCTGCCATGTCGCACTGCCATGTTTCTACAGTAGCCCAGAATGGACAAACCTTTTTGCATTTTGCAAGTTGTGCAGCCGCTGTAGGCAACGGTTAAATGAATGAAAAATAAAATTCTGAGTTGTATTTGTTATGACTGTGTATGTGGAGATGATGTACTGTCATGTGCATTGCATATTGTATTGTATGTGGACAAAAAGGTTTTTGTATTTGTATTCATATTCATAGAGATTCTACATAGCTGGACAGTTAACAACCTGTCTTGGAAAGGTGATTATTTATATTATTATTTAATGCATTTATGTATCTATGTATATCAGTAATATGACTGTTATAAATGTCTAGATTTATTCAAATGGCTATTTTTATCAACACTTCATTGGTATCAAAGTAGAAAGCTTATTTTAGAATTAACAATACAATCCTGTACATCATTGTAATTCAATGAAGCTTTAATGAAAGACTTCTTAATGCTGCATTCACACAATGACAGCAGAATGTAAAAAAAAAAAAGATAAAAATTACCATTATTCTGACATTAGAGGAGGGGGAGGAGACCTGTCATGTTCAGGAGTTCCAGGAACTAGCTGTGGTGCTAATTAGCCTGAAGGAGGGTTGAATTGGTTAAAAGACGAGGAATCAGGAACGGGTGAAGATAATAGACCTTTTTCATAGCAGACATTTTTCAAATCATCATGTCGGCTAAAACAAAGCGGAAAGAGTCACGTGTTCATGACCTGTGAGTGTTCATGCCGTCAGAAAACCCCTGGTGGTTGTTAGATTACAGAGTTGGTGGCATGACGTGAAAATACAATATAGTGGCAACATAAGTATGAATCCATGATAAATATTGGCTCAGTTACTTTGGCTTAAATTCGTCTGCTTTTTCAGGGACTTTAGTATCACAGTATTAAAATTCAGATTTATGCCAATGCTACAAGCCAGACACTTGTAATCATGGGAAATCCTATATAACATGTAAACGGTGAAATCACAGCAGGAAAAACGCAGATGAAACTAACAAGATTAAAGATATCTCTGCTTCATTTCAAAGAGCCAGTAAGCCATGACAGTGACACACGTGTGATCGAAATGTCATAAAAAGTGATAAAAACCATTGAAAAAGGGAGCAAATGGAAATAATAATTGCTATAATTAAATATGAATGAACCAAAACTGTAAGAATATATATATGGGTTCATATTCAGAGGTTATTTCATAGTGACTTATTTATCCATTCAATATTGGCCATTTGGG
Source organism: Lutjanus erythropterus (assembly GCF_056507025.1). Taxonomy (NCBI): domain Eukaryota; kingdom Metazoa; phylum Chordata; class Actinopteri; order Lutjaniformes; family Lutjanidae; genus Lutjanus; species Lutjanus erythropterus. Next base: position 35,491,563 of record NC_139321.1, on the reverse strand, counting down.
AGTTCCAGTGGAGGATGGCAATAACTCTGCCTGAACATCTGGCCCCGGGAGAATAGATTAATTCACTTCGGCTTGTGTAAAAAGGGGAAGCAGTCTCATCACACTGAACAAGGCATTTAAAGTAAATCACTAATCTGCACTCCATCACTGCACTGCTATGAATGGTGTATAAGCATTATAACCACAGTACACCCAGCTGGTGCTTTAAAGCATGTAGAGGGAAAGATGAGAACGTCAGGGAGAGAACTGTGAGGAGAATTACTTTTGTTTTTTGTCTTCTGAGGGATTAGACTATCTGGTACATGTCATTTAAAACACAGTGAAATATGCAGAGACACCGAGTTTGATAATGGGTATGTCTTTAAGTGAGCGGTACCTGGATAGTCGTGTAAAGAGACGCCCCATACGTCTTTTTGAAGGTGGCTCTGATGTCCAACATGTCCACTTCGCTCCTCGACACCATTATCCTCATCAGGGTGCTGTCATCAGTTCCAGCACGCTAAAAAAAAAAAAAAAAAAACAACATAGAAACATGTTCAACAGCTGGAGTCGCTGCAGGTGAAGAGTTTAATTCTCTCACTGTTCTATAAATCCACTTTGGAAAGAGGAGTTGCTACTTGAAAATGTGAACTTTAAAAAGACAAGTAGTTTTGTTTTCAGGAGGTACTTATCAAAGGAGTGTTTCAGTTTCTTTTTAAAGAAGCAACAAGTCCAAAAAAAGAGTACGGTGGTCCAAATAGTGAGTTGGAGCCATAGACTGTGTAGTTAAGAGGCTGGAGACCTGTTTAATACACAGACAATAGTTAAAGTGAGTTGCTCTAGCACTTCACTTTTTGCTCCAAACAACTTGTTTTCATTTTGCACATCTGTCTCTGTTGTATGTTACTCTTCTACTCTGGACTGCAGCTGAAACATCCAGGAAATTTTGCACAGTCTGCTGCAGCAGGGTGGCTGGCTGTTAAGCAAGTGCTTGATACGATTTGATTTGAGCTTTCTATGAGTGGCACACACATTTTAAATGTCAATATGTACAGCAGACAATAACAGTGAACATCAAGCCTGCAATTGTGTGGAACATTCTTATTAATTTTCTTGCTAAGAGTTACACAAGAGGCTTGATAGGTAGATGTTGTTATCTTTATGTTTTAATCTACATTACAACAATAATGTGACTTTGATTATGCAGATTTCATGCTCACTGTGATGGATCATGGACCTCAAACACGTCTTAAGAGTCTGCTAATTGATTTTCATTATGTAATGAAATGAAGTGAATCCAGTTTAATTTAGCAGGAAAAACACAATCTAAAACACATCAGCACTGATTACCAAACGTTTAGTTGTGATGTAAAGTCTATCCTATTTCTAAAACACACAAAACCACTGTTATGGTTCTTTAAAGCAACAGTTCAGAGACAGAGGGAAACAGCTGGCCTGGCTCTGTCCAATGTTTAAAACAACCCCTAAAGCTTACAAAGTCACATTTATATTTCTTTTATTCAATTTTTGTGCAAAAAACCATCAAGTTTTATGAAGATTATGTGCTGTATTATTTCTCGTTCTGGGGGAGGTGACTTCCTTGGATCTGGCAGGAAACTAAAGAAGAAGAAAGGGTCATTACATCACAAACATCCTATCCAGACTTTAGTGTCAGTATTATTGAAGCTTATAGGATATACAGTGGAAGTCATGCAATTTGGAGACCAACTGCAAATAAACAAATGCACACATTTGCCAGTATGTTATTCTCTGAACTGTATATTAGTAGTGTTCTTTCATTTTTTGGAGGCATTGCTTTATCACAGGTCATATGAAGTTGCTATGGTGGGTTTTAGTGAGTGCTGCCATGTATCTCTTATCTCTCTCTTATCTATCTCTTAAAAAAAAAAAAAAAGCAGAGTGTTTTGTTTTGTTCTTTCTAAACTTTATTATTTGAGTTTTAGAAACCCCGCAAATTTGTATTTCAGAAAATGTTCACAGTGACCCGTGGACATGATTTGTCATTTGGGGGCTTAAAATGGTTGCAACTGAAAATATGAAATCATTAACCATTAACCATTCACTTCAATGAGTTTATTAAACAATTTTTGAAATACAATTTTTTGGGGCTTTCTAAAACTCAAAGCTTCAAGTTATTATCTGAAGAGGAAAAGTAAATCATCTCTCACAACATTATTAGTTAGTTAAACTCTTTTCAAAACTTAATGGTTTGAGTTGGGCTCAAAACAAGCAAACTAAAAAAAATCTATTCAAGTATGTTGCCTTCAAATTTTGAGTTTTCTTAACTTTTTTGTTTTTACAGTGTAGGTTTTAATAGAAATGGCACCAAGCAGAGCACAGATTGCTTGTTAGTGATGTAATTACTCTTCTTTCTTTTTTAGTTTCCTTGGAATATTGTTGTCACCCAGAGGTTGCCAGGCGACCAGCAGAGAGTCTCGGAAAGAAAGCAAATAAATTCAACATGTACCACAATATTGCTTATTTTCCATTGTAATGCTTTTGAAATAGTTTGTTGTTTTGTTGTGTTAGCTTCTGCCAGTACTTGAAGTCTCATTTTGGAACAAACCCTTGCCTCAAAAAAATATTATTCTATCATGTTGTTGTGTGCTGAGGCATTACGCTGAGGGCAGCAGAGGTCAACCGACTCAACAAACTGATCCGCAAAGCCGGTGACGTTGTGGAGGTGGAGCTGGAGCCTTTGAGGGCTGTGTCAGAGAGAAGGACGCTGTCAAAGCTATGGCTTATCTTGGTCTCCCTCCCACTCCATAATTTGCTGGTCAGGCACAAGAGTACTTCAGTGAGAGACTCATTCCACTGAGATGCACCACAGAGCGCCACAGGAAATCATTCCTGCCTGTGGCCATCAAAATATTCATCTCCTACCTCAGAGCATCTGACACTCAGAGTCAACAGACTGACCCTTGGACTGATTTCATTCCTGTCAGCTATAACTATAACCTGATAATTTATTCTCTATTTATAGTTCAGCTGTGCACTACTGACTGACTTTACAATAATTCTGTTCATAAATTCACCTGTGCAGTTCTTACTTGAAACTAAAGAAGGCAATTGTGGGTGTGAATGCTGGGTTTTGAAAAGCTGACAATTGAAACTTGATTTCTGTCTTGAAAAGTAAAAAAAAAAAATGTTGAAATATTTTAAGGTTTGTTGAAAAGCTGACACTAAACTTAATTGCTGTTAAATAATACAAAATGTAGGAATAACAAGGAATATTTTAATGTTTGTTGAAAGGCTAATGCTAAACCGACTTGCTGTTGAATCATACTAATGTAGAAATCATGTGGAATATTTTATTGTTTGTTGCACAACTGAGGCCAAATTGAATTGCTGCTGAATAATACTTAAAGTGTAGAAATGAGGCCAACTAAGGCTAAACTGAATTGCTCTTAAATAATACCAGTAATATTGGAATGATGTGGAATATTTTTATGTTTGTTGAAAGTCTTCTTGGAGCTTAACTGCATTGCTATCTTTAAAAGTTGAAAAAAATTCTGAATTGTGTGAAATATTTTAATGTTTGTTGAAAAGCTGACGCTAAACTGAATTGCTGCTGAATAATACCAGTGATGAAGAAATGATGTGGAATATTTTAATGTTTGTTGAAAGGTTGTTGCTAAACTGAATTGCTGTTGTGTAATAACAATAATGTGGGAATCACAAGGAATATTTTAATGTTTGTTGAAAGGCTCATGTTAAACTGAATTGCTTCAGAATAATACTAATAATGAGTAAATGATGTGGAATACTTTAATGTTTGTGGCAAAGTTGAGTTGTTGAATAATACCAGTGATGTAGGAATAATGTGGAATCATTTTAATGTTTGTTGAAAGGCTGATGATGAACTGAATTGCTGTTGAATAATACTAATAAAGAAAAAATGATGTGGAATATTTTAATGCTTGCTGAATTGCTTCACTAGTTGCTCAGAGCTAAACTGCATTGGTGCCTTTAATATGTATATAAGAGCAGTTGAGGTATATGAATAATTGAAAATACTCATGAACGGGATTGAAAAGTTGAACAAATCTCATCAAATATGACAGATGGGGAATATTTTAAGGTTTGAATTGAGTTTCTGGCTTAGAAAAGGTGAAAATATTTAAGATCTCTGTGTTTTTGTGTGTGACTGTGCGTCAAGTAAAGGTTGCCATGGTGATGCTGGATCAGAAAATTCAGTTCATAGAGATTTAAGCTGAGGTGCCCCTCTTGTGCTTCTGCTATTACCTCAAAGACAGTAACTCCTACCACTTAAATTGGTGTATCAAAGGAAATAGGAGAACCTGCCGAGGAGACTGTGTGAAATGTGTGTGTGTGGTGTCAAAAATGTGACAACTATGGTTGTTTAGAAAAGTATCTCTCAGTTTAAAGAAGTGTTTGTGCTTCACTCCTGAAAGCTGTCTTAAAGTTGAGTCAAAATAGGAGCCAATGTGGAGTTGGCTGTTGATTTTGTTGCTTGGAGGCTCAGCAAGCCAAAAGTGTAACTCTGTTTGCCTCCAAAGTTACACGTCTGCGACCAGCATTAATTTTCCTTCAATTTGATGCAAAATTGTGCATGTGGAGTGAAAATTTGGGGCGTGGGAGCAAGTTTAAGAGAACATTTTTAGATGATTTTACAGCTCTTCTGCCCTCTGGCATACAAAAGTCTGAGAACAGCTGATAATTGCATGAATTGTGAACCGAGACGGTAGAGACAGTTTGTGTAGAAGATACTGCAAAACTGAATAAATGGGAGAAAGTCCAACTTATCAACATTTTAAACTTTGAAAAGAGTTTCTACGTGAATGTATGAATAAATGAGATAAAGTTGAATTTGAATGGGTTTGAAGGATTTTCTAATTGACTTCCATTGTAACTAAGCTTCATAAAAAGCTGAAAATTTTGAAAAGTCTGAAAGAGATATAAAAGTTAAATGACAGCTGAAACGTCTGAAAGATGTATTCATGTTTGAATAGCTGAAGGCATGAGGATTGGAAAAGTCATAATTGAGCTGAATATTTTGAAGTTTGAAGGTTTTTTTTTGCAGAATTCACACCCAATTACAATTATTTGTGCAATAACACACCTGTCTAATACATACAGCATTATTCGCTCCTTTATATATGATTGTAGCATGATGCACATTTTTACATACGTCTTATTTTATATATTTTGTTACATAATTGTTATATTATCTTGTAGTAGAATATAATTTCTTATAATTAATCTTATATGTAAGCTCTGTGCTTGCATATTTTTCTATTCTTTAATTTCAGTATCTGTAATGTGACCAGTGTCCCTGTGGGGAACAGTAGTGTTTCTGATTCTGGTTTTGATATGTTGAGAAATGAAGGAGTGCAATACTGTGGGACAAAGATACTTACCCTCATAGATTTATACAGGCATTCAGCAAAAAAAGCTGGGACACTTCTGGCACATTTCACTGTGGAGAAAAAACATCAGTGTAAAATTGACTTTTTGTCGTGTTAATCTGAATCATATTGGCATTGATTTCTACTGTCAGGTGGCGTCTTCTGCTGTATTTCATTCTAACATCCATGTCAGGAAAAAAAAAACCCTGGCAAGAACCCCACTGTTTGTTGTCTGTTTGTGGTCATCGCAGTACGATCCTCGTAAATCACAGGTCTTACCGACAGCCAGCAGTAGGTTCTCCAGATTCCCAGTGGTCTCCCCTTCAATGCTGTCCTCTAAATCAGAGCCAGAGATTTTCTTGTAGGCATCAAACACTAAAGAGAACAAAACAACCACAGTGACAACTTTGATATTCTCTTTAAGAGCAGAATAAACCTTATTATACTGAGGGACAGACCACCCTGAGTTAGTAAATAAAGTTGATAAAAGTCTACACAAGTCAACACACTCTCAATATTTCACAATGGCATCATAGCGTTTGTGATGTCACTGTTTCCACTGATGCAAAACAAACCAAAACAATTGTTGCTGCTTCTCCTGCATCCGGGAGACTGTTGCTAACTTTGTTTGATGCTGAACAATATTTACTGTGACTTTTTCAAAGTGCAGTGGTCAAACACAGTTATCACGATAACTACAATTTAAAACTAATATAATACTATAATATTTCCATAATATATATAATTATTGTGAAACAGATTACCATTTCATCTCCATTTGGATTAAAATGATCATTCTTACAGGATCTTTTGTGGGTCTGGAGTCCCCTTCTAGACTCAACCATCACTCTCTCAAGCGACACAAGACACAGTAAAGATCCCTACTATGTCGTTTCCATACATCTCTGGTCGCCTCTGGCTACATCATCAAATACAGTTGTTATTTCATTGGTTGTGCTTTGAAAGGTTAGTGGCAAACAAGTTTAAAGTTCAATAGTAAAGGTAACAAAAACACAAAGATTTCAGGTGATCATACACTAATAAAAACATACTTATATAATATTTTTATCTGTTCTATCAAAAGATCCCACTACATCAGGTGTTTACTCTCAAAAGAGACATTTTTTTTTGCAAAAAGAAAAATATAAGTAATACAATAATTGGAGCCACAACCAGTACATTTTTAAATTACATTTTTTCCTCAGAGATTTTTCTTTTATTGAATTTGGCATTCATAGCTAGCCTATGGGGACTCAAGACTAACCACCAGCATAATTTAGAGGAAAAGGCTCTGAACTGTAGATGTGGGCTATAAAACACATTTCAATTAACCAAATATTAAAACTTTCTTTTTTAATCCATTGCAGAGGCTATACATTTTTACAATAGGAAAATGTAAGAACCACTTCAGGCCTATGACAAAGATAAATGAAAATTAAAATGCAAAAGAAAAGGTTATTAATTAGGTTATTAAGTGAATTTTGCAAACAAATAGCTGTTTGGATATTTCTGCCACAACTTGGTGAAGATAAGGTAAAACTTTATTATCCATTATTTTGCATGAAATGGAAATATGCTTTCAGCATTCTGGCAACACAGCATAAGACAGCCAGTAAAGAGCAGCTAATATACATAATATATATAAAATTCATTTTCAGCAGCAGTGCTCATGGCCTGTGGGGCTGAGATGGGGAGTGGGGTGGATTATTTTATTATGTGTCTGTTTAGAAAGGCCCAAGCAAAGGGCAGAAAGAATATATGGATTATGAATTTATATAGAAAACAAATGTCCAACTGTGTGGCTTATTTCAGTCTAAACATGCCAAAGAACATGTCATTCCACTGTGTTTTAAAATATCTGATTTTGGAGTTGAATTTAGATCCAGGGGGAGAACTCAGCTTTCGTGATCAAGATGACACACCCTGAGCAATTTATTGCCTCAGCTGACTACATTTACCATCATCCGTTCTTCTAATGGCCACCCATTGGCAACTCTTGTTGGCTGTCCTGTTTTCCTTCTAGTAAGGGTCATTGAACCCGTCGACTGACCGTGTTTTTGCTGCTCCAGTCTATACACTTCAATTTTTCAGTGAATTGCGCATTCTGTCGGACACCTGACTGATTAACCAAGAACAAGTCTTAACATTTTCCTCTCTGACCTCTCTTTGCAGGGAGCAGTTTCTGCCCTCAGGACAATCACCGAGCTTGTGGTTGTTGTTTATCACACCTTAATAAACTCTACAAACTCTGGTGCTCTCTACTTTTTTGCTTTGCTCTGCTCTCACCTTGTGTCGAACTTCTGTGTAGTTTCAGCTTCTCCTGCTAATTTCAACCTCACCTCTTCTTAAACACTGGTGATTCGTTGTACTTTAAAAAAAAAAAAAAAAAAAAAAAAAAATATATATATATATATATATATATATATATATATATATATATACATATATATATATACATATATTGAGGTATTTTTGCATTTTCCCCCTTTTTGTGTGAAAAAAAAATCTGAATTTTCATTGGTGCATTTTTTAGCAACACTGATACCAAAAAATTTTTAAAGTTTGTCACACTATTCACTTGATTGATTGATTTGAACTGACCTTTCATATACTTAAAAATGCAATGCATAAAATTACAATGCATAACATGAATGGATAGTGATGGTATGTTGTTTGCAACTTTTGATGTTTCTCTCTTCAGCAAATGATGGATGGACAAATTATTGTCATTGACACATCACTACATACAAAAACCAATTCAAAAAAAGTTGAGCCATTGTGTAAAATGTATATCAAAACAAAGTGCCATTATTCCCAAATCCAAGAAAAGATATTTAATGTTAAAACTGTTGAATGTTTTTTGTAAATATACAATCATTCTGAATTCAATGCCAGCAACATTTTCCAAAAAAGTTTGAACAGGAGCAACGACTGGGAAAGTAGAGGAATGCTCAAAAACACCTGTCTGTAACATTAAGCAGGTTAAATGTTAATAGGTGAAGCATTACAAATCCTGATAATTGTATAAACGATACTTAATGGCCTTAGGAAAACTTTAGAACAACATTAAAATTGCAAGTCCAAATTTCACATTGTTTTTGGAAATTATGGAGGTAAAGGACCATCCAGATTGTTACCAGCGCTAACTTCAAAAGCCAGCATCTATGATGGTATAGGGGTGTGTTAATGCCCATGGAATCATGGGTAACAGTCACATCGGAGAAAGCTCCATTAATGCTGAAAGCTACATCTAGGTTTTGGAGCAACATATGCTGCCATTCAGTCATATTCAGACGTCTCTGCTTATTTTAGCAAAACAGCACCAAGACTCATTGTGCGCGTGTTAAAACAGCGTGATTTTGTAGTAAGAGTGCAGCCACTAGACTGACCTGCCTGCAGTTCAGACCTACTGTATCTGCCATTGAAAAAGTGTGGAGCATTATGAATTGTAAAATATGACAACAAAGACCCCAGACTGTTCAGCACCTGAAGTCAAATGGGGTTTTTTTGGAACATGTTGCAGGCATCAAATTCAGAATGAGTGCATATTTACAAGCTGACAAAAAGTTTGAACATTACATATCTCGTCTTTGTATTCAATTGAATATAGGTTGAAAAGAGTTTGCAAATCATTGCATTCTGTTTGTATTTATGTTTTACACAACATCCCAGTTGTTGGGAGATTGGAGTTGGACAAATATGCAGGCACAAACAACCTGTCACAAACTCACCTTTTCGGAGATGCTCTGCGCTCCTGTTGCCAAGAATCGTAATGATTTTTTCCTCATCTGTGCCGAGCTTGCCCTCACCAGCGGCGTACAAATCCTGTGGTAGCAGACGCACACTTGTACATTCACGCTCATGCACACAGCAGCCTCGTGCAGACGTGATTTATTGTAACACACAGAAAGAGCAGCAGTGACAGCGCTGATGTAGGACCTTGTACACTGCCAAAACAGCACAGAAAAGTTTTGTTTTTCTCAATTCATCTCTGCTTTTGGAAAGAAATTCTGGATTTCGGCTCCTTTTCCCTGAGCTTCTATGGCACGTCTCATCTCATGGTCAGATAAACAATTAATCAAATACAGAAAAAATAATAATAAAAGAAATCAATAATTAGAAGTGGTTTATAGGAAACAAAACGTCCCATTCCTGGAGGTTTATATCCTTTATTTAATTTTTCTTATTGACTGTTCTTCAGCTTTGCCCTTTAGCTTTATTGCACTTTTGAGAGCTGCAAACACAATCATATATTTAACATGCTGACATTTAAAGGAAATTGAGTTAAAAATGATCTGTAGCACAGTGGTCATCTACTTGATATGTAGGATTTTGCTGTTTTCTTTTTAAAATTCTGCTGTATGTTGCATTTTAACATTAATAAACTGTTATCAGCCTATATCTGACTGCTTCATACATATTAAATGGCTTCTATTTTCAGTTTTCATCAAACATGGTGAGTGACCAGCAGCATATAAAGTAGAATGACATCCATACTGGATGATTCTGCACCTCACAATGTCTAATACAAACACTCAGTACCGCTGCAGGAAGTCACAATCTCTCCCTAAACTTGAAGGAATAGTTCAACATTTTGGGAAATGCCCATCTTATTCATTCTCTTGCAGGGGTGAGATGATCGATACTGCTTTCATGTCCATTGAATACAAGGCTACAGGCAGTGGACAGTAAGTTGAGCTGAAGACTGGAGGGTTTTAATCGGGCCTATTCACAGCAGCCCAGCCCTTTGACAACCTCTATCATGCCCTTTGATCATTTAGAAATAAGAAATAAATCTATATGGTTGTGATTTATTTTAATAACCTGCTAACATTCTATGTTTTGCAGTGTTTATGTTGTTAATTAGAAGTTCATCATGTCATGACAAAATAAAGAAAAAGGTGCATTTCTAACTTTATGAGTCATACATCAGGAATGTAAACATCTGCCCCATTGGTACTTTTTTTTTTTTCAAATCTGGCCCTTTTTAAAAAGCAGTTTTATAGGCCTGTGTAAACCCACATCACCCATTTGCTTGTAGACTACTGTTTTGAAGCACTTCTGAACTCAGAGTGCCGTCTTTCTTGCCTGTAAGGTAGATAAAACATGATAAAGTGCCCTTCCAGTGGACAAAATGTGTTAAATTGCTTTCTAAGGTTCCCTTTCAGTGGATAAAACATGCCAAAGTGCCCTCTGGAATGCCCTTCAGGGGACAAAATGTGATAAAGTGCATCACGACTTGGCTCTGGTGACCAACCACATATAGCTGGTTCCTTTTTTTTTCTCCCCTGCCCCTCAGACAGCCACTGTATTGAAGCCTTGAGTTTGGCATTATGACCGTCAACATGCCCATACCTGTATTTGGGCAAGAGTGTTGAGCTGTGGAGGATACATATTGCAACGACTCCTAATTAAATTGTACCTGTCAACCACGAGGTAGCCTCACCCTAAAATATACCCTGATTTATTGTCTTTTAAATTTTATTTTAAATGGGACTAGAATTTACGAAATGAGCACCATGCTGTTTTGAGACCATAAATTCACCAGGAAACATTTTTTTTGAGGTAAAAAATCAAGTGAAAAGTAGGTTTATTTTCCCATAAGCTTTCAAATAATCAGACTTCTTTTTGCAACCAGTGGAGTTAACCCCTGCTGGCCATTATAAATAATCTAGGTTTAAGGCTTCACTTTTCAGACCCAGAGGCTCTGTCCACTATTTATTATATAGTCTATGGACTGGAATCTGGGGGAAGTTTTTTGGAAACAATTGGGTTTATAAAGAGCACAATCCAGATTAGAAAAGTGCTCTGGGATAACCTTGTTGTGATTTGGTGCGACACAAATAAAACTGAACTGAATTGATTAATGGCAGCTTGTTTCAAAAGCACATCTTGCTCTTCTTGTTGTTGCTCCTTACCTTAGCATCTTTCTCGATCTTTCCCTCGTCTACTCCTTCCTCCCTGCTCCCCTTCACAGCCAGACAAATGATCAACACAGACAGAAAGACAGACGGAGAGAAAGACAGGTTGACAAACAGAAAGCAAAAATAGGTCAGCGTGGATGGAAACACAATGAGGTCGGTCCTGCTCAGAGCATCTCTAAACCCAGGTAACCCCTGAAGATTACATTATCCACTGAGCATCCTAGAGCCATGAAGATTACATTTCTGTCTGTAAACCAAAACACATTTAAGAGCCCAACTGTAGTGTATTGTGCTCTCATCGCCCTCCCCCTCCTCCCACTTACACCTAAACCTCTCATGACTTTGTAATGGCTTCACCAGAGGCTCTCATTAACAGGAAAGGAAACATAAGTCTCCCCAGCAGCCCCCCCTTCTCTACCTGTAGGAGGATCACCAGCAGTTTCTGATAGTGCCCTGAGGTATCACCGCAGATATCTTTCTCCAGCTTGCCACTGAACTCTGGAAGAAAGAGGAGAAGAGGGACGTAAGATTGCTTACACTTCCTCATCTCACAACAGTCACTAATGGTTGCAATCGACCCCAGTGGGCCGTCCTCCGTTTTGCAGGAGGATCTCCGACGGCAGCGATTTGATTAGTCGGCTAAAGGACAGCGTGGCCTTCTCTTTTGTCCAGATCAAATAAACTGGCCTCTTTGCCTCTGGCCCTCGGTGCCTTTGTTGTCACACCCAATTTTCCACCGGGGTTTGTTGCAATTTAGAGATGGAGCATTAGAGACGTTCTTGCAGCGGCAAATTTGAGTGAGACAAGTATTAAGAGAGATGCAGTATAATCAAAATGACATAACTCTTCTATGTTAGAGAGGGAAATAAAATGAGCAAATGAGCAAATGTTAATATATTTATGAACAAAGCATTTAGAGACTGACTTGGGAGCCTATTTGGACACTTTACTATTGGTTGCTTGTGGAGTTTCCAATCTTGAAATTATGCTTTTATAGACAAGTAGTCTTAATAACAATCCTGTAAGCAAAATGTATGCAAAAAAGGCACTTTTCTCTCTTTTTTTTTCCAGTGCAGTTGGTACCCTCTCAATGTAGGCAGTAGTGACGGGAGGATAAGGGTTTTTAAGACCCACACTCAGCCCACCTGACTCATGAACTGTCTCTCCCTTTTTTCCCTTCATATTTCAACAGGGGATATTAACATAATAGTAGTATACACGTGAAGGTCTGTGCTGTACTTTTTAGCCTAGTATTGGCTGCACAGTGTAGAAAAAGAACAACAGTCTACAATTTCAAGGTTGAACCTATTTTGTTGTGCTTTGAGCACCCATCAGCTGAGGTGACAGAGCGCTGCCGTGCACACTGCTGCAGCCAGCAGAGACAGACAGAAATAGACAAAGAGGGAGAGAGGAAGACAGAAGGCTTGTTCGCCTGCACACAATGTTTCTGGAAGTCATACATTACTTGCTATGGCTTCTGTTTTGTCACGACCCACCTGCCCAAATCCGTAGTATTTTCTAGAAACTTGACCCAAACCCGCCTACTTAGTGGTTTGTGAGTTGACCTGCGCCTGGAAAAAATGCCGTGGCACGATCTTTAACCATGAACTGTATAACACGTGGATGTAGTCTTTGTAACGTCACCCATAGGTTTCTGAAGAGCCATTGTGAAGCTCAGTGTGGTGGCTGTGGCCGTCGCCATCTTGGGAGTGCCTGACTCTTCTTAACACCCTGCTACTCCAAAAATGTATTAAGAGTGGATTGTGGGTGGAGCTGAGGTGGGCGAATGGAGTGGCTGTGTAGTGGCTAGCCACCTGTGACATTACCCACCTCTCAATCAAAGCGGGCACAAGCTTATTTATGCATAACTTTCAACATTAATGTAATTTTAACTGAAATACGTCATTGCAGCAAAGTGAGAACCAAACCATTGGAAGTCAGTAAAAACAAGACTTAATCTAATGTTAAGTTGTGTTTTAAACTCTTCACAATATTGAAAGATTTGTTCAAGACAGTCGTACATTTCACCTTGTCACAACAAAACACAAAGAAACAGCTGAACTAATCAATAAAAGTATCAGTAAACATATTAATCTGCTTTGTTTCTCTGTTTCACAGCTGAGTAATTCACCTTTCTTGTAGACTTTGACGATATCTTTAAGCTGTTCTCCAGTCCTGGAGGCCAGGATCTCAATCAGCACGTCGTCATCAGTCCCGGCGCCCTGGGAACCAAACGCAATAAGTGGATGAACTCACTATGAGACAAAATGGAGTGTGGCAGCATGTTCTCACAGCCAAGTTATCTTTTGCTATTTTTTCCCATGTCATGGTCTGTAAAGATCAATATTAGTGATTAAAAGTGTCAAAGGCTTAAAATTGCTGAAGAAAAAATGGCTGAAGGAAATGATTGAAGAAAATCAGAAGTATAATTTGTCAGCACAATACACTGAAGAGGTATGAAATTAGAGAATGAATACGTTCAGTTTTCCAAAGAGAATTAGCTTTGAGCTTCAGCCAGAATTTAATTCTCTTCTCTTCGCTGTAATTAACCTTCCAGGAAAAAATATCTGACATACCAAACAAATGGAGCAGAAGGTGTGATGGGAATGTTGAGGCCAAGTCCTAAATGCTTTGCCTTCACTTTGATTGAATATTTAATTTGCGCCGGTAATGCAAATGTAAATGTGATTAAAGAATAATGAGAAGGGGGAGAAAAAAGTGCCATTTGTAACTTATAAGAGAATCCTACAGTTTGCTGAAACTATTTTCTTCAGGCAAGTTCCTGCAACCTTTATGAGCCTTCAGTGTGACATAAAAACCAGCAATTAAGTGAGTATGTGATTCATCAAAAAATATAATGTTTGAAAGTATCTGAGATATAAAACCAGTTGGCTAATGGCAGCACCATTACTTTGATGTGTAATAATTAACATTGTTCTGTTATTAACTCCCAGGTGTTACAACCTGCACTGAGATCCAAAGACAAAATATGAGATGGGAAGCAAAGATAATAAGACAGGAGTGTATCTCTAGAGAAGCTCTAATGAAAAGCTCCGACCTTAAATAGATTTGATGCATAGAGAAAAGCAAGGTTATCCAACTCATGAAAATGACACCATTTGAAGGATGATTTTCATTATAGAGCACAAGTACTCTACTTAAGTCAGGTAGGAGAAAAAGGTTGGCAAGCACCTGCATGACATTGTTGTAACCTGTTTTTAGTACCTGAATAGAGAATTTTTGACATTGCTAAACTAACTGTCAACTAATTTCTCACAGAAAGTCTGAAAACATGGCATGAAAGTATGAGAATATGTCTTGAAGGTCTGAGAACATGGCATGAAAAGCTACAGATAGTCTGACAGTAACATATTCTATTACTGTAATTCCATATTTTCAGACTTTCATGCTATATTCTGTGACTTTAATTCCACATTCTTAGACTTTTCCATATTCTTTATTTACATCCATATAATAACCATGAAAATGATATAAGAGAACAAACTAGTTTCATTTGACTAATGCAGGAAACTATCCTTCCATGGCAACCCTGAACAGCTTCATACCTGTGACAAAATAATAAATACTCAATAATTAATAATTAAGTCCTGCTCTGTCCTGCTTGCTTTGTCCTCAAATTGCAGTTGATCAAACTTGGTAGCCAGTGGAACCTTTTCTCTTTTCCTGCTTCCTGTCAGCTACTTAGATATGTTATGTGCTAAACTCATCTATGTTGAAAAGAAAAACAAAGTTTGAAAATGTTTAGAAGATTCTGTAAAAAATATATATAGTGAAGTTAGTCCAAAAGCTAACTAGCTAGCTCTAACATTGACTGCATCCTAAATCACTCACTGCTAACTACATGGTTCACTATATAGTGAGATCAACCTTTTGTAGTGCTGTCTGAATGTATAGAGAGAATTATAATACTCTGTATAGTGGACTCAAAGTGTCCCGCGGTGCATCATGAAAAGCAGTTGACCACTGACATATATAATGATGAACTACATGACAATTTCCAAAAAGTGAAGCCGAAACATCTTGACTGACCTCTGGTGGCTGGCTGCAGTATGGGCCATAAATCCCATCCCTCTCCATGTTAGCAGATGTGAGATGGGCCAGATTTTCTCTGTCGTTTTAGGCAGCTTTTATCACACTGATGTGTGTTCAAGTGTTCATCTTCTGGATCAGTTTGATTTTAATTAGTTATTTGATGATATAAAAAGCAGATTTCATGTCACGATTCACAGCTGAGCCTTGTTTGCAACTGAATCAGTCAGGTGTGTGAGTGGGAGTTCGAAAGCAAGGCTCCAACCCTGATCACTACTGCGCAGAGTCTGGCTCCAAATGATGTCACCAGCACAAGATGGCAGCAACTGGTATATTTTGGCTTCATTTTTGTTTGTGTGGTCACTAACGAAGCACTATATACCACTGAAATGGCAATAATGACATAATCAGCACCGCTGAGAAAACTAAAGTGAGTTCACTGTATAATCCTCTACAAACCACTACATTGTAAATGGACTGCATTTATATAGTGCTTTTCTAGTCTTCCAACCAGTCAAAGTGCTTTAGAACATGTGTCACAGTCATATTCTAGCTGGCACTAATGGCCAAGGCTGCCATGTAGCCATTAGTTCCTCAAAATTAATCATTCACACACACTCACACCCCTTTGGGGGCAATTGTTCAGTACCTTGCAAAAGGATACTTCGACATGCAGACTCGAGGGAGCCGGGAATCGAACTGCAGATCTCCCTATTAGTGGATGACACTGCTCTCCTCTCTGGTTTGGTTTCCAGCAATGTTTGAGTAAAAACACTCGAACTATTTAGCTGCTAAATTCTCAACTTCGTTCGTTAACTAGGCGCTAACTTTGTTTTGGTCTATCAGAGCGTGTTAACTAAAAAAAGTGCTGCTGGAACTTACCTATAGGTCTACAGTAAGAAGTCATGAAGCCAAAATAATGACGTAAAAAGAAGCGCTCATTAGAGCCACAGAGTTGGATGATAATTCTCTGTGGGTGACCCTTTTCAAATAACAGTAGTCATTTATTGTTAATGGAGTGATTAGTGGAGGTTTAGCTATCATGTGACGTAGCAGATAACCATTAGGACATGGTCCAAAAACCATTTCAACCAGTGCAGACAATTAATAAGAACATTATTCCATATTAAACAATGCATTGGCAATTCATATCACGTAATTAGTCAAGACATCCAGCTATGATATTTTCGCTTTTAAATGATGGATCTCTGTCTGTCCTACTGTAGTTTTACCTTGGATGGCTATTCAACATGAAATCTGCCTTTCTGGCAGACATTTCAACCTGTCAGTCACAGGTGAAACTGATAAAACCAATAATGGCTGGGTTCCATCTGTGTGGGCCAATGCCAGAGCTCTGTTATTATGCATGCTGGCTTACTGGCATGGCCTAAATAGAAGAGAGACTTCATCACAGTAATTAGTTCACATGTGTTTTTCCTGCTATGACAAGTTGAAATGGGTGCACCGTATCATCTGAGGGGTTTCAACTCATTTGCATATAAAAGACTTGCGATCTGGATTAAGTGGAGCGGCTGAGGAAATTCTCATCGGTTACCTTGAGAGCCTTGTGCAGCTGGGTAGCATCATACAAGACAGCCGGGGTCATCAAGGCCACAATCAGACTCTCAAAGAGCCCACCGAGCTCTGATTTCAGTGCGCTGACCAAGTCCTGATAATTAATGATGAGAAGAACAAAACCAGTGATAACTGTGTTTATATAGAACAAAACCTTCAATCATTTGCATGTTGAAACATTAAAGAAACAAAACAAATGAGCGAGCACGCTTTTAACTCCATTCACAGCAATAGTCTTTAAGAGCATGAACCATATTGGACACCAACAATGTAACAATAACATGACAGGATAGTACTTCAGATGTGTAAAAGTAGAAGATGTAGAATATCCAGAAATTATTACAGACAAGAGTGCACTCAGTAATAGTGCCACCAATGCCACCACAACTTCAAGATGCAAGCAGCAGAGATTTACAAAGTTTTAAAAATTTGTGTAGTATAGAATAGTATAGTATTTTCTAGTATATTGCAGTTTAATATAATATAGTATAATATGGTATAGTGTAAGATAAGAAAAGAGATAAAATGAGATATTCCTTTATTAGTCCGACAACAGAGCATAAATAAAAAAACAAGGGACAGAAACAGGAGATATACATATAAAATATAGGAGCAATATAAACACAAATAAATATTTAAAAAAGGAATACTGTATGCAATAAAACATGAACAGTAAACAGACTCAACAGTTGAGTGTGCATCATTGCACATAGGAAGTAACTACTGAACATACTGCACAGTCAAAATGATTAACATGAGTGAGGTATTGATATTGCACAGTTGAATGAAATCTCACCTGAGGCACATGTTGATGTTGCACAGCATGGAGTGAAATTATACTTGAGTAAATAATGATTTTGCAGTGTCAATGTCCATTAATAGTACAGTGCAGTACATAGTGTAAATTTCCCTATCTATATGTATGCAAGTTTTTTTAATGAGGTGTTTTGTATTGTAGAGCCTCAGTTTTCTCTTAATGCATAGAATAGTGTAATAGTATTGTAACCAAGTTTTCTGGGTTCACCTAACTGTATAAACTTAGTAACATTACATGCAACATGCAGGCCCCATTATAATACAATGATATAGAAATCTATATTTCCGAAGAAACAAATTTTGCACTTAATGTTGTTGGAGCCTGCATGTCCCTGTATAAGTTGTGGCTATTCAGAAAGATTAATGCTCTGGCATAGAGCTGATTAGACCAGTGGCTGAATATAATTCCAACAAGTAACCAGTATAAAGTCAAGTATAAAGTATAAAGTATAAAGTCTTGTGCTTATAACAAACCAAATTTCATGAAAATTGGTTCAGAATTAAGTGAGTTACAGTTGAATTTGCTGTTTTGTTTGTTGAAGACTTTTAACGCTCCATTATGACGACTGTGCAGGCATCTCGTATCGTACCTAACTTAAGTGGATCATAACACCCTTGGTATGGAATTTTAGGGCATTCATTTGCTCCTTGGATGGTCCCAATTTTTCCGAGACAGGATGTTGTTATACCCACTTCAGTGTCCTTATGTGCCTTTAAGTTGTTAAGTGGAAACATCATATATGCTACTTAGAATAGAGGGCAGTAAGGGTAGAGTTGGGGACTTCTTTATGGGCGGAGCTTAGGTGGTGGCAGAACAATTTGAGCCAACATTAACTAGAAAGTTTTGTTGGCTTGTTTCCCAACTATGACTGAAGAAAATCCAAGTTTTTCTAAATATATACAGTCACTGTAACACTCACCAGGGCTGTGAGTGTTGCTTGAAAAATTTCAAATTAACCAATGAGACCAGACTGGCCGACCTGTACACACTCAGGCAATGGATGGACCATCTGCCGAAAATTGCCATAGCCCTGGGGGATTGAATGAATATATCTATGACTGGCTGATTACATTGCTGCTTCTTTTTTTTTTTTTTTTTATTTTGCTAATTTCATAGTCTGCAGAGTGACAGATGAGGGGAAACAGCCTGTCGAGTCAGGCTCTTTAACATCTAACATGGTGTTAAGGATAATTAAGGATTTATTTTGACCAAAACAGAGTTGGTGATTGCTGGAACAGTGGAAAGACTGGACAAGACAGTTTTGGTGAGTTTTATTTTGTTTCTGTCTGTCGAGTTCAAATGAAGTGTGTTTTACTGAGCTAATGAGGCAATTAAAGCTCATCTTAGTTAAAAAAAAAAAAAGAGACTTGAATTCAGAAGGTGATGGGTTGTATTTTTCTGTTTAATAATTAAAATAGATGTGAGAATATTTCCTTTCATGACATTGTGTGTTCATTTTCTTCATTTCGTCATTGTTTGCACAAGTCTCCTGGCTTTCTGTTTAACCATAGTTGTCTTTGTTTTTGACTGACAGTGGCAACTGGCGTGTGACAAAACTTCAATTCTGAGCCATTAGATTCCGGCACCCAAACAAACTGACATTTCAGTTTGGTTATGTGGTCTACTACTCCATGTTTGCCTGAAGTTCTTCCTTTGTTTTGCCACCAGCTAACACTGTGATGTAATCATGACATCAGCGCAGCAAGGGTCTGGAAAAAAGAGCAGTCAATAAAATAAGTTTTGTGAATCACCACAACTCAAGGAGGTCCTTGAGCATACAGTTATGACTGTGCACATGACTACGAAGAATGAACAGATCCACAGAGGGTACCAACTCCACTGCCCTCCACTCAGTCTTCACTCACCTTGAGGAGAACATCTACATTAGAATGCTGTTGATTTCAGCTCAGCTTCAACACAGTCTTCCCAGTGAGGCAAACCTAACACTCAGCCTCAGCAAGTCAGCAACTGGGTTCAGACAGTTCATCTCCTCCACTCTAGTGTCCAACACTGAAGTCCCCCAGGGCTGTGTGCTCAGCCCCCTCCTGTTCACACTGTGCACCCATAACTGCAGCCCCCGACATGGAGAAAACTATATTGTGAGTTCAGAAACAACACCACCATCATCGACAGGATTTAAAACATCGATGAGGTTTCATACTGGGAGGAAATTAACAGTCTTGCTGAGTGGTGCACAGAAAACAACACACTGATCAATGTCAGCAAAACCAAGGTGGAGTCTTAGGTTCCTGGGAATCAACATCACAGAGAAACTGTCATGGACATCACACATCTCTACCCTGGTCAACAAGGCTCAGAAGTTTCTTAGGGAAACTTAAAAAGGCAAAATTCCTGTGCAGAGTTCTTTTTGACTTCGAAAGAGAAGCAACGGAAAGCATCCTGACTGGAAACATCACAAACTGTCATGAGCTGTGCACAGCCCAGAACAAGAAAACTCCACAGCAGGTGGTTAAAACTGCCCAGACCATCACTGATATCCATACTGTCTGGCAAGAGATATAAAAGTATCCACTGCACTACCACCAGATTAAAAAGCAACTTCTTCCTTCAGGCTGTGAGACTGCTTAAATTAATCCTCAGCACTCAAGAGGATACCATACTGAAATCCCATTATACAACTTTGTTGTAAATGATGAATATATCACCTTGTATCCTTGAAAATATTAGACTGATTGGTCCAGTAGTATGCAAGATTAACTGCAGACACGGACAGACAGACAGAGATAATAAGCGTGAAGTGTGAGCATAAGTAACATCTCACTGAACTGCTGACATTTTAAAAAAATGATGATAATCATAAGAATGTACCCGCAGAAAAGAAAAATCTATATTTACTCAAACCACCAGGCAATCCAACAGCACATATTACTCACAGACAGGTTCATCTAAACTGATTTGTGTATGCTATGAATCACATATTTGGGCATTGCTGGGAACATGACCTGAATAATAAAAGCATATGTCTTTCTAATGTGCATATGTTTAGTAATATAAAACGCCTATGGGATCCTATCATATACTGTACTTGGCCAGTACGCTTCTGTACGCAGACAAGTCAAAAACTCATCTCTTGAACAGCTCAGGATGGGAAATGTCTCACAGAAAATCCACTTATTTCTAGATCTAGTCTGTTTCCATTTCAGATCTGTTAAAGCCAGGCAAATCATATTCCCATGAATGGTTTGTCGAAAGGTGCATTACAGAGCAGAAATGACTCATGAATTATAGAAAAGTGAAATGAGAAAGGAGAGAAAAGAACATTCATTCTTGAGAGAGATAACTTTTACACTGTTTATCAGTATTCCTATTTACTTGTTTGCACCCATTCTCATTTCAGATGTTATTACAAATGAGTAGTAGTAGGCAGTGTCGCTTGCAACCATTACATTTTATAATGTGTAAAACAGAAGTGCACGGAAAGAGTGACAAAAACAGTTAAAAGCAAATAGGCTCATTTTGATAAAGTGCTGTAATTTTCAGAGATATTCCAGGAGTCACTTTGTGATTTTCCAAGCTGCCTCATCGATTTCTACTTCAGGCGGCGGTTACATATGCTGGAATGTTTTTCAGTAACCTGCACAGAAGACAAATTAACTTGCTGCCTTCAATCCACAGGTGGTCATAAAATAACTTGACAGTGTGGTGGGAAAGTGTGCGCAGGAGAGCATAAAATGACCCAGACCTTGTGTAACTAACTGAACAGCATTCTGGTCCATGAAGACTCATTATTTTTTCCCTCTATGACTGTCGGCTTGCTCTTTTAGTAACAGAACAACATGGCATTTTAGATGGCTGAGTGACTTCTGTAATTAAATTTGTGTCCCTCAGAAAAATGGCCTCTGGCACTGATATTATATATGATATTATTAGATTTAAGTAGGATTCTATTTCTGTAGCTTTAACTACTTTATGTACATGTAGTTTTAGTCGAGTGGTTTCCATCGTGGGGTCAGCCTCTATGCAAAGGGTCACAACCAGGCCTGGAATTTCATCATTTTATGTGCAAGGCCAGTTGGTGTTTGGGGTTGTCAGTTTTTTAAGGGCACAAAGGCTAAAAGCCAGGGCAGAAAGGCCATTAAATAAAACAATGATTTAAGTCCATGGAAATGATGTAACATTAACTACTAATTAACTTCAGGGTTGAGGATGATTTCATTTTTATTCAATTTTGTCTTAATTTGTCAACACTAAGTACAGTCGGCGTATATAATGACATCGTAATAAATAGTGTGCGATATATAATGAGATTCTGAAAATAGTCATTGAATAATAATGGGAAGGCTAGTCATTATTTTGAGGTAATAAGTCATTATTTTGAGATACAAACTCATTATGCCATAGAGGTCATCATGCAATTGCATGTGTGCGTGCATGAGTGATCATGGGACATGCAGCTTGTCTGCAGCTGATTTTGGATACTACCAGACAGATAAGTCTAGTTTTTTTTTCATGCACTTTCATGACCTTATGCTGAAGGACCTTTGTGATTCAGAATTTTTGAAACACCTTTTTAATGCCTCCACAACTGTGGCAGCTGTGGCCAGAGGCGTTGTGTTTTCAGGTCATTCCATTCTTGTCAATGCAATACCTCAAGACCAAACTGAGGGAATTTCTTCACACTTGGTACAAATGTTTATTTTGACTGAGGGATGAGCTGATTAGATTGTGGTGGTCGAAGGTCACAGTCACAGTGACCTCACCAAACATATTTTGGGCCATAACTCAAAATTTCATACGCTAATTGTGATTAATTACAGTATTTAACAGGATAAAATGATGAGGAGATGAGATTTTATACCCAAAATTTCAAAAGTGAACTTGACTGTGAGATCATGATGTTCAGTTCTCTATCAGTCCTCTGTACTCCTCTGTAAAAAAAAAAAAAAAGTCCCTAAGTGAAGACAGCATGTTTCTCACTGGAAATTATTCACTAGGATCACACATGTATGATAACTTCCATTTTGACAGAAAATAAATTGGTACTTATACCTCTCACTTACACCTTTAATAAAAATTCCTTCGGTGTTACAGGTCAATATATTGGTAATTTCACATCAAATCCCTTCAAAGTTTTCTCTATAGTCATTAATATGAGCCTGGACAGACATGGATGTGAATTATAACTTCACTAGTTGGTGGAGACAAACAACTGTGAGGCAGTAATTTATTTTTTGGCTGCTCTGTTTTATACAGCTATTGACAGCAGACTCCCTAGTACTCAAGTCCAAATTGTGAATTGAAGCCAAAGATGGTATATGAAATACGTCGGATCCCTACATAATAATTGAATTATGGTTGAAGGAAGTTGCTTACAGCGGCTCCCTCCTCTCCAGACTCAAAGCTCAGGCAGCTTGCCTGCAGGCTGCAGGAACAGTGAAGTGCAAGATGAGCGTAATATTATATTTTGACAAGTGACGACGAGTCATCCACTGTAAGTTGATCAGCTATTTATAACTGTCATTTCTGTTGTACTGAACCAATGTAATAAGTTGTCACTTCCATTCATGCCCTGGGGAGGCCCGCTTCCCACCTCTGCCGCAGAGGAATGGTTCCCAACCTGATTGGCTGTTTTGTTCAAATATTTTCTCAATGCAACACGGATGCAAATAGACCAAGTACTGGTAAATGGATAAAAGACCTGTGAGCATGTAAATTCTAGGAAAAGATTATTCTGTTAAGGTAAAAAATGAGGTGCTTTGATTATGTACACAGATCTGATCAGCAGAGTGGATTTAGAGATGATTTTTTTCTTAGTGTACATATATATATATATATATATATATATATATATATATACATATATATATTTTTTTTTTTTTATCTTATTTTATCTCTTCTATTTATCTGTTGTCTACATTAATACAGTTATGTATTAGTTATGTGTCTTTGAAATGAAGAAAGTAAAAAAGAAAGAACATCTAATGTTATCTAGTCAGTCAAAAGCGAAAAAGAAAGATCAAAGAATTCATTGAAAAAATAGCAGCTATAATTTTTTTGTGCCCTCAGATTGAACTTGCTTATAAATTAAAAGTTCCCAGTGAAGCATGATTTAGTTGTTTTTGAAAAATATTTGCTCAAAAGAACAAATAGCTCAAGAGTACAAAATATCTTTTTTTAAAAATGAAACCATATATTTTTTAAAATGTCTTCAGTTGTAATGAATGGCCTTGGGACTGAGTGCCACAGACATACAAGTTAGAAAGTATTAATACAGACAGAATAACACAATGTTGGTTTGGAACTTTTGGTTTTGGGGTAAAAACATAGAGCACTCAAATAAAAGGAAAATAATGAAGGGAATGTAGAAAAACTTTAAGTGCACTTCGGCAGATATCTGTTTGCCTTGAATGCTGTTGGATTGTGGATCATCCAGGTAATGCTGGTAAGAAGGACACAGCGGCTAAAGTGACTTGTGGCCATCCATCATTCTGTCCGCAGATTGTCGTCAGCTCTCTGTTTCGTTCCCAGCGGCTCGCCTTACCTTTCCGTAGGCCTTTTTATATGCCGCCTTAATTTGCTGGCGCTGATCGTTGCTGCGGGCAGTCAGAAGCATGAGGATGGCATCTTCATCCGTCCCTGCACCAGAAGTAAAATAAGCATTAAAGTGAGCTTCACATAAATGCATGCCAGCACTTCACTGCTTGTATTTTCAAAGTTTTATTGTTTTTATATCTCATCCTTGGTATTTTATGCATGGTTTTCAATCATCCGTTGTTTTGTTTGAAGTTTCATTTCTCTTTTATTCCCTGTGCCGGCCTGTTTATTCAATCATTACTGTTTATTTTACTGTCGCATTTAAGGCACAATGTAACGCTGGTTTTGATAAGTGCTATAAATTAACTTAATTATTATTACTGTTATTATGTGGGATGCAGATAAAGACTAAAACCAGCTTACATTTTCATAAACAACGCTTTATTCTGTTTGCATCCATCATCTGCTCCCCTCAGCAAAACCTGACTGAGAAGAATTGGCAGGTTTGAATGTACTCTCAGATTAAGAGTTAACCTCTTAAAGCAGGAGATCAGCAGTCGAAGGGATTTGATTGAACGATCAATAGCTCCTGGAAGACACCAGCACCTCAGGGAAAACATCTCAGATAGATAAACAGGCTGAAGAGCAGCACAGGATATTTCCTCCGAGGGATCAAAATGTTAAATTAGTTGGAGGTAATTATGGCACAAAGCCTGACTTATCTGTAACTGACAGCTCTGAATATGGACATGTGTCTTCTAGGATCATCATTGTTCTCCTTCCTTTTAGTTTTCTCAAGTTCCATATTAAATTACCAGGTGGAAAATCCTAATTACTCTTATTGTGAAACTGCGAGGAAACAGGAGTAGGTGATCAAAGGGCAAAAGGTGCCAGTGGTCAATGAGGTTATATTTAGCAGGGGAATTATTAATTGTTACATCATGTGCACTAGTTGTACCCTTTAATTTAATGATTGTCATCAGGTCCATTGATTTACATTAATGACTGTAAAGGGATGTTTCTTTCTACAATGAAAGAGGAGAATGGGGTCGGAGGTCAACATATTAAAAAGTAATTCAAAGTAAGGCAAACAGCATTTAACCAAAGACATAAATCATGTGAGATTAGATGCTTGCGACATTTCTCTTTGTTTTGTAATTTTGTGCTCTCAGTAAAGCATGTAACATTAAAAGTGAGATGCTGACAAATGTAAGGACTTCAACAAAAGGGAGTTGGGGTTTTTCCCTCCATCTGAGAAATACAGGAAAAGTGCCCTTTCAGTTGCCCTTGTGGCAGATAAAACATGAAAATGTGACATCAAGTGCATCTCCAGTGGTCAAAAGACAATAACATGCCCTCCAGTGGACAAAAGGTGAAAAACTGCCATCTACAACAAGGTCGTCGAACGAGATTTTGACACAGTTCCCTCTTTGACTGACTGATTGGACTGGCTGAAGAGATAAAAGAAATTATTATCATTTAAATGGTGGAGTGCTGATTGAGCAGCGTCACAGCCTGAGGGAAGAAGCTGCTCTTCAGTCTGGTGGTACGGCAGCGGATACTTCTGTATCTCCTGCCAGACCGCAGCAGGGTGAACAGGCTGTGGCTGAGGTGGGTGTCATCTTTTAGTATCCTTTGTGCTCTGACAGACATTTTCACTCAGAATATATCATTTTCCTTTGTTCACTATCTCCTTTATAAATTGCCTGTATCATCACTTTATTACCAAACCTATACAAAAATGTACTATTTAGCATCTCAGCCTCTGCTTCTGCCGTCATACTACAGAGCCCACTGTTTCTATGTTTGGTGGTGCTCATTACTGTGCCTTTGCAGAAATGACTTAGTACTATGACGTGCTTGTGCAGTTTGTGCTATAAAGTTTAAGTTTAAAACTTGGTGATACTGAGTGTTATTTCCTAATTAGTATAAACAAACTGGGAAAGAACAAAATATTTTTCATGCAACAGCGGTTTGCTCTAATTGTTAAGAAAAGTGAATGGAAAAACTTTCTGACAGCTGTGTCATTACTGTGTTTTAGTGTTTATTTTTAGATAAAAGCAAAAGAAACATGAAACTGCATCGCAAAAATATTGTTTATTATTATTATTTTATCCAAAACACCTGAATGCATAAACAAGACACAGCTGTCACTGCGAGTACGTGCAAATAAACCTACTGTTGCGTAAATCTGAGTGATGAAGTGAGTCTATTGTTGAGGATGTTGGGGAGCGACTGTATTGTCTAATATCTCCCCAACCTCATGAAGTGTTTTGAGAAACTCCAGCACATAAAGAACAACATCCCAGCCAGCCTGGACCCTCAATAGTTTGCAGAAGTGGGATGTAACTAAGTACAATTTATTGTACTTAAGTAGATTTTTCAATTGTCTGTATTTTACTTATTTATTTTTCAGATGTTTTATTTTGACTCCCTATATTTTAGCAGGAATATCTGTACTTTGCACTCCTTACTTTTGCAAAATAGGCTTGTTACTTTTGTTTTAAGGTGTTTAAAGGGAATTATTGATTATTTTTATTTTGCATCATGTGCCACCCTCCCAAGGACAAAACTTTGAAAAGACAGTGTCTTGTGTATCGAGCACAGACACAATCAGACAGAAACTATGTAGAAAACATGACAAGAAGAAAATGACAAAGGAAGAAAAACATCATAAAAGATGGAACAAGATGAAAAAAGACGCAAAGACATGTGACAAAAACTACGTAGTAAGACGTAAAGAGCCAAAGGCAATGTGAAAAAGATGTAACAAGACAAAAAAAGACATAACATCATAAAAAGGTGAAAAAGACATAAAAAACATAAGAAGACAAAAAAAACCTGTAAGACGTAACAAGACGAAAAAGATGCAACAAGACAAAAGCAATGTAGCAAGATGCAAAAGATGAAACAAGATTAAAAAAAAGATACAAAAGATGTAACAAAACGAAAAGTGTAACAGGTGTAAATGACATAACAAGATGAAAACAATGTAATAAGATGAAAGCAATGTAACGAAACAAAAACAACTTACATAACGTAAGACAAAGAAAAAATAATGAAAAACAAGAAACAGACAGAGAGGGAGACTCAACAATGGTGAGAGTGAGGTTTAGTGAGCTTTTCATGGAAGCCACCTTAAGAAATGTCCTTCAGAGGGAGACTTTTTACTTTTATACTTTGAATTTATGTCAGAGCCTGTACTTTTTCACTTTTACTTGAGTAAAGAAGTTGAATCAGTATTTCTACTTTTACCAGAATGTTTTTTTTTACACAAGTAGCTGTACTTTTACTCGAGTAACAGATATGTGTACTATTACCACCTCTGCCAGTTTGCATTCAGGACCAACAGATTCTGTCCTCCACTCAGTCTTCACTCACTTTGAGAAGAACAACACATCAGAATGATGTACTATTCAACACAATCACAAACAATGGAGCAAACACTGTGGGCCTGAGTGCCATGCTCAGCAACTGGATATTAGATTTCCACCCAAACAGACCCTAGACACTCTGGATTGGCGGTCTCACCTCCTCCACTTAAATGCTTCACACCAGAGCCCCCAGGGCTGTGTGCTTAACCCCGTCCTGTTCACGCTATACAACCATGACCATTCACACAACAATGAGACTTTATATCAGGAGAGAATCAACAGTCAGTGCAACAGAGTGGTGCACAGAAAACAACCTGCAATGGGAGCAAAACCAAGGAACTGATTGTTGATTTTCAGAGAAAGGAGGCCAACACACACATCAGTGGAGCTGAGGTGGAGCAGGTGAATTGTTTTAGGCTCCTGAGAATCAAGATCACAGAGAGCCTGCCATGGACACATCTGTAACCTGGCTCAGAAATGGCTATATCTCTTGAGGAAATATGCTATGCTCTTGGCAACTTTTACAGAGGAGCAACTGAAAGCATCCTGACTAGAAACATCACAAATTGTCATGGGATGTGCACAGCCCGGGATGGAAAAACTCTACAGCGGCTCATTAAAACCGCTCAGAACGTTATTGCTACCCATCTACCGAGAATCAGTGATATCAGGGAGAGTGCCTGTGCAGAGCCCAAAGGATATTAAAAGACAACACCCCCCTCAGCAACAGCCTGTTCCTCCTGCAGCCAGCAGACAGGTGATACAGAAGTATCCACTGCTGTACCACCAGACTGAGGAGCAGCTTCTTCCCTCAGGCGGTGAGAGTGCCAATTCATCCCCAGCACTCCTCCATATAAAATCGTTTGTTCTATATTTTTTATTTATCTCTTCAGTCAATCTCAATCAATTAATCAAAGAGGGAACTAGAAGAATCTCGTTATACAACCTTGTTGTAAGGGATAAATAAATCTCCTTGCATCTTTGTATATTATATAAGATGGTTCAGTGACCAGTAATAAACAAATAAACAGTGTGAGTGTAAAAAGTGAACAGCAGTGGAGTCATTCCTGTAAAGAAAACTGACCGATTCCTTTCATGGCTCTATGGAGGATTTCAGCATCATGTTTGGCGTTGAAGTTGACGAAAGGTCTAACGCTGCCTCTGTACGCCTGTGGGAGGAGAGCAACATAAACATTTAACACATTTAATAAAGGACATCATTTTATTACTTTATGTTTCTATAGATTTTCAAAAACTTATATGTCCATGTGTTTTTTTACTTGATTTTGTTTCTTCATATATCTTTTTGTATTGTATTTCAGTTACGATATGATGTGTAATTATAATCAGTCAATACCTCCAATTATAGCTACATAAAAACAATCAAAAACCTGCAATGAAATGCAGTTTTAATTGTTATATCATATCAGCTCATTCTTTTCAATCTATGTGCAAATAAGGTGATATGCCAATGCTTAACATTAAAAATATGTGAGGTTACATCATGTAAAGTGTGAAAAGTCTGCCTATGGAAGAGGAAAACAAACACAGGACTTTTACCCTGGAGGCTGGGGTTTGTGTCTTGTGTGTAAAAAAAATCAACGTTATTTAAAATTTTAAGTTACATGATGTTACATGCATCAATACATTTCACACAATGTACTTATTTTAACCCAAATCATGATCTTTTCCTAAATCTAACTGAGTGGTGTTGTTGTCTAAACCTAACCAAACTTCACAATATTACCCACATGTTTATCTTGTTCCCATGACAATGAAGGCCATCTGACTATTGATGACAGAATTGAAGATGAGCACTACACAATTTAAAAGTGCAAAGTTGTGCATAAAAATTTAAAGGTGCTGAATATTACTGCAAATGAATGTTGTAACTGCATTATAAAAACATATTTGCCACAGGTGATCAAAGGGTTTAAAAACGTTGCCTATCCTAAGTCTGGGGCAAGTACTGTAAATATGACTTAAAATGCTGCTGCTGGCTACTGAGGCTTCTTCTTTGTGTTATTCTTTTCTTTTCTTTTCTTTTTTTTTAAGTGTTGTGTCTCACTGGTTCTCCAGGGAAAATGTAATTTGAAGAAAAAGCAATAAAACATCTGCCTCAGCTGCAGCATCGTGTTAAACTCTGCGCAGGTGGGAGAAGCAATACAATATAATTATCTCTCCCTCCTCTCAGTAAAGGTTTCTGATTATTATTTCTTTTGTTGGTCATTTGTTTTCACACGGAGAAGCTATTCTGTGTTTGACGTGCTCAAAAAACAACAACCTGAGGTTTGCCTTGAAATGTCACTCTTTAATACATCACTGTCACAACCTCAATCCTGTCTGCACGCAGCATAGAGATTTAATTTGACACCTCTCTTTTGTATTTTAGAAAATACACCTTTTTTCTACAGTAATATCAGTCATGAGCTGTTTTTAGACTGACACTTACCCCTAGGATGTAAATTAACATTTATTGTTCATTTAAGTTTTAGTCTTTTGTTACAACAACTTTATCCTCCACCAAAATGTGAATGTTAGCTAGCAAATGCTAGCTAGTCAAAGTCTTTTTAGTCATGCTAACTTTGTGGTAATCTGACACATCAGATGATTTGTTACATAGAACCATCTGGGAAGCCGTCCGTAGAAACTGTTTGGAAAAGGGTAAACACTTTCAAGAAAACTCTTGGCAGGTGATTGGATGAACCATCTGTCATGTCTAACATGGGCAAAACCAATCAGATCACACTGAACAGAAGCCAAAGCTGGAAGAGCAAAAACATCTTTTCCACTGATAAAAGTCTTCAGTGCCATTCTTTGTCCTTCTGTCAATGAAGAAATACTCCGTAATTCTGATATAACTGGTGCTATCACAGTATCTATGCTAAACTCTTCAGGAGCTGCCATTGTTGTTGTTGTTGGGACACCTAAAACCACGTCCATAGTTGCCAGTAGTCCCTCCGAGTACACTGACTGGCTTGCACCACTTCTGGTGCAGACACAAACACAAACTTAAAGCATGGCAACATGGAGTCTTGTGTGACCTTGTGATCTTGTAATCTCTTGATCTTGCAAATCAGTTGCCTTGCAAGGTAAACTTTGTAGCTCTAACAATCTTAACGTCGGTCAGTCAGTCCAAGCTGAAATATCTTCACAGCTATCGGATGATTTGTCATGAAATGTCAGCCCCTTCTCATCCCAGGCCTTCCAATACTGACGCTGCTTTGTCAAAGTCCTTAGCATTTCATACTGATGCACAAGGTACCCTTTAGTCTTTTTAACATGTGAATTGTGAAACAGTCACAGTTTGGATAGGCTGAGGCAACAAAACTTAGTAAGGTTTAGGAAAAGATCATATTCTGTTCTGTCACGTACCTGTAAGCGAGGTAAGTCATGTGACAAATGTAAGGTTACATAACTTAAACTTGACTTCTGGTTTGGTTTTTTGCATTGTGTCAACTTTTGGTTTCACACAGGACATGATCCCTGGCCTCCTGTGTGAAAATCCTGTGTTTGTTTGATCGATCCATAAACCCCACATCCTCCGTAGGCGGACTCTGACACTCTGTATACTATGCCACGTGCTGTGAATGGGTTTACGTTGAAGTTATTTGAAAGCCTGGTGCATACAGAGTACCTTGTACGAGACACAGAGAGGCGGTGTCAAAACAACAGTATTTCACAAACTGTGAATGAGAACGGGCTGGAAATGTTCTACAGACATTTTAAGCTCCCCAGAGGATGAATCTCAATGACTTGGTTGATCCACTGACTTTTCATCTAGCGCCCTCCGCAGGTCAAAGGTATATTTCACTTTGTCAGTGAAATATCTCCACTAGACTGATTAGCTTTTCATCTGCTGCCACCATAAGGTTACCATTTTTGATTCAGGTTCAAATGTCTCAACGGCTACTGGATGAATGGCCATGAAATTTGGAAGATATTCAAGCTCCCCAGAGGACTGTGGTTATCCTCTCATGTTTCATGTAGCTCCATCATCAGGAGAAGATTTCACTCTGTCCAACTTTGATTTAAAACCAAATGCCTGCAAAACTAATGGTATTCCCATCAGCCTCAGTGGCACTTTGTGTTAATTAACAGATTAACTTGGACATGATTCAGACTCAAGTCCCACTTTTGCAGTTTAACTTGGACTTCAACACCAGTGACTCGGGACTTCACTCAGTCTTGAACCTTTTGACTTGAAAATATTTGATACCATCCCCATGTCCAAAGATTAAAAATTATGTTATTTAAAAAGTGTGAGTCCACAATTTTCCCTTCATTTCCTCAACAATTAATTCCTCAGATCCACTTTGTTTGAACCAATCCAACATCACCCAGTCAAGTGTCAGGAAAGACCAATGAAGAACTGATGTATTTTACTGAGCTCCAGTTGGAAAAAAAATGATACCAACGATAATTTCATTCATGTACAATAACTACATGGTGGTCAACAAAAACCTAATAGCAGTATGACAAACATACAGGCAAAAAAATACAGACAGAGGTTTAACATCTGCCAATTTGTTCGACATTTTCTGGAGCTGAATGACACGGTAAAAAAGCCATAATGCAATCATTTTGAGTGAAATTGCATTATGCAGTACAAATAGTGGGAATAATAAATGTAATAAAAAGGTTTTGCATTACAATTTTTATTTTTACTGAAAGAAAACTGTGATGATATGGGGTCTGTACCAAATACACATGTTTTCATTCATCTGGAGAACAACATTTTTAGGTCGGGACATCTCTGCAGCACTACTGTACTTCATTATAATGCTGTTTTCTCACACATTTTTCCTTTTTCAAAAATTGCAATTTGGTTCAGGTCCTGCAATTTGGATGTTGCACTTTTCCATACTGTGATTTCGAAAAATGCAGCTTCTGAGATCTTGATATTGCACTTGGCCATATTGTAGTTTTGATAATATCTCAATTAATTGTGCAGCCCTAGATAAAACAGTCAAATTCTTTTCTTTCTACATTGTGCTGCAATAAGTCCTCTTTTCCTGATTCTCATGCAGCAGTTCCTTGAACACACACTAATCAGAGATTGTCAAGTATTGAACAGGATGGATGTTTTTTGCTACAGTCAAAGACTGTAAAAGAATAAGTTTTATTATTTTTTTTCAAAAGGTGCAGAGTGCATAATTTTCAGCAGCAGTGTCATCAGAGAGCATTGTCTCCCACCTGTCCTCTGAAGAAATTGTAAGCCGGTAGGGACACAATAGACTCCTGCAGTTTCCATGCACATGGTAATACAATATGGCACAAATGAGACCACCGCCTTCAACTGAAACAGAGTTCTTGCCATCACTTTAAATCAACTCATCCTCATCAGACAGTCTGAGTTCTTTCAACAAGCTGGAGAGGATAAAATCAAATCAAGGATATCAAATGAAGCTGCTCCTTTTCCTTTCGTGCTAATTTGAGTATACTGCAAGAGTTGCGCTAATGTTTTACTAATGAGTGCATCTTCACAGAAAGTCCTCTCAGTGAATTAGGGATCATCTAGAAGTCAGGGTAGTCTTCACAAAAGGTATCTAAGGTTACATGCAAATCAGCGGCCGGTGCTGACAGTTATTTATGATGTGTATTGTTAAGGACTGATCATGCAGCACAGGTCCTAGTGTGGCTCAAAAAGGCACTGACCTTTTAAGAGTCAAGATACACTTCATCACACAAACATGTAGGTTATTTCTGGTTCTGTGGCTAAACAGTGCTCGTCTTAAAGGGATAGTTCAGATTATTTGATGTGGGGTTGTATGAGGTCGGTCAACATGACCCAGTTTGGAGAAGCAGAGAGGAGTACTGGCAGTGTACTGCTGTGGACAGGGTCAGCAAAAAGGGTAATTTAGCCACTTTCTGAAATCAGTATCAATTTACAAGATATTTTGAGTATTTTGGCCACTTTGCAGAAATCTGATGTTATATAAGCCAAATATTGCTCTCTCCAAACCAACCAAACTCCATGGGCGAAATCATTAATTTTACCCTGCAGATCTGGTCTACTGCTGCTTTGATCTGTAACTTTGTTTGTATTATTGTTTGACTTTGGAGTTTTAAAAGGTTAGTTTGGTTTCACAGAAGTCACACAATAACACAAACAAACTAACAGATTGAGGCAGCAGTAGATCAGCATCTTCTGTCTTCTGCAGTGTAAAATGACTGATTTCGCGCACGGAGTTTGGTTGGTTTGACTTGCATGACGGAGTTTTCCCATTGGAAAAGGTTGTCTGACTGCAAGATAAATTCTAAATATAGCGCACACTTAAACTGATATTGATTTTTTCGGGTAGAGCTTCTGTTAAGTGTCTAAAATACCCTTTGTTGCTGGCCCTGTCCACAGCAGTGCATCGCTTAGCTTCTGTGCCAGTGCTCTTCTCTGTTTCTCCAAACTTGAGGCATGCTAATTTAAACTGTCCCTTTAATTCCAGCTGTTTTGTGCAAAACAATGTTGTTTCTCTTGGCTGGTCTCACGGCATTTTGAGGACCTTTCATTAATAAAAAATAAAAGAAAGCAAGCCAACACTTACCATCCTTTTTGCAGGTGGAAAACAACTGTTGTAAACTGAAAGACAAAGAAACAGATTACAAAATCATTAGTACAACATTCTCAAGGTTTGACTGTAGATCACCTCTATTTGTCATTTCAACTATATGCAGCTGGTACAAATGAATCAACACTCCACCAGGACCAAGGTGCTTCATAAGAGGCTACACATTAGCCAACTATGATACCACAAACTTTACCAGATTACATAAACATTCATAGACCATGCAGGACTACATGAAATGCATTTAGTGTGTAGCCATTGAGCCTGGGATATATAAAAAAGTTTGTGCAAAAAGTACTAGAAAGTACAAAATTACAAAGAAAAGTAGTAGCTGCTGCAAGCGTAAACTCACACTTCTGTACAAATGCTGCCAAAACTGCAAAGCAATATAATAATTATAATAGTTAAACTATTGAATATTTAAACACATGCCGATGTAAATGTGGATTAAAGGGTTGTAGATATAGTTAAATTAGTCTAACTGTCCAAAAGTTTGGATTTAATTACTCAGCAAATGAATAAGCATCTATACAAGTGGAATAAATAATTATAAGACTGTGTTCTTACCAACAGGTGTGTTTCTTCTTTCTCCTCACAGGTGATCCGTGGCTCAGGTACAGGCTCTTTATTTTCTGTCCGGGCTGCAGCGTCACAGGGGAAAGCTGACAAGGTGCACTTCCTCATCCGCACGAGGCGTTGTCTTTCACTCAGTTGTCAGTCACGGAGATCATGACCTCATCGAGCATTCAGCTGCTTTGTGTGACCTTCACAGAAACGACAAAGGGGCTAAACATGTCGAGAATGGCTGCTGTTATAGATATTGGAGGCTATTTTAAAGAAGTTATTATCCTTTCCTGCAGTGTTTTTCATATATCAAATTACTATTAATTAAGAAAAAATGTTTCCACAATCATCTCTTTAAGTTTTAGTTTAGATTTAGTTTCTTTGCAAATGATAGTTCTGAACAAAAGTACATAAAACATCAGCTGTTCAGATGAAAAATAATAGTTTAAGACCACACACACCTAGATTAGATTTGTTAGGCTGCATACTCTTTTCAAATAAATACTAACTTTCTGAAATAATCTATTTATACATAGGGAATAAGGATGCAACAATATATTGAATATCACAATATTGCACTAAAAGAAATGTCTCATACTGGACTGTAAAGATATCTACTGTGATATTACATGGATATTGTAATATAAATAAAATATAAATGTGCTACTGACCACAATTGTTCAGTCATGACTTGCTACTAAGGCAGCTGAAGCACTTTAAGAGTAAATAACTTAAAAATAAGTAAAAAAAGAAAAGAAAAAAAAATAAATGTAAATAAATTTTGTACAAACAAAAAAATGCACACATCAAATTTATTCTTTAATAAAGAACAATTTTCAAATCATCAATTTTCTTTGTTTTTAGTGCCGCAATAAATATCGCATCATTGTGGTACTAGTGTTCCTTGAGTTTTTGGTATTGTTACATCCCTACTAAGGAATTTAGATATTTTATTTAAGCACAGCTAACAATTCCACAATATAAAATATTTTATTATAGTAAAAGTACTTAATGCAGAACTCTGTGAGTTATACTACGGAATTTTTTTTTTAAAATGTAGTGGATTAAAGTACAATATTCATCTTTAAATTGTAGAGTAAAGTGGTATGAAATGTAACCACTGAGCCTCAATGACATCCTATTGGAATATTATTTTAGTGTCATGAATCAATCTGAGGTTGTCATTTGTTTTAAATAATAAATCATTTCGTAATTAGTCTTAATTTAACATGCAATTTTTTAATTAGGTGCATTTGCCCTCCGTACCGTTCACTTGATGTTTCATGCTCCACATTTCTGAAAACAACATGTTCACAAGCGTGCTTAATCTAAGGTACATGTTTGTTATGGCAAACAGGAGACAAACAGGAGATGCCTGATGCCTGATAGGAGTGAAGGGATCAACAGAGCGAAACGCCGAGGTGCAGCTCACATATCATCGTCGCTGTCCTCGTGCTTTAATTAAAGTGAGCGCTGGTGAGGAGATGAGAGTGTGAAAACCATCTCTCAGGTTATATCCAGTTACGGATGCCTGCCGTTTCATCTCACAGCCTCCCAGACCGGTGAGGAGCCAAATTTCCTTCAATCACAAATAAACACGCGCACAAGCAGCTAATAACAAAACTTATCAGATTAAATGGTGGTTATTTTTCCCCATAATTGAGTGGTATTCTTGTCCACAACTGTCAGGCCTAATCATGCTGAGTGAATCATGTACTGTTTTGGATATTAAATGTCACTATCATTTGAATATTCAGTGTGGCAAATCGTTCCAAAAACAGGCAGAGATTTCATTTAAAGTTGCCAATGCAAACAGCTCAGATGTTTGTTTTAAACATTTTCCACATAATGAAATCATTTGTAAAAAGAATTACAGGGTGAGACATTAAACGTAAAGGCCCTGAAAAACTATTTTCTCAGATTCTTCCTATTAATGATGGGATCCTACATGATCCTGCAAGATTTCTGCCAAAATTTGAACCGTGTTAATTATTTCACATTGTATTTCTGCTTTGTCCTGCTTTTGTTACTGATTTGATTTGGGCAAGCCTCAGTTTAATAAAGGACATTTAAGCAGCACAAGAGGGTTTACTGTACCGTCAGCACGACAGCGATGCGGCCTGTGAGCATCATTGAAGATTATACAAAGGATAGCACCAAAATAAAAGCTTTAATCAAAATGTATTCAAAATGTGGAGCGACTCATTCTCAACATATAAAACTTTTTGCTAGTATTGTCTCCGTTTCCTTTCAAACACATGGGGCCTAGGCGTCAGTAGAACACCTACGTAACGAAGCCTAGTTAGCTTTTCCAGCAAGTAGTCTGACCCTTAGTAACAGCCTAGCAACAGAGATGATTTCTAGTTCCTGTTGAGTCAGCAGCCAACTTAATGCTTTCTAAAAGATCATGGGGATTTCCCAAACTGAATAAATACCACACAAACTGCTTTGCCAGCTCAGTCTTGCTGTAACTAAGATATCTATTGAAAGAAAATACTTTTTCATGGGCAGATTTGTCTTCTAGTTATTTGGACAGAATTTGGAGCAATTCTTTGGCCATAAACTGATTGGCTCTCGGGAGGCACAATGATTAATGATTACACACAGAAAATCAAGTTGCTTGTCTTGTAAAGCGCTGAAATTCCGCCTTGGCAAAATATCTAATTAAAATGTCATACACAGCCATAGTATTTTTGGAGATGGCATCTTAGCTGTTGCCTTGTGAACAGTGCTATTTTCATTTTAATTAAATTAACCCGTGAGGCTTATGGTGAGGCTGAGGAGGATCTTGTGATATGATCCAAAGCTACTGAATGGACCTCGAGGGGACATTGTGTTGTCGAACGCAATTTCCAGGGTCAAGAATGAACTTTGAACCACAAAATAAAATTTATTTGATATGAAAAAAGCAACAGCTGCTGAGTCTTCTAAGTCAAATCGATGAGTCTGCAAACTGCTGACTGTTGTTTTCACTTCCTGCTATCATCCCTGAGTTGTCAGTTTCCAAACTGAATCACTGTGAGTTTTTCATTTATGAGCGCAGCACCATGGGACAGCCTGGTGTACAGCTGTGGACAGCTCAATTTGTCAGGTGCTGACTGACAGACAATAAGCTCTATCATCAATCTAAGAGCCTCCCCAGCCACCACTGATGGCCTCTGCTGTTTGCTATCTTCCTCTGAGCCCTGCACACACATGCAGATAGCTCCATTTTAGCAACCATTACCTGGCATCGTGGTTCCACTGTGAGCGTCCATAACAATCACAACATAGTATTTGTGGCAGGGTTTTTTTATTGTGAAAATACTTGGTAACTGTCCATGGTCTGATGTATAAAACCATGTAGCTTCAGTGGTTTCATTATGCTCATCGTGCAAAGTACATTTTGATTCATTCATTGCTTATCGCCGATATAATAACTTCAAAACATAGGTGACAACAAAATAAGGGAGCTATATTAGCAGCACCAACAATGGCTAATTGGAGTTGGTCAGGAAGGCAGTCAGGTAGTAGTTACAAATTAAAACTACAGCCGAAAAGCTGGATTAACCCACTAACATCTATTAATAGTTTGAATTGTGAACATTTTTATCTATTGTCTTGCATGAACTGCTTTATGGAGCTACAGCTAACAACGGATTAGCTTATTTTAGCACAAAAGGCTGCAAACAGGTTCTGCCCAAAGAGCTGCATATTATCACCTCTAAAGCTCAGAAAAAACATGTCTCTTGTTTAAACCACACAAACCAAAATGTGAAAATGGTAAACTAAGCCAGTCATCTCCTGGCTTTTGCTCATGGATGTATTAAGAACAGGATGTTGGATTCAAATATGGTGCCTATTCAGTCCAATAAGAATTAGTTCCGTGGCGCATACTCCAAAAAAGTTTCTAGCTCTGGCTTTACGCGGTATATGACTAACTGAATGCGCAGAAGTGTTTTGCCCATTAGTCCCACCCACCAGTTCCTGCTCAGCCCATGAACTTTAAATTCTGATGATGTCACAGATTTTTAAATCGCTTAACTCACTCAAGGAAAGTTTTACAAATATAAAAGCAAACCAAATATAAAACCACCATCAATCAAAAATTCATAATAGAAAGAGTCATAATTAACTGTGTTTGCAGTTTGAGGTGTACTGTCAACAGTCTCTTTTATAATGGAGGTACTATGGAGTGGCCAATGTTAAAAATGGAAAGCAAGGCAATTTTGGTTACAGTATATCCCTTAATCTAAAACTTCATAAAAATGGATTTTTCATTTAAAGTAGCAAAGTAAGCATTTGTAATATATCCATTATTTTCTAAGCAACATGAGATAGTTTACATAGTGACCAAATTATGAGTTCAAATTACATGTGAATTGGCTCCTGTTAGAACCATTTATAAAGGTTCCACTTGGAACCCTTTCAGAGAGTTCTACCTAGAACCCAACATAAAGGGTTATTCCAAGAACCATCTGGGAAAGGTTCCACCCAGAACCTCCTATGAGAGGTTCTACGGAGAACCCTTCCACCTTCTAAGGGTGCAAACAAACCTACCCAGTGGGTTTGATGAGTACAGCGAACCGTTTTATATTCCAAAGGATTTATATAGAACCCACCTTTTTATATTCCAAGAGTTTTATGTAGAACTCACTAAGAGATTGTCCCTATAATTTTTTATATTCCAAGTGTCTTATATAGAACATACTTCAGGCCATTTTAAGCACCCAACTTTAAACAGTTCCAAGCATTTCCACAAAAATAACCTAGTTTGTAAACTTGGTTCCCAGCTGGAACCAAAAAATAGCAGGTCTTCCTTGGGAGTCATATTCTACTGGTCGCTGTTCATTGCGCAGCACTCTCTGGTGATAGCTTCACTTTATTACAATGGTTCCACTCAGACTAGTGGAAATGCAGGCTGGTTCATTAGAAAGTTTCCAAGGATGTTGAATCGAACTAATTTGGTGGAAAAGGGTCTTCTGAAGGGTTTCTACAGTAAACCTTTTTATATTTCAAGGGTCTTATCTAGAACCCACCTAGGGAGTTCTACCAAGAATCCTTTAATATTATGGTAAAAAAAAAAAAAAAGACATTGACAAACCCTCAGTGGAAGAGGATTTCGACTTGTAGAACTTCTTCCTCTACAAAGGGTTCTTTGGATGAAAAGGGTTCTTAACTGAACCCTTGGTCTTACAAAGAACCCTTGAAAAACTCTTTCTTCAAAAACGGTTCTTCAGAAACAAATAGTTGTGGATAGAACCTCAGCCCTTCAGGAAGAACCCCTCTGCAACCCTTATTTCTAAGAGTGTACCAACTAGATTGCCAACAAACTGCATCAAGTAAAATAAACAGGACATAATTTGTGACTTATTCCCATCATAAAATGCCAATTTAGGGACTTCACAGCTGCTTCCCTCATATGAAGTGATATTTTGTCTTCTAAAGAGACACCATGCACATAAGGGCTCTATAATAACATTTTATTTTCTTCTGTTGCTCAGTGGCAGTTTACCTTGATTTATATTTGATCATCTGTTTTCATCTCTACTTTACCAGTCTCACTCTCAAAAATACAACCAGCGGTGCAGAAAATAGAACCAGAATATGAGACAGGCAAACATTGTCCATCCTCATCTCATCTTTTCTTGACCATGAATTTCCCTCTCTGTAGGATAAACCCACCAGGGATCTACGGTGCAGAGGATACTGGATTGAAAGCTGCTATGACTCTTCCCATGTCCGTAGTTATTCACCGACTCATGGCACTGTTTTTATTAGAGGAGGATTGAGGAGGATTGAAAGGCCACAGATGGCCAAATATTGCCAGAGGACATATTTCAGCTCAACAGCAAAGGTGAAGCACGTACATGCAGTTATGGGATCTATCCAAGATGTTGGACCTCATTAATCATCAGATATCTTAAGGGAGCAGACAAGCAAACTGTTATTAGTCAACCTAACCTGTCAACCTTTTAAAGAGAAATCCTTAAATATTTTCTGGTTTGAAATAGTGCAGATAGTGTATTTATTTAACCAGCCAAGTTTGTCTGAGAAACAATGTTTAGAGCAATAGCTCAGCACTTTGGGAAAAAAACATTTTCTTTTTTTACTTTTTCAGCTTACTTTTTTGTGAATAATTAAATTAGAGAAGATTGATACCCCTTTCATGATTTTATTCTAAAAATGAAGCAAGCCAGCAGCTGCTCAATTTTAGCTAGCTGACAGTAGCTTAGCACAACAAATAGAAACAAAGGAAGCAGTTAGCCAGGGTTGGTACAAAGCTAACAAAATTAGTAAATTGAAGTTTTTATACTTAGATGTTTGCACAGATTAAAGAAAAAGATGCTAAGCTGAGCTAGGTTAACTGGTTGCTGCCTCCAACTTCAAATTCATCATATAGAAATATGAAAGTGGTATCAATCTTATTATCTAACTCTTAACATGAAAACAAGCGAATATTTCCTAAAATAAACCATTAACTACCGTGAGACAACAGCTAACGTTAGCATTAACCACCTCCTAGCTAACACTACTGTTCGATAATGTTACATTACATGGTAGGAGAGGCGGAAATGAATTCTTCTATTGATATTTCAGAATTAATTTGTCTTTCCTATTGAATCATATAACACTGCCAAATAGTAATGTTAGCTAGGAGGTTGAATGCTAACGTTAGCTGTTGTCTTACCATATCAAATGTTGAAAAACAAAACAAAACAAATGTTGTTTTACCTTGAAGTAAGGCCACATATTCACACGGCAGCCAGTTCCTGTGATGTCACAATCAGGGTGGGATGCTCAAATGTTGTACTGCAGTGTTCCAGTTTGCAAGTCATATGAACGTAAAGAATTGGATAATTTGTTATCATTTCACCATCTCCTGATTGATCAGCACATTGAACGTTAGCTGTTGTGTAACGGTAGCT
Organism: Lutjanus erythropterus; assembly: GCF_056507025.1. Lineage (NCBI taxonomy): Eukaryota > Metazoa > Chordata > Actinopteri > Lutjaniformes > Lutjanidae > Lutjanus > Lutjanus erythropterus. Next base: position 35,449,924 of record NC_139321.1, on the reverse strand, counting down.
AATGGGTTATCAAATATGGTGTTTTATCTTGAAATATACCCTTATGTTCCTCCAGACTTTTGCCATCCATTGTCTGTTTAGTTGCTGATGAATGAGGAAGTGGTGAAATGATCACAACATGTCAAAATATGGTGAATGTCCCTCCAGATTTTCATTATCCATTGACTTTTGCTGTTCAGTGGGGAGTCAGTGACATGATAATGATTTGTCAGATTTTGTATGGTTATGACTTAGAACCTGTAACACAGCAGTATGACATTATTATTTTCTTAGCAGCATTTGAGCCCCCCACCCTGAGTGTGACATCAGAGAAAAACGGCCGCCATGTGCCATAATGAAAACATATTTATGTTACTATATTCAATTTCTGCCATATTCTGCCAATAAATCCCCATTAATCTTACACACTGGACTTTTAAGTAGGCTATATTAGATGAAACAGTATCTTGTGTAACTAATTTGTTTTGATCAAAATTAATGATTTCTTTCCCTGTAGAAACATGCCAATGTTTACACCCCTTGAGAAATTTACTGAGGCATCACACACAGAGGCACTCACTCTCTGAACCATGGGTGTTTGTGTTATTGTGCTGCTGTGTACGGAAATCAACTGTCGATGTGTAATTAACGTGCTCCCTTCGGGGCTAATGGCTATTGATTCCTCTCAGACCACTCGATAAAAGACGGCCTGGCCACCTGCCCTGAGTAATGATTGAAGAAAAATAGAAATAAAACACAGATTTAGTGTTAACAAGTCATATTGAGTGAAAAATGTCACATGTCCCTGCCTTGCCCTGTCACCATTTGTAAACACCTAAGAAATATCAGGCAACATTAAGCCTGTGGGCTCTTGCAGCTGATATTAGTCTTGTCCCCGAGGGTCTCGTCTAGTTGGTCCCCTGATATGGACACAGGACTGGAGAAACCTTATGGCACACAGCTGCTTTCTTATTTTTCATCTGTGGCATATTCTCAATATCCCTCCTGCCAGTTCACCAATAAGATGAGAGGAGTGCAAATTGCCTTCCTGAATGCATTGCTTTAATCAGGTTGAAACAAGATGCAGATTTAATATTGGCTTGTTCTTTTACTCTGCAATTTAGATGTTTTGTTTAGATGCTCGCCTGTGTAAATTCATCAAATAGCAGAAGAATAACAGCTTTTTTTTAATAACTTGCTACTTCATTCATGTCTGAGAGAGATGATGTAGAAACACATTAAGCTGCTAAATGAGTCGACAGAGGTTTCTATAAATAAGAACATGAACAGATTTTATTATTTTCTGAGGGAATATAAGCACTCGAGTCCAAAGCAGAGAATTTTTTAAAGTCATTTTCTTACATTCGAGCATTCCAAAAATTGTCCCATTTCTCACAACACGTACTGAAGCTTGTGTTCAAAGCGAGGCTGCCTGAAAGAGCGGGCAGGCTGCAGCGTGGATTTCCCCACCGAGTTCCTCAGCTGCTTGAGGAGCACCCAGAGGAGAAGCAGCATGAGGGTCAGGAGTCCGAAGAGCATCCCCACGTACAGGCTCAGGTTCCAGCCCCAGCCCAGTGCCAGGGGCAGCGAGGTGGATGCCACCAGGAATCTCCTGGGGGCAGGCATTAGGGTTAGGCAGCAATCCGCCCCCCTTCACCTCGTCTTAAAAAAAAAGAAGCTGTTTTTCCCACACTTGGATCTTCTCAGGGGTCAGACAGATGCTGTGCTGGAGCTGCAGGAGCCATTGTTTAGACAAGTATCCAACAGGTTTGGCTGTTATGTTATAGAATTCCCATCTGTCCCCATGGTTTAGCACAGGTGGGTGCTGTCAGCGACAAAACAAACCTGTTGAGAGCGTGAGCGTGGTCTGTGAGCTGCCCATTCTCCTGAGGTGAGAGGGTGGAGAGCTGTGTGCAGCCAGGCTGTGCTGTGCTTCTCCTCTCCTGTCAGGCTCCTCGCACACAGCCAGCCTCCCAATTTATGAGCGAGAGAGGGGGGGGGAGAGAAAGCGAGAGATGCCTTCAACACCACTGGCTGCCTTCACCTCAATCCCACAGAGGAAATGAAATCACTGAAGTACACAACATCCATCTTATTGTATCATTTACTAATTGATAATTATGTGCAGATTAAAAAGGGTTACCTTTGTTTGCCATGCATGTCTTTATATTTCCATCTCTTGATATATTCATATTGGATTCAGGGTACAACTTTACAATAAGACTAACCCTATAAATTATTTAGAAATTGGCATCAATTGGTTCTCAATTGGGTTATTATCTTTAATAAACTGTTATTAGATAAAGAAGGGAAAGTGACCTGTTGCATGCCAAATAATGAGACCATATCTGTCAAGCTGCAGATCTCATAGCTTGCTTTGTCTTCTCCAACAGCTGCATTTATACCTGTCAGCTTCATCAGTCATTTGTTAATAAGTTACAAGCATTTAAAGGGACAGTTCATCCCCAAATCAAAAACACCGGATTTTGAACATATCTGCCACAGAGTTGTCTGCCTTCTCTCGAATAGAATCAGTCCCTCCAGGAAGTTGTGATGTTGCAGTCGCAACAATTCATTCTGCACGGCCTTGCAATTTTGTCCAATCGCAGCAACATATCTGCAAATTTGACCAATCATTATATTTTCCTGTGAGTTCCACCAGTCATAGCAGTTATGAGCAGTTACTGACATTTATCAGTGCTCTCTGTACTTTTATATTTGATCATTTTGTGCTGTTTTAAGCTCCAAAAGGATTTTGCTTCTTTGTGAAATACCCCCTGGGTGCACTTATTTATTTGCAAAGAATATTTATTTAATATTTTGTAAGAAATTTTGTAATCCTGAGCCTTTTTGGTAAGGTTACTTAAATCACTCAGAACATGTGTGGTTTTAGGCTTCCTAGAACAAATTGCTTTTGATTTTTAATGAATTGTACAAAAAAAGGAACTTACTTGCAATGTTCACTTGGTACACAAGTTTCATTGCAAAGAACACCAGAAAACATTGCAACATGCATCACATTATTTTTTTTTAGAAAAGATGACTTGAAGTCAGGAATTTTAGGCCACGACAATCTCAAAAACAGACTGCGAAACGCTTGAGGGACTATATAATGGAACAAAATAACACTTAGCTTGTGGTGCTCAAAGCGCCAAAAAATACATTTGAAAAAACTCAACAGCAGTGTCTCGTTCCAGGAATCATGACCCGCTCACTCAAGATAATCCACCAACCTTGTTGTGAGCAGTTTTGTGTAAGAACAGCTTTCCTTCTAGTAGAAAAAAAGTACAAACCCCAGTTCCAAAAAAGTTGGGACACAGAATGCAATGATTTACAAAAACCTTTCAACCTATATTCAACTGCCTATAGAACAAAGAGAAGATAATGAATGTTCAAACTGATTAACTTTATTGTTTTTTTTGTAAATACTCACGCATTCTGAATTTGAGGCCTCCACAAATTTCCAAAAAAAGTTGTGACAAGAGCATGTATTATGTCACCTTTTCCTTTGACAACACTCAGTCAGTGTTGGGAACTGAGGACATTAATTGTTGAAGTTTTGAAAGTGAAATTCTCTCATTGTTGGCTGATATACGACCTCAGGTGCTCAACAGTCTCCAGTCTCTGTTGTCATATTTTACACTTCATAATGCACCACACATTTTCAGTGGTAAACAGGTCTGGACTGCAGGCAGGCCAGTCTATTACCTGAACTCTTATAATACAAAGTCACACTGTCGTTACACATGTAGAATGTGTCTTGGCATTGTCTTGCTGAAATAAGCAGGGACGTCTCTAAAACAGACATCGTCTGGATGGCAGCATATGTTGCTAAAAAACCTGTCTGTAACTTTCAGCTTTAATGGAGCCTTCACAGACGTGACTGTTACTCATGTTATGGGTATTAATACACACCCATACCATCACAGATGCTGGCTTTTGAACTTTGTCTTAGTCAAAAATTATTTGCAAACCATTGCATTCTGCTTTAATTTACATTTTACACAATGTCCCAACACAGAGAAAAAACATAGTTTCTATATGAAAGTGCTCAATAGCAGGTTTTATAATTTACAACTGGAGGGTCAAACTCATTTTAGTTCATGGGCCTCATACAAACTAATTTGATCTCGAGTGGGCCGGAGCAGTAAAACCACTGGATACTAACCTATAAATAACTCCTCCTCCTCCACCTTTCCCTTTTCTGTTTCATGTAAAGAAGTAGAAGTATGTTGTGAAAATGCTCACAATTAATGAACCATCCACTTACAGAGCAGGAACAGCTTGAGACGTGTTAAGAAAAACAAGTCCAATGACAAAGTCTCAGTTTTTCCACATTCAGTCACTTGCATATTTCAAAACTGAACAATAATACAGTATATTACTTCATTGTGATTCAAACAACTTGCTGAGATCTAAAAATTTTAAAAGACATTTCTCCTCTTGTGTGGTAACACTGCATCGCCAAACAACAATTAAAGTAGAAACTAATGAGGAAGATAACTTAAATTTTCTCTGCCTTAAAAAACATTTCAAAAATGAAAAGTTTTAGCAGCACCTTAATAACAGGGTCACACCAACACAGCTTTAAGACAGAAGTTTTATACAGGTTCTTTTTGTACTGAAGCTGCTGATTGATAATATTTAGCACTATGTTCAATATCTTTAAAAATATATGCCATAAGAAGGGCTTTCATTTCTTTCTTTAGTTCTTTTTAAACTAGTTTAAACTCTGATGCAGAGATGTACGTTGCATGGACACCAGCGAACCCTCGTGTGTGGATAGCATAATACCAGCTTTCTTTTTTTTTTTAGATAATACTCTGGTCTTGAATTAATGACAGCTTCTTAGACTTTGCAAAGTCATCCAGTGGGCCAGGCCAGACTCTTTAGCAGGCCATTTTTGGTCTGCAGACCTAATGTTTGACACCCCTGCTTTAAAATAAGGCACCATTTTACCAGTTATGTTGACAGGATCTTGCCAAATTGTGAGCCTACATTGATGCATGAAAACTTACTTGTTTGAAGTGTTTAAATAACCTATAAACACTGATAAATTTGTGTAGTCTAGTGCAGTGTTTCCCATCCCTGGTTCTCAGGGCACACCGCCCTGCATGTTTTAGATGTTTCCCTGCTCCAACACACCTGATGCAAATGATCAGGTTCTAATCAGGGTTCTGCAGAGGCTCAATGAGGAGCTGATCATTTGAAGCAGGTGTGTTGGAGCACAGAAACATCTAGAACTTGCAGGGCAGTGTGCCCTGAAGAGCAGGTTTGGGAAACGCTGTTCTAGTGGTTCTCAACCCAAGTTGAGACCTCTCAGAATAATCAGGTTGATGTTTGAGACTGTGCTGGGATTGCTGTAAAGCACACAAAAAAAAACACATTCTGCAGTTTAAGTACAGCCCTCACTTCTCATGGTTGCTGGACTTAACATTTGAGATTGTAAATGTTAATTTGTCAGCATTTTGTGCTCATTTCTCCACAACCATCTGGTAAACCCTGAAGACTCCCCTGGGTCAAGAAATTGTCTTTTCAAAGTGGTACCAGCACAGGTATAACAGTTTGATAAAATTCAGTTGAACTTCAGTAAAGGGTGGACACTCAAAAATACTTAAATCATCCCTCAATTTAAAACAAAAAAAATCCTAGTTCATGTCTTTTACTCATGTTTCCATCTCCCTTATGATTCATTTCTTTGGTATAAAAACGTACATTTCTCTCATTTATAAGATTGTTTAAATATGGTCTGTCATTCTAAACTAGTTTAAGTTTTGCCTTCAATGTTCAGCCAAAGCTTTGTACATACAGGCTGATATGCCAAATAACACATCTGTACATGAGGCAAAGCACCTTTGATCAATAAACCATTATGGGCTTGAAATTTAACCAAGCTGAACAGTTCAGTCCCATTTTTGAAAGTCAGGGGGGGATTATACACATTTCAGTAGTTTCAAACCTCAGACACTGTAACACCATTTAAATAAATCTGAAGTCCTTGTGTCTGAGGAAATCCAATGACTAGAGGCAGTCCTCTGCTGCCCCCATGAGTCCAATGTGACAAAGATTTAGCAATGAAGTCTTACTTTAAATGAACTTTATTTACAAATTATATTACAGTGCAGATGATGCCCAGAAAAGCTGTAAGCTTCCAAGAACACCAATGTAATGAAACAGCTGACTCCATGACAGACAAAATATACTTTAATCTGCATCCCAAGAGGCCAGATAGTTAAAGGTTACACCTCTCAGTGAGCCAACAACTGCTTAGATCAACCCAACCCTTAAAAAAGTAGAAAAATTAAGGTTTGAATTTACAGAGTGGTGAGAAGACCTCTACATTTTGTCTGATTAAAAGTCAAACCATTAAAACTGCTTGATTAAACACAACTGTAGGAATGAGTATAAAAATACCTTTAAAAACTCTAAACATCTAGCTCTACTCCAAGAGCAGGCAGTGTCATTTGAAATTGTGGCACACATCATTTAAAAAAAAATTAAAGACTGGTACAACTCTACATGGACAGGGGGAGGGGGAGGAGTCAGTTCAGCAGCAGTTTAGCTGGAGGGTCAATCAGGGAAACTTCAAAGTACCTGGAAACCAAAGTAGAGTTAGAACACATATGCCAAAGTCATTTTTGAAACAAAGCAAAAACATGTTTTTGGTTCATCTTAGCAGTCTACTCACTTGGAGCCCTTGTATTTCTCACGCACAGACTGCTGGGCATGCTGAGCAGCATTGAGGTAAAGTCTGTGCAGATCCTCGACACACGGCATCAGATCTTCCAGGGAGTAGCCAGTCGTCTCCATCAAGGACTTTGGCTGAGGAGGAGACCACAGTTATCTTGCTTGTAGCTACTGCAGTTTGTGTGTGCAAAGGGTTTGACATCCTCAGGCAATACGATTGCTCCATTTTAGACCACCTCAAACTTACCCATGAGCCACCAGTCACTGTGTGGTTGGCCACGATGAAGGCTGCAGCAGCCGTCTGTGATGGTAGATACTTCAAGAAGGGATCTGAATCAACCAGGCTGAGCTCTCCAAGGTACTGAGGAAAACACACAAGCATTAGGTACATGCAATTAATGTAACTTGCACCAACAGACAGTGGGTTAAGAGAAGGATTATGCATTATCATGTATGGTTAACACTTCAAGGAGGTAGGAACACTAGGATTCTTCTACAGGAGAAGGAACCACTGAACACTTTCCATCTTGTACTAATCCAGGTTTTCAAATTGTTCAGTTTCTCCCCAGGGGGCTTTACACAGGCTGAAGGGAGGCTCAGTGGAAGAAAAAAAAAAAATCACAACAAATCAGAATAGTCCAAGTGTGTGATTTGAATAAAGCAATACTTCAGGGATGAGATATTAGGGAAATTTACCCAGATACTGAAACTAATAAAGTCCTTTGGGTGGACCATTATATGCATTTGGCATCTAGTTATGTAAAACAGCAATATAAGGCTCTTGGCTGAGTGTCTATGGGATCAAATGACCATGATCCAATCTCCTGAATTCCTACTTTTCGGTAATATACTACTTGACTTACAAGTTTGCACACTTTAAGGTGTGCATTTAGGAGACTGCTTGTCTTGTCAAATGTATATAAACGCATAAATTCAGGTCTTATCTAAAAACTTGAAGCAGCAAAAGGGAAGTGTTTGGTTTAAATCAGCAACTTACTGAGATCCAGAGATCCCTGAAAGTATGAACCATGATGCAGGAAAGGAACTTTACATCAAACTATGGAGATTCAGTTTGAAGCTATGAAACTTAGAGCACTGAACACAGACACTTAAATCCATCTCTCCTCTCCTGCAAACACATGAGCTGAGTCTTTTCCAGCACACATCAGGAAAAAAGAAAGGCAAACTCTTCTACTAGCAATGGAACAGTGTTCACTGCCTGTTTAAAACTCCTGCATAAATGTGCTACCTCAGGTGTGAAAATGGTATGTGCAATTGAACTGGGAGCCATTTCCAAGTTTTGTTGAGGGTGAAGAAGCCCTGTACTAACTGAATCATTTGATTTGGGCTTTTAGTTCAACATTGTGGAATTTAGTGTTAAACTGATTTCATTCACATCAATGTGAAATGTGAAGTTGGCGCCAGCAGCCTGCTAGCCTAGCATAAAGACAGGGATATCACTAGCCTGTCTTGTCCACAAGACGACATGTTGGCTTTCAAATGCTGTGATACAGCCAAATCCATAAACACTTATACTTAATATCTGCTGCGTGCTCACCATTGCCAGGCTTTCCACCTGTTTGTTAACTGAGTGATGGAGGAAGTACTGGGTGAGAAACTGGTTGATGGTTGGTGCTGCCAGATCAAAGGAGAGCACTTTAAGCACCAGATGCTCCATTCTTAACACTTGCTTCTTTGTGTAGGTGTCATCTGTGATGTAGACAAACTCTGCCACCTCAGGGGGGTAGATTTCCTCAAATTTCCTGCATTTGACAAAGTAAAGTCATTTACACAGAAGGAAATCCACTTTTGCATATACTTTAAACGAATGTGAATCATACATACGAGGCCAACAGCATGGCAGCAGTCCCAACCAGCTGAAGCTTCCCTCTCAGCACAGACATGGAGGACAGGAAGCGATCGATGTAGTTTACAGCCAGATAAAGTGTCTCATTCTGGAGCTTGTACTCCTCTCCAACTTCAACCAGCCAATCCACCAGGATGGCCCTCATACTGTTGGTGATGTCCGGCTGCTTCTTCATGTAGCCTGCTTTAGGCCTGGTTTTTACCTGGGGTGCAAAAACCACTATGTCACTACAGAGTCAACTTGCAGGCAAAATCCACTTTCAAGTAGTTGTGCACTTCTAGAATGGCCTCATGACAATCATAATATGCAAAACAGCTTAAGAATCTTGATGCAGTGTTGGAAGTAACTCAAGTTTCTCACCTCCATTTCCCTCAGGTATGTGTGGATTTCAGCAGCATATTCTGGAACCTCATTTACATTGACTGGTTTCTCCTCCCCCTCAACCACAGACATGTCCATGGGAGAGTCTGAGCAAAGAAAAGTTTAACATTTACCTTTTGACAAGGCAAGCAAACATTTCATTGACAGATTCTATAAGGAAACTATTGTGATGGTAAATTTGCAGCAATTTCTTCCCCTTACTGCTGACAAAGTGTAATGATAATAATCATTCACAACTTACCGAAGCTGACATCCATTGCGGATGGAACGTCAATTGTTGCCAGAGGCTGTCGGAGCCGTGCCACGGCATTGTTGATTTTGAGTGGAGAGTCTTCAGTGACCGACTTCACTTTGACAGCTTCGACCACCTGCTGTGGTTTCTTGGAGCAGGCACCATCAGGCTCATCCACGTGGATCTGGAAAGCGGACGGTTTGCTGGAGGGCTTCTCATAGCAGCTTTTGCTGAAGTCTTCATTTTTACAGGACAAGGGCTGTGATGACTCCTAGGAACAGAAAAACAGGGTCAGTTTCTCCATTCTTTATTATACTTCAAGGAGAGGTGCTTTTTGCAAGGCAAATAAATTGTAGGGCAGATTTAGATATTAATGTGCTGGCACTATACACCAAACAATTAAACACCCAGCTGCAACAATTGCAAAGTGGCAACTTGTGGGGGGAAGAGGCAATTTATTTTGTATTAAGGCAGGAGCAATTATTGTGCAAACAACAGATTGAAAACTATTCTGCTACACTCGCTTTTCAGAAACCTGTACTTTAAGATGTCAAGCAGCATGCACAGAATTACAACACTGAGGTAGGGATTTTCAAACTGAGTTGGAGGTCGCTGTAGTGGTTCCCCAGTAAGGGAGGATGAAATATTTAACTTCACTTTTTGAAAGTCCTTTGATCTGTATAATACATTGCAAACAAATCCTAAACTCACATTCCTTAATCCAAAATGCTCTGAAAAATAGAATCTTATCTATTGTGGGCTGGGCACAAAATTTAACTTTTGTCCACCAGGCAAACAGATAGTGAATGTTCAAATTCTACCATCTTTCTGACATATTTCTATTATTTCTGGCTACCAATCACTTGCATATTTTACCAGCATTTCCCTAGTGCTAATTTGGTCTATACTATGAAGACTCCTCTTCAGATTCCTCAAGACAAAATCCCCTCAAATTGGAAGTTGGCCTAATGTACAGCCCTATTTTGAACTGAGAAAAGACATTAAAAACATCACCTTGACCTCCATGAACTGGGATGGACATTTTATAGTGGCTGACAAGATAGATACAGGTAAGGTAACAATTTTAGAAGTACAGCAAAACCAAGCTAGTAAGAATACTACAATCAAGTGGAATAGAATTATTCAGTTTACTGTCCGTGACTTAATATTCACTTGGAGCTGAAATAAGAAAATTCAGACACTAAAAATACAAGTATCAAGGTGATAATTGATCATCTCGTCGTTAAAGGGTGTACAAGTCACAGTAAAACAAAACTAGTCTTTGGGCTTAAATGGCAAGTGCAGCACTAATTACAAGTTAAAATGGCGGCCAGCCTAAGCAACAGACATAGCTGTAAAGTTGTTCAACAATAAGGGCAAGGTTACAAAAACCAAAATGAGGTTTAAACCGGCAGTAAAACCTGACATGCAAGTGAAGTTAATTTGTAAGGTGAGTTTAGTTAGTTGCCTCCAAAACCTACAATGGTTCTCATCACTACAGTCAGTTAACATTAGCAGCCGAGCTATGTAGCATCGTTATCCAAACTGACCTGTTTTGTTCCGCGCTGGTTCTGGGTTTTGCTCCGCTGGTTGTTCTGCAGAGGTCCCAGCACGGTTCTGCTGCTGGCTGCTTGTTGTTTCGGTGGGAGATTTTCCTGGTTTTCGTTTGCAACACCAGCAGCTCGGGGTTTCATCGAGCCTCTTAGTTTTGACAGCATATTTTCTTGGTTGTGAAAGTCATTAGCCGCCGCGCTTGCCTGCCCTCTGTTAGCTCCTGACATGTTTCCCCTCAAACAAAAACCTGTCCCTGCTTGATTATCAAGACACTACAGCGTTTGAGAGCTCTTGTAGTGTGAAAATATCAAAAATGAGTAAGAAAAGATCACTTATGGACAGTTACAGGGAGGCTAGCATTAGCTGCTACGTTGCTGAGGAAGGTTACAGAATCGTTCACAATCAAAACTAAGCTGTTGAGATGGCAACGACACTCGCTAAAACCAAACCAGACAAAAACAGAAGATGCACAGATGGCGGTTCAAAGTCTACAACACGTTAAATGTGTTTTTAAGTCGCCATAGTTCTGAAACTGTACCACCAACCTGCAGACAAGAGCGCTAGCCTCGGTCCATTTGCACAGAAACATGCAGGGATGTTGCTTTCTCTCAGTTCAAGTAGCCCGCGAGGATTGAAACGGACCAATCACAGGCGGCGCAGGCAGTGACGTTAAAGATTGTACGGAAGCCGAACGAGTAAAAAATTCTTTTGATTACAAATTCAAAACCGGTTTGACACATTTGAGCCTATGGACAAACGTTATATAGAAGGAACAACTGTGGGATAATGGCAAACAATAAGAACCCACGTCTGTACTCTGATATAATTTACTTTGATCAGACATTATTTAAGATAGAGGCATTGTTGGCAAACAACACAGACCTACTCACTGAAGTCATTTTGGTTATGTGGTGGTTATTGGATTTATATACAACATGTTTGTATAGGGCCGCACGTAACAATTGTCAACCTATTGGTTATTTTATCAATCAATCAATTTGCTGTTGTGTCTATAAAGGGTCGAAAAATTGTGAAAAATGTCAACCACTGTTTCTAAAAGCCCAAGATGACATCTTCAAGTGTCTTGTTTTGCCCACACCCCAAAAATACTATATAGAGTAAAGAAAACAGAAAATGTTCACATTTAACAAGCTGAACTCAAAGAAATTTGCCATTTTTTTCTTTAAAAAATACTCACAGTAATCGATTATCAAAATAGTTGGCAATAATTAAATAATCGAGTCATATTCATTTAATAGTTGCAGCTCTAGTGTTTTATAACCTGTGTGCAATTATCCATATATACTTTTTTAAGTGACCCTCACTCTGCTGTAACAAGTGAATTCCCTGGTATCTTATTTTACATGGGAATATTTTGAAATTAATAATTTAATCAACTGAATTACAAAAAAATGTAATCTATTTGGAATACTTTTTGATTACATCAAAATCATTGAAAATATTGCACCTCCTTATACTAAATAAAATGACATAGCTACAAAAATTTGAGTCACAAATATTCTGTCTTGTCTCTAAACATCTCAGTGCATTTTCAGTGCAAATAAAATGCATTTTTGCAGAGGGTTATATTCTTCCTCCCGCACCTTATCTAAGAAACCCTGACATGTCAGATGCTGTTGTCATGAGTTCACAGAGCACTGGTTATGAAAACAAGTTTCATACATTTAAAGTAGCTACTTTTAAAGACACAATAAAACATGTAATCAAGTACTCCTTGACAATGTAACTGTTATCTATTTACACATTTTTGAAATGTATTGTACTGTATTTTTGTAATCATGTAATTCAGATTACATGTAGCCTAATCTGTTACTACCCTGTTACTGCTTGTGATGATGTCCAAATACCTCACACCCTACAAACATGTCATCTCACTGAAAGATTTCAGATCCTTTAATTTACCTGAACCACAATATAAAGTTGTGTATTCAAATTGTTACTTAAAGGTACAGAAGAGTAAAGAAAGATTAGGGAGAAATTATGGTAATGGTAATTGATTTATTGACTCATCAATTTGCCAATCAAGTGACAGCAGGTGTTGTAATTTAATGAATGACACTTGAACATGTGTTCAACATTTGTCACAAGGTTTTTTCTTCCAGTAGACTTTCTCATTCTTAGCGGTATCTGTTCACTATGAGCCCTTTGAATGATGAATCTTACAACTGTAGCAAATAAGCTCTAACTTTTATTTTAAGAGGAGGATCTCAAAGCGTTGAAGTCTCAAAGATTACCTGTGGTAATTATAATACAAAAACATACATTCTATGTACTTTAAACTGGTGTACATTTGGTCAGTGAAATGTGTACCCTCAACCAAAGCTTAGTCACTAATAAAAAGAGGAAGCTGCACTATCCTGGCAACCCTGTAGTGATTTTTTAATCACCACACTTGCTTTTAGATGCTATCAAAAGACATTTTGAATATTCAAATATTGCACATTTTAGTTACGACAAACAGTATCTAAATGACAGTATGACAACATGATAGACACTGCTAGCTAACTATCATAAAACAAACAATTTGTATTTACAATACAAAAATATCACAAACAAAGACATGTAAATAAATATGCTCTGATCTACAAATCATCATACTTCATTGAAAAAGTTTAACAGAGAATTTAAGTCATAATTATCAAGTATCTCCAGCAATGAGGACACCTTGGTTTTCACATTCTGGCCTTTGAACTTGAATTTGTCGATGAAGAGGTCGGTGATCATTCCTACAGGAAAGAAAAAGAAATATATTTGTGTAAATATAAGTTTCAAACAAGCTGTACTTTATAATATCCAGGTCACACAGCAGAACTTTTCTTTTGGGTAACAGTAATACAACATAATAACAGTATTTTTCCATCAGTCAATTAAAAGTGGAATCGGATATGAGTGTCAGTGAAATATATTGATAATGATGCACCATAAAGCCTCTCAAGGTGTGCCGGCTGCTTCTTGTACTCCTCGAGGAGATTAGCAGATTCATCCAAGATGTTGCGATATTCTGGGATGAGGAAGTCAGCATTCCCCTCATGAACCTGAAGCTCCTACCAATCAGAGAAAGAGGAAGTGGGGGAGAGACCAACAAGTGATGAACATAAGCAATTCCCAAAAAACCAAGTGAACAACCATGAGAGAACGGGTGAGACCTTGTGGTTTGCGGCTACTTACTTTGAGTGCATCGATAAGCTGAACTTTTCTAGCCAACAGCAACTGGTACTCTAGTTTGGGATGTATCATCTTCAGGGTATGGCTCACAGAGTCATCATTGATATCTGGAAGATTGACAAACAAACAAAAAAGATAATGTAATAGAATTTAATTTACCAGAGATTACTCACTGAAAGAATAATAATAATCCTACCATATGAAATGTTGAGATTGATTTTCTTCTTGGTAGCTTCTTTAGAGAGAACGTCACTCAGTATGGAGATGGTAGAGATGTTGTCTGACCTGAAGTGACCCTCCCCTTTACTAAAATTACAAATTCAGAAAAAAGGATGTTTGATTCCAAGTCAAGGGACATCAGATGGGATACAAAATTGTATAACCCCTTTTTAGTTAGATTATAGTCTCTGTAGTTGGGCTGCAAATCCTCATATTTAAAAAGCTGGAATGAACAAATGTTTGACATTTTTAATTGAAAAATGATTGAAAAGAATAACTGATGATCAGAATAGTTAGAAACTAATTTTCTCTCAACTGATTAATTGACTTATTGTTGCAGCTCTACTCTCCAGAGTTATATGCAGTCCTAGAAGAGTCTTTCTCCTGTGTGCTATCATTTACCAGTAGGTGGCTTCAAGCTGTGTCCCAAGAAAAGTGTTGTGGAAATAGAAAGTGATGCTGTCTCCTGCTGGTGTTTTCTCAGGCACCTCTGGCAAACAGAAGACCACCCAGGAGTGGATCTCAGCAAAACTGAACTGTCCCACCAGACTGAGCCTGTTCATGGGCCTGTATGACAGACAGAGAGACGAGTCAAGAGACAGACAGGCAAAAAGGTTTTGCAAGGTCAAAATCATGAATCAAAAACAGATGAGTCACGTTACTTCTATTGATTTATATGGCACTACAGAATTAAATCTCATTTCCATGACATATGATTCAAAACAAAACAAAAAAAAATGCTCAACAACCTGTTTGAATTATTAAAGGACTTTAAATGTTTTCTTTGATTAAATGTTACAATTAAACACTATTTGTTTTAACTTCATGTTTCATTGCCTAGTTTAATTATGCTACCAAATGCAGTCTGAATCCACCATTCCAGTAACTTGATAATTCACTTGTGTGCAGACATTCAGAAGTCTGAAGCCTCAAAGTGGGACTGACCTAAACCTGCTTTCCTGGCATCAACACAAACCAACAATGTGGAGTTTTGAAAAATACAGAAATGAAACTTAACAAAAATTCAAGATAAGATTCAAATTCAAACCCAAACTAAATGATTAGAATTGGCCTAAATCTCTTGTGAAAAAGCCCATTTTCGGATTCAGTTTAAATTCCTTTACCTGTCTTGGTCAATGCTGTGTGTCCGCTGGTGGAGGGACAGAGGTTTGATCTGGTACTGGCGGACCTGGCATGTCTTGGGTTGCAGTCTTGGGGTAATGTAAGCCTGCAGGGTCCCATACTGCCCCTCGATGGATCTCACCTAGACCAAAATATATTATCAGGGCTGTTCCAATGGATTCCAATAATGGAGTTATTGGCTGTTGTTGTTGTTTAAATCACACAAGGTGGCTGTGGCTCAGGGGGTAACTGATCGTCCCCTAATCAGAAGATTGGCAGTTTGATCCCTGGCTCCTCCAGTCTGCCTGTATTCTTAGGCAAGACACTGAACCCCAGATTGCCCCTGATGGCTGACATGTAGTTGTAAAGCCCTCTGAGTGTGCTTTGAGTGGTTGACAGATGAGAGAAGCACTATACAAAATGCAGTCCATGTACCATTTTACCATTTTAGTCAGCACAATCCTACAGCCACTGTTGGAATCTAATTCTACAAGTAGTAACTTACTAATAATATTAGTGTGGACAAATGTTTATCTGCAATTGTGCAGAAATACTGAATATTTAGAATGAACAGACATGCAAAAACAGCATTCAAATGTTGATTCAAAGCTTTGAACTATTGGGTGCAGCCCTAGTTATTATGGATTAAAAATATTAGAATTCTGCAGGGCATCATCAAATAGTTCCAGCAGTTGGAATGGGTGGCTATTTAAAGGGAAAATCCAGCACTTTTCATGTAGATGTCCAGTCAGTGTTGAAGCAATATATCTTGGTGTGTGCTCTATTGACCTACAAAGCTAAGTTCTCCTGCTCCAGGGTACTGCAGCAGTGCCTATGTATACCATGATGCATTGCATTGAAAATTGTAAGCCATGTATCCCCATCCTAGCCTACAGCTATTACTTTGGGGTTGTTTTGGGGGGTCCTGTATGGCTTTATTGACAGGACAGCAGAAGATATTACAGAAAAAGGGGAGAGAGAGTGTGGGGGGTGACATGCAACAAAGGGACGCAGTCTGGAATCGAACCCACAACCAGATCAAGCTGTTATGATTTCTGGAGGAAATGTGATTGATTTATAATTCAATGTTTAATTCAATGTCTGCTGTATCAGATGACAATTTGTTTCTCTACCTTATTCACTTAGTTCTTAATTTAATGAGATGAGCTGCTATGTTTGTTGTGTTTATGTGGTAAGTGTGCATGATTTTATGTGAAGAAAGCAAATGCTTATGCTGTTACTAATGGAGATCGTAACAAAGTCATAAAGACACAAAGCTGCTCAGCCTCTGTAAATGGAACACATGCTCTACCAACTGAGCTACCAGGGCTCCCAGCTATGAGTTTATTGACCATAACATAGCATTAGGTGACAAAAATAATCACCTACATACCCCGCTGGCTAACCAGAGGTGTAGACTAAAAATCCAAGCTGAAATAACCCATAGTTCAGTCTTGAACTACAGATTTTACAGCATTTAAACTCAGCTTTCTCGGTCAATACAGCAGCACACAGGAATTCATTGCTGTAATGAACTACATTTACCATCAACACTAACTAGACATCCACATGAAAAGTTTAAGATTTTCCCTTTGAGAACATGCAGAAGGTATATAATTCTACAGGAATGTTTTTACATTGTGTTAAATGATTGATGCACACAGAAAAGCATCTATAATTACACAGAAAGGCCCACTATGGTACTGTAGCTTTCCATTTCACAATATATAGATTTTTTTGATGCGTCACCTTGAGCTCAAGTCTGGTGGTGTTAGCCTGACATCTGTATGTGGCCAGGAGGAAGTTCCCATTTGGCTGCTGGAGACAGAATAAGAGAGTCAGGCCTCTGGGAGCAGCAGCAGGTTTGTGACTTTATTTAAACAGTATGTTTGTTCTGAGTATTCAGAGCTCACCTCTGAATCACATTCACTGAAACTGACGACAGCTGAGTTCTTATCCACATCCAGCAGGTCTATGGGGACGTCACTCTGCACAGGACATTCAACTTTAAGTTACATGTTGCATGATTATGTATGGGTTTAAGAGCATGATATATATTATGAGAGTCTGTGGGCACATGTTTTACTTCTACTCAAGGTTGTCACCACAGGGATTTATCAAAGAGCAGACCTGGAGCAGCAGATTGTCGATGGCAGTCTGCACCTCCAGAGTGAGGCTGTAGCTGGCGTCGTCCTGGCAGAGGGTGAACTTGTCATTGATGCTGAAGATGGGGACGGCGGAGACGGCTGTGCTCGACTGGGACGTCTGCTGGTACTGCTCACGGCCCTGCAGGACTTTGATCTGCAGCTGCTCCAGCTCTGCCCTGGAAGGGAACAATATGACTGACTGAAGGAAAGACCTGTCTTGAAATTGTACTTAAACAATTGAACAGCAAGTCAAATACATTAAAGGCACAATGACATGCCGTAAAATGAGAAATCTGATACCTGAGAGCTTCTACTTTGGACTGAGTCTCCTTACTCATCCTGACCTCATCTCCAGGGCCGGCCTCAGCCTTCTGGGGCTCAGTGGTCAAACCAGTCACCCATCCTTAAAGAGATAATGACAGTAATGCAGAATAATATTCTGTGCATGTCAGGTCTTCTTCTACCACTTCTTCTACACGTTTTAACATTAACTGTTTGGTTTGGGACAGTTTGCTACAAAATCAAATATATACATTATTCCTCTTACCTGTAGTGCCATTTGTTCATTTAATTTCTGATTTATTCAACTGATGATCAGATTTTTTTTGTGTGAGTTGCAGGGTTTTGGAGACATCAGTAGTAGAGGTATCTGCTTTTTTACAATATAATGGCACTACTGTAGATGGCATTAGTCTTGTGGTGCTCAAAGCACCAAAAAATACATTTGAAAAAATCAGCCGCAATCCATAACTCATGACCCAGTTACTCAAGATAATCCACAGACCTCATATAGGAACTCAGGTCAGGTGATCAATGTCCACAGTGAAGCACTGTGATGTTTTCAAAGTTTTTCCTTTAGTAAATCAGGCATAAGGTGCAATTATTACAGCTGCAACAATTCATCGATAATGAATCGATTATTAAATGAATCACCACCTATTCTGAGAATTGATTAATTGGTTGGACAATTTTTTAAAGAAAAATAAATAAAATTCCAGCTTCCTAAATGTAAATATTTTCAGGTTTCTGTACTCCTATTAGGTATCTCAGTGGAAGATGGCATCATCCATTGGCTGAACCACAGGATTAGTTGGAAATATTAGTAGGAAATATTTTATATTTTATACATATTTTCTTTCTATCCAACTACACGTCGTCCTTGAAGAAGGAAACGGGCATCTACTTATGGACGAGAAACTCATGACAGTGTGGGATGTAAATATTAATGGTGTCCTCCTCATCTGGGCTGTAATGTTAGCACAACTGAGCTAGCTAGCACAGAGATGAGGTTGGCTGGTATGGTTTGGTAAAAAGAAAATACACTGGTTCCTACATGAAACTGAGTAATCAGGTCATGATTTCTGGAAAGAGCTTGAAGCACCACAAGCAGAGCACCACTGAGTTCCATTATATTCGAGAGAAGGCAGACATCTCTGTGGTCGATATCTCCAAAATTCTGCAATTCACACCAAAATGATCTAGATCGATAAACAGCACAACAGGTTAGAGGAAAACTGTAGTTTTGATTTTGGGGTGAACTGTCCCTTTAAGTAACCCATTCTACATGTCATGCAGTGCAAGAATTTTCTGTATCTTCTGTAGCACACCGTTCTGATTTTTTTTTTATTTAACCTGTGTAAGTAGCAGTCAGGACTTCATCGTAAGAGTCCTTTCCCACGCAGCCACCCTGGATGGAAGTCACGCTCTCTGACAGCGCCTGAAGACAGAAAAGGCAAGAAACTTTAACCATCGATAATCTGTATCAGTCATGTGCTACAAAAAATGACAATGACTTGACCATCGAAGAAATGACCAACAAGGTATCAATATCAGTGTATAGGGAAAATATAACTAATACTACTTCAGATTATAAAAAATTAACTATTGTTTCCTTATAATTTCAGGAACACTTCAACAGATCTGGGTATAAAAAAGCCATTAGCAGACATAGTACAAGCTTGGCTTTTATAAAATTAAATTAAACAGTATGGTTGCAGGATACTGACACAAAAAGTCATCTTTGAATATGTAGCTAAACATTACCATATATGAAGACAAAAGGACAAAGCTTTTCTACATAATTTGGTTCCTCAGCATTTGAAAGCTACATACTGGAGTAAATTGTGTAAATTGTTACAGTAAAATAAATCCTTGCTATTTGATGAGTTGTGCTACACATTAACTCACATGCTCAAAGCGTAACATGGGCTCACTGGAGCTGTCGAAACCATAGACTTCAACTGTCCCATCATCCCTGCCCACCAGGATGTCATTCACTCCGTCTCCGATGATATCATAAGTGTCAATGCAGAGAATTCCTGACAGGAGACAGTAACATATAAATATAAGACATTGGAGCATCTTCAGAATACTAACAGTTTGCAACAATTCTTGTAACAACCATATTATAATATTGCAAGCATGAAGAAATAAAATATGTTTTGTTGTTGCTGTTCACTGGTACGGTTTTCTGGTCTCCTACAAGTTAATAGTCATGTACTGTGGAAGTGGTTGGTACTAAACAAATATATAAGAGATTTGTATTGACCTGTTTTGGTTTCGTCATGTTAACAACATACCTCCTTTCTTTTTGTCATTGTCAATCTCCCATTTGGTCGCAGCAGAATCCTCACCGATCTGGACCAATCCTATTCTGCCGTCTGTGGTTCCATAGAGGATTTCCTCTCCTGTGGAGAAAATCATTGACCTGATGTTAGATCTGCTCTAGAGATGCCCTGATCAATCAGCCACCAATCGTTATTGGGAAATCAGGATTAATGCTTTCTCTGCATAAGTCGTTATAAAACAGAGCAAGCAGCAAAAAACAGATCACTATAAAGTTCAATTTTCAGCTGTGCTGGACTAAATTTATGCTTCCCTGTTTTCAGTTACAGAATTATTTTAAATTGGACAATGTGCCCTTATTATGAGTATATTACAGCTATACAAAATCTTACACAAAATCAGCCTTATGTTTTATTGTTCTAGCAATATGTTAACTTGCCTCCATCTTTGTTGTAGAGCTCCAAGACAGATGGAGGGCCGGGAACTTCAATATCATAGGCAAGCTCAGATCCCTACAGAAGGAAAAAACACACATAGAATAATAATTGTTTGAGGTAGAATAACTTGCTGTATCAAAATCAGAACAGTAATTATGATCTTGGACTACCTGCAAGACTCTGAGAACCCGATCTTGGCACGCCAGGACCGGGACAAGGCGAGTCAGGTTTTCTGAGGACAAACATGTGATGTCATTGATTTTGTCTCCAGAAAGGTAGTAGTCCTGGTCCTTACAGTCACAGTAGTGGTTGTAGATGTAACTCGCACACACAAAAAGGTCAGCGCCTGAGACGTGCCTGGAAAAGAGATAAAATCTACTCAATACAGTGGAAATCACGCAGGTCAGCATTCTGCATGAGTCAACCTAATAGTGGAAGTAAAGTGTAAAGGGAAGACATGGTTCCTACATTGCGTTGATGCTCTCCGTGAGGTTGGCTTCAAAAGTGAGGAACTGTTTGCCCTTTTTGGTGAATCCCCGGACCTGAGAACCAGAACAAACAAAGATCTTCTCCTGGGGAGTTCCCACCGCTCCGCCAAGGTCCATTCTGGTTATTTTCTGCCCTGGAAGTGTTTTAAACACGGGCTGAAACAGAGAGTCAACATTATCATCATTAGAGACTGAAATTCAACACGTTAATATCCAACTGGCTGTACGATAAGAAAAGGAAAATCACACACCACTGCTTCTCCTTTCTTCATTCCAAAACATGTCAGGATACCATCATGATCAGCAATAGCAACCTGCAACAAAGAAATAACAATCAAGAACCATGATGGTGTGATGTGAAAGTTCAATTAAAAGACAGCACACTGCTACAAACTCTCTGTGGTGGAAGAAGCATTAAGAAATCTGATTAATCTGATGTTTCTGGATTAATATTGCTCCTACATTAATGTGTAGATTGCGTTTGCTGTGGTAGATGTTTAAGGTTGAGCTCACTTTAACTACTTCATCTAGTGCTGGGTAGTTTAATATAGGTATAAGTAAGTCTATATCACATTTGTAGCATTGCTGGGAAAACCACGCATCTCTAAAAGGTTAACTCTTCATGGTGTCAGAAAAACAGCATGATTTCAGCTTTGTGAAGATGCATTTTCAAGCTGATCCAAGAGGGTTTGTATATATTTAGTTAGTTTAAGAGGAAGGAGAAAAAGGATAAAAGGATAATTAATCCTTCAGTTTACCACAAACTTTCAAAATCAACACAGCCAGAGACAGAGTTATCATAGTTTTGTATTTTTCATTATTGTTTTAAATCTTTGTTTTAAAATCAGTTTCTTTTTTGATAGTTTCCAGAGTGATCTTTAGTTTAGTTTTTATTAGCTTCAGTATTCATTTTACTTTTTTTATTATAATATGGGGGGTATTTATCAGGGGTAAGATTTAATAAGTTCTAAACAGGTTAAGTACAAAAACAACACTTTGTGAAGACAGCTGACTCACAGACATGCAGACGTCCCAGTATGGATAGACAGATGCACCAATGCCTCCTCATGCGTGTTGTGTTGATACATTTAACCAAATTGACAAATACTAAATCTAAAGACATGTCCTGTATATTAAGCACTTATTTTTGTGGCTTTTGTAAATACACAATATTCTGAATCAGAGCTAGTTTTAGTTTTTAGTTTAATTTTAGGTAACTATAATAACCCTTGTTGGACATACATGGTTTTCACTGGACAGGAAGGGTATAAAAACTGTAATCTGAAAAGTAACTGATAACTGCAGCTGTCAGACAAATGTAGTGAAGTAATAAAGTATAATAAAGTGTAGTAAATAGAAGCGCTGCACAATTAATGGGAATTTTATCGAAATCACAGTATGGCTTTTTGCTATTTTCAAATTGCAGGAGGTGCAATATTTGTTAAAGGCATATTGTTTGTCAAAAATCTTTTAAATTAATGAATTTCAGGGGACAGAGATGTCCTGTCCTACACATCAGATTGTACAGACTTAAGAAAAACAGCTTCATTTGGTGAAGATTCCTGCTAAAAAAATATATATCATAGTAATTTTAACATTTTGCAATTAAAATAAGAAACATGATGTGAAAATTATCATTACCTCTAATATGCATCTCATATGGCAATTGCAAGATCAGTCAAAATAATGACAATTAGATATTTTTTCAAAATCATTCAGCTCTAATAAGTATTAAGCCTGTAAAAAATATAGCTACACTTGAGTATTGTGATATTATGTTTTGTTATTGTATTGATTGTCAAAAACACTGTATTGTGATATCAATGCATGAAATAGATGGTGGATAGATTAACAACGGATTAATAATCAATCAATCGATTAATCATTACAGCTCTAGTTCTGTCAGGCTAATATTACCTTTTGGGTTGCCTTTTTTCCCAAAGCTGGAAGCAGCCTCATAGTTTTCTGGGATGTCACACCAACCTGTGAGAGAGAATTTCATTATAATAAAAATTAACATAGGAAAATGAAAAATAAAAAAGAACAGATTGAAACAACCTGAATCATTAGGTAAAATGTTTAGTCTAGTGTAAAAATAAAAGATTTCTGAAGAGCACCATAGACTAAATAAACCAACGTCTATATTTGGTTTTACCTGAATGTAATCAGCTCGATTTAGATGGAGCTCCATCTTCTATTTTCCACTGAATATCTTAACTCAGAAGGAAAAAAGTATGATGCAAATCTTCCAGGCTGGTTATCCAGGTCTTAAAAGTGCATGGACCATTAGCTGCAGATATGACAATCACAACTTGTTGGTAACATTTCCATCCGAATTTCAAGGCAAGATAACAATGGTTAAGAGAGACTGGGATTAGAGTTAACTATCTGAGGCAAGGAGATTAGCTCGACGTGCTAACGTTAGCTAGCAGGCTAATTGGCTAACACGATTTATCCGTACGCCAACTGTCAGCTTCAGAAAATGAAATCATCTATAACAAATTCTACTGAGCGACATGTAAACACCTGAAGCAACTCACTGTCTCTATGTGTTCTGATACAGAGCTGAACTCTCCTTTTAACACGAATATTAGGCATAAACGTCCAAACCAACGCTTGCCAGAAACGCGTTGCCAATGGTAACGCCAGCAGCTGCAACAAACAGTGACACCATTGGATGGAAATAAGTTTCAGAAATTGACGCGGGAATCTGATTGGTTGACTCGCAAAGATAAACTTCTGAGGCTCTTATAATTGAAATGCATGATTTGCACGACTTTTCAGATTCATTCGTTTAAATTATAATTATATTGTTGAATTTAAATGCCTCATAAAATGTATCTTTCGCACCTTATCTCATCTGTAATTTTTTGGTGTTCTTTTGTTTTTGCTTTGTTTTCCTTTTGATCCGTAAATCCCCTGTTATATTTTGTAACTTTCATCTGTATTGTTATTATTATCCTCTTTGAGAGTTTGTATTTTCAATTGCTTAATAATAATAAAAAAGTATGCCCAATAAGAGAATCCCAGATCTACCAAAAATATATATATATATATTAAAAAATATTTATTTATTTATCTACCACAAAAGGCTTCATTATACGCTGCATTTATTTTATGATTAGACTTTTAACACTATTCCTTTCCACAGTTTTCCTAGTATAGGCCTTTCTTTTAATTTTTCCTTTTTATTAGACCTATTTTTGAATTGTTTATATGTTACATGTAATTTTTGATTGTATATTACTAAAAAAAAAAAAGCAAAATTCTCATTTTCTTTTATGTATGCACTGAGAATGAAACAGACTCTTGTGATGTATGTGTATGTCTGTAAGGGGTAATCTGCAAATATTTTCAGTGCATGTCTAATGTCTTTCTAATAATAATAATTCTCTTGCACTGGTCTTTCACTTAACTAAGTAGAATTGTAAAACATATTACTCCATGGGACATACATGAGGGCATCCATGGTATATTTTCTATTTTGCAAGTGGTCCTTGGTTGAGAAAAAAAAGAATAGATACACTTATACAGTCTGAAGCAATTAAATACAACAATTTTGCCTTAAATTCAACCTTTACAAAGTCTATAATATTACATTAACATATTTTATATCCATGGGTAGTTAATATTGTGGTTCACTGGTATAAAATTTGTTTAATATGAGGCAGATAAACTATTACATAAAACTAAGCACAAACTACACTACTGTTTTTTCAATATTTTATTGGTTTAATTAAGAGATCATATTCTTGTCATAAAAATGTGGTTTGTCTGTAGGCAAATAAACACATTTAACATGGCAGAAGAAAATCAGAGCATGCATTAGGCAAGAAAAACTACAAAGCAGCAAAAGAACAGAGCAAATTCAAAACAGTTTTCAAACTGAGAGACAAGGTCAGGATGCACTCAGAATCGTCATGACATGCATTGTGCAACTCATTTCAAATATGAATGAATCCAACAGCAGAATGTCTGATACCTTAAAATATTCTATAAAATACAGCAGATATCTTGTTTCTCAATTCAAACATCCATTTTGACATTATACCTACATAGAATGTGCATGTTGTTAAGTTGATGGCATTGATAGAACACATTTAAAGTCAGGCATGTAGACAAATCAGCATCAGATGCACATAAAAAAAGAAAATGGACTAAATCGAAACTGCAAACAAACCTCATTCTCCCCACTCTCCATCCATCCAAGCACATCAGGAGTTAAAAAAAAAAGGAAAATAACATTTTTAATTATGTATAAGCGCATTTTCATTAAGTTACTAATCTCAGAATGTTAATGTTCCGACACAGAATAAGAAATCTTCATGAATAAATAAGGACATAAGAGAAAAATATAATAACAGCCGATACAGAAACACAGCTGATGTCTACTATGCTCCGTTTGGTGAACGCAACAGAGTGAGTGTCCACTGCTTGAATGAGGTCACATTAAGAAGATGGGAAAAGAAAATATCACCATGGGACTTCAGTGCATTACTGGCTGGTCTTCAACTGTACTCAGACATACAGAGAGGCTGGAGCACAGACTGTTAAAGTTGACATTCAAAAAACAGTTCCTTCCGTTGATGGCAATGTCTGTCCCCATCAGAGTTTAAGTCACATCCTAAATGGCAGAAAAATAAAACATAAAAGAAGACAGGAATTTTATGCGGCGTAATCAGACCCCCGTGGGGGCGAGACGGCTGATGAAGGCGATACTGCTGAGGCACATCCTTCTGAAGAAGACGGGGCAGGCGGGCTTCATGATGAAGTGCTCCAGGAGAATCCGCAGCTCTGTGAACAAGGTGCTGAAGAGGAAACACATTTGTTTAATATTCAACTCTCAGACAGGGCAGAATACCAGACCACTGTGTTACATCGGATTATATTACTCTGCAATCTAACATTTGTTAATTTCTAATCAAATTATTTTGGTTTTCAGTGGGTCATGCCACTTTCAGTCAAAATTTCTGGCTGACAGCAAATCAAATTAAAATAATCAACAGGGCAAAAAGTTAGAAGCGTCTAAGGTTGTCCAACTCATTTTTTTTAATCACTGTATGTCTTTTTCAGTTGTCCTGTATCAGCTTACACGAATTTCACCCGTAGAACTTAACATCTCTGATTTACTTGTACGTTATGAAGCACCAAGACCCCTCAGATCATCTGGACCAGGTTTACTCAGTGTTCCCAGGATCAGAACCAAACAAGGTGAAGCAGCCTTTAGTTTCTATGCTCCCCGCCTGTGGAACAAACTTCCAGAACACCTGAGGTCAGCTGAAACTGTCGGCTCATTTAAATCAGGGCTTAAAACATTACTGTTTACTGCAGTTTACCAGTGAAGTGGATATGTTACATATTTTTAGGATAATCTGTAGCTATTGTTTTTATATTTGTCTGCTGTTGCTTTTGTTTTATGTTTGCTTCTTTCTTTAAATGCATTTTCTGTAATGTTTTAAACTATTTATTGTCCTGCTTTTAGCTTTTGTTCTTAATGATCTCAAATGCAATTTTAATGTTCTTTTAATGTTTTTATTTTAACGAATTTTCAAGTTCCGTAAAGCACCTTGAATTGCCTTGTGTATAAATAGTGCTATATAAATAAAATTGCCTTGCCTTGCCTTGCCTTTAGATTTAGGGCTTTTCTTCATCATCTGTGATGTGAAAACATTAGATTTTCACACAGTAAGATAAAGTTTGTGTGCGTCAGTTGCGTGTCATTTGACAGCACACTGTCTGGGAGCGTCTCTCCCCAGGCTGCAGCCTCTGTCTGGCGCCACCTGCTCTGCACATTCTGTTCCTTCACAGAGTGAAAGAAGGGTTTATTTCCACTAAACCAGAGCTGATTATTGAAAATAAAACAGAAATTAACTGTCCAACACACTGACAAAAAATGGATCAGGGTATGACCTGATGAAGATTCAGTTGAGTCAAAATCTTTGGCATATCCATGAATTAATACATTTTAAAATGAATTATCAGAGAGCTTCAGATTATTCCAGACTGCCATTAATTTCTAAATTGCCAGTCAGTATCTGTTTCATCAAATCTTTGGCTCATCGTTGAAAAGTTTTTTCCATCTTCTGCATTGCAACTACTACTTCAGTAACCCTGCGAAGCACTCAGTACTTTTCTTCAGAGTAGACACCAAGACGGTTTTGATTTGCTTCATTTCGTTTGTTAATTTTGAATGAAGCTGAAGATGTTGAAATTAAAGTTTTGATAATGTAGTCTAGTTGCTGGGAGCAATAAAAGAGCTGTTTCTGGTTACACAATTTGCGTCTTGCTCTTTAAAAAAGAAAAAAAGGTCTCAACAATCCTTTAACGTTGACAGATACTTCTAATAACAATCTGAGCCTGTAAGTAGCAAAAACAAGCATCACCTGCCCTGCATGCTCTGTGGTGCAGTGAGCTGAGGTGGCTGACAGCACATTACTCAATTTCATCACAATTCTCTGCTCCCATCTCATCTCAGTTTGGTGGTTTGCGGAGATTTTGAGACTTAGTTTGTAAAGTTTACTGCCTGCCATGCTGTTCCTTTACGTTATGTACAACGTCGCAGCTAAAACACAAGAGCTGAAACTTGTTTACCACTTGTTTCATCCTGTTTTTTAATAATTGCTCCAGCTAATATAAAAATAGATTTGATTCCCCTTATTTCTAATTCCTCATTGAAGTGTTCCCCCTTTGCATTTTTGTATGATTCTATCTGTTTTATCCTTTTACCCTGTTATTGTAATGCACACTGACTGACAAAAAACACAAAACACAGCCACTCAACTTAGAGATGTCAGTTGACTGAAGGGCCTCTAACTAATTATTAATTTCTTTAACTTTCAGGTAACAGCCCAAGTTGCTTGTTGGTTGTACCTATTCACACTTCATGTCAGTTATGCCATTTCTAGCCCAATTTTCTAAACTACTGTCATTTTTTGTTCTTTTTGGAGTTCTGGAGTTCTTTTTTGTACTCCAGACTGCTCTGCAGCTGCTTTATTATTCAACAATGTTTCACTATGCTGAAAAACAGTATGTTAATATGCTTCTGCTCTTATATACAACACACAGTATGTGCCAGAGCCCAAGCAATACTGGATTCAACAACTGAGAAATAAGCAGTGCTCTCTCATGGACAAACCAAGTAATTGCAACATTGTTTCTGAATTACCTCACATACATACATCTGTCATTTCTGTACTGAAATTCCTTGTAGGGCTGTGCGGTATACACGGTATGACGGTAGAAACGGTATAAATTTGGTCACGGTAGAGGTTTGCGCTCTCCTGTCATACCGTCGATGATGTCATCGCACCTGCCTCTGTGTGAAAATGGCCACAAGCACAGTAATGGCGAAGAACGAGGGGCTGGTAAAAAAACGGTGCTACATCCGTGATTTGGACGTGGTTCAGGTTTAAAAAGTCGGATGTTGAGCAGAAAATGTCATCTGCAAGATGTGTGGAGTAACTGAGACCGCCAACAAAGACCCAGACGCCGCCCTATACGGACCCGGACCTATAACCAATAAATTATTAAGAGATCTAATTAGGGCTGAACGATTTTAGGAAAAGATCTAATTGCGATTTTTCTGGCAGATATTGCGATTTCAATTCGATTCACGATTTTTTCTTCAAATCAAGCTTCAGTGCAATATTCACAATGTATAATAACATTTACAATCATTATTAATTATTCAAACTAGGTATTTGTGAGGGCTTAAAGAAAAATAACATTAAGAGAAAAACTACTGACTATACCGAAGACAATTCACAAACATCATCACATTAAATCCGTATAAATAAATAAATTAATAAACAAACACACACACACACACACACACACACACACACACACACACACACAGGTCTGGTCCATTCATTAAGTTCCATATGACGTTTGCTGCATTGTCGGTTGTGATGCACGTCAGAGGAGTGCAACTACGAAGCGAGAAAAATGTGTTAGCGAGCTATGTTGAGTCTAAATCCAGGGTTTTCAGTGTCACGAAAGTGGCTCTCTTTTAACCTGCTAGATCACCATGGTAACTTATTCTAAACTCATAACCTGGTCGGGAGCAGGTTATGTTAAGAGTTTCAGATTAAATCGTCTATAAAACGCGCCATTCTTTAACTTATAATTGTCCTAACAAGGTTGTTTATGAGCGATATAGCTTTTAAACTGAGGGAAGACATTAAAAATGAAAAGCTGCTGAGCTATATGTTCGTAATATCACCGAACGAATCCATATAATGTAAAAATGAAACAGCGGCACAAACTGTCTGCATCGCGCTGTCATGGTAATCTCCGTTTGGTGATGCAGAGTCATTTTCCCGTTTTCTCCAGATCATATTAACACTTTAAATTTACATCGTATATAATCCACACAGTAAAATAATGATGAAGCAACTACAGACACTTTGAATACTTTTTACTGTTATCTGTTTTGTTTTGGTGATATTGCAGCTCAGATCACTGATTAGAAAATTCATCATCATTTATCACAGACAGTCTTAAATCAGTTACACTCATTTTACGTTCGTTTAGCCAAAAACTTAAGTGATCTCCACGTCTCTGTCATCATAGGACAGTGTCAGACAGACTTCATCATGTTTAAATCTGCTGTATGGAGTTTTATTGTTTAATGTGCAGTTTTCATGTTAGAATAAACGTCAGCATTAAGACCACATTTAGTCGATCAGTAATTTTCTGACATCATTCTTCTTCTCCTGCTTTATTTGCAGCAACAATGTTGCTTTTTGCCGTAATGTATTTAGTATACTTTCCACAGCTCATAATTATAATAACTTGATCATTTTGACTTAAGTGGCTCGCGATCGCTTCATTTCATGCGGAAGAAGAGTGAAATGACGCAACAAACGCCCCTTTTATGTGAGCACGCACAGAGTCTGAAGACGAAAGCCTGGATTAACAAAGTGAGTTGATAACCACCGTTGTGATACCCGTTATCTCTGCTTGCAGTTTTAGGCTTTGTCGATCCAGATCATACAAAGAAAGCCTGGCTGTGTTGAGCTTGCTTCGTAGTACAGCCCTCAGGAGCACTGCAAAAAACCGCAGCTTTGGCGATCACGTGATCGCGTTGTCTGAAATTGCAATTTCGATCAGAAAACGATAAATCGTTCAGCCCTAGATTTAATTTTATTATGGGACGCTTCTATTTTAACTGGCGCAACTTTTCTAGTCTTTCCGGCGCTGGTTTATCTGATCAGGAAATACACAGACCAACAGCAGAGATGCTGCGTGTGGAGGAGACTGTTGTTAATGATGTTTTTTTTTTTCAGATTTTTACAGGATTACAGAACCTTTTCACTGTTTTTGCCATTTGCCTTATAGAAAACCTCTCTTACTTGAAGTACTGTTTACAGTATCTGTTTACTGTTTACTTTATTTTTGTAAGGATTTTTGTACTTCTGAGGCACTATCCTTACTTCTGTTGATCTTCTGCACAATAAATGCTCAAAAAGTTACATTATATCTTTGTTTTTTTTTTGCTGTTGTTGTTTTTTAAATCAATTTAGTTTTGCTAAGGGACTACAAAACCCATTCAGAAACACTTCCATTCTAAGTTTTACACCGCAACATTTATACCGCGATAAATACCGTTACCGAGAAGGGATTCAATTTATACCGTGATATGAATTTTGGGTCATACCGCCCAGCCCTAATTCCTTGTATTAAACTTTTGATCAATATACGCTGATACTGCTATACTTTGTCTGAGATGAGCTAGTGTTGGCCGATATTATCAGTCCAGCTGAATAATCAGCTCCAATGCATGCAGGGTACAGACATTTCCATGGCTCTGAACATGCCATACTTTTTAGTGTTTCCATTTTATTTTGGTTTGTGCAATAATAACTACCGTGTTGTTATAATTTATGGGAATACAGGTGCTGTATAACAATATTATATTATTTGACTTCTTACCGGCAGTATGGGTTTCTTCTGGATGTGTAGCGGAGAGTGAGGAATCTGTAGTAAATGAAAGGCAGCAGCAAACTCCCCTGGCCACTGTCAAAAAGACATGATATGAATAAGTCAAAACCAACTGTATAAAATTATTCAATCTTTAAATAATTAGCAATAAACTTCATTTGTTCAGCACATTTCAAAACATTGTTAATATTAATCTCAACTGTATTAGCAAGCAAAAGGAGCACCTATAATCTCATGCAATACAATACAGTGACTATCTGGCTCTACTTCTGTGTGTCACTTTGAAAATTTGCATATATAAAATAATGTGCATCAGATGACTACTGACACCAACACTCACGGGTAGTTGAGATGTAATTCAGTAAAACTGATTTATGTTGACAAGTATGGTTGCCTTCTGTGTAATAAAACTATTATAAAACTTTCTGAGAACAGATTCAGTGTATAAAATGTAATAATGTGTAAAATATTATAATAAGGAATTGCACTGTTTCTACACACTAACAATGAAAACAAAACACTTCAGAGAGTCATGTGCACTTACCTGAAGAGCATGAA
This sequence comes from Lutjanus erythropterus, assembly GCF_056507025.1. NCBI lineage: Eukaryota > Metazoa > Chordata > Actinopteri > Lutjaniformes > Lutjanidae > Lutjanus > Lutjanus erythropterus. The sequence goes on along the minus strand of NC_139321.1, from coordinate 35,418,557 downwards.
CACAGTGGCTGGCATCAGGAAGATCTCGTTGCAGGCGATGAACTTCAGGATGTTCTGCTGGTTGGTTGTAAGTTTGTCCAGGAGGTTTCTGATGAACATCAGACTGCTGGGGCCCATAGACTGCAAAGAAAAACAAAAGTAGCACAATTGAAGCAAAAACATCATCAGTCATCAGTTTGATTCAATTTAAAGGTTAAATTTGGGTCTCTGAGCAGTGGCTTGTTGACTGAGTAGATCATTAAAGCACCATTTGGCTGGTGGCAATTTTCCACCTTAATCGATGTTCAGCAAAATACTTTGTCATACATTTTTAACCAACAGCATTAAAAGTCACAGCGAATGAATGCTGCCTTCTACTCACATCAAGGACTTTCTTTGTGTAGGTAGTTGCATGAAGCAGAGAGAAGAGGAAGACTGGAAAGATGCTCACTGGACACAAACGTTAAGGATCAACATAAAAAAAGCAGGTAATGATAAATAATACAATTAACTGCAATTATTAGGGCCGCATAATAGCAAATTATGAGACATGATTATAATTTTGATGATTAAAATTATGGGATTTGATAATGCTGAGGAATGTGTGATATGCTGAATCCTCTTGAAAGCCCAGTGCAACACACTGTGCTATTTATTTGATAGATCAGATGCTACCAAAAAAAAAAACAGGATGGTAACCAATGTCATACTGGTTTGCCGAGTTAAGTTAATATTATTAGTGCTAGTAGAAGATCAGTTGAACCCGCAGCCACTGCTGAGGACTAACAGCCTCGGTTCATGCAGATGAGTAACATCTCAAATGCCACAGAAAGCTGGCGTTATCCATTAATAACAGAGATGCACCAACTGCAATATTCTTGGCCAATTCTAGTTTACATTTATTTAAAAGTCTGATGTGCTGATTCAAATTTGGCCCATTCAAATTTTCCTTCTTAGAACTTAAACTGACAGCATACACAAACATTTTTTTAACTTTTCTTTTGCAACTTTTCTTTCCTCGTCCACTTTTGCTTTCTTGACTTTCCTGCTCCACCTTTTCCCAACCTTTCTTCTCCCCACTTCTCTCCTCCTATATTTTCTAATCTTCTTTCGCTAGCTCTTCTTTATCCTGTTCTAGGAGTCTATCCTCCCTCCCAATATCGACAACATGCTAGAATGTGTGCGGCTGTGACCACCACTGTTAAACATGACTGTGACGTTACTGTGTCACCCATGGATGTAAAGAATTGCATGCAAAGAATTGGACAGTGATTGCCCATCATTGGTCCATCATTAATCAACAGAATATTGAATAGTTTTACCTACTGATATTTCTTGTGCTGACTGGATTGCAACGTTTAATCTACTAGACCACTAATAGAGCACTTTCTTATTTTAAGCTGGGGTATGTCTGTAACACCATAATGATAAATAGAATTACTCCTGCAATTTAGACACTGTACTTTGGCATACTGTGAATTTGATAAGATTTTGCATTAATTGTCCAGCCCTATTAAGCAGTACTTCTTTATTATTTTGAAATTTTAAATAAAGATAATAAACATGCACTCCTAATAGACACTTTTAACAACAATGCTATCCATTTTTCTGCATGTTTGAAGGTGAAAGGATACTTGTGATGGGGTAGGAGTTGACCAGGATGAGTGAGTACAGCAGGTAATGGCAGCTATCCTCCTGAAGAGCCTGGGCCAGGAAAGCTCTGCTCAACTGAAAGCGTGGAAGCCTTTGGTGCAAGCGAAGGGCACTGGTGAGGGCGTTCGCTAACAACGCTCGCTGATAGAAATTAGCTGCTGCATAGGGTCTGAAATACACAAGCAATCACAAATATTCTGACATCTATTCAGGCCGGGAGAAAGGAGAATAGGGTGAAAGTAGTGTTTTGCTGTTACTGAAACAACTCACCCCAAAATTGGTAGTATAAACATTACAGAGCAGTAGACGGTGAAGAGTCGAGAAAGCCACATTGCAGTTTCCAGCTTGTTGCTCATTAAAAATTGCTGTGGAAGAAATAAAAAAAATACATTCAGGATTTTTGAGCACATAAGTGTTAAACCTGCTCCATCACTTACGATATAACATTACAAGTGTTGGTACACCTTGTTAGCTGGTATGATTTACTGTTTTAGCATCTGGGAATCTGAAATGACAGGACGGGTTTTCTGTTCTTATGTGTACTGAAAACTGATTTGGTCAAAGGCTCAGACCTTTATCCATGTTCTCTCAACAGTCAACATAAAACAGCCAAACTAAAAAACAACTTAATTCAATCTGGCAGTTAATTTTATCGTCTTCCCATCAAAAGTCAGGAAACAAGATTCAGCTGTAGCTCATGAAAGAATCTGGTCTTTCAGCTGACTTCGCCTGAGTAAGGCCATCTCTATATTTCAAACAGGTTCTACATAAACTGAGTTGTTTGGATACAGTTTGAAGGAGGAAGAAAGGTGACAAAATGTGCCATTATCCCAAAATCTAAAAATCAAATCAATTAGCACTGCAACTGATGATAATTTTATTAATCACTTATTCGGGTCTAAAAGTATTAGAAAATTGTGAAAAATGTCCATCCTGTGTTCCCTGTATCCAAGGTGATATCTTCAAATGTCTTGTTTTGTCAGACCAAGAGTCCGACACACAAACACACACACTACTCACCTAAAAGAAGATGAACCCCTGAATTTTTACCAGTCATTCACAAAATTGATGAAGTGATTATCAAAATTGTTGCCATTTATGCTCTGTTGTTCAACTAGCTCTAAAATAATTACCCCAGGAATAACAATAATTGTGCTACACTGATGAAAAACATGAGACTTTTCTTAAAAATTCCAAATAAGGTCAGCCTGTGTATTTGTAAACAGTGGACACAATCAAAAGGAATACAGGCACAAAATAAAGCAATCTCGTACTATTGCTCTGAAATATATACCATCTTTCAGAAACTCATAGTGTTTAACTTGTGATGAAACTGTTTAAATTAACTTGTAAACACTGAAGTCTCTATAAAGTTTGGAAAGTTCTGGTAAAAATATTGTCACACCACCAGGGGCTAGTGTTCCTTGTAACAACTATTTATTTATGTGCAGTAGAATCAGTAAAGTGCGCCTTTCAAGGTGAGAAACATTTGGAAGATGTAACAGTAGGTCAAACACTCAACTTACCACAGGTCCTAGCTGGGGAGGAGGACTTTGTTGGTTTGTGTCAGCCATCTTTGGGAGTGTAGGTTGCTCTGTTGGGAACAAGTCAGACACATCATGAAGCAATACTGACTAGTCATACCAACAGGAGACAGGACTTACTGCTTGTCAGATGCACTGTTGGAGCTGTATTAATAAAATTCACTTGACTTCACCTGAAAGTGACTGTTGTTTGATAAACAGTCCAAATCCCAAAGATATCCAACTAACTACAGTATATAACTCCTTCCTTTATGAGTGCGTATCAATGTCAAAACTCTACACACAAGCCAAACAAAACAACCATCTGCTGTGTCAAAATTAAACTCTGCAATCAAATCTTGCAATCAATCAAAATGGCATATTTGTCAGAAAAACAATACAAACATGCACCAGTTGCTACTTAAATAATCATACACGCTAGCTTTCCAATATTCCGAATTGACAGCTTTTAATGATAAACTTTTATTGCTATTGGTTTAGAAATTAATTAGTGGCTTCACTGAAACTGTTCATCTCAATAAACCAACCTTTAAGGGGAAAATCCATATAGGAACTAACGAACTATTGCATCTCTGATTTGCTCTAGCCGAAGAGGAAGCTGCACCTTAGCCACGCTAGCACGCCTAACCTCCGCTAGTATGGCTACAATAACTTCTTCATAAAATTAAGGACAGATGCAAATGTAAACACTGACGCGTTACTACTGCTCAGAATGGATAACAACAGACCAGCGTGTATAAAGAATCGGAAAACACTACCGTCGGTGGTTTATTAATGCTAACATGACGCTAGCTAACGTTAGTGGCAGGTGGGTCTAGAATATTCTCAGTTACCATCGTTACTAGCATGTGAGCTAAAGCCTCCACAAACGTTAGCTACCCGCTAGCTCGTGAATTTACGTTACCCTGGTTACGCTGGCTAATTTCGTGATGTTTAGAGGAGCTTGAACAGAATGAATACTCCTGGTTGACCATATATGTATATCTTAGTAATAAAGTATATAACTTACCAGTGTTACAGCGTCGATATTTCACGTTGCTTGCTAGGTTTGAAGTGACAGGCTCAGAACCCAACTGAAGTAAATGATCAGCTGACCTTCCGAAGCGAGGAGGCACGTAACTCTCGCGGTATTTCAGAATAATAGTTCCTGGATCACGGGCAACACTTCCCTCTAGTGGCAAAATTACAAACACCCATGAAATACAACAAGGCTGCAGAAGTCCTTGCCATATGAGTACAACTACTACTAATAATAATACTAATACTACTACTTCTTCGTCTATTTCTTCTTCTTATTACTATTATAGTAGTAGTTGTTGTACTATATATTCTATTATAAGTCCATGGGCCGCGCAAAACGGGTTAGCAACTTGGGGCAACAACATTAAAAATAAACATAAATATGTAACAAAAAACAAACAAACAAACAAAAAAAGGACGAAAAGAAAAGAAAGAGAAAAAAAACAAAGAAAGAAACAACCTGAAGAAATGATAAAGAAATAAAATGAATTTTAAAAACACTGGAAGCACAAAATGTAGATTAAAAATCTAACTACACACCTTACAAGTAACACATACCTTTACAGTCTTTCAAGCTTTCTTGTTGTTACAGGTTTTAATGGATTGTAAATATAGTTGGAAAACTTAAAAAAAACAGAGGTAGAGAAAGGAGAAAAAAAAAGACATTTGGTTTGAAAATTTGCGTTCATTTTCTGACATAATGAAAGAAACTAAAATAGTGGAAATTCTTGGTATCAACAGTTCATTATTAAATCAAAAACATCTTTTCATTGATTTTTGAGTACGGGCAATGCCAAAAAATAAGCACAATAAAGCTCTCTAATCTTATTAGTTATAAAACTTTAATGAGGCAGTAACCAAATTTATTCAACAAATATTCTCAGTTAATTCAATGAGTAATTACATAAGACTTTGTATCACTCTGAAAAAAGAGAGTCAAGGGTTCTGTTATTATTCCTATAGGATGATGAGAAACAAATCCTCCCACAAGGGATGTCAAGAAGTTTAACCAAAGATATGAAACAGCTTTACACAGAATCACAGAACCATCAGGAGTAGACCCCATTACAAGAGCAAAGTCTTTAACAGTGACAGAAAAATTTAAATGAGAAACAAATTTATCATATTTCATAAGGTAATCTTCTGGGGTAATCAGTTGACTTACATCACCACTGTTCCAAATATGATGTTATTATTATGAGAAATATTTGCAAATTAAATTCAATGCCAGCTGTAACGCAAGTGTTTGACCACTGGGTGGCGCCAAAGCACCGTCTTAATGTTTTTAGTGATGTTAACGTTGACACGGCCACCTTCCCAACCTTTATTTAACATGTTATTTATACAACACATTGTTCGACTTCAGGTAACAAAAAGGCAGCATAATTTCAAACACATGTAACAATAGAGCCTAAATCAAAACACTGAAACAAGCAAAACCCAAACAGAAATTGTAAATGATGAAACAAATAATTATAAAAAAAAAAAATTAAATTGACTCCAAAGGGTATTAAAATAAAATCTAATTCAAGTAAACCTCAAGGCACTTCTATTCGTTTCTAAAAAAAATTTCAAAGATTGAGAGAAAAGGTAGGTCTTAAAAATGTATGTAATTAATTTATGTATTTTGGTAGCAAATTAAATCTTGAATTATGGGCAAAGAAATGTGCTTAGTGAAGTCACTGTGACTTTGACCCTTTGATCACCAAAGTCTAATCAGTTCATCTGTGAGTCCAAGTGAACAACTTCATGCAAAGTTTGAAAAGCCTGAAAATACAATGCCTCCAGCCATGAAAAACATAAAGGAAGAAAGGTCGTAAAAAAGTTTTTCAAGAATTTTGTGGCATTTGGAGCAGTGATGGTCAACTTGTGGTCCACGGGCTAAATCTGGCCCTTGATTGGATGGCCCTGTGACCATTTCTTAAATTCACACTATTTTTCTCAGGAAGGAGGGACAGATATGAAATAAATGAAGCTGTTAGGAACAGAAAAGGTTGATCTTTGTTTGAACAAACAAAATAAGTGCCGGGGAAACTGCTTCTAGCTACTGCACTCCAGGACTGTTCAACACCCTGCAGTCACATCAGACACGCAAACTCGTTTTCAAAAATCAGCTCAAGGCCGACTAAATGAGGCAGGCAGCTTTGTTTCACTGTTATTTTTACTCCTTGCATCTCTGCTTTTGTTAGATCTTTCATTCTATTTAGTAGAATTTATTTTTAGTTTTTTTTTCTTGTGTGCCTTGTTTTGAATAACATACTGCTGCTTTAATTTTACAATATGAATTACTTTATTTTTCTTTCATATTATTTTGTTTTGTTTTTAATGCCACATTGTAAAGCACTTTCACTTGCATGTTATGCATGAAAGGTGGTAATAAAAGTAGTAATTATTAATATTATACTTGTTGTTCTTCTTATAAATAAGTGTCCTCTGTGTGTATGATATCTAAATTCTGTCTTCTGGTCTGATTAGAAAACATCTTCAGGGTTTCAGAAAGGTCACCCTTAGCTATTGATCTAATGTGCCGGATAGATAGTGGAATGAGTCAGAAAATCAAAACTGTAAAAAAGAAAAGTCTCATACCTGATTTTGTACATTACATTAGGTTCATTACAAATATATACTTGTGATCAGCCACATTGTGCTTAAATAAATAATAAGAAATACTATAATCTGCTTTTTTTCCCATTTGATGCATTGTTAAGGATTAAGCTACTCATCAGTTTATAAAATAGGTCAGGTGAGCTCCACCAGTTACACTAACAAAGTTATGCTTAAAAAATATAATATTTTAACTATTAATATTTTTAGGGCATTATGTATATTGAGTACAAAACAAATAGTTCCAAGTCAAAATATAAATATCTGCTCTGGACACGGATGCCTGTTGTTACTCTTTTTGTTTTCCCTGCGGATCAGAAGTTTCTCATTTCTCATATCTGAGAATTAAAGATTTGTGACAAATTAAAGGAAGAAAGTGTCTTGAGTTTAGTGTTTTGGCCACTACGAGCCTCCAAAGAAGCTCCAGTGACGCTTCTTAGAGATTCTCCAAGTCAGTGACCTGTGATAAACACCTCACATGGCTGGTTGGTTGGGTTAAGATCTTGTGATTGTAAATGCTTTAACATGTGATTCATATTATTTTCATCTTCATCAAACCATTTAGCCCCACCCTCTTTCCCTCTGTGGAGGAGGAGGTAATGAAGGACTGGCTGTCTCTCTTGAAGAGGAGGGAGTGTTGGAGGACTGAAGGGAGAGTTTGCCTTCTGGGGAGGAGGAGGTGCTGGAGGACACAGGGGAGGTTTTCCACACCTGACAAAGACCCAGATTAGTAGACTGAGTCTTTACTGTAGCAGCCCAAGTTTGATCAGAGCGATCTGCTACTATATGTTAAATGATGATCTGCCACCATCTGTTCAGGTCATTTGCCCCTTGGTGGCCCTGCAAGGTTCTTAGCTTAAGGGCTGAAGGCTTGATCACCTAATATACTTTTAGGACTATGTTAGGCTGAGTCCTCGCTGTTGCAACCCAAGTTTGATTAGAGCCTGGGGTCGTTGCTGCATGTTATCCCCTGTCACTGTTGGTGGTGGTGGTGGGGGGGGGGGGGGGGGGGCGGCCTAGTTAGGCTGATCAGATAGGCTAGCCCAGGTTAGTTTAGTAAGGTTGAGTAAATTGGGGTCAAGTTTGGCTGTTAGGATATTTCATAGTTGCTAAGATCTTTTAAGATATTTTTAGGTCAGGTTAGGTTGTTAGGTTAGGATTGGTTAGAATAATGTGTAGTATTTTTCCTCAGTTTTGTTACATCTGGAATGTTTTCCTTGTGTGTATCTAAGCGGTTGCTCAGCTTGAATACCTGTGGTGCCTTCTTAAACAAGTTGAGAAAACTTGCTGCCGCCTACCTTCCCCTCTCCATTCCACTACTCTCTCTCTCTGTCTTTGCTTCTCTTCCAGCTCCTCCACCTGCTGTTGTGCTCCTCTTTTACAAACCCACAGCTGTCTCCTCCTGTAATACTAACTCCTCATCTTTAGCTCCTGCTGTAGGACACTGAGGCCTGAAACTAAAACATATGAAAGGTTAAGTCTGGTGTCCAGTTGTACAGATCCTGTTTGCATCATTTCTTATATTTTACAGAATAAATGTAACTAATGTGAATGAATGTGCTTATTTAAAACAACTATCAAACATTAAAATGTAGTAGACATAATTATAACCAGGTTTGGGGAGTAGTGCATTACATGTAATGGGATAATGTAATCAGGATACAAGAAAAGGTAACTGTATTCCATTAGTTACAGATTAAAAAGACGTAATCAGATGACAGATACATTTGGTAAAAATGTTGATTATTAGGAGTACAATTTTAAAACACTGTGTGCATACACAGTTATCAATTCATTATGATGGCCTGTAGTGAAAAATGTGTGAACATTTCTCAATGTTTTGTCTTTAAATCAATCAATCAATAAATAAACTGAACAAAGGAAGGAACAATGTCATGTAATTTTAATGTAAAAAAAAAAAGCCAAATTCTCAGAATTCATCTTCTTAAATGTGAATATTTTCTGCTCTCTTTACTTGTCTCTGATGGTAAACTGAATATTTTGAAGTTGTGGACAAAAAAAGACATTTGAGAACATCATCTTGAGTTCAGATTGATGGAGAAAATAATCAACTGATTAATAGATTATTAAAATAACTGTAAGTTGCAGCCCTAAAACACTCTATATTAGGCTAAACAATTTCACCAAATTTGATACAGAGGTTATTAAAAAGTAATATTTTGATACTTTTATTATGTTACTGCCTCTATTTTTGATAATCAGACTAGATTTTTAAAGTAATTTCCCCACCCTGATTATTAGCAATTAAAAGTGACTGTGTATCGTTAGGTAATGCATACTCCTCCTACAACATGTGGAACTTTATGCAAAAGAATCAAAATGAACTTTCTTACTATTAAGCAGAATGGACCACTCCTCCTTGTAGCTCCTGTTTGGGGGCTTTTATTGTGGCCTCCCTCTCAGACTTAAGCAACCAAGTGCAGAATCTTGTGAAGAGACTTCTTTCCTGTTTTTCTCCTCCATGTTCCTGACTATCTCAGTCTTTCTCCTCCCTCGTATTTGTTTCTCTTTCGTCTTTCTCCTGTCTTTTGCTTTAATTTTTCTCCTTCCTCAGCATGTCTTTCTTGTCTTTGGCCTGCCTTTCCCTCTCCTTTTTTTGCTTTTTCTTTTTCCTCCCTCTCCTGTCCTTTTCTCTTGTTTTTTTTGTCCTTTGCTCTTTCACCCTCCTGACATTCTCTGTCCTCCTCCTGTGCTTTTCTCTCCTCCTTAGGCTGTTTTTCCGCCTTCTTCCATTCCATTTTCATTCTTTCCCTCTTTCTTCTTCCTTTCTCTCTCCTTCTTCTCCCTCTTAAGTTTCTCTTTCTCCTCCTTCATATATCTTTCTAACTCCTCCTTCTCCCTCTTATCCTCTTTTTCATCTCCTTCTCCTGTCCTGTTCTCTCCTTCTTTTTCTTCTCCTTCTCTTGTCTTTTTCTCTTCTTCTTCTTCTCCTTCTCCTGTCGTTCTCTCTCCTTTTTCTCCCTCCTTCGCATCCCCCCACTTCTCCCATCTCTCTGCCTCCTTCCTTTCCGTTTTCTCTCTCTCTCTCCTCCATCTTCTGCATTGCTTTTTTTTCCTATTCCACTTCTCTTGTTGCCTCTCCTCCTCCTCCTATATTTTTCTCTCCTGTGCCATCCACTCCTTCCATTGTCTCTCCACCTACTCCTGCTTCTCTCTGTCCATCATCTCCTTCTCCCACCTCTCTCTTTTCAGTCTTTCATACTTTTCATTCCAAAGTTTGTCTCTATCCTCCATTCTCCTGGCCCATCGCTGGACAAATAATCGGGCCTGTCTCTTACTCTCTTTCTCATCCAGCTCTGGTGGTTTTGACTCTTCATCCTGCCGTTCTCTGCCCTCATCTTAAACAGAAGGAGAGTGAGAACTTTCAGGAGACTGATTTAAGTCCTGCCACACACCAAGGTGGACATCAACTGGAGACAAAGACATCTCAAGTTCCAGGTCACAGGAATCAGAGGAGATGCTTTCTGAAGGTGACTGATGTTTCTTCTTCCCTTTGCTTTTCCAGGTTGTAGAAGGCTCATCTCTGCAGAGATCAAAGGACTCTCACCCCTGCGTCTCTGCTGCCTCCTGGTGGTAGAAGGCTAGTTTTCTGCAGAAGGTGAAGGACTCTCACCGCTTCATCTTTACTGCATCCTGGTGGTAAGAGGCTTGTTGTCTTCAAAGGATGAAGGTCTCTCACCCCTCCATTTGTGTTCCTTCAAGATGGCTGAAGGGCCGGTATCTCCATAAGACAAAGGTCTCTCACCCCTTCGTCTCTGGGCCTTCACTACCATAGAAGGGCTGGTGTCGCCACAGAACAAAGGTCTCTCACCCCTTTGTCTGGGTTCCTTCATGATAATAGAAGGATTGGTGAGTCCACGAGACAAAAGTCTCTCACCCCTTCACCCGTGCTCCTCCCACATCCTGAAAGGGTCGATGTTACCACAAGACGAAGGTCCCTCACCCCTTCGTTGGGAAGGATGTGGTCTTCAGAAGATGGAGATCTCACACCCCTCCATTTATCTCTTGATAAAGACAGAGGTCTTGCAGGGGGCTTTGGTCCAGAAATGGAGCTAAACATTGTCTCTCTCTAGGCGTGTACCAACGGTGCTGATCTGCAGACACAAACACACAGTGGTTGGTCACAGGGAGGCAGACACACATAAATATTATGTCTGGTGTTGTTTGTCCTACCTCTGCTGAAATAAAAATAACTGATAAAAAAAACAAAACAAAAAAAAAACAGTGGTGATTTCACTGGTAATCATGTTATTCTTTCAAGAAGAACACTGAGCAAATTCTTTCTAACTTAAGTAATCATATTATCTGAGCTAAAATTCTACTAAAGATATCACTCCAAACCAGTGACAGGAAAAATGTTAAAGTCAGTATGAGAAATGTTATGCCCTTTGAAAAAAAAGGACTTGAAATACCATGAATTTAAAAAATTATGATTTTTAAATAAAGAAAATAATTTTACAATGTAGATGTAAAAAATCATAATAGGCCAATATAACCGTTTCTTATTATGTCATATTATTGTGTTTATACTAAGTTTGGAAGAGGAAAATAATTCCAAAACTATCAAATAAATATACAAAATGAAAATTACTAGAAATGCGTACATTTAATGTACTTTGGGTCACTGATGTACTTTTGTTTTAAGATGTTTACAATTCTGACTAAACCAAAAATTTGAAAATTGACATAACCACTTTCAGTAAGAAAAATCATAACAGAAAATGACTCTATGGTGACAGCATTGTTTTCCAAAACTGGTCTGTAACATGGCAAGAAAAAAACTATTTTGTTATCAGTAAACTGCACACAGAAATAATAGTAAGGGGAAGTCATATTTAGTGAAATGTCCATTATATAGTTTTTCATTTTCATTGCATCTGCAAATCAAACTGCAGATGGTCACAAGTGCAAAGACTGAAATAATTTCAGACGACATGAAATTTTCTCTAGTGCAAAGACAGACTCCAAATACAGTCCATTTTGCTCACATGCAATTTAGGCAACAAGTAAAGCAAAGTGTAGATGCTGAAAATTTGTTGTGCGACACAAAAAGTACATTTGCATCTCCTGATTATAGCAAAAAATGTACATTTGACTGTAATGGCATTTGGTATGTCACTAATTAAAAAAAAGCAATTTATTTGACTGAATAACTCAGGGAAAATAAATGAACTTCTCTGTCTCTCAATACAATACAGTTCTACTAAAGCAAAAAGTCAAATGAAAAAGTAGTTTTATCACAGATGAAAAATGGTCTTACCTCTCCAAAGGCTGCCTTGGGAATGAGGCCAGAGTTCTGTGTTCTGCAGATATGTTCATGAGATCACCATGATGTCACAGAACACAACAACAATATGCAAATTCAAGTTCTACTCTTATTTTTCTAAATAAACACTCATTCATTTATTCACTTCACACCCCTATATATGACACATTTCTAGAAAATTATTGTTTCTTTCTTTTTCATTATTGCATTAAATCAGACGTTATTATGCTGTTATCAACCAAAATTATGTTGTGACAGAATTCTACAGACAAGTGACACATTAAAGTAAAACACAACAAAGTTTTATGTCTTTAAGTACACTTGGCTTCCTTTAAGGGTTCCACATTTTGTGCATTTTCCTTAACCTGATAGTTTGGATAATTTATGAATCATTAATAATTAGTAAGATATAAAGCACTTTTTTCCTCCTAAATTTTCCCTATTTTTTTTCTAATTTTAAGCTTAATTTTAAGTTTCCTTATCCAATGAATGGCTCCACCAGACAAAACAATGTCAAATGAGGTGCAATTAATCTAGACAATTGATTAATTATCAGTTAATACATGTTTAATTAGTTATATTCTTATTTGGCAAATAATTGACTAATGATTGATCATTAACTTCCTATACGATCTGGCTCAGCAGATATCTGACTTATTTTGTTTCTTTATGTGAAAAGTTAGCTAACTAACTGCACTTTATTTTTTAAAGTCTGTATTGAGGCTGGGGGTGGGGGGGTGGGGTGGGGGCTCAACCACTGACCTAAGCATACCATTTATTTTTGAGGGCTGTAATCATGTAAGAAAACATGCAATGTGCATTTTACAATATAGGACCTTCTTATTATGGTGGAAATTTATGCATATTGTTTCTTCCCCACATGAAACATATTCCCATGGCTATGATAGCTACTTATGGAGCTGTTTTGTAAAAGACTGTAATTGCACCTGGTTGGTCTGGATGTCATTCAGTGCCGCCTTTCTGTTTTGATCGCTTCAATTAGTGACATATTCACATCAAGCAGCCTACAAACAGCGCTGGGTTGTGGAGAAATTACATGTTTACTTATATGTTGAATAATATGTTTTTCTGATGCACACCCACAGACTTGTTCTGGCTATGCTGGTACAGCAGAACAGATGTTTTCATATTAATTCAGCAAACATTACACAAAATTCAAATGATGGGACTAAGCCTGACATATGTATGGTAGCAGCTCATCTAGGAATCAGTGGAGATGAAACCGCAGACACATGCAGCAGCTGTGGCTGCATATCATCCCCCCACTTCAGCTAAAAAGCCCCCACATATGTTTTTAAAAAGGCTATGTTTTGGTCATAGTACTCAATGGCACATTATTTAAAGTAAAGAAAAACACAGAAGAGGAGACTGTAGAACATTTTCGTTTTACTTCACTGTACAAAATATGATGCTGAGAGAAGGGAACTTATACCTTAACCCTCCTATCATCCTCAAATATCACTAACACATTTTACCCTTGGGGTCAATCTGACTCCAGGGATATTTGCCTCCAGAAAGTGATTTACAGAAAATTGTTGACCAAGTTTTTGTGTCAGGCACTTTGTTTATTTGTTGAATACATAAATAACCCCTTGATAATGAAACCATGACCTGTCCTCTAGTGCCACCATCAGGCACTAAAGGATTAGAGGAAATTAATTAAAATTAATTTATCTTGAAAAGTTTTCATCCAAATCTTCTCAAATTTACTGACAACATTAATGACCACAAGAGTACGAACCCTATTGATTTTGGTGATGATGTGACCTTTCCTGCAGCGCCACCATCAGGTCAAATTTTCAGTTTTAGAGTTAATGTATCTTGATAATCTTTCATCCAAATCTATTCTAATTTGGGGTGCACATTCATGACTCTCACAGAATGAACCATATTTATTGATGTTGGTGACCCCCCATCCTCTCATAAACATATTTATTTACTTATTTTTATCTCCTTTTTTCGTAACATATTTGTGGTTAGTCACTATAAAGTCTCACTCACCCCTCCTCTTTTGTTATCCTTTTTTTTTGTTTATGATTTGTTTTGTTTTTGTTTTTTTGTCTTTTTTGGTTGGTTTTTTTTTTGTTTTTTTGGTGTGTGTGAGGGGGTTTACATGCTTGAAAATTCACCCATATATGAAACATAAAATCAAAGATCAGGGTGATGGCAAGGAGACCCTCCAACCTGAAAGAGTTGGAGCTCATCGCTAAAGCTGGATGGGCAAAAATACCACTGGAGACATGCAAAAAGCTGGTCAGCAATTATAGGAAACATTTGATTGCTGTAAGAGCCAATAAAGGCTTTTCTATTGATTATTGAGAAGGGTATGAATAATTTTGGACATGCCACTTTTTGTTCAAATGTAAATAAAAGCTGAGAAATAATTTTTTCCACAATGATGCCTGTTGTACATCATCTTATTATCTTTTGGGAGAAGCCTGTGTCATTTCCAGTCAAAAAAGAAAAACTCTGGTTGAATGAAAGTAACTTTAAGCAAAATTTGCCAGGGGTATGAATAATTTCGGGCTTGACTGTATGTATATTACATAGATAGATAGATAGATAGATAGATAGATAGATAGATAGATAGATAGATAGATAGATAGACAGATAGAGCTATCTCAGTTCTATCACCCAAACGTGTTTAAACCTAAACAGTACAACACACATCCTGGTGAGTAACCACACACATATGCAGTGTTTTTTGTTTTTTTTTAGAGATATTAAAAAATTGTAATCCTGCAAATAATCCTCATTTTAACTAAATGTATCTGTTATCTGATTCCATCTTATTTCTTGTAACTGTAATGTTTTACAGTTACCCTTTTTATATACTAATTACATGTATTCTGTTGCTCCCCACACCTGTTTATTTAGTACAGTTTTATGTTCAGTAGTGTGTCAAATACAGAGTCCTGTAGCTCAGTGAACTACACACTTGCAGGAGCCAACAGTGTTTATGTTGCATGTAGCACACATGAGAATGAAATGCTTTTTTTCTTCACTATTTAGCAGGGGGGGTCAAAGGTCACCCACGTTTGTTATTGTTCTCATTACATGAAATTGACAAGCTGTCACACACAGTGAAAATATTTGTAATTACTGTAATAACAATAGTGCTGCTGTAGTTTCGTGCATATATACATTTATTTACAGAACAACACAGCTTATAGTCAGATAGAGCTTCATCCTTCATCCTCCTCCTCCTCATTGGTGAACAGCAGGGGGTAATGAGGGGCAGTGTACTCAGCTATGTTGGGTAGTCCATACACCGCACAGCAGCTGGAGCAGGACATTTACCTGCGAGGAATGACTTAATCACTTCTGCTAACTCTGAAACAGAGAATGCTCCTTCCAAGGAGCGCTGGTTGCTCTTATTTAACTGTGCAGGCATGAAATCGGGTTTTAGTATAAAGAATCAGTACACACTAATAATTTTGAGCTAAATTCTCAAATATTAAAGAAATTTATATTAAGTTGCTCAAAATATTAAACTCTCACAATGTTATTAAAATGCTGAATAATAATAATAATAATAATAATAATAATAATAATAATAATAATAATAATAATTGCTCAGTCCTATCTGTGTGTAGATGTCTAGTGATTAAATATTTTACTAAAAAATAGCAACAGATTCACCTCTGCAGCCCCTTTTTCAGGTTTCTTTTTTAAGATAAGTTGAGAAACCACATAATGAATCCCTTAATTGAGATAATGAGGTCAGGAAGTGCAAGTTTTTCCCAAAATCATTGAGATTTTCCAAATAGTTCTCTGTCAAGGCCACAACAACACATACCATTTGTTTTGCTCATGTTAGATTTTAAATTGTCCGATGCAGAAAGGAAAATTGATCTGAGAAGTTTCATGATAAAGGTCAGAGATTGTTTACTTGTATCATGGCTCCTGCTGATGGAGAGTTTTCTAAGAAGATTACAGCTGCTGTAACTTTCTTGCTGATGCAACAAGCTCGGGCGAAAAATGCTGCTGCAAATCCTGTTCAATAAACTGTCAGATGGATTTGTTTCTACAGGTGAAATATTTCAAACTGCAGGTAAAAATGTGAACTTCAGAAGTTATTATTAAATCAAAGGTGTAGATCTAATCATTACGGTCACTGGCACGTAGGGCTGCACGATATTGGAAAAAACTGACATTGCGATTTTTTTGAACCCTGCGATATATATTGCGATATGAAAAAATACACGATTTTTTTTTTTTCGGATCGTATCACGGTTTTGAGTCACGGATCGGATCAGTTTTCGGATCAGCAAAAAAGAAAAAAGTGGTGGCATTAGGGTTAAATTATTTTTAAAATGCACTTGTCTTTGATCTTTGTCTGTCTGTAATTATCTGTAATGATCTGTGTCTTTGGTGATAGCATAGTTACATCAGTGAAAAAAGTTACGGTCTGGATTTCACTCAAGGCGATGTGATGGCTTTTAAATCAGTCGCTCTTCACAGAGATGAGCTGCACACAGCAGCATCTGTCTGTAATGAGATTTCAGGTATTATAACTTATACAAAAGTAACAGTGACAGTAAAAATGCTTTGCATTCGTCGTACTGAGCTGTGTGGTGCCGACGTAAATCGTCAAACAAATTAGTTGTGTTACCTCTCGTTGTGGCAACAGGTGCAAGGCACTGTCGACACAGAACACGTGTTTGGTCAATATCATTCCGAATATTCAATATGGTCAATATCATAGCCGAAATAATTCCAGATAACTAACGTTGCTTTTCTTTTTGGCACCAAGTCTTCGTGTGGCAAACTGATTAAGAACGATTGGTGGATCGCTGCGCGCAGTGTGTGTCAGGTACCCTTGAAATTAGATGAGAACACGTTTGCCTCCTACATCACAGGACCTGCGATGTGACTATTGTGCACACGTACATCGTGATGACGATGCTCAAACGATATTTCGTGCAGCTCTACTGGCACGGTCACAAGATACTCAGATATCTTTGGGCTTGTTTTGGTGGAGGAATTTTGGCACATTTTTTGTCTTGATCAAAATGTAATTTAGTGGTAAATTAGAGATAAATACAAAAAGTGTTCAATACAAACTCTGTATGCCAGGAAGGATTTCAGCACCATTTTGTCCCAGGTGTGCTTCACTGTAGATATTAGTTAGTTTTCTTACCTACTTGCTGTGTGGTATGTTTCCCTCTGCAGTAACATACTGTGCTGCAGGATTCTACCAGTAGGGTGGTGTTTTTCTGTAATGAAAGTGGATGCCAATAAACTGGAACCCTTTGAGCAAAACACTGTATGTCTGTATTTTGTCAATCATCTAACCCACTCTTACATGTGTTGTTTTTATGTTTTTTTTCTGTTGAGATATGACTTTCTTTTAAAAGCCTTCTTCTTAAACACACACTGCCCATAAACGATCTCTGTTATACAGTATTAAATCAGACATCTATATATTTATTGTGATATCAGACTGAATTGTCCACTGGACCCAGGCTACTATGTAATAACAATGACAATATGTAACTGTAGTTTCTTATTTATTTAATAATAAAATAAAATTTAAATCAAGAGATCACTTCAGTTCATTCAAAAAGTCAATTCAATAGCTACATGTACCACATCAATTGCAAATCAATTAATTTCTGTAACTACATCATCAATCATGAGCAAAAACATTACATTGACAAAATTCTTAACACCAGATTAGGCTTTCATGTTTTCTCTGTTTCTTCTTGCTGTAATTGCAATCCTGGAATGATTACACTTCTGTTGCCATTTCATATGAATCTGAAGAGCCTGAATCGCAGCTGTCGAACTCCTCATCTTCATCCTCATCCTCATCCTGGTCGAGCTCCTCATGACCACCATTTTCAGCCATCCTGAACAGACAAAACACAACATCAGTGGTGTGATACAAATTGTAAATACTCCAGACTAAATGTTGGGCAGCCTCCTGCTGCTGCCATAACATGTCTGATGTCCAGTGGCTCAGGTAGACTCTTGCTGTGAGAAATCTTGAAACCTTTCTCGGTTGTTTATCCGTCTGATGATACTAAGAAAAACAAATAATGTTCTCATATAAATATTACATTGTCATGGACAGTAAAGAAATGGGTGGTATATAGTAAATCTTAATGAAAACACACGTTGGAAGATGGCCAGCAGTGGATTCTGTGGAAGGATGTTTCTATAAAGAAAAAAGAAAAGTCAAACACTACCATCTTCTATCCTCAATCAGATGATCAGAAATATTACTCAGCTTGTAAATCTTCCACAAACTATAGAAGAAATTCATTGTAATCTCAGACATAACATCACTTTCTTCTCACCTCACTAGATCCAACAAGACGTGCTGTGCTATTTCCTGTTTTATTTTGGTAGTGTCTGGTCCTCCCTCGTGTGTCCTGTTTTTACTTCCTGTCTTTGTCTGTTTTCCCGCCTTTTGTGTTCAGTAATTTGTTTCACCTGTCTTTGACTGCCCTCACCTGTGTCTTGTTTTCCTCCCCCTCCCTAGTGTATTTAATCCTGTGTCTTGTCTCCATGTTGGTCCGTGTTTTCCTGTGTTGTTGGATTTATGGATTTTTGGTTTTCTTCCTCCCTGCCTGTTTTTGGACGCCCCCTCATCTCTCTTGTAAGTTTTGTGTTTGCTCTGCCATATTAAATATCTTTTGAACTCTACCCTCTGCCTCCCTTTGTCTGCATTTGGGTCCTCCACTTTGTCAAATTCTAACACGTGCACAGTCAAGAGTTCTTCATCTTCTGCCCCTCCAGTGTCGACAACCCCAGGCTTGAACAGCAGCACCAGTGTCAGCCCTACGACACATAAGCAGGGTTGGACATGTGGCAAGTGGCAAAAATGGCACACGTGCTGTAGCTGTTAATTGAAACGATGATTTCAATAGTACTCCATAAGATGACAGAGCTCTTTACGTGGCATAAAACCATTAAAAGCAGCTGCTGCAATATTAGAGAATCTTTTTAACAAATCAAGTTTGTTCCAGTTTGTCTTCAGTTGGTTTGGAAAGAGTGACATTTGGCTTATATAAGGACAATTTTCTGTCAGAAAAGGCTGTCTGATGGCAAGGTAAGGCTGTTAAAAATTGATAGTGATACTGATTTTTTTAGGTGGACCTTTTCTAGGTGGCTAAATTTATGTATGTAATATATGTTTTGTTGCTGATATATATATATATATATATATATATATATATATATATATATATATATATATATATATATATATATATATATATATTAGTTAGATTCCCGATCCACACTTCATAGTTGGTGGTAATGTTCCATAATGTTGTTTGCTATCCTATAAAGCACAAAGAAGAAGAAGAAGAACCCTACTTTTTTTTTTTTTTATGAGGAGGTATGTCTGTCTCTCATGGGTGGATGGTGAGTAGATAGGTCTCATGATTGTGTCCAAAACGCTGAAAATCAGGGTGTAACTTTAAGGAATGTCATTACCAAACACCTATTTTCTGCAATTAAGGAAACGTCTTAGGGTTTAATTGCAGAAAATTTAACTTTTGTGTTTATACACAAGCTAACCATGTGCTGACAAGCATCTCTGAGATCAACCAAGAATTACCTTAAATCGTGACTACTGAAACACTCACGACCAAAATACATGATGAGTTAAAGGGAACACTTAATCCTTTATTTGGGGAAAATAAACAAAATTTTAGTCCAGTTATGGGTTATGGGTATTTCAGTATGAACTCCATATCAGTTAAAATTCTGAAATGTGATATTTTTTGAATAGCAGCTGAAATAAAACACTTCTACCAGAACAGCCACAAATGAAACATGGGATGTTTTTTCCCCCAAAATAAAGTATATTAAGATGTTGTGTTTAGTTCAGTGTGTATTAAACTCATGGATCCTTAACTGTTAAATGATCAGCTTTACAACCCTTTGAAAAGAAAAACTGAATTAAAACAAAACAAAAAACAATCCAAACATTTTCCTTGAAAAATTTGCACATTATTTCATTTTTTGATTATTTCAGTAGTGGTAAATTTTGGGAGAGGAAAATTATTGCAAAACTATCTGAAATCATGAAATGAGAAATGTGCAATTACTAGAAATGTGTACCTTAGATGCTGTACACATTTATACATATACAATTTGCATTCATAAAAAAGTTAAAATACACAAGATAGTTACTGCTCTGGCTTTGAAATAAATTGTGTGGTGAATAGAATAAAAGGGTTTTTTTTTCTTTAGGTTTAAGCTTTTCCCCATGAAACTGGCAAGATTAAGCATCTCGAGTGAAAATAGTTTAATTTTGCATCAACTATGTTCTGTTTTTTATCTTACTAAAGAACATGTGGCCTACTTTCCAGTCAAATACAATAGAGAGCAATTCAAAGCTCAGTTTTGAACACCTTTGCCAAGTATGTCTGTTTGTTGGGTTTTTGATGACACCGTATTCTTTTATCCAAGCTGTAATAAACTTGAATTATCCTTAGTTATCATCATCAGCCAGGACGGATGCAATAATTCTTAAAGTATAATTTTGAGACATTGATGCAGTCTACACAGTATACTTCATGTAGAATTACTGTAATAAATCACACTAGTATGGAAACAAGTGAAATTTGGATTGTTGACACCATCACCTTTTTTACAGGTGTCATAGTTCACACATTGTCCCATTTTAAGTTGCTAGTCATGTTTCTTGCTGTGTAAGTATTGGATAAGCAGATAGGTGTAAAGAACCACCTACGTATAGTTTTCTGCGATATCTCTGTTCTGATCTAATAATTCCAAGGCTACAATGAAAGCAGACTCCACTTGGAAGCCCTGTTGCCTTTAATCTGTTCTAACTGCACCCTGCTTCTGTCACCAAAGAGAATCAGCAGAAAGAAAATCATTTTTCTCCTCCACAGCCCATCAACAAAAGCTTACATTTAGCTCATGTCTTTGTGCAATTTACTCATGGAGAGCGTGAATTAGCAATATATAGATGACAGAGGGTAGAAGAAAAAATAACATATCTACAGCTGGTCACAAAACGCCATGGCCACACTGAATGTCATGGTAATTATTCGATCTAGACAGTGAACTCATGAGACGTCTTTGCTCAGCAGCTCTGCCTCAGTTTAACTCATCTGGCAAATTGCTGTTGCTGACTGTCCCATGAAAAAAAAACCTGAAGAGGTCACTCAACAGAGTGCAGATCACCACCAGGCAACGGACGGTGAAGCACCTACTGCAATGTCATCACAACTGCCAGATGCAACCAGCTGAGATCTCCAACATTAATGTGACCCCTCCACATAAATACACAGACAGACCACGAGTAGATCAGTCCTGGTAGTGTGAGTACAATTTATCATGTAGTATTTTCTGTCACCTGTGATGTCAAACCTGGAGCAGAGGACCAGAGAGAAGTTATTTTGACAGATCAGACATTTTGCCCAATATCTATGATCTGATGTGTGAATCCTTAACATAACTGATGCAACTGTGTTTTCCTGTTATTGACACTTTGTTTCCTTTAAACTTATGATCAGAGTAGCAGGAGACTTAGAAAATGATGCATGTGAAAGCAGAAATCAGAGAAAAATAGCATTAAAATTCACCAGAATGCAGGACATACGCCTGACACTCAGAATTTCATCCCTGCTTGATTTGTGTTCCCACGCCTGAAGTCGCTGGCAAGGTGTCCCTTATTTTTCCACCTTGATATATTTATATCAATATCTATATTTATTGCCTGCCTGTACATATTTCTGCTCACAAGTCATGCATTCAGAAACGCAATTTAGATTTCCATCACCAACTGCTCAGAGCTGTACCTTCGTCTATTTATTATTTATATTCTTATTCTTTTTATTAGTACTATTCAACTCCACTTTTCTTACTAGCTTGGTTTGGCCTATGCTTTCATTTTTCATTGCTGTTGTTGCTGGGGATTAATAAAGATTTATCTTATCTTTTCTCATCTCATCTTATCTTATCTTATCTTTCAGTAGTGATGTCAATGCCTGATTCATGGTATTCACTGTCTCTGATTGCTGCCTATTTGTTTCCTTTCAGAAATAACATGACAGATGACTCTTTCCAACACTGAATTTCACAATGAACACAGTCAGAGTGAACAGCAGATGGCATCCTGCAACCCCCTGGGGGTCCCGCCTGCTAATAAGGTCTGTTGTGTTTGACAAGACATCTTTTAATCCTTGTAACATGTTGACTTTTGGACAGTTTCTCCATTTTTGAACACCGTCTAGCCTGAATGATTAGGGGAGAAAGTTTTCACAATCTGCTCAAAGCCATACATCCAAACAAGTCAGATATGGCATTGATTCCTCAAACTGAGGATTCTCTCCAAAAATGACAAGCTTGGTGTTGTTTATCAGAGGTCAATCTCCCCTCTCACAGTGTCACAGATATAGACTTTTGCTTCCTGTATGAGAAATGGCCAGTAATCCATCCCCACAGCAATAGCAATCATATCCACTCATGTCTGTAACTGTACGGATTGTTTACCTCAAGTCAAACCTCCAATCTTCTTATAATGAGCCACACAGACATCCATTTCTCCAGATCAGCAGCAATTTACTGGTAATACCATCACTACAAAGGGCTGCCCACAATCAGACACCCACCTGAGGGCATTTTGTAGTTGAACATTGCCCAGACAGAACATTGCAGAGGTGTGGACTTGAGTCATATGACTTGGACTCGAGTCTACATTTTATAGTTCTTCTAGTTTTAATGAAAAATGCAATGCAAAGACAATGATATGCTTTCCTCAGTACACCAGTCATCACTTCAACAACCGCCATATTGTGACATGCAGACATGGTCCAGACCTCACATGTGATACTAGCCGAATAAATGTTGTCTTTTTTTAAAATGGAAACTTTTTTGTCTTAAGGGTGTATTAAAATGCTTATTTTAATAATTAAAAATAAAAATTAAGAAAATATATATTCTCCCAGTCATTTAAGGTGGGTCAGTTGTAGAAGTGGGTGGGCCCAGGCCTGTTAGGCCCACCCATAACGCCATGCCTGATGGATGGATGGATAGATGCATAAATAAATGAATGAATGAATAAATGAATTAAAACACTGTTCCATTGCTAAAATAAAAAAAAATGATCACAAATAAGTGTTAACTGTTTATTCAGGTACAAATGCTCTGTAATCATGGTAATGGGGTCCTTTGACGAGAGGGTCCACACTCATTCCAGCCCAGCCCCCCCCCCCCAGCTAGGGGAAACACTGGCCATTTATATTTACGTGGGAAACAGGTCCTCATTCACGGAGGCCGCCATCTTGCGTCGCCATTTTTTCCATGGCTGTGCAGAGCGGATGCACTACAAAACGCCGCAGTGTAAATACGGAAGACGAAGAGGACAGACGAGGGCATTTGCTGGCTAACTATCTTGTTTTCTGAAGGCAGCCAGATAACATTTTAACCAGTGGATGAACATAGTTATTATTTACCACAAGAAAAAGCAGTGGATGGGAACCCTCATCCTCGAAGTAGCCAAAACATGAAGAAACCAAATGGAAGCGTGACAGGAGACGTCAGAAAACTACTGCTAACATCGGTGTGGTGTTTAGCAGATGGAAAAATCTCTGGGGGAAAAATGTTTTCACAGTGACACCGAAGTTGCCTCTTTTCTGCTGGACATGCAGTTCATCCTACACATGTAATTGTGCTTTATTATGAGATAGCTTTATGTAATCATATAACGAGGTTATGGCCATAACGCTAATTACTCACACAAATAACTATGTCTCCAGATAATAAGTATTTGTTACCATGACTGTAATCTTACTTGTATGCTTGGAAGGAGGCTCTGCTGGACTGAACCATCAGACCTGGAGAGGTACCGACATCTTTAGACCTGAATCTTTAATCTTCTTCTCACCTGAAACATTTCATCCATTTATCTTTCATTTCATTCTATAATAAATAAATTGTCATATCATTATGTGAATGAATTTTGGATTTAAATTTGAAGGAGCTGTCAAATGATGATGTAACAGAAAAAGGCAAGAACATAAACACATATTCGATGTAATATTTGTGTCTATGTAGTAGTTTTTATCCATCTAGATAGTTTTTTGTATGAGCTGCAGAGTTTTGGAGATAATCCATACTATGTTGTGACCAGCTTCAGAACTTTGGAGCTTCAAAACTCTATACAGAGTTCATCATGAAAAAGGCCAATATTACCACAGTTAACAAAATGAACGAAATATTTTGGGGGAAAAAATGCAGACAAAGTAAATCTGAAAATAAGGTGATCCTCCAGTGCATCGCCCTCAGTGGTGGAGAGAGTACTGTTCTCAAATACAAATATTTTTACATTAGTAAGAAAAGACTCAGTTACAAGTGAAGGTACTGGTGTTAGAAAATTACTTAAGTAAAAGTGCAAAGTACTCACCTCAAAAAATACTTGGACTATTAATTACTACTGTCCAATAATTTCATTAAAAAGAGGTGGTAATTACCAAGTATGATATTTGAAATTTGTTAGAATTTACTCCCAAAATTAACCCCAGATTTCATGGTTAATTATGTGACAATTAGCAAGTACTATTTGTATGTTGTGTGTGGTAATCACCAAGTAACATTTTCAATTTTCAGTTAAAGAAAGTTCAAATATGTGAAATAGTAATTGCCACCTAGTTGCATAAAAACAACATGCAAATGATCACAGACTTGTGACTTTGTGGGTAATTTCTAAGAAATTTCAAATATGTGACACCATCTGACAAGACACCATCTGTCAGCATTGGTCTTAGGCTGGACATCCTGTTGTTTTCTGATCCAGGTGGGTGAACTTTCTTCGTCAGCACTGGGGAGCTGGGATACTGTTGACTGAGTTCTGATGCTTCTTCAGAGTCCGGTATTTCAATGCAGGTGTGTGGATGCGGGCCCTCAACGCTGCAGTGTCTATTGGCTGGTCCTGCCGTATGATAGGTAGAATATTGTTGACTGGGTTCTGGTGTTTGCTCAGTGTCCCGTATCTCAATGCAGATATCAGGAGGGGGGTCTTTGACCCTGCAGTGTCTGTTGACTGGTCCTGCCGTATGATAGCCAGAACATTGACTGTGTTCTGATGTTTGCTCAGTGTTCTGTATCTCAATGCAGGTGGCTGGATGCGGGCCCTCGATGCTGCAGTGTCTGTTGGTTGGTCCTGGCGTATGATAGCCAGAACATTGTTGACTGGGTTCTGGTTTTCCTTCTTCTGGTAGCTCTTTGCAGGTGTTGGAAAGAGCACGCTTAATCCTGCAATGAAAATTCTACCCTTTCTACTGTCTCATCTGATGAAGATTGGCCACTGTGTTTCAGTGTTCCTTCTTGGGGGTCTGGTGTCTCTATGCCTTTGTCCGTACTGGATCTTTCAACCCTGTTGTGTCCTGCAGTGTGATGGTCAGAACACTGTTGATTTAGTTTACTTAGGGTGTCAGCAGGGGAGCTCTCAAACCTGCAGTGAACATTGTCCGGTGCACCACTGCAGTTTTCTGATCCCGTGCTCAGATACCCAGAGCCCTGCTGACTGGGTTCAGGGGTTTCCTCTTCACTGTCTTGAACTTTTTCAGCATCTTCAACTTCTTCAATATTGTCCAAGTTGGCAGTGTGGGAGCTCTGTGGGACGCTTTGAGCAAAGAAAGGATGCTGCAAAGCCTCCTGGGCTGTGATTCGATCGTCAGGGTTCAGGGTCAGCATCCTTTTAATCAAGTCCACCAACAGATGTTGATCACTCTGGCTCTCTGTGTCACACACCATGCGCTTCTCAAGTTCATCAAGACAGCTAAGAATAAAGCCCCCCAATTTCATACCATAATAGCCTGTGTCCTCTGCAAACTCCTCTCGCGTCTTGAATCTCCAGCGCCGTTGGCTGTTGTTTTCTGATTTGAAATAGAAGGGAGAACGCTCTCCCTGGTCCAGCACCCCATCCTCTGGCTGGCCTTGAGTCTGTATTATGAAGTTTAGAACATCATAGTCTGTGTTCCCAGGGTAGAGGTGTCTTCCTGTTGCCAGTTCTGCAATTGTTATGCCCAGAGACCACATGTCTATAGCCTCACTAAAAGGAGCCTCTAGCATTATTTCTGGTGCCTTGTAAGAAACGGTTCCCATATTGAGACCGGGCTGGAATTCTGAAGATGGCAGCGCCAGGCCAAAGTTAATTAGCTTGACCCTCAATGGCTGCTGTTGACAGTCCACAATCATAACATTGTCTGGTTTGAGGTCCACATGAGCAATTCCCAGTGAGTGCAGGTGGTAAAAGGCTGTTGTCAGCTGATGAACAATTGGTCTCAGCTCTGTCATAGGAAGTCCCCTGTAATTACGCTCGTGTATGTAATCACTTAGGCTTTGATCAAGGAGTTCGAAGCTGAGACATATTTGCTCCTTGTCAAAGAAAAATCCATTCCACTTGATAATATTACAAGTGTCTGGATCCAAACAGCGTAGCCGCCTCAGCATGGCAATTTCTGTTCTGGCGATACGAACAACATTGGGGGTACTTTTGTTAACTTTGATGGCCACACTCTCGCCTGTTTGAACGTTGCGGCATTGGGATACAAAACCAAAGCCGCCCTGTCTGAGGTAGGCCTCCACTTCAAAGCGAGGTCCGAGTGTAATCCCTGTAGGCATCATAAATTTATCGTGCATTGCCATTTAGATAGATGATTTACTGTGAATATTTTTTCTATCCAAAGGTTTGTGTCCACTTGTTGTGGATGTTAAGTTTGAAGATTTGATGTGCACTAAAGGATTAAGTGGCTCGTTTTAATTAGACTCTAGAATTCATGTCATATGTTCATATGTTTAGAATATCCTAGAGAGCAAGAAATTAAGAAATTCATCAAGGTATAAGAGCTGCAAGGATTAGTTAATTAATCGATTAGTAGATCAAAAGAAAATATAGATACCAACTATTTTGATATTCAGTTAATTTATCAAGCAAAAATGTCAAACATTTGCTGGTTCCGGCTTATTAAATGTGAACATTTGCTGCTTTTCTTTGTGATTTATTATAGTAAATGAAGAGGCTTTGGATTTTGGACTGTTGGTTGGGCAAAAGAAGCAAGTTGAAGACATCAAGTTGAAGTGATGAGTATTTTCACTTTTAAAAAAACAAAACAAAAACAACAACAACAACATAAAAACATTTTATCGCCTAAATGATTTCAGGAAAATAACAAAAATAACTGTCAACTATTACATTTTGCTGGATTGGCCAAAACAACCCTTTTCTGTCTGCTTATTTAATCCACAGTTTATTCTCCGGATGATACTGTATAGTGATGTATACCAAAATATATTGTATGCTGATATTACACTAAAACAAATAAATAAATAAGTAAATAAAAAATAAACATGGAATAACATAAAGGCTGGCATTGCTTTAGTGACAGTGAATGCATCAACGACCTTTTTAAAACTTGGTGTGAATTATATTTTATTTTTATTTATTTATTTATTTATTTATTTATTTACTTATTTATTTATTTAGATATCATTTTATTATATTATATAGTATATATTTTAAAAGTCATTTCCTTAACCTTATTTATAGATATAGAAATTTAGATGGTAGGCGCCAGATTAGGAACAGAAACTGTCTTTTTTTTTTTAATATAAAGGACTTTTAGCGCTCAGCTTCAGTCATCTATTACCTATGTTTTTGTCCTTTTAAATGTGAAACTCCTGATTTTATAGTCGCTTGTTCATTTGGTTACCTCCTAACGCTCAAATTTTTACAGTACATTCACGTATGATTTGTTTTATTTTGAAATTGTGTGACCGGAAGTTATTGAGTTTGTTCTTCTTCGTGTAAGCTGCTCCAGTACGCCGGCCGGGTTTTGGAAGGTTAGCTGAAACAAGTGTCTTACATCGCCTTGTCCTTAAAATGTCTCACCCAACACCGTCTGACAAGCCTTCCAACCCGTCAAACCCTCGTGTCTTCTTCGATGTAGACATTGATGGCGAAAGAGGTCAGGACAATTTGATTTTAATGTCAGCTAACGGTTTTTTAAAGGCCAGTTTAACCGTTAGCCTTGTTAGCTTAGCACCATCTTACTCATTCCAGGGACTTCTAGAACTGATTCATTTAGCATAGTAGCTGCCAGAACGGTTATACGTTACAAATAAGCCAATTTGTAAAGCACCGACATTAGGAGGTTGCTAATGTTTAATATGAGCTAGCTTTGTGTCAGATAAATGTTTATTAGGAGAGCTCGTGTCTTGTGAGTGCATGAACCACGTGTGGTTGTGTTGTGTAGTAAGAGTGAAATCTCAGCCTTTACTGTCATACTATCTCTGGCTAGTTATAGTCATCATAGCAGTTGGTAAATGTTAATCACACGTGTAGGTTAGGTCAATTAATTGTAGCTCATGTTGTTTACCGATCTTTTAATTGGCTGTAGTTATCAAATGTAAATATCACAAAGAAGACATGTTTTGTAGACTCACAAGGCCCATTTTGTTTAGTGGATATAGAGCTGTGTCATATATATTTGTAACCTGACCTGGCCAATACTGGATTTTTGGGGCTGATACCGATATTGGGAAGTGTAAAAAAAATCGATATCAATATATTAGACAGTACAGAATATAATATACAAAATATAGTCATAGTCACATTTTTTCAATGATTCATCAAAAGTGGTTAACACTACAAAGATTATGTTATGGAAGCAGGATATTTTATAGTTTAGTAATAAACATTATTGCCCAAAATGATATCAGGGCACTGTTACAGCAAACTATCTCCAGTATCTTTAATAAGATAAGATATTCTTTTATTAGTTCCGCAATGGGGAGATTTGCAGTGTATTAGCAGTAAGTGGATAGTAAGACAGAATAAGCATCAATATGAAAACAAGTAACCAGGCAATATAAATAGAAGGAGAGAAATAAAGGAACAATATGAATAAGAGGAACTATAAAAATACATAGGCACAATATATTTTCATAAATACAATATGAAGACTCAACAAATATACATCATTATTATAATATAAGGGATTGACCAATATATATTTTTCAGGACAGCTACTGATACCAATTATTAGTCATAAAAGAGACAGATATGTGAAATTTGGAACTGATATACATTTGCAGTAAAAGTGCAATAAAAGTGAAAATCCGTCAAAGTTTAAAACGATCATTTTCTGCTACTTTGTATTTCCACTCCACTACAATATTGTACCTTTTACTCCACAGGGCTACACTTATTTTATAACTTACAACTCAGATTATTAATACAAAATATATATAAATTATTATGAATAATTATGACGTAGTATTATAAATTAAGCAGTATATAACATAGTGTTAATAACAGTCAAATAGTGCTGTGGGCAGGACACTGAGTGAGACTACAGAGTGCGCTACAGACAGAGAGAAGTGGCTGCATCAGAGCCAAACTAGCGATAAATAAAATAAAAGTAATGTGACAGACATGATTTGTTCTCTGTTTGAAGTATGTGATAGTTAGCTCCGGGCTGTTCTCTTGTAAACTGTGCTGTAGTTGATTCAGTCAGAATCTGTGACTTAACTTGTGCAGTAACATTGTTACACTGAACTCTTCTCTGTCCACAGCTGGCCGAATAGTTTTGGAGCTGTTTGCTGATATCACCCCCAAGACTGCTGAAAACTTCCGGGCCCTCTGCACTGGAGAGAAAGGCACTGGAAAATCGACTGGGAAACCGCTGCACTTCAAAGGATGCCCGTTCCACAGAAGTAAATAACTCTCACACATCTGCATATAATCTGATACTTCAGTTTGGGAGGAAACCTTGAAGTTTTAGCGCACACACATGCACACATTCAGCACCCCTGGCTCTGTGGTTAGCAGAGTCGCCTCACAGGAAGAACTTCCTAGGTTTGAATCCCAGCTGGGACAGGCCTTTCTGTGTGGAGTTTCCATGTCCTTCCCGTGTTTGCGTGGGTTTCCTCTGTGTGCTGTGTGTGTGAGTTAGTCGCCAGGCACTGATCAGTGGAAGAATCTGTAGTTACTTGGATATTGAACTCCTTTTTTAAAATCTTCGTTGGTCTTGCAACATAACAGCCCTTGGACTAAATAATACAACAGTGTATAAAAATATAAGCACATAGATGCCAGACCAGCGCAGCCACACACATCCTACCTGCGCACCCACCCACCCCTCAAGGTCTGACCACTTATTTCTTCAGAACATGTACCTATTCAAAGAAAAAGGAATCAATAAAAACAGTACAGTATATTAACAAGAAACAAACAATAGCTGGGGGGAGAGATGGCTAGCAGCCTTTGTGTATTCATTTATTTGTAGGAGCAGGATAAAAAATAAAGACAATAAAATAGGAACTGTAAACCAAACATGTCATGACAGTTGAGTTCAATATTTGTGTGAATATAAAAGAAGTGTCATGTTGTGGAGCTTTTTAGATGCTCCAGGTCATTGAGTACACTCATCAGTGCATCTACCAGACGTAGGTGGATGTTCATCCTTCCACTTCATGGTTTTACATTTGTTGGCTGTGATAAGGACAGTTGTAGTACATTTGAGTGTGTTTTAATTTAATTTATTATAGATTTTAGTTAGACGTCTATTTATAACTGTCAGTTGTCTGTTAATGTAAAACTAAGCCTTTTATCCTGAAAACAAAAGCCCAGTGCTCTGAAAACACACACTCTGAAGCTGGAGTTCCAATACATAGTGCGTCCCATTCCACTTCCTCACACTGAACTCTTTCTTTAACAATACCATCTGCTTAAAGTTTAAGTTCACCAAAATTTGGGACACATAAAACTAAGTTATAGGTCAGGATTGCCCCATTAATTAAATAAGTTTAATTTGGGATCCCAAAGAGCAGCTAAAAAGTGCTGTGCAGCACAGCTGAACAAACAGTCATGGAAACTGCTTGTAGACATGTTGACAGTTAAAATATACAATAGAAACACATGAGAAATTGTCATGATGTAAAATGAATAGTTAGGAAGACAGGTAGTCAGCTGGAACTTTTAATGCTTTTCATCAGTCCTGAGACAATATAGTACGAATAGAAAGTACTGCCATTTACCATTTAAATTAGGCAGCTTAACACTCATTCAGTCTGGTTGATATGCAAAATAATTTTTTTGTAATTTTGTTTTCAGTCATCAAAAAGTTCATGATCCAAGGAGGTGACTTCTCAAACCATAATGGCACCGGGGGCGAGAGCATCTACGGGGAGAAGTTTGAGGATGAAAACTTCCACTACATGGTAAACTATTTAACCCTAATCCACTGTACCTTGAAATATATTAAAGCAGTTTCCTCATCCACCATGTCAGCCATCACAGTTTGTAGTTCAGCCACCAAGACGGTCTTGACTTTAGGTCAATTGTTTAAAGAATTGTTTAAAGAAAAGGGACAAAAATGAAATACAAACTCTGCTTTATTCTTGAACTATTTGTATTCCTACCTGTGTATTTGTTCATGTGTTTTTTTCAAGAATTTGTTTTCTTCTCCATGTAGCATGACAGAGTGGGTCTGCTCAGCATGGCCAATGCCGGGCCAAACACCAACGGCTCGCAGTTCTTCATCACTACTGTTCCCACGCCACACTTGGATGGCAAGCATGTAGTCTTTGGACAAGTTGCGAAAGGAATGGGAGTCGTAAAAATGCTGGAGGCGATCGACACTAAGGATGATGCCCCTGTAAAGGTAAATGTTTTCACTTCAAATTTGTATAGTTCAATTCCGAAGCAGTGCATTTACAATTTTACAAAGGTGGTACTGAGTCTTAGAAGTGTCATTGTAGGCCTTAATAATACTTAACTTAATAGACCTTGACTCTGGTGACTGTAGTGTTGCTTCAGGTGTTTTCTTGTCCTTTTTATTTGTTATTTTCCTCAATGTAATATAAAATATGTACCAAAACATCTTTGCACAGTAAATTCAAACCCTGAAGTCAACTGCTTATAGGTTCAATCATGGTAACAGTGGTTTTGTGGCCAAGGAAGAGTACACCAAAGGGCAAGCCAAAATTTTTAGGCATGCCTGTTATCATATCTATGGAGAATAGCTTCCATAACACGTGTTATCATTCATTAATCTGCAGTTATATTACTCAATATTTATTAATTCTAGAATTCAAGTATTCATTTGCAGCAACACACCTGTTTAAAAAACTGGGGTTTCCTTTGAAAGAAGGTTTTCACTGGAAATTCTTTGAGGGTTTAGAATTTGTCTCTGTATTTGGAAGTGAGTGTGTACAGAGTTCCAATATAGTAAAAAATAATTATTCATAACTTTTTGTATAGTTGTATACTGCATTAATAATATATGGTTATCACAATATCCCATGGCACACTTGGACTTCCCTTAGGGCACACAAATATGCAACTGCATGCAATCTGTCAATCACTATTTTAGAGAGTATAGAAAGGAACATATGTACCACACTGCTCTTTACCCTTAATATTGGCATCAGTATCAGGTATTATCTGTCAACCACTAGTCAACACCAAAATAATAAGCATTTTAAGTTAAAAAGCTCCAGCATTCATTCTTCATTGACAGTGCATTAGTTCTAAAGACACATTCATGGAGAACTGATGAATCTCACCTGTGAGAATTTTTTATAAGCTATAATTGGTTGTGAAAAATGTGAATATTTTCTAGTTTCTTTAGTCATTTTTGACAATACACTAGATATTTTTGGGTTGTGGACAAAACAAGATACTTTACAGACTGACAGATTAATCGACAATGAAAATAATTAAGGGCTGCAGCTCTAATAATTGTATATTAATTTCTGTCTGAAAATTCTGCTGCTGTCTTCCTCCGCAGCCATGTATCATAGCAGACTGTGGTGAGCATAAGGACGGGGACAGCTGGGGCACTGCACCTAACGATGGATCAGGGGACACCCACCCAGACTTCCCCGAGGACTCTGACATCGACTTTAAAGATGTGAGTATCTGTGAGGTCTTTGATGTTGAAGGACACGGCTGAACTTTGGCAGATAGTATCAGACCGCTCTGCTCAAGGACCACTCTGGCTTTTTGCGAAATGTGCCCAAGTTTTTCGGCTGATCCAAAGACCGATGAGATCGATATCAGTTTCAATAACAGGATCTGGGATGTGTTCAGCATATCAAACACCGGAACGTAACAAATTCAAAGGCTTGGCCCTAAAGGATGGCGTGATGGATTATTACCAATATTTTGAGTGTACTCACTTTCGACTTTACCTTGAAGTAAAGTGGTGTAGGTCGTCTGGCTAAACTTTTTGTTTACATCCTCAGTCTCAGTGTCTGCATGATTAAGTTTCCTGCCCAGTGGACTTTGTTTCAGCAATGTCTGTCTCTTCTCAGAGCTTAGATAGGGCTCTGTTATCATGACTAATGCAAAAAATAAGAACAAAGTTGCAAAAAAGACTTGAATTATTTATTTGTCATGCTAGCAGTTATATATGAAGGAAATGGAATTGAAATCTTGAGCATAATTTTCACTTGTGCTCTCCTTCAGGTTGACAAAGTTCTGTCTGTGGCCGAGGACATCAAGAATATTGGAAACACACTTTTTAAGAATCAGGACTGGAAAGCTGCAGTCAACAAATACAGCAAAGCCCTCAGGTATTATACAACATGACTGGATGTATGTGTGTGGTTTACTTTGTCACAGTTGCCTTCGGTTAATACAAGTGAGAATGTGAAAAGCACACCTTCAAAGCAACCATCCAAATAAAATAAATGATCTCAGATAATCTACCAGGCCTGCACAACTAATTGAAATAACTGGTAAGTAATAATAACTAATGTGTGTTTGTAATGAAAACTAGTTCAGCCTATGTCACAGGAGTAAATGGGACTGGATATTGAACCCTAGTAGCCACCAGTACTTGACGGATCATTTAGAAAACATGTATGCATGTCAGCATGGACGTTTTCCTTGATTAGCAGATCAAGAGCTGTATAACTGCTGTGCTTGCATCCTCCTGTGAGTGCTTTGTTCATTCAGTCCATTAAAAACTAAAAATAAGCCCAGAATCATGACTGTACAAGACGTACAGTTTTCATCCTGTGTCTGTCTGATCCGATGTAACAAGTGCTGCAGAAACTTCTGTCACTTCACTCAGGTACCGTCAATAATTGCTGTTTGTTTGACACAAAACCAGTTATTTATGTATAACACCTCCTTACTTTATATAAATATTTGAATAAAAAAATATTGCATTTTTTGGTCATTTGTGTCCATGTCATGTGACCCAGTTACTCCTAATCAATATTGGATTGTATTACTACACTGGACAAATACAGCACGCCTCTTTTTATCTGATTATTGTGCTTCTTTTTTTTTAAATTAACGTATTTATGGAAAATTCTCAATTTTATTTGAGTATCAGTTTCTTTGTCTGCCATCAAGTTGCGAAACAAGTTTTTTTTTTGTTTGTTTTTTTAACTTAAGTGGACACCGTACACATCTCAAAGAAATCCAGGACTTTTGCGATAATAATATTGCTTATAATACGTACAAAT
The DNA here is from genome assembly GCF_056507025.1 of Lutjanus erythropterus. Taxonomy (NCBI): domain Eukaryota; kingdom Metazoa; phylum Chordata; class Actinopteri; order Lutjaniformes; family Lutjanidae; genus Lutjanus; species Lutjanus erythropterus. Next base: position 35,383,976 of record NC_139321.1, on the reverse strand, counting down.
GATCTTTTTCACTCTTCGTTTCCTTTACTTCATGTTGCGATTAGCAGCTTTGAAGTTGATGCATGGAAAGCTCAAATTGGTGCAAGTGTGCGACGCTCACAATGTCATGGGAGAGAACCCACAGACCCCCTGCCTTAATTTGTGACTTGGGGTTGCTGGCAAGCTCTCCTTTATCTTTCCACCTTGAGCGGGGTGACCCTGCTAACCACCCACACAGAAAACACTTTGAGACAGTCAAGTGATAAAGTTTGTGTATAGGCAATGACAACAAACTGCTGGTTATATAAGCAACTAAGTGTTGCAGATAACCTTGGTGTTATGCCTATGAGACACAGTTTTGATAACTACATTTCAAATGCTCTGACACAGCAGCAGCAGCAGACAGATAGATGTAGTTACAGTATTCTTTGACTTTAGGCACAACAGTATTTTTCCACTGTGCCGAGCTCTTACCTTATCAGTGGTATTATTCGCTAACAATGAGCCATTGTCCTCCTCAGGTACTTGGAGGTGAGCGGAGATCAGCTGGAGGAGGAGGTGCACCAGAAGCTGGAGCCCACAGCCCTCAGCTGCTTCCTCAACACGGCAGCATGTAAACTGAAGATGCAGCTGTGGCAGGATGCTCTGGACAGCTGCAACGAGGTAAATCTGACAGCACAGTGCTCTCTTTGTGTTGGTCCTGTGTGATATGGAACCATCACACTTTACAGCTCATTTACCCACACCAAGGATTTAAACCAGCCTTTTACAGCCTCATGAGAGTAAGATTCAAGCACTTTTTATGCCCTTTCAAGGTACCTAAACCATCACAAATTACTATAAATATAAGTGCAAATTCCTTAATACCCACATCGTATATCAGGCATATTCAATAACTTTTTTTAGATGGTCCAGATTTGAAAGAAGTAGAGTGTCAAGGGGCTGAAAATTTCTTACCTGTAAAGTTCAGGTTTTAAATGTGAAAAACACTGCACCTTTTTTTTAATTTTTTCTCCACTGTCTTAGTTTTCACAGTTGGAAAAGAAACATCATGTTCCGGGAACAGCATCTTTTAATCTCAGATCAGAAGAAGCTTGTTGTTTTAATGAGCACAGTGCTGCATTTAACATTTCATTTAGTTTGACTCCCCTCCTCCCTCTGCTTTAACAGCCTGAGTTAAAACCTTTTGAAATAGTGTCTCTGTGCTCAACAGACATAATCAGTTAATGGCCTAATTACCTTACTAACAAAATGATGATCTTAATGATGTTAACACCCATAAACTAGGACATCGCTTGTTTTAATTAACACAATCTTGCATTTACTATTTTTTCACATTTACAGATGATCAAAGGTGGATTGTTGTAGTTAAAGGGCTGGATCTGGGTCTCCAACTGAACAGGCCTGATGTATACTGTTGCTTCATTTTACCAGCTGTTCATAATAACTTTGTATGTTTTGATCGTGATTATGGATGAGAGCAGCCATACGTCACTTCTCTCGACCACGCGCCCTTTGGGTGAAAACAAGCACTGTGCTCTGTCAGTTTATGCTGCCTTGTTGGAAAATGGTAAAGTAGCACAAATCGGTAGCAAAGTCTTTTTTTTTTTAATTACAAACAGGGGTAACTATGCCAGAAGAATGTATGAGGAGCATATTTTGATAATCTATTATAAATAGCTTTATTTAAGATTACAGGGTTAGCGTATTTTAATAGAGCAATATCTTAATCGAATAATGCTCCCACCACAGAATCATTTTATATTACACCAATACTCACTCACTCCAGCAATACTGTAAGAATAAGGGGAGCATGTTGAATACTCTGTTAACCACGAAGCAGCTCATCTTGAGAAGTAGCACATATTGTCAGAACACTGGCATCAAATTTTAAAAAATGTGTTATTTGCATGCATGTTAATGTTTGTGAGGTAATGAGTTTAATCAGTGAACAGATCACTAAAACAGCTAAATAGTTTTTTGAAAAGTGACAGATGTCTAGGAGCCAGTATTTCAGAACTTTTAATCTAGATCAGAATTATCCAGATTTTGTAATCCCTTTCTTGCTGTCCTGGATAAAACTGATCTTGTAGGTTCAAAGGTGTTTCAGATAGGATCATTCTGATAAAAATTTCACAAGATCAGGATTACAGAGACTAGATTTGGAGTCGTTGGATCAGCCTCCATCTGTTGGTCAAAGTAACATTTCATTAACACAATGTGAAAATGTTGGGGGGTGCATTATTATTATTAATTTAACGTCTTCCTGGATCAAAATAAAGTAACAAAAAACATTGTTTTGTCAGAATACTACAGTTTTTATTTATCGAAAGAGTAAAATAATGTTTCACTGGAGCGTCTCTCATTGACCGTCCAGCTGGTGTCAGTGCTGTCAGTGGCAGGTCAGGTTTCCACTGCAGTGAGGAACCTCACATCCTTTAGAGATCTTATGAAGCGTGATGCAGGTGAAAATTATGTTGCATGTGGCACTTTCCAAAGACTTTCTTGTTATTGCAACTACCCATTTTTACAGTTTTTAGGTAATCTAATTGAAAATATTGATTTATTGGTTAATTGTTTAATGTAGAACGGATATTTTGGCGTTGTTGCTTCAAGTAAATACATCCCATGAACTCTACATGGCTCTACCTCCACTTTTCCAATGGGATCAGGATGATCCTAATTTTTAGCATCAAAACTGTCCTGATTTCCACCCCTGGAGTTTTGAAAAATCTGGAATTTGGGTTAGGATTGAATTACCAAGTCTATATCTCAGTTTTGTAGGTTCAGGAACACTTATCCTGGTTTTGAAATACCCAGATCTGAGATTTAAGTAATCAGGATAATTCTGATCTGGATTAAAAGTTTTGAAAAACTGGCCCCAGAGGATTCAGTGAGGTAGTTGTGTGTGCCACCTCCGGCCACTAGGTGGGGTTGTTCTTCAACTTTGAAGGACAGACAGAAAGGTCACTCATTAACCCATATTTCTTTTTATTTTTTTTTTAATGTAGCGATGCCAAATGTTGATTTGCAGAGACATAGCTTAATAATTCCATATGATAGCCATGGGATTTGGGCTCCCAATAGTTATTTTATGCGTTTAAACTGGCAAAGACGTCAGAAATTTTCCAATGCCAATCAAAATTACGGTGGTTGTTTTCACCCAAAAAGGGATGGAAGCATTACGCAGGAGCAAAATACTTGGATTAGTTGCTCTCATCCATGTAATGCTTGCTAATTTCCAGAGTAAGAGCTCAACAGAGGACTTAATCTGGCTCTAAATGACAAATAATGATGTTTCATTTCATATGTAAAAAGATTTTTAATTTAGATGAGTGATTGTGCAAATAAAACATTGAAAATCAAGCATCTTAATACAGTGTAGTAGAATTCAAGCATATTCCTGGAACTGAAAAATTGCTGTTTCATCTCATTTGTATAATCTGTACCAAAAAAAAAAAAAGACAAATTGTAAGAACTACAGGGCTCGAATGGGGTCTGAAAATCCCTGAAAACACTGAATATTAATGTGGTGTTAACAGTGTTTGAACAGTGCTTGGATTTAGGATTAAGTGCTCAAAACTCCTTGAAATTCTAATTGCATTACTTTCATAATAAAATTGCCACCTTACTGAATAGTTCCCTTTTCGGATAAATAAGGAACTAATTCCTTTGGCCTTTTGCATAAAATGAAGAGGACGCAGCTTGAGCCTCACTCGCCGCTCTGCACATGTGTCTGCGCGCGCTGCGATCTGTCTGTCTTTCTTGATGCGCGCCGTCTGATGGAACAGCGAGTGGGAGGCTAACAGAACGACAACACGCCGGGAGGCTGCTGTTTCAATGAGCGTCGGCTAGAGGACAAATAATGAAAAGAAAAATTAAAAAGACTTATAGTCATTTGCACAGTTATTGTCTTGTATTGGCTCAGCCAGGTTATAAAGGACGCCAAGTCTACTTACAGACAGGTGACACATTTAGAAACCTGAAATGTTGTGTGTGTTTTCCTTTAAATTTGTCTGCCTTATGTAGAATGCTATCATCAAACATAATTTTGGTTGTTTATAGCACAGTTACATCTAATATAAGGTGATGAAGTGAAATAATCCTTTGGAGGATATAAATATGTAAATAAATGTCATTTGCCTCAGCTGAAAGCATGAGAAGTGCTTGAATTTGACTCGGGGAAAAGTGCAGGAACCCTGGAACTACACGCTGTTTTTTTTGTGACTTCCTGGAGATTAAATCAAATGAGTGTATTTCCCAAAACACCAAACTATTAATTTACTGGTATTCTACAGTACATCATATCTTGTACTTATATTCAGTATCTTTAAAGTGGACATCATTTGATATCTGGCAGGATAAAATCAACTTCCCATAAATATGATTAATGAGCAGATGCACTTTTTGTCGGACTCACCCTATCTCGGTGGTAGGGGGAACTTAATTGTTTCTTAAAAAAAACAGTAATAATTTACTGTAATAAATCATAAAATGCCCATGATATGTCATCAGCTGAGTTGAAATCTTTTTTTTAAAAACAATATTTAATGTCTGATGTGTGTTTCCCTTGTGTTTTTCAGGCTCTAGAGCTGAACCAAACAAACACTAAGGCACTTTTCCGGAGAGCCCAGGCCTGGCAGGGTTTAAAGGAATACAGCAAAGCCATGGTAACCACTGTTTAAAGCATCTCTCTCTTTCAAGTGGCAGAGAGCCTTTTTCTATGTTGTTCTATTCTGTACAACAGCTGTAGATGTATATGTGTGTTATTGTCTGTATATATGGACTATCCTGTGGTTTGGAGCAGTCTGACATCAGTTTGACTCTCCCTGCTCTTTTGTCATTTCTGTCATTTTTCAGACTGATCTGAAGAAAGCTCAGGAAATAGCCCCAGAAGACAAAGGTGGGAATTTTCTTCTTCTTCACCACTTTCCATATGCTCAGCCCTTACCCATGCCAAGATATGCAACAAGATATTGTCTTTCTTCTTCTACCACATTTGCATATTAAGTCTATTTATTTGAACATTTCATGCATATTCACATGCATTATTCAAACTTAGTATGCAAGCTCATGAAGAAAAACAGTCCAGCACGACAGGAAATCCCCCCCTTCCTCATGTTTGTTGTTCCTCCTAATTGGATTTTATGGGAGAACCTGAGTAATAATCTGTCTGTTAGTCATGAAAGGTCAGCTACAGGGCAATAATGATTCTATTAGTTTGACTCTTTCCTTCGCTTGGTTACCAGGGTTTTCATACAGGAAGCAAAGTGTGGTCACAGTTAACATTCTGCTATCTTACCTTAAAGGGATAGTTCGGATTATTTGATGTAGGGTTGAATGAGGTACTTAAAGATAGTCTGTGTACAGTAGATGACTGTTGACATGCACCCACTCTGGAGAGAAAGCAAAAGTACCAGAGTAGAAAACTGAGCAATGTTCTGCTGTGGACAGGTTCAGCAGCAAAACATATTTCAGCTGCCTAAAGAAAATCGGCGTCAGTGTAAGGGTTCATTATATTTAGAATATTTTCGCTGCTTTACCTTGCTGTCAGATGAGGGATGTTCCTGGCGACTACTTTCCCTGTTGATTTAATGCAAATTTTAATTTAGACTAGTTGACTAGTCTCGCAGTAAGAAAACACTCAGAAAGCAGTTAAAATTGAGCAGAATTTATTAATTGATAATTTTAAAGATTGTCCAAAAATACTGTGTGCAGTAGGAGCCACTTAAAGCCGTCAGTCACTGTCTACAATATCCAAATGGTATTTAAATGCTGCTTGTACCGCCATGCAGTACAAGCTTTGCACATTATCCTTCAAGACATGACAACAACTCACTAAATGCTTAATTTTTTCAGAGCGAATAAGATCAGTGTCTGGGGGTAAACAACATTGTTTACCCAGAGATGATGTTAGCTGCCAGCCCGCCAGACAGTGTGTCTGATGTTAGCAGTTTAATCTGACACAGCCTACATTCATCCATATTTTAATTTAGATAAAAACACTGCCAATCCACATCGGTTTTACTAGCTGTCATTTGCCCCACTTTGTTGATAACATTATCTGGGCCATCGAGACATTTGTGCCGAGTCAGTGCAGCCCCGACTAGTGGCGAGCGGCTGCATAACATCTTAAAGGCAACAGCTGACTGCCACTGTACATTAAAAAAAAAAAAAAAAAACAGTGATAAACAGTTAAACCGACTAGTATTTCTGGTGTCGACTAGTGAGGGTGGTGGCATTAAGCTGCACATCATTTGCTCAGAACCAACCAAACTTTACTGGTGTTTAACTTTGGTGTTTTAAAGGGATAGTTCACACACAATAACAGAAAAAAAAAAATTGATCAAGGCAGCGGTAGAACAGCAACTCTGCTGTTCTGCAAAGTAAAATGACCAAATCAGTGTGGTTGCTAGAGAGAGAGATATTTGGCTTATATAATGGCGGTTCCCTGTCAAAAAAGCAAGTTTGACTGCAGCGAAAATGTTCTAAATACAGGGTACACATAAATTAACGTCTACTATTTTAGATGGCCCTTTTTTAAGTGGCTAAAACACATTTTGTTGCTGACCCTGTCCACAGCAGTACATTGCTGAACTTGTGTGCAGCTTCTTCTGTCTTCTTGTCCAGACTGGGAATGTGAAAACAGTCATCTAGTAGGTTAAACACTGGTGATCGATAAGTACCTCACACACCTTCAGTTCAAATAATCCAAACTATCCCTTTAAAAACAAGCTTGGTATCGAATCTTAACAGGTTGTTGGACAATGAGCGGTCATGAACAGCAGTTGCTGCAGTTTTACTCATTTCCAGTGTAGGAGAAACTGTCAAGAAAACGTCCTGCAGTCTTTTTATTGATTCAAACTGTGCTCTCGATGAGCAGCATGCAACCAAAACATCACCTCGGGATGTAAACTGATCAAGGATTCATTCTGGGAAAAAAAATATATAGGAAGAAAATGGCCATATTAGCTTTAAGACAGATAACACTCCAGTGCTGCCAGAACGCCCTCATCTCTACCAGTAGATAAAATCTGATGCAACTGGCTAAAAAGGATATTACAGTTCAAGTTTCTGTCCCCCTTTTTTAAGAAATGGACACTTTTATCTGCGTGACTAATGAGAAAATTATTCACAGCTGCACGCTATCTCGTGGAACACGCATGTCCTTCAGAAATAGTTAATTCATGCTTTCATAGTGATCAAAGGACTCACTGCAATGTCAGTCCTGCTTTTGGCAGATATAAACTCTCCTTAAAGGGATGGTTCTGTCAGTGTATTAGCTACAGTAAATGCAGGTTGACATGTTCCCAGTTTGGAAAAGCAGAGGGTCACCAGCAAAAGGTATTTTAGACATTTAATAGAAGGTCCACTAAACAAAATCTATATCATTTTAAGTGTATGCTATATTTAAAGTATTTTCACTGCTTTGCCTTGCCATCAGACAGCCTTTTCTGACCGAAAGCTGCCATTGTAAAAGTCAAATGTTGCTCTCACCAAGCCAACCAAACTCAACAGGCAAAATCAGTAATTTTACCTCTAAGAACACAGGAGCTGCTGGTGTCACGCTGCCTCAACCTATTAGTTTGTTTGAGATATTGTGTGACTTAGGTGTTTGAAAAGGATAGTTCTACTTCACAGAAGTCACACAAAAACACAAACAAAGTTACCGATAAGGGGCAGTGGTAGACCAGCAACTCCCATATTCTGTGAGGTAAAATGACTGGTTTTTCGTATGGAGTTTGGTTGGTTTGGAGAGAGCAATATTTGGCTTAAATAATGGTGGGTTCCCATCGGAAAAGGCTGTCTGGTGGTAAGAAAAAGCAATGAAAATATTCAAAACATAGTGTGCATTTAAAGTGATATTTTTTAGATGGATCCTTTTTTAAGTGAACTAAAATATGTTTTGCTGCTGACCCTGTCCACAGCAGTTCTATGCTGGTTACTCCTCTCTGCTTCTCCAAACTGGATGTGTGCTGACCGCCATCTCTTGTAGGTAATGCCCTGACTATGGATAAGTACCTCATAAATGGTGCTTTCAAAGCTTGAAAGCAAGGATGGTATTTAGATGACATGTTTTGCCATTGCAAATCCATTGAGGAACAGTTGAAGGGAACAATGTAGAAGTAATACATTAAAAGCTGCGAGTGTGCTGGATGGGATCACACTCGCTGCAAATCCAGAGCTCGTCTCTGCTTTTTGACAGCGCTGCACTTCTTGCTTTATATTCTAAGCAGCGGTTTACTGGCTGCTGGTGAGGAGATAAGAGCTATCAGGGCACTTCAGGAGCAGTATTTTAAAATTGAAATTTAAAGTGGACACAAAACAACGTTTGAAATCTCAACATTCAAGGTGAAACAATTTCCATGATGAACAGTAGACATAATTACTTCTGATGCATTGGTTCATTCGTCTTGCTCATCCAAAGTGTTTTCTTTTTGACAGCTATCAGCAACGAGATGAAGAGAGTCCAGCTTAAAATCCAGGAAGAGAAGGAGAAAGAAAAGAAAATCTATGCCAAAATGTTTGCGTGAACACTTCACCTAATGATGCAATGAATGACAACGATCAATATTTGAAGTCATCCCCACGTGGGAAGCTGCACACACAGCTGTGAGCAGGTGAAAGTGTACAGTATTTTAAGTCCTGTCATGCACATTTCTCACCGTCTGTATCGTTACAAGGGAATAACTGTTGTAAGCTTTGACCTGTCTTAATTCTGACAAGTGTATTCACTGTAATAAAAAGTGTGAGCGTGAAGTCTGATGACCCTGAAAAACTGTTAATGCTCAACACTGGTCTTTTCTCTGGAGTTTTGAAGTAGTACAGCAAAGCAAAATTGTGTGTTTTACCGTTTCATGGAAGGGATTTTGAGACAGAGCCCTCAGCCACATACAGTACATCCATTTGTTTTTATTTGTTTTTTACAGAGTTCAATAAAAGTTAAAGGATATCAGTCAAGTGTTCTTTATTGTGATATCATAATCTAATGTTATGTACAATACTGTGTGGATTGAATGCTGTCAAAATATACCTGCAATAATGTTGAAATAAACCTAAATTTGAGAAGAGCTTATTTGTTGTGCAATAACAGCAGATGTTTAAGTAAATATATTAACTATTACAGTTGGTTAAGTACTTTCTAAAATAAAAGCCACCATTAAATGCCCAGAGTGTGGAGTTTATGGCTGTGATCCAAGAACTATAAAACTGCTAATTGTGATTCTGCTTTAACTTCAGATTTATATGGTCCTGTAGTTTGCATGGGTTTCATAGCACTTGTGCCACATTATATACTTAATTCCTCACTGTATAAATTAAGAACTTCTAGGACAAAATGCAGTTTTATTTCTAATATCATTGTTTTTTGCAGATTTATTTTCTTTTCACGCTCAAAAACAGCTATGTAGATATTTTCAGATCCATACTTAGGCACATTCGCCACTTGCTGGCAAGTACTGTCTGTAATGCTGAATGCATTGTACTTTACAGTTTTTTTTCCAAGACAAAATTATAAAAAAAAAAAAAAAAAAAAGAAGAAGAAATGAACGAGTTGTTCACATTCCATTGTAGGCGGGTCCACCACCGCCTTCAGGCACGACCCAGTTGATGTTCTGGCTCGGGTCCTTGATGTCACACGTCTTACAGTGGACACAGTTTTGTGCGTTAATCTGCAATCTCATCCCATCTCCAGTTTCCATGGGAACATACTCGTACACACCTGTGAGGGTAGACGGAGACAAAACATGAACTGGTTAGAGAAGACACATATGATATAGTTAACTAATTTATCATCCACTTAATGATCAGAATTGTTTTCTTTTATAGAGCACGAACAAGTGTCCTACTGGGGATGGAACAATGTCATATCATAGGCACTTGTATGATAACTTATTAATAAAGTGCTCTGACACGAAGAGATGAAAGTGACAGTTCACTCCTATATTAAAAATTCAGATTTTTCCTTGTACCTTTCATAAAGCTGGACAGTATATCGATATAATATCAATATTGTAATATGACACTAGATCTTGTTTTAAGATTTTGGTTATTATATTGTGATATGTCATGAGTGTTTTTTCTTGGTTTTAAAGGCTGCATTACAGTAAAGTGATGTAGTTTTCTAAACTTACCACAGTGCTCTAGCTGTTCTATTATTTGGCTTTACCTTCTTAGTCATTATATTCACATTAATAAGGTGGCAGCTAATGATTAATCTGTTGATCATTTTCTTGATTAATCAATTAGTTTTTTGGTTCATAAAATGTCAAAAAATTGTGAAAAATGTTGATCAGTTTTTCACAAAGCCCAACGTGCCATCCAAAAAACAAAACAAACAAACAAACAGTAGATATTTAAATTTTAAGAGCTAAAATCAGAAAATTTTGACTTTTTTTCCTCCAATGTCTCAAAAACATTAAGTTATTATCAAAAGAGTTGGCAAATACTTTACTAGTTAATAAACAACTTAATATTTAATTGAATAATTATTGCAGCTTATTGATCAAAAATCTCATTGAGTTGTATTTTGTTAAAGTACCAAAAGACATCTCTGCAATATTGTCACAGTATTGAGGTATTTGGACAAAAATTTTGCAATTCTGTTAATATTGCCCTGCTCCAACACTTCATTATTTCAGAGATAATTTGCATATCAAGATATATATTGTATGGTATGGAATAGCCACAATGCCCTGCCCTAACCTGTAGTGTCCATCTTACACATTTTATTTTTACTACAGCTCAACCTAAGACGACATTAATGTTTACACCCACACGGTCATCAGCTAAGGCCTTTTGTCCGCAAGTAGTTGCACTCTTCCTTCTGCGCTGTGATGGGGGATGGACATCAAGAACAACTACTAAACTGCTACTGGTTCCTGACTCGTCTGTACCAAAATATCAATTAAGTCCTAGACAAATGATGCTGCTTTCAGTATTTACATAACATTTAAAACAGCTAAAAACGTGTATGTTCACTTGACTACATATTTTTAAAAATGTAGCTAAATGCAATTACTCAATTTAACTTGTTACTTCTGCAAAAAAAGCAGAAGAAGGGTATCGATAAGCAGTTTAAGTGTCAGGGGTGTTACAGTTCTACAAACACACGATTAGTTAAGTTTCCGCAGCAAAAACCAACAGATTATTGGTTTCATGTCCTGTGTATTTTCTTTGGACATGCGGCACACACCCCAAGTAGACAGGAGAAGAGTAAAAAAAAAAACACTGGGAGAATCGTCTGCTTTTTGATTCTGGTATTTCCAATCCTATTTTCCCCGTGGTAAAATGAATCTTTTGAAATCTGAAGGCTCACAGAACAGTCAAACATGTCTCGTCTATTTTTACTGAAAAAAGCATCATAACCCATGCTCTCTGCAAGGTTTTGATGATTTTTTCCATTTCTGTAACAAATATTACCAGGGACAAATAACAGTGATAAAGCCTGACAGAAAACATGGTTTGAAAGTGTTTTTCAGAGGCGTTGCTGTGGACTCATCTGAGCTGCCCAGCTGGTTTCAAAAGTTTTACTGTGGTTTTAATGACTGCCTTGGTGCCCGCTGCAGCAGCAAAAGGTTTACAGGCAAGACGCTGGAGCAGACTGAGGAGGGCTTCCATGTTTGTTGTCTGCTTGAAACAGCCACTGACTGCAAAACTGACATGCTTAGATTGATCACAGTTGGTCATTCACAGATCAATGTATTGTCAACTATATAAGTGTGGTTCATGTTTGGTTTCATAAAACTGATCTGAAATTGGCAGTGGCACTGGCTTTGAGAGGAAATTGAAGGTTATTGTTGATAATTTGATGGGATTTGCAAGTAAAAAAAAAAAAAATAAATAAATAATAAAAAAAAAAATATATATATATATATATATATATATATATATATACACACACGCACATATATATACACATATATATACACACATATATATATATATATGGCAAAAGTGAATAAAAATTAAAAACCTTTACATGCACTACAGTGTGAGATTCCACAGTAATCTGTTTGTTACACACTACATGTGATTATAGTGACAGGATAATGAAGTCAGGGTTGAAAAACATATTTTTAGCCTCTAAAAATGTAGTTATACCCTCCAAAGTTGCACAGCTGTCACAATTTCCCGCTGCTTTATGTCAGGATTTACTATTTCCTAGAATTGACTGTTTTATGATTAATGCCAGCCAACAATGCTGAGTTCATAGCTAATTATAAACATAATTAATCATGCTAATTCAAAGATGCAGTGTTGCACAGTTTCTGCAGTAATTTTCTGTCCTGCTTCATCCAGTCTCTCCCACTCTTTGTCAAAGCTCACCTCTGTGGGTCACAACTGTCTCGCTTCATTTAGTTTCAAAGTTTCTAGAGAATTCAAAGACACAGTCTCTGAGATGAAATACTGAGTTTTGCTTTTCAAACACAACTGCTCCACTGGACAGGACCAATGACCTGAGACCGGCTGGCTTTACCAACACAACTCAGGGTTCAACAATAACCACGTCCCAGTGACCCGTGGACAAGAAAGTTGTTTGCATATTAATTTGTGGACTGATTTTGTGGAATGCACAGCAGGATTAAATCAAACAAAGTAAACATATCACACAGATGTATAGATTATATTTTTGTGAAGTACAGACATGAGGAAGGGGAATTAAAACACATGAAAGATGACACTATTGTTGTTTTTTCGCTTTCACATTGCATTATTGATTATGTTTAAAGGAACAAACATAGTTGTATAAGTATATGTTAAGTTGCTGTATGTATCAAAAGTACTGCAGCTATAAAAACAATGATCCAAGTGCTCATTCAAGACCTCAGTTCAATTGAGTCTTTATTTATTATCCTGCCTGAAATTTGGCCTGCAGCAAAACCAGACAGTGTTCAGTGATTTCTTTTACCAACACTGTGTGTAGGTTGTTAAGAAAAAATAATCCATGGTATTCAAAGAGGTATCGAGTACTGCTTTTTAATACTGGTACAGTATGAAATTTCAAATTCTAGTGTTGTGACAACTCTAACCTCTGGTATTGATTAAAACAACATTTGTTGTGAACTTGCATGAAAAATGTTTCTTTTACACAAAGGTAACAAGTATTTCAGGTGTAAACCTTTCTTTGTATTTATCTGGAAACCTCGTGTAAACACTTCAAACACTCTAAATCATTACAACTCATAAAGTGTTTTTTTTTCTTTGCAGTATTAAGATTTTGTTTTTCAGACTTGAAGAATGAGCAGCTGTGTCACTTCAGTATTTCCAGGGTACAGATGAGACAAAGTTGCAATGTTTTCTGTTCCTTATTAATTGGATCTGTCAAAACGGACTGTAACACCTCTGCAGGTGCACCATGGTCAAAATTAAGCTGTCTTTCATACAGGAATCTTCAGGACCCTGGAGCAGTTTTTTCATCTAAGTCTAGCATGTTCCCACCAGGGTGTTTGCTGTTTATTAAAGAACTGAAGTGTTTTCTCCTTTATTGAAGTTTGGTTGTTTACAACAGAGTCTCTGTTCTGTCCTCTGCTCTCAGCTTTAAAAAAAATCTATCAAACTGTGTTTAACTTTGCTTTGAGTAAGCGAAAGAAAACCCGGGTGAGTTATTTATCTCAAAGCAAAGGCTGACAAGTTTGGCAGAGACGTCAACATCTGGCAGCTGGGACTGAAGTTGAAAGCAGGTTGGAGTGGTGTTCCATGTCAAGTAATTTCTTAATTTTCTTCCACTATTGTGCTGAAATAATAAAACATAAATAGATCTTTGGGGGGGGGGGGACAGAAAAGTAATTTACAACAATTTTGAGTCTCTGATCAGGCAAAAATACCCAACTGTCACTGGTTCCAGCATGATGATTTGCTACTTTTTTCTCTGTTTATATCATAGAAAATTGAAAGTAGTTTAGTTTTGGACTTTGAGCTCTTGACAAAGAAAAGTCATCAATGTTAATTGCAGCTTAACTGGTCTGAGCATTACAGTGTGAATTTTAAGAATAAGGAAAGACAATAATAGGAAGTGTATTTTAAATTGTGGAGATTAAAGCAGATTCACAGCTATGACTAATGACATTTTTCTTTATTGATTAAGCTACTGATAATTTCCTGGAACAGATAATCAAAAAAAGCACACGTGTGCACACCGTTTGAACTGGGTGTGTGTGGAGTGACAGTAAGAGACTTGGATCACACTAGACAGGCAGTGTGGAGGCATTTTATGTCTTCTACATTTAAAAAACCTAAGCCTGACCTTCAGTTGGCATGAGGTGAGTGGATAATGACTGAGTTTTCATTTTTGTGTGAACTATCCCTTTAAGTATACTTGCTTTTTTTTTTTTTTAATTTTTTTGGTTCTCCTTTTGTTTGCTTGTCTGTCCATTTTTTTTACTTGGGTATTTTATGCAGAGGGAAGAGATGGACAGTAAGAGGGAACCCAGTGTACTCCATTATGCTTAAACGTTCTTATTTGCGCCCTGATAGATTGTGTTATGGATGATTGTTACCTGCGGGGCAGAAGCGTTGCTCAGGCCCATCGTATATGGTCAGGTTCCTGGCGACCGGGACGCTGTCGTCCTTTAGGGTGAGATGGGGGGGCTGATCTCCCTCGTGGTTGGTGCCGCTCAGGGCCACAGACGAGAGCAGGTCAAAGCTTATCTTGCCGTCGGGCTTGGGATATTCAATAGGTGTGCAATCCTTAGCCGGTTTCAGCTGGTCTGCATCAAGGCCTGAAGCAGATCGGGCACGGCTGGTTAGGAAATGTTGATTTTCTCTCCTGAGATAAGATGACCTCAAACCTAACCTTAAGAGAAACTACTGGCATTGTGCTAAGCGGCAACTAACTGCACTGAAAAAAAAAAAACTTTTCTGCTGTATAAGCTATATAAGTAATATTCTTGATGCATTCAGGTTGAAGGTTATGGACACAAACTCTTTTTATGCAAAGCTGACACTCAAGTAGCTGTTTTCCTTTTAATAACCAGTGTAAAAACAAATGAATACTATTAATCACAGTAACTCTATTATGGACTTTCTAATAAGACATGTTTACTGATTTTTTTCTCTACATTGACAACATTTTCCACAGATACAGGTCATGTAAACAGCATATTCTGTTTGGCCTTATTCTGAATGGAGCATTGTCTGACTATGACTTGTGGAATATGGCAATATTATTCAAGTTTTATGACCATTCTTTAGATGTATACAACACATTCAGATTATGCTTCTCAATGGAGTGTTTGCACCCAAGTCACAGTGTGGTCAGTAAACTGAAGGCGTGGCCATGTTGGAGCCACTGGAATATAAACAACAGAAGGGATTACATGCTGAATACTAAATTTAAGCCAACTTTAGCATGTCAAAACTAAGGAAAAGTTCAGGAAAATGTGTGGAAATGCTTAAACTCAGAAGGACTTGGTCACCAGGAAAAGGTGGAATATTCTCAGAAACTAAGGTTGATAGGTGGTGAAGATCCTCATGAGTTGGCTCCTTTGTCTTAGAATACTGACCCACAAATTTCAAATTCTAGTTCCCATACCAACACAGTGAACCATCTCATCATAATATTTCACCAACCACACACAGCTGAAGGCCTTAAATTTGACTAAAGTTTAGAAGCTACAAACAGATGGTGTGTGGATGGTGAGAGAGGCTCAATATCAGCTGAACAATGGCATGTGCCTACTTACAGTAGGTAATAATACATCATTAAATTAATGATGATAGGCTTCATGCGTAAATTTAGAAGTACACTACAGTTTGAAATGCAGCCAAACAAGAAAATGTCGACATAATTATGAAGTGTAATTTATTTTTCAAACTCAAAATGTCTTCAAACTAATAAAATCAATGAAAAACCTGGGTTTGGATAACAGCAGACTGACTGCACATGAGTCTACAACAGGTCTGGTCTTGTAAATTGTGTTTATACCTATGAGAAAATTCAAAATATGTGAAAATTCCTAGATCACTCCACCAACCCTCTTTAGAACAAATCTGTTTGTCTGAGTGGTTCTTGCATCAGGCCCATTGTACCTTTCAGAATGAGGTCACAAGCCGAAATATTTTGTGCATGTAAACTCAGTCAATGAACACAAGTTTTCCCAGTGTATTCAAATAAAAATAAATGTTTGACTGAAGCTGTACAATGATTCTGTTCCATGATACTCACCACAGTGTTTGAGGGTCCACGGCTCTTTTCCTCTGAAGATCCAGTAGAAGATCCCGGTGTAGACCATACCTCCATATAGGCCAAAGTAATTGTGGAAGGACGGCCTGATGTTTCTTACTGCGTACATCTCTTTCCACACCCACGAATTCTTCAAGTTCTCAGAGTACTCAGGTATATGAAGTCCTGCGAGGATTAAAATAATAACACCATTTTTCAGTCCTTCACTTTAAAATAAAATAAACTGAAGAAGTGTAATTTTATTTCTGCTCTGCTCTTGCCAAATTTAATGTTTTTTTTCTGATTTCTGGCCCCATATCAGCAAAGAGAGCAAGACAGCAGCCTTTCTCCTGGGAAATGTTGACAAAGTAAAGCCTTTCTTAAGAAAACTAGCAGATTGAACTACTGCAATTCACTGTTCACTGACTGATCAAAGAGGCTGATTCGGAGACTTCAACTAGATCGACAAGGACGAAGTGAAAAAGAGAGCAAATTACTCCTGTTTTAGCTACCCTGCACGGGCTTGACATTTCATTTAGAACTGATCTGAAGGCCACATTTAAAACTCTTAATGAAATTGCACCTTCTTACATTTAGCCTCTACCTCTTTTAGTTATTATGGTGGAACACTCTGCCAAGTTACATTAGACATGCAAGCTCTGTTGACATTTTTAAAACTCAACTGAAGGCCTACTTATTCAGGCAAGCATTTAGTTGATACGGAACCCTGTAGCTTGCCCTACTGTCTTTTATTCTATTTTCTAGATTTTTTTGTTTTCTTTTCTTTTGTTTTTAATGCCAGAGTGCTTCAACTTTCTGAATTTATGTATTTTTTTGTCTTGTTGTTAATCCCATGCTGTTGTTTTTAATGCCACACTGTAACGCATGAAAAACCCACGTAAAGAGGATTAATAAAATGTTAAAAAAGACAGCAACAAAACTTTGAAGCAAAGGCGTCACCACAGTGCTTCCAAGATGGATGACGTTCTCTCGCCAACTCAAAGTATCTGTCAGCACCCAGTACTGTATATCATGGCCCTATTGATTAGCTTCAACCTGTGGCTGATCTTTGACAGTGCAGCCTGTCTGATCGGAAAGTGATTTCTTGAGACAATTTTATCGCATTGTAGTTTTGTGATTGATGCACAGTTTGTCTCCTTTGGACCTCTGTCATGTTTTCTCTGGTTGTTTTGGAAATTCACATTAACAGAGTTTATTGTGTGATCTTTTCTAGCTGTCAAATGTTACTACCCAACTTTCAACCTGATATGACCCAGCCTCGACGCAGCATTGAGTTAAAACCATTTTTTCCATGACGTCTTAATATTATTTTGTCCACACTCTGCATAATTTAACTGACTGAACCTTAAAATTCCCATCCCATCATGAAGTAACTGGAATAATATACAAACAGCTACTGGTGCTACTATCAAGATTATTAATGGGTCTTTAACTCTGTACCTGTCGTCTCTGACTCCACGCTCTCTGCTGTGACTTTGGGGAAAATGGCCTCAGCAGCCAACATGCCGCTCTTCATAGCTGTGTGGGTGCCTTTGATCTTTGGGACGTTCATGAAACCGGGGCTGCAGCCAATCAGCAGCCCTCCAGGGAAAGTCAGCTTTGGGATAGACTGCAGAGAAAAAGCAGAGTGTTCATGTCAATTTTTAGCTTATTCATGTTCTACTTTCTAGGACCTTAACTTCTAACCAGATTTAGAGAATTAGACATAAAAGACTACATTATAATGACAATGAAGTCTTTTTATTTAAATAATTGTTATCATAGTGACATATAAGATTCTTTTTCAGTCATTGTAGTAGTGATGTGTATATCATTATAATGGTGATGATGTACTGTTATTCTAATGATAAAGTGCTGCATGTCCTTTGTGTCATGTGATATTTTCCTAAATGCTTTGGTAATACTGTTCAACAAACCAATAAAGCAAATAGAATTTAATTTGGTTGCTGTTATACACAGTGCAAATCAATATGTTGTGTTTGGCTATGTTTTGTGCAACTTATCGTGGTTTTGAGGAACCTGAGGCCCTTTCACACATGCACTGCTACTCTGCACTTACCTAGACGTTACCTGGAGAAGCTTTATGTGTCCAGTTGGCCTGGACTTAAAACTGCCAGCTCACTAGAGCTCATTATCTGGAGCAAGCAAGTGAGTATGTTGATGACGCTGTGTGGTGTGTAGGTGCTTCGTCTTTTTTCTGCTTGTATACTGCTTTCTTTTCTTTCATTTAGTGTTTTATTTTCATACAGACTATCTGCCGGTCATTTCAATTCCTCTCTTTATTATTTACGATATGTGTTACGTGCCACAGCGTCTGTGTATGGTTGTACCCTCCTGTGCCCAGGTTCTGCTAGCTCCGCCAGCTAGCAAAGGCACTCACTGTCTTCAGTGTTTGTGTTCTTGTTAGCCTTTTTAATAAAAGAACCTTTGTTTGCATTTATGTGTCAGTTTTCCTTCATTCCTTTTTCTCCTGATTAAATTTATTTATTGGGGGCTCGTCCGGGACCTGAACCCAGACGCAACGCAAAAAATGTTCCTCCTTGCTCCTTGTTCCTCTGTGCTTGGCAGGCACCACTCCTCACCTAAACTGTTTTGAGCATTTTCTACATTTGAGAACTTGTCTGATATGGACTATCTCCTGTTGTGTGCTACATGTGTGAAAGGACAAATTCGGACAATGTCCTGACCAGATTATCATGACATTGTTCAGAGATCGTATGTTAAAACTGCTCTATATGTGCTACCTGGTGTACACTGATAGAAACCAGGCAAGGTTACAGCAGGCTTCTGGTCTAATCAAAAACAGGGACAAAGCCTCAAAACCAGGACACTGTGCACAAAAAAATTGTCCTCCATAATTCTACTGAATATTATCACTGACACACTAATTATCACATGGTTAGAGCTGATCAACAAACAGTTGGTGTTTTCTTGACAGGGATGGTAAATGACTGCTTATCTGTCTAACTCTATATTGATTCTTGATCAATTTCCTGTGTGGAAAAAAGAAGGCCCGCACAGGTTTTTAGCATCAATGTAACTGTTATCTCTGAGTCTGACCACAGAGTAAAACTGGCACTTTTGTCATCTTTCTGTGTGAAATCAAGGCACACTTTGGACAGTTTCCTTCTCTCTGCCACAACTCCTTCTTGTTGCAAATTTCCAGCAGTGTAGACACTTTAGTTTGACGTTGCTTGTCAGTGTTTAGCATCACACAACTGATGAAGAAAAACACTCTGGCATTGATAAAAGGAACTGATAAGTGCAGAGGCATACAATTATGATGGATTGAACAATTTAGAACCGGTTCTCCATTCCCCATTCCTACGTGTTCTCAGGCCAGGTGGGAATCCATCAAACCTGTTTTGGGTCTTCCACCACTTGGACATGTCTGGAAAACCTCCACAGGGAAGAATCCAAACCAGTGGTTCGGCATAGTTTAATGAAACTGCTCAAAAATGGAGGTGTGATGTGTTATAATAAGCTCTTACCGCAATAACTTATCTTAATCATATTCTATTATCTTTGTAATAAGAGCGATATTGCATATCTGGCTGATAAAGGACGTTATCTGTCTTTCCATTAGAACTTTCATTTTAAAATCCTGATTCAGGAAGCACCAGAAACCAATTAAAACAGATTAGAGAAAAGAAACTAACAAGCTCGAAGGCTCATAGATACAATGTATACAATAAACAATACTGTATCAGTAATGGGAAAAATACATTAATAAGCAGATTCAGTTTTAGTAGCTTGATTCTGTCGTCATTCAGCTGTAAGAGCACTGATATGTTTGCTGAGTAAATTAGATTCTATATTTGGAATTCTGCTGATGGCTTCAATTAAATCTGAAAGTAGGAATAATATATTTAAACAATGCCTGTGGGGAAACTGGCTAGTTTAACAGAGTTGTGCACTGCAGTCTTCCCTATATTACATAAATATAAAGTAAGTGATTTCCAAATTAACACAGCTTCACTCAATCTTTTAGCATTTGGTCAATTCTGGGGTTTGATTTATTTAAAAGGGATTATCTACTCACCCTCGCACCAACTGAAGGTCAGGTTTAATTTTTAGTTTGCAAAACATTGCTGGAGTTTCATAGGAAAACGTTGTTGCAAAACAAGAATCCTTACTTATAATGACAATATATATTCTAGATATATACCTGCAATCCTCCTTCGTTCAGTGCCCTGGCTCCATATGCAATCCTGTGGCCTCCCTCTAATGTGGGGGCTACGAAGGGATGATGTTTCCAGCGCTGGAACTCCCGGAAGGGGCTCAGGTAAGGATTGGTGTAGTCCAGACCAACCTGCAGTAAGAAAAAAAAAGTTTAATTACAGCATTCCTACACCTTTTCCCAAAATCAAATTCAAGCACTTTTCAAGTTTTTCCAGCACCTTACAGCTGCAAAAAATGACACTTATATATGTTTCAAATGACTTGGCCCTGTATCACTTTGTTACCATAGATGTTACTGTGATAAAAACAATCAAAATCATGTTTCGTGATAGAATTCTACGGACGGGTAACAAATTAAAAGAAAATATAACAAAATTTCATGTTTTAAAATGGGTCACCTGTATGTGAGTAGCCATTAGAAAAGAATCACTTAAACAATTACATCAAATATCTACAATATTCTTTTCAGTTTTTGTTCTGAGTTCAGTTTTCCTCCCAGTGTGTTCTTGTTAATGACTGTTACATCACTGTTACAATAGAGAGCCCACATTAACAAAGACAGACAGATTTACAATAAGTGAAGCCACACACAAAGAGATAAGTGAGGCTCCAGCAAAATAGTCTTCATTGTTGAAAAGGCAAAAGCAACTTGGCTTTCTTTAACTTTATTGATTTCTTTATCTATAAAGTGAACTACTCAGGCAGATAGTGATTTATTATAAAAGTAATGCTGTTTCAAATTCAGAAAGTTTCAAGCACTTTATATAAAATCCTCTTTTATAAACTTGAAAGTGTTTTCAGGGATTTTCAACACTTGTAAAAAAAAAAAAAAAAAAACCCTTGTTTTCAAAAAACAAGGGTGCACCTAATCTTAAAATATATATATTTTTTAGGTTTTTATACCTTTAATTTTTAGTACAGCTGAAGATATGACTAGAAAGGGGGAGAGAGAGAGAGTGGGGGAATGATATGCAGCAAAGGCCATGGGCGGGAGTCAAACCTACGGCTGCTGCAGAGGACTCACAGCCTCACCACATGGGTCAAATTCTCTACCCACTGAGCTGCCCAGCCACCCTCTAGAACTCGTCTGAAGGTCACCTACAAAATTAAACTCAGAGGACATAATTTAGACTCGAGAGGCATTGATTTTGCTTTATATAGCTACCAAAGTTGGCAGTGCATGTCAGAGAAAAAACCAGACCAGGTCATGGACTGTGTTGTCCCCTTAGATTACCTCATGATGAAAAACGGACTCTTTTGAGCTCGATGTCTGGCCAAATTAAGACCAGACAAGAAAGACTTTGGTCAGGGAGATGAAAGCTGCCAGGATGATACTGGCTCCTTGAGGTGCAAGCTGATGACTGAATAGATTAGTCTAATGACACAAAAAAATTAATTTGGCCTGAATGTTTAGTGAAATGCCTGCTTACCACCAGACTCGATTAAATATATTTGGTGAAATGATGGTGGTAGCATCATGCTAAAGAGATGCTTTTTATTGGCAGGAACTGGGAGACTGGTGAGGACAGAGAGAATACTAAAACAGCTGTGTACAGAGGTTTTAAAAACAGCCTGCTCCTGAGCCTAAAAATCAGGATTCATTTTTTGGCATAACAACCCCAAGCAGATCAAATCAGGACAAAGCTGGAGAACCCTCAGGTCAAATCACTGAATGTCCTTCAGTGCTAAATTAGCAGAACTCACTCACTCACTTACTAACTTAATGTTCAATGGAAAAAACATTTTAACTTTCTTTCATTCATGTCCTGCCTCTATAAAATTAAAACGTGGATGTCCAAAAATGTCCTGCAATTGAATGACTGGAAATCAGATGTCATTATATTTACCCACTGTGGCCCTGTACTAGCAGCATTAATAATCTCTCCTCTAGTCTGGGTGCCTTGTCTAATTATGTTCAAAAACAGGCCTACAACCCGAGGATTATTTTTGATTCTGATTTGTCCTTTGATGCTCAAACATTGCAGTTCTGCTTTGCTCAACTGAGACAGCTACCCAGTATCAGGTCATTTCTTCCTCCTACAGACTTAAAAAAAAGGTCAGCCATGCTTTCATCTCTTCTAGGCTTCACTAATTCAGTACATTTTATTCTGGTATCAGCAAATAGGTCCCTACTAATGGTTCCAAAATCTTCTCCTGTCAGTAAAGGTGACTGGGCTTTTGCTGTCCTGGTCCCAGAAACAAGAACCCAAAACAACGGTTCCATAAAATGTCTTTTTGCCCTCTCATCACGTCTTTCCATGCGAAAACACAAATTCAGACCTTGAATTTACATATTTATTTTAGTTGCAAAGCAAGTATTAACAAAAATCAGAGTGATGCTCATGTCTTACCACTTTCACTGTGTGTTTTGACATGGAATGAAGCCTTTCATTTAAAAGCTTCACATTTATAATTCAAGAAAAAAGTGTGCCAAAGTTGTTTTGAAGTTATTTATTCTTTCACTCACTTTGCTCAAGCTGTAAAGACAAAAAACATAAAATAAAGTCCAAACCATGACCTTCTGCTTTGTTTAAATTTAAACTTCTTAGTTTCTTTATCTGCAACTTATTAAGTTTTAGATTTTTGTACTCCATTTCAGGTTTGTGACTTTCAATGTCGAGCAGATGACATTTTGAAATCAAACGGACATCCAGTGAAAGAGAAAATATTTCAAACAGTAGCTGATTGTGTAGTTGATAATGGCAATCTGAATAATTATGTCCTGCAGCAAGGTGTGTGGTTACACAGAAACTGTAGAATGAAGATATTTATTAACAAATAAAACAATAAGCACATTTGTATAACTTTTTTAAATTTGTTTTTTGTTAAACAGAACAGCTGAACATGGACATGAAGAGTGAGATAAAAAAGGTGACATGTATCAAGGGGCTGTAAGTCAGACATGAACTTGGGGCTCTAAGGACACCACCTCAGTACACTGGGCAGTCGCTCTGTCAATTAGGCTTAAGTTACTGAGGCACCTGTTGGAAGGCACTTGGCTATTTATCAGCAATTTTCTGTCAAGCCATCTCCCTCCCTCCCTGTTAATCAGTCTTGTTTTCCTGTTTCTCTGGGCAGCTTTTGGACTACATGCACGCTTGCAATGCAGCTTGTGCAACCCTAATTGGAGTTGGAGTTGCCCGGACACGGCTGAATTGTGTTAGTGGACAGCTTAAGCCTGGAGTGGAAGTCGAAGTTAATTCAAACTGTGCTTTTTCACTTAAGCACAGATGTCATTATCAGCCTTGACGGAATACCCCCCTGGAGATATGGCAGACCGATTCAGTATTCTTTTCTTTTCAAGTATATCTTTTATATACTTTTAATTAACTGCTGGCATTTGTTGTAACTATTTAACTTATTTTCCGCTTATATCTTAAAAGGCAGGTGATTTGCAGCATTTTATTTTGCATCATTGAGCAAAAACTTTTCTGCATATTGTAAATCAAGTGGTGTGAGAGAAAACTAGACATCTGCACCTTCTCCTGGCTCTGTTTTGTCAGGCTTTAGCAAATCTGGGCTGTGACAGTAGATCTAAACCAATCACAGGTTTCTAGAGACTGGGCATTCCTATTGGCTGTTCTACTACTTCAATTGTGCACACACGTTCCTTTGGTGAAATCCGGAATCTATGGCGGGATGTCCTACTGGAAAAGTCGCTACAAAACAGCATTATCAGAAAGAGAATATTAAAAGAGTCCAGCTAATGAGTGACACGCTCAGCCCAGTAGGTTGTTAGCTGACACACAGACACAATAGATAGCTGCTCAGAGCCAGAGAGCTCTGGATGAGAGGGTCGGTGGCAGACTGGATCTTCTGGAGGAAGAAATACCGGAGTCGCTCTGATGCTGGCTCCTTTATTGGCAGGATGAGAGCTCAAAGTGTATGTTTTGAACTTTCGGGATTTAAAAGTGAATTTATCTTCACTCCCGCTTCTCAACCCGTCTGCAGCAGCAAACCATGAAGACATTGTGGCCCAGCCAGACGAGAGCTCAGCGTTTCTTCTTTTAAACTTTTGTGATTAAAAAGTGGATTTATCTTCACATTTGCTTGTAAACCTCTGTGCAGCAGCCGACCACACTGTTTACAGTGAGATACTTACCCCGTATTTACACCAGGCCCGGCTGCGCCGCGGCACGCAGGGGAATAGAACCCATTCTAGTCAATGCTGTAATTTACACCAGAAGCGCCGCGGTGCGTTTCAGCAGCATCCCAGAAGCGGCTCGGCGCTCCGCTCCGCGGAGAGTATGCAGCAAGTCTATTTTCGACGGATGGCGCGTCAATTGGCACAGAGCAGGTTGAACGGGCAGGAAGTCAGGCACGGAAAACAGGAGAGAATCCGGTTGATTTTCAAAAGAAGACCCCGTGCAGACTCGCGATCATAAAGACAGACAGAAAATAAACAATTTAACTACGTAGCCTGCTTATCCATGGTAGAAGCACAAAGAGCAAGGAAAGAGGACTTAATCAACAAAATCAGAGCAAATAACATAATCAGACGGGCAAAACGCTCGGCTGCTGAAACGCTTCTGAAACGCTGCTGGTGTAAACCGCGGCGCAGCCGTTCTGCGGCGCAGGCGCGCCTGGTGTAAATCCCGGGTTAGTCTCTCTGTACATGTTGACTGATTACTGCAGAAATGTATTTCAAAGCCACCTCGTGAGAGTAAAGAGAGGAGGGATGTAAAGGAAAGAATCAACTTGCATTTTTGGCCACACCAAGTCAAACCATGTTGCAGCTGATTTGCACCACCACCACTTTTATTGCGCCAAGCTGCGCCCGGGATAGAATGACTCTGGAGTGGGACCAAAGTGAGCCCAATGAGTCTCCAAGCGGGATGCAGTCACATCCCGCCAACCACAGCCGAGCCTCCTTGCTCCCTCTCCAACAAGCAAGTGTTGTGATACTCAGGCAATGTGTATGCAAGCCAGCAGAGAGGACGATTTTAAAAGTCTCTTTATGTTCACATCTAAGTACTTCTGTAGCTTCTAACTGAAACTCCGTGCTTTGAAATGGGGTTTCTCTCATCTGTCACTGTTTGTACTTTCAGATTTCTGCTATATAGGTGACTGCCATGATAAACTGCTGTGTGCACACATGAAGCGCATGCTGCTCTTCTGGTAGGAAGTGTTCAGGACAAAGAAAACAAAACCTAACTCACCTCCTGGAGATAAGACTCAACAATCAACTGTTTCTAGGCTTTCTACCTACTGTAACTTTAAGTTCTTGGTCTTATAAGCTCTTATTTTATGGTTTTATTGTGGTGCTATATAAATAAACTTATCATCATTAATCTATTCCGACAGGGCTGGAGATGACCTGCAACTGTCCCAGTAAATGCAGAATGTGCAGAATGGCAAGTCAAAAGACATGGTCATTGAATTTATGTAAATTACATGCAAAAAAAAAAAAAAACAGTTTTTTTTTTAATTTCCTCTACAGGATTAAAAAAAACAGAAATAATCTAAAGCTGCTCAAGGCTATTTATTCAGAAGCTCAAGTATTATCCTGTGGTTCTTTACCTGCCTGAATGACATGGAGCTGTCACATCTGTTTATGTCATTGTCAGACTGTGTACAAATAGAGGTGTAAAATTCGCAGTACGGTACATAACTCAGTCATGGTTCTGTGTGTTTTCAGTACAGGAGGGAAAATACAGCCTTTTTGACATTTCATTCTGAAAAATGTAACCATTCAACAGCAGCTCAGTGGCCATACTTCTGACTGTAACAGTTAAGGCACTGAAATAATGACATATTTTCAATAAGAAAAAATAAATAATAACAACACTAATCTCAGTATAGTAATGTACATGTTGGTTATCGCTGAACAACTGCAGCTTGCACTCATTTAATCGGGGCAGGACTGACTAACATGCACATGTGAAGACATACTGAAGTAGGGCTCAACACTTTGATCGTGTGATTAAATTAAATATTCTGTATGGCCAACTATGGTTTCTATATCTGCTCCGCTAAACGCAGCATCAGGTATTGCTTTGGCACAGTCTGAATCAGCAGTAAGAAGCTGTCTGGACACTTTGAATAGAGGGAACTTTACTTCTGGTCCATTTTTGTCTTGTTATGCTAATTGACACATTCAGGTGACACCATCCAAAATGAGAATGTTTGAAGTGTTTCCACAGATGTACTCGACTTCAGTTGAAAATGTCGGAACACAGTTTTTTTTTTTTTTGGGTGTAACTAACCAGGAGACTGTGATGCTCCCATATATTGGATCTAAATGTCATGGCAGGATCCTCCAGCGCTGGCCTCTCCTTTGTGTTTGCCATTTGGATGTCAGGAGCACAGCATGAGCTTGGCAAACCAAGGATATAGCTGATAGTTTTAGCATTTAAATGCTATTAGGAACTGGATGGCGAAGAATTTTCTGCTGTTAAACGCAGACAAAGTTTGGATTATTGTCCCAATCTTCATTATACCATCTATAAACTGTCGAAAATGATGCTGCTAGGCTCTCAACACAATCCAACAGATATACAATACATTATTAACCTTCTATACACCCTTTATGAACAGAGCTCTTAAGTCCTCCACTCAGGGTTTTCTAAGTGTTCCTTTGATAATTTCATGACTCAGGGAGATTGTTCTTTTCAATCAGTAGGCCTTAAGATTTTCAATAATTTCCCATTAAGCCTGAGAACTCTGAACTCTGTCAACTCTGAAAGTAGTTTAAAACCTGTTCACACAGGCATTTGGGTACACAAAATATACACGGGGAGCAGATAAAAGCACATGATTAAAACATAAAATACCATATGCTGATGTTTTATGTTTGTTTTATTAATTTGATTTGATTTCTTTGACTGTGAAGTACGTTGCCATTGGTGTCTGTTAAAGGTGCCATATAACTAAATTCTGCTTGCTTGCTTAGTGCATTGCCAAAACTTACCAGGTAAAACTTGCACTCTAGAATCTCTTCTCTGCATGGGCAAGTACTTAGACGTAAACAGACTATGTGACAGTAATTGTTTGGGCCACAGGGTGCACTGAACAGAGGAGGTCCATTATTGAACTGAACATCCACAGTTTGAGATGAATAAATCTACCGTGACATCCAGTTCTAAATTTTTAAATCATAAGGTCCCAGAGCACAGACAGAGAGTGGCAGATTGGGCAACTCTGTCTAAGTGTGAGCTGTTGAAGCTAAATGAATAATGCCTTGTTTGTGATGACAGTTTTGCTTAGTTTTATTAATTTGAGCTTCTGCAATAATCACTCAAAATCAGCAGGTGAGGGTGCAAAATCAACTCTCATTAACTGCTCATTTCCTTTCTGTCTCTGGATTGCGCACAATTGGGGGGGGGGGAATTAGGATTTAAAGTTCTATTTTCAACCACAAAAATGATTGTGTTCTGTCTGTCTATGGATTTCATTCACTCACTGCACAAGCATGACCTAATTTAGCTTTAATGCTGCAGGGCGCACAGGAGCTCTACCACATTGTCTTCTTCTAAGTGAGGAAGTATATGCAGATCACATAACCCCTTTTTTAAGTTTTTAATAATCATCACTAAAGCAAAAGCCCAATCAGACAGACAGCAGTTTTTGCAGTGAGATGCGTCTGTATGTCAACTCACAGTTGCAGCAGAGAGAAAATCGGTGCTCATGTGGACTTACTGCTAAGTAATATTCAACTTCAACATAATCAGACTCCTCATGAAGCCGGTATAACATTTGATTGAGTGCTTAGCTATAGTTGACTGATATATGTAAACACATTACCATAGGAACAGTAGCCACATAACCTGAAACGAGCCACAATAGGTGGCAATAAGTAACATGCACGCCTCATAGGTGCATGCCGATAATTACACAAACAACACTAACTCTGAATTCCACAAAGGTTATTTCACTATTTAACAGCACAAATGGTCACTTGCTTAGCTGTGGGGCATACAGAAATGATCAGATAAAATCAAATAACACACAACCTTTATTTAAATGTTTTGATGGTGACGAAGGAACGAACGAAGGAACAAATTCCGCCCTGGTGACACCCCAAATACAAAGCTACTCACCACAAAGCCCAAGGCCACTAGTGGCTCTCCTTCATTCAGATGATACAGGAAGGATCCTCCATATGTGTTCCTGTTGAGGGGCCAGCCCACAGAATGCTCCACTCTGCCTGGCCTCCACTTCTTCTCATCAATCATCCACACCTTAAAAAAAAAAAAAAAAAAAAAAAAAAAAAAGGATTCCTTTAAATCAGGGATACGCAATCTTTACTATCTTTGAAAATTTGTCTGGAGCTGCAATTATTTCAATCTCTATTTTTGAGACTTTTCTTTTTTGCATACCTAGCAAAAAAGGGAGACTGGCAAAGTTTAGACTTTTTAAAATTTATTATTATTTGGTGTACTTGAGGACCAGGGTTGAGAAACACTGGGCTACGCAGTCAAAGCCACAGCGAGCAATGGAGCAGGCAAAAGAGCTGCATTCTGCTGACCCCTGCTTTAAATCTATCTATTCGTATTACTTTCCAACAGACACTATATTTGGGTGTGCTTTGAAAGGGTGGGCATGCATAATATATCACTTTATTAGGGTAGTACAGAGTTACTACAGTAACCCTATATAACATGCTATAGTAGATGTTTGTGGCAGCTTTCAGTACTTCAGCCATGTTTTTCTAAATGTCAAAAATATCCATGATTGTGGTGAGCAAAGAGTATTTATGTTTTCTACTGCGACTAAAATTAAATCATGAATTTACACCACAATGTGTACACACTGCTCATTCTCCAGCAGCCACTTTTATCAGTCTCCTCAGGATGGACTTTATTCATTAGGAATGATCAGTCAAACCAGATTAAGGGGAAATTTAGGTCACGAACAGTACATGTTATTTACCTCCTTCAGGCCAATGGCGTAGGTCTGCGGCTGACAGTTCTCGCGCAGGTTGAACTGCTTGTAAAGCTGCTTGGCCAAGTGCCCGTGACAGCCCTCTCCAAACAACGTGACTTTAGCATGGAGCTCCATTCCTCTTTCAAAAACATCCTGACGCAAAAGGGAAGCAGGATGCATTAATATACTTCATGATTGAGAATCAACTGAACATAATACAGATAATGGTACAGCTGGGGGGGGCTAATAATCACTGAATAGCTTTTTGTGTAGAGGATTTTATTTAATCAGACAGAAATGGAAAAAAATCAACTCCTACCTTCTCTGACAAAGGAGAAAAAAAATACATTTCTGAATGGCTATAATAGAGTACTGAATGATGTACCAAAAAAACTGTAACCATAATATTACTCTGATATACAATATACTGTTTGCACAGTATATGACATATTACAGGTTTAGCCATTTTCTTTAAAGAATACATTTGTTCAAAAGGACAGTTTCATTTTTTTCCATTTATAAGCCATACACAAACTCTTTTTTTTCAAAAAAATCTTTTATGAATAAAGGAGGTCAGTTAATGTCATATTCAATGCTTGATGCTTTAAAAAAAGGTGTTTGTGCCCCTACTGGATTGTGTGACCTTTATATCCTTTCAAATACGGCCTGACGTATCCAAGCTATTCATGTGTATTACACACTGCAAAGACTGGCCAGCAAATATACATTTTCAGCAGTGCAATTAAATTACATTTTTTTTTACTGTACAATACCTTCGGTGAGCCATCCTTGGCGATGCCTACATCATTGGTAGCAATTCCCTTTACACTTCCATCTTCATGAAACAGGACCTTAGCAAAAATAATACAAATAAAGGTTAACACTTAAGAGGGGGCAGGTAATATGTTTGATGTCCACTGATACAGATAAACTATAATCAGTCTATAACATTGGATCCAATCAACTGTTTAAGCTGCAAAGATGTAAAAAAATGAACCACCTATATTACAATAATTCATACTCGGCCAAATGGATACAGTGCTCTAATATCAGTGAACCTGATTTTATTTTGTAATTTATTTATTGGGTGTAAACAATAGACAAAATGATTTTACTATCAGATATCTAAAGTGACGTAATGAAAGTTGTAAACATGATCATGCCAGTCTGCCCCCAGTCTCTCCTCACATGAGTTATTTCTCTTTTGTTGTTTTGTTTTCTTCTTGACTCATTTTGATTCTTTCATATGATTAGCCTGAGCTTGAGTGTTGTTCTTTTGTTTGTACTCGTTTCTTGATAGTTGATTACATACAAAAAAATTGTCATGCTGAAAAAAGCCCATGTTGTAAGTCAAAAACTGAAATTCTCTATAAAAAACATAAATTGCAAAAAAGCTGTAAAAATGAATGTATGTATGTGTGTATAAATGTATGTAAAGTGATGTGATCTTTAATATGATGATTTTTTTTGTCTTTTGTGGGCAGGTTTACTGTTAGTTTGGGCAATTATTGACTATATTGATTTCAAGACAAAGTAAGACAGATTTAAGTTTAAAGCCATCATTCTTTCATTAATCTCTATTAACAGATATCTGCATAGGAGTGCAGAATCTGTAAGCAAGTGACAAGATTCTGGTTTCCATTTGTAGTTCCAGTAGAACTGACCAATCATCTTTAAGTGGTTGGTTGGTTGGTGGTTGCATGCAGTTAACAATCTGTGTGAGAGCAAAAGAGGGTGGGACGCATTGGCCGAAATGCAATCTCGAAAGCTCCTGGGTATCATCTTAAGGCAATTTAGCTTTTTTTTTTTTTTTTTTAAGTACATGCATTCTTATTCTGCAAATTTGTTTGCAAAGATTGGCTCTAACTTCATTTTTGTCTCACAAGTTGCTAATCAGGAAGAGGAAGTCTTGGCCAGGACATCTGTTGTCTGTTATTTGTTATCTGATGTTCCACTGGCTATACCAGAAGTCCCAAAACACCGGCCGTTGTCCCCAGAGGGTCAATCACAGTCAGATGACTGCCGATGGGTTCCGAGATTGTGCATCATAAAACAAGGCCAGTGGTGTCAACACTTGTAGGTTTTCAAAGTTTGATCTCTATTGTAGCATATAAGTCAGGCCAAGTGGCAAAACTTTAAGAAAAATCATAAATCATTAAAACGCCTCAAAATTAAGACCGCCATGGTCAACCTACCCAGCTATGGTACATTTTGACAAAATTTGTCTCACCTCAGCTGCAGCATAACCAGGATACAGCTCCACTCCTAGCTCCTCAGCCTGCTCCCCTAGCCAGCGCACAAAGTTCCCCAGCCTCACAATGTAGTTACCATGGTTCACCATGGGCAGACCTTCAGACAGTGAGAAAAATCATGCACATATAAAATCAGCACCGTGCTATGGTTCCATCATTTTAGGAAGTGTAACAACTGAAGTGCAGAGAAAAGTTTTCATGAGCATGCATATGGAGAACAGAGGAGCACTGGGTCAGATCCACGTAAAAGAGAAGACAAGGAATAATGGGGCTCAGTGCATAGACGTGCCGCTTCACCAGAGGCGTCTCTAAATGCACAGTAGGGTGCAGATTCTAGGCATTGTTTTCTGTAATGTCTCCTGATAAGTTAATTAAAATCAGCTTTGGCACAAGCCTATATAACATAAACAATCCAGCAGCTCTTAAACATATACTGTATGCTGTTCACTCATTATTACACTCTCTCCACCTCCCTACACTCATACTGAGTGCAACTCATTTACCAAAAAAGAGACAAAACACACAATAAACAAAGTTTAAGATTAATTTAAATGATAGCATTATTTCAATTTTTCTTTAGATATTGCATTAACATTGTTATTGGGAATTTTTTGGCAGCAATAATTGTGAAGTGAAAACTTTATATTGCGATAGCCCTACTTCACATAATTGAATTTAAAAATTACATATATAGAAATTTAGACCCCATGACTATATTTAGACTGTCAGTGTGTTCATCTTATCTTTGCATCAGTTCAATATGTCTGCTCACTCCAGACACCATGTAATTGAAACTGAAATGCAGACGGACCCTTTTGTTAGTTTTAAATTGAAGCCTGGGTAAGTAATACATATAGTTTCAAAAGTAATGTTTCTGATCTCTGGCTGAAACCATGAAGGTATAGATGAAACACTATCTCTGTGGGGCAGAATATATTAATGTCATCTCAGACTGAAAAATGAAAGAGTATTACACCATTTTTTATTAGATTTTGTTGGAAAAAAGACAGGCGTTTACCTGGCAACAGTGGGACAGGAATTCTGTATTTCTCTGTTAAAATGCTGAACACATCTTCAGTCACTGGAGTGTTCAGGGGAGCCTGAAGTATAAGAGCACAATATGTGTTGTTGTGAGTTTGACTTCATAGGGATTTGTGTGCATATATTTTTTCTGACATTAACACAAATAAATGCTTATTCACACATATGTATGACACCCCATATATACTAGTATGTACAGTATGTGTAGCTATGTTACATACAGCGTTGAAAACATCAGTACAAAGGAAGTACATCTTTGTAGATTCCAGTCAACACAACAAACACACAAAGAAGAAATGCTGTATAAGACACTCACCCCTCGTTCCTTCCAATCGGGAAAGAGCTCACAGAGGGCAGTGGGCTCCAGACAGGCTCCTGACAGGGTGTGTGCTCCAATCTGAGAGGCCTTCTCCACAAGACACACTCGCAGCTCCTTCTCATGTTCATTGGCTAGCTGCTTCAGACGAATGGCCGCTGAAAGACCTGCAGGACCCCCACCCACTATCACCACATCTGCCTCATCGGCAAATCTCTCCATTTCGACCCCTGGAAAAGGACCATAAAAGAGAGAAATACTGAGGAACTTGAGAGGCATTGCATTCTGTTTCAGTTTGCAGTGTATTAAAAGGAAAACTGCAACCCTGTGTGGATTACTTGACAGAGCCTTGCACCAAAACTGACAGCATTAGGCAAGTCTTTATTGGCAGAGGAGCCAACCAAACTAATGACAAGTATGTGATTTTTTTTCTCCTCCAAGAGGAGGAGAAACAGCAAAATTTTAATAGGCAAAAATACCAGGTTTTGGACTTATTTACACCGATTCCTCACGATATAAAACGTATGGTCTTTGCAAACCTTCTCAGTCTATGTGTATTTTTTGTATGCATTTTTTTAAACCATTCATCAGATAAAAATTTTCATGCCCAGAAACCTTGCACAATGAATTTTCTTCTTCTATTTGTTTCAAACATCACACAATAAAACAAGGAGATAAACATGGACACCTTATCAGTCTGCAACTCTGATCTGTCTCTCACTCCTTCTCTCATTTTCTCCCTTGATTCACTGAAGGTACCTCCCTAAGCTGTCGCTATTCTCTCACAATGTCTTGCATTTGGTCACATGAAGGGGCTGAGCTGTCCTCCCTTTCCATCTCCATCAGAGTGACTGCGTGCTTTCCTCATCCACTTTTTAATCCTCTTCCTCTAGTCTTCATTCACCAGATGCTAAAAAATTCAGAAACCTGTTCCAGAAACTTTAATGACAGACGAACGTTTCAGAGCTGATGTGTAAACATGATTGACATAACATGAGACTGCATTTATTTTTAAACAGCCCACAATTTCAGATGAATAATACTTGGTGTGTAAAGGCCTTTACACATGAACCCTTAAGTCTACCAAAAAACAGACAACAGATGCATCTACGAAATAGCAAGGGAAAAACTCAATGAACTCACAAATTGGAATAATGCCAAAGTTTGATCAGTTTTAACAAGATAAAAAGACTTTGGATAATCCAGTCCAACCCTCATGCCATCTTCACTGGCATTTCTCTTCCCATGACCATTATACTACTTACTTAGACATACTATATTAAACAAAATACTATAGCCAATAATGGAAAATATTATAGAAAGTCATCAAAGAAAGGTGTAATGCAGTTTGTGTTTTCTTCATACTATCAGTTTTCAAATATTTCGCTAACTGGCTTTGGTAACTTTATTGCTGGCTGCATGTAATAAATGGAAGTGCACTGTGAGCTTTATTGTGAAGGATGAAATAAATAAAACTGGGTCACTTTTGTTCAGTGTAAAAACACAGATCAGGCAACCAAAAAAATCATGTTCTTAAGGGTAAAAGGAAACAGGAAACAATCCTGAAGGTGTGTACTTATGATATCGGTTATTATAATGAATTTTAGATAATGCAGTGTCTTACCTTCCCATCTTGAATCTTTATCTCTAGAATGGATGGTGTAGTGTGTTGTGATGCGGGGCGTTGCCACAGAAGAGCATGTTCGTCTGTGTACTGTAGTGTACAGTTGAGGGGCAGCATAGTCTGTCTGTACAGTCTTCAGCGCCCTGATACACCTGTGGGCTGCAAGAGAGAGAGAGATCAGCTCCCAGTCAAAGTCAGTTCAAACAGGTGGGCATGTGGCCATTCAATATGTAGATAAGGTGCATACTGGTTTAGTTGAGCCAGATCTGGTTCTCAAATGATAAAACATTAACGGAATACAATGAAATAACAACACATAAGACTGTACCACTGCAGACAGGTGACATAATACAGTAAGAAGACTTTGGTTATGCTTCAATTTAAAGGTCCCATAATTTCAGGGTCAATAGGTGTAAATTACTAAGTAATATATTTGAAGTCACTTAATTTTCTTTGAAATTACTTCCAAATTACCCCCAAATTTCATGGTTGAGTATGTGATAATTTAGCAAGGACCATTTTCATGTAGTTGTGAAATGTTTATTACATACATACATTATATGTAGTGTAACTACCATTTCACTTAACTGCAACATTACCCCAAATTTCATGGTAAACATGATAATTAGCAAGTACTATGAAAATGACACTTTTGAATTATCACATACTTAACATGAAATCTGGGGGCAGTTTGGGGTAAATTGAGAAAAAATTGTTACTTTGTAATTACCACCAGTATGAAAATGGTGCTTGATAACTATCTTATGGATTTGGGGGTAATCTGAAATATATTACTTGAGCGTTATTAAGTAACGCTCAAGTAATATAGTAGCGCTTAATAAAGTAATAAAGTAACGCTTAATTTTTATGAAATTACACTTTTACAAATACATGACAGAGGCGAACAACAGGCTTATTATAGAAGCTTTAATAACTAATATGGAGGAAATGACAAGCAGCTGTCAAGCAACAGCAATGTTGCAGCAGTAGCACCATGCCAGCTAGCACAGAGTTGAATGAGCAACTGTAGCTAAGCTAAATTCAAAGTCCGAGGCTAAGAATAAACATCCTTCTTAGACAACAAAACCCTTTGAATAGCTTTCAAAACAACGTCAACTTACTAACAACACAATTACATGTCTGAAAAAGCGTATATTTATAAGTTAAGCCAGGACAAGGGCACTGTTCAAGTGACCTATATATTGGTTCAACTTTAACCTACATTTTAGCTTGTTGCTAATAAAAGTGAGCTAACTGGACTTTCTCTAAAACAAAGTCAGGCGCACAGAAAATACTTCAATATCATCTATAACAGACTGCAGTGAGCACACAAATCGCGCAGCAACATCTGACAAAACTGTCTTTAAACTGTTAGCATGTTAGCTTTGCCCAAGTCCAGCACAGCAAGCTCCCAACATGTTAGCTAACTAGCCATTAGCCGACGTACCTTTACTTGAATATCTGCTAGCTGGAAACATTATGTGTCAGCTAGTGTAAGCTCACTAGCAGACAGTGGTTTTCTTTGTACAAATCAGCCGAGGTAAAGCTGTGGTGTTCTCACTTCACTGCCAGTGCAAATGTTGTGTAAGCTGCCCGCACTGCAAACAAATGTTGAGCCGAGATACCTTACAAAATACGTCTCATAACAGAGACGTTAGAGAGCGTCAGAAGCTGCGCTGCGTTCATGTGACTGAGCAGCGGTAACTGCGTAAACGTAGATCTGTACTATATCTGTGCACTTCTCTGACTCAGTCCAAGACGGTCAGTCTGACATGGTAACGTATAGGAATCGATCAGTGTATGAAAGGAATTATTACAGGCTACTGTCGACTGTTTTTGAGGGACAGTGTTGACGTTGCAGTGTCATCAGAGCTTCTCAGTTTTTTTCTCAGTGAGGATCCCTTACAAGATAAAAAATACATCGGGTATCCCATCATGTATGTCGCTTCTTTTACACTTCTATTTAGTAATGTGAAAGGACGACACAATGTAAACATGTTTGAAAGATATGAAACATGTATTAAAAAAATATGTGCACCATGTCAACAAAGAAAACCCATAACAACAGAAAACTTAAAATTACGCCTAACCTGAACACATCTTTATTTTAATTGTAAATAAGTAATGATTGCTAAAACTCTGATCACAAAACAAATCCAGCCTATAATGAAACATTTTGTTTAAATCGATCAATAATAAATAAATAAATAAATAAATAAATAAATACGAATTTTTATATCGTGACAATTTAGGCTAAGTAAATAAATCAAAAACTTTTCATGAACGATTGAGGGTTCCTGGACAGCCATTTTTAAGAACTATTGGTTTAGATGACCCAACTTAAAAAAAAAAAAAAAATCTAATAAGAACTTTCCCAACTGTCTCTGGTGGTTGACTTTGGTTATCTCTGGCCCCTGAACACTTTGCTTTGGATTTTTTTGGATTTGGTATTGCCTAGGCAGCTTATTTCAGGAAATATTTAAAGGATAAAGCATACATTTTCACTTTTCTAAAATATAAACAAATGTTAACTGAATGTAAAGAGTGGTTTATTAACTATCAGCATCTACTTCTTTATTAGTTTGTCAGTGGTTGAGTGAAAATAGATTCAAGTAGGCCTGCTATATGAGCACTGTGCTCCTGTATAATTTTGAGACTGAATATAAATTTCATGCTACATAACCACTCTTCAGAGGCATAAAGTTAGCATATAGCTACTCTCTACTATATTTATCTAAGAATAATAGTTACTCTGAAATTTGTAAGTACAAACTCATGATTAAATATGATATGATTTTAGCTAAATTAGCTGTGCACATCTGATTCTGTGGTTCCTGATTTCTGCAACCAACACTTGGTATCAGTTGAACATTTTGTTGCTATAGCAACACCAACTGGCACAGTTAAATATAGGTTTGATTGACATTATTACATCTGAGTTCAATCCAAGTTCAGTCACTCACCTCAATGCCCTCATTGGAGCGTTATCTGTTGGTACTCTTTTTTATTACAGCTGTTTTGTGGTTATGTGTTGTATAATTTGAGATGTCAGTTTAGTTTTTTATGCAACCAGTTTACTGCCAACCCAGCTGAAGCTGAGAACGGTGCAATTCAAAGGGGGTTTAGTGGTGCAGGAAACATGTTTACATTGGCAAACCAGACCAACATTAACTGTAAGTAGGTGATATATTTACTGAAATCAATTACTATGTTCTACTTACTATGACTTTATTACATTTTATTTGCTTTAACTAACTCTTGTTTATGGTACAGGGTACTAATAAATAAATAAATGAATAAATGAATAATGGTCAGCAAGCAGATAAGAGGCATACATACATTTATTGTCCAAATTCCACTGAAGAAAAACAAAAATACAAAAAAAACCCCACCCTTTTTCAGTAATTTATTGTGGGAGACAAGTCAATACAACAAATGAAATAACACATTTTAAAACAATGTTTCCTATTAATGTTAAATGTAAGTCTGCAGATATTGTAGAAATATCTCAAGCAAACTGCTGGCTTCTGTTTTTTCAGCCTGTACAGGAATTCAGTTCAAACACAAACAGCACATACAATGTATCCACAAATGATTGTTTTAATAATTTATTCTCTGTTTCCTATACATTCATACATTTATATTGTCTGAAAAAGTCCTTTTCCACAGGAATCAGTAGTTCATTGAACGACGTACAGTATGCACAGAAGAGTTTATGATCATTGTACAAATGTCCTCACTGTACAGGTCACAGTGTAAAAAATGTGTAGAATGGATGGTGTAGTGGTCAGTTAGGTGAGGTTGAGTCCAAGTTCAAATCCCCAGACCAGCTGGGGATTTTCTAACCAGGATGTACAAAAGATTATTTAAAATTGTTCCCTGTAGCTGCAACCCGCTCACTAAAGTTTCTGTTTATACCTGCTGAAATTAAGTACATTCTTCGTTGAACATATTGGATATATCTTATACATTACATTCAATATTTCCCTAAAACCATTTTTGGTGGCTGAGGCAACACAAAAGCACTTTTGATGGGCGCAAGAATGAAAAAAAAGCTCTTATATATACATGAAATGATCAAATTGCAGAATAAAATGCATTGTTATGTGCCCATTCACTCTTGAAAAGAGAAAGACGTAAAACGGGGTTTATTCACCCTTCAAATTTCTTCAGGGGAACAGCCCAGTGATTTATCGTACAAGAAGGTAATGAATACCTGAACTGTGATGATTCAAGGCTTTTAGCTGCAAACTGTAATTTTTTTCTTCTTGTCACAGAAATAAGATATTATATTACACAGGGTCTGGAGAAATATTTCAAGAACTAAAGTGAACTGAAAGAAATAAATGCAAGTTATGTTCCTTTTCAGTGCACTGTTGAAAAGTTTGTCTATTCTGTTTCATGTAATTCGTGTTATGGTCATCAGTGCACCAGCACTGTACTTTTCTTTAATGTCTCTGGATCACCTGATCACTGGATTTACAGCTGCAAATATTGTGATATAATGAAACAGGCTTTTTTGGTCCATATTCTAAAATAAATAAATTAATAAATAAATAATTAAATCTACTAATGTATGGCTAATACAATTTTACACCTCATCATTATATCACACTCGATTCTGATTGGTCAATTACAGCATCCTATCTCACATTTCTGTATATCAGACCGTTACTATGGACACAGTTCTGATCAAAAACTTAATTTTAAAATTAATACTGTGTCAAATTATAGATTTTTCTGGTACATAACCATGTAACAAGCAGGATAATGTACAGTGGGCAGGTTACTATTGTGAAATAATGCCATAAAATCATTTTAAAATTAATATTTTGTGTCACATAAATGTGTGCCAGATTTTTTTTGTAAGTAATCCTGTAATAAGTGGAATAATGTACAGTCATTATTGGGAAATAAATCACAACAGGATGATGCAGGGGGTCCTGTATCATCTTGAAAGGTTTTATCCCTTACATATCAGAGGTCTGAACTGCAGGAAATACATGTTCATTACAAATATTGAGGAAAATACAGTAAATTTAGAGAATAATTTCCATTGTAGTCCTCCGAGTTCAAATTTGGAAACAACTACTGTTTCCAAATTCAAAGATGAACCTCGACACTCCACAATAATTTTGTTGAATTTTGAGTCTTAGCCACATAAGCACAGTCAGTGGGCTGACAGGAGTTGTACGTAATTGAACAAAATATTCTGTCTTTTGTCAACGTTAGACACAATAAGTGGTCCAATTTTTACCTGCCAGAACTACTCAGCTCAGAATATTGACATAATATCATGTTTCAGCTTTCAGAAGAATAATAGATGAGGCCCTTTGTGAGAAATGAAACTGAGCGAAGAAACCTAATGGAACAAAAGCTAAACCATATATGGAGCATTGCTTCTGTTCTGTATTGATACAAATTTTTTGGAGCCAACGCTTAGTTTTCATTAAAGGAACTACCATATAAGGGATTTCCACACTGACTTTACCCATTGCTGTGATGAAGGTTCCCATTTTTACCCAACATACGCACTTATGACTTGCATAAAGCTATATCAGCTGAGCAATATATATCATGTTGGCGGTAAAGGTGATGGTTCTTAGAGGACCGGTGTGTAGGATTTAGTGGAATCTAGCGATGAGCCTGCGGATTGCAAACATATCATTGCACTCTCTCCTTTCAAGCATGTAGGAGAACCTAAAATGTGAAAGGACATTCTGGACTACTGTTGAGCAACACGCAGCCTGATAAACTCTATGGAAGAGGTTCTCTCCCCTCTGTAGATATAAACTGTGGATTCACTTTTTTTCCAGTTTGGATCCGATTCAGTTATCTAAATACCAGCACTCTTTTTGTTGAAGTTCGTAATTATTATTTGTTATTACTGTTGTTATAATAATAAATTAGTGTAATAATAACAACAACAACAACAACAACAACAATAACAATAATAATAATAATAATAATAATAATAAAAGTAGCAGTAGTAAGATTATTGCAGAAAGATGAAACTGAACTTCAATCTGGAAAACTTGTGTAGTTTGTGTGATGTAACTGTAACTGTAACTGTAGCAGTGGTGTTCTTTAACCAGTGTGGGCTGTTTTAGGATTCTGGCTAGATAGAGTTAATGAAAACATACTTATGAATTTTATATTCCATTTCAGCCATATTTTGCCAATAAATCCCCCTAAATCTCACACGCAGAACGGTTAAAGGGGCACACCCCCTGAGTTGTCTTTTCTGTCCCCCATTGTTTAAGATTGATATATCTATATAAAAATAACAAAAACAACGAAAGTGGTAGCAGTATCATCTCCAGGGAGGTTGCCATGCTGCTCATCCTTCATGCCCCTGCTCTCCAGCAGAATCAGCCTGCTGCTCATCTGTCCACACTCTTTCTTCCTTCTCTGCATTTGTCACTGACGGACTTTTGGCACTGGCATTGTAATTGTTATTTTTGAATAATAAGACTGGGTTACACAAACACAGAATAATTTAATTTAATCAGACTTAAACAAAACTAGGTTTAAAATACATAAATCCAGATTTAAGTAAATAAGTTTTAAAAATCTAAAAAAAAAAAGTCATATTGTTTGCTAACTAAAATATAAAACATGTAATACTGTCTGCAAGTTGGCTAGCTGGCTAAAAAGTTAGTTAGCTTAGTTAGCTTACTCCTGATGGCTTAGCAGAGAAGCTAATTTATTTTCCTTTGAGAAAAACATGTTGGCTGAATTACCACCTGGAGGAAAGAAAGAAGAAATGCATCATAAAATTTAATTGTGTTGAGTCT
Organism: Lutjanus erythropterus; assembly: GCF_056507025.1. Lineage (NCBI taxonomy): Eukaryota > Metazoa > Chordata > Actinopteri > Lutjaniformes > Lutjanidae > Lutjanus > Lutjanus erythropterus. The sequence continues at coordinate 35,342,737 of NC_139321.1, read as the reverse complement.
GTCCCCCTACTTTTTTCCCCCCTCATTTTTTCCCCCACATTGGTGGCGGCAGCTTTGTGTCTCACTAGGTGTGCCAGTCGGTCTGGCATTTGCCAGAACTGACCCTTCCTAAGTCCCAACCATTTTTGCTCTGTGTTCTAATAACAGTTAAGCAAGCTTGGTTCCTCAGTCAATTTTCTCCTTGCCTGTTTCCTGTACTTAGTTTTGAGGATGATTAAAAGTTGTTGCTGGGGACCTGAAAAAGTGACATACCGCATAGTCACATCTTAAGTTAGCTAATGTTAGCAAACAGGCTGGCTACTTTAGCTAACTAGTTAGCCACCATTTTGCTAACATTAGCTAGATAGTTAGCTAACATTTTGCTAACTTTAGCTAACTTAAGATACAGGCCTACATGTCCCAGAAACTAGAAAAAGAGAAGTTTGACATACCAGGTTTGCTCAACTTATTAGAGCATAGAAAAAAGAGGCGGGACTTAGGATGTGTCAATTGCTAGATTACTCGTCTGAGCCTGGCCATGATTGCTGCTGCTTGGGGGAGATGAAAACACAATACTAATGATTTTTAAACACACAGACGTAGGGCACAAATCAGACTAGACTATCCCTTTAAAAAGTGTATTTTAACTGGTTACACTCTGAGATGAATGAACCTGAATCACATTTTGATCTGCTGAGGTGACAACATTACGAACATACGTATGTAGATCTGCTGTTCAACACCTAGCTGAGTTCATTTGTTTGTGTGTACATGTGCGTGTGTGTGAGCGTGTGAGGCGCTGTTTGTTTCTGTGAGCTCACTGACAGCACTTTGTTTTGCTTCTGTTTCTGCTGTGTGCCTGTGGTGATGTCATTGCATCTCTCTGTATTTTCCACGGGAGTGAGCTTGGGTAGCGTGCCTGCTGGCTCAGGCGAGTGCCCCGTGGCGAGGCCGTGGCTGTTCTCCTGCAGCGGCCACATTTCCTGCCAGGTGAGCGACGGATGATGAGCATGGTGACCGCTAAGCAAAGGCCTCCTCTGCCTGTAGTTAGCCCATACTTGCAGGATGGTCTCTTTGAAAGGTCGTGTGGTCAGCGTGTAAAGGATGGGGTTAAGGGCGCTGTTGATGGGAAGAATAAATATGACCACCCAGGAACTGATAGTACCTGTCGGGAGAGAAAAGACAGAGGAAGAAATAAAACAGCGGAGCTGGTGTATAGTCTGGTTTGAAGATTTCAATGTGGTTATGAGTTGGGAGAGTACTTAGACAAAAAAATCCTTTTATCAAGCCCATTTATGTGATTAATGAAAATCCCCTTTATCTCCACAGGGGACCTAATTAAGGAGCCACAGCTCACCAGGTTATGTATGTAATGGATTCTGCACAAATACTAAATGGTCATTTGGGTATACAGTGCAAACTAAAAGCACTTAAGTGGCTGCAGTAAAATGTTCTTTACACAGTGATAAATATGTTTTCAAACTCCTTTAAAACTCAGTGGAAACAGCTGTTATACTACTTTTTACATTAATATTTTATATTGGGCAGAAAAAGCAATACTTTAAAGAAATACTCCAAAAATGTCTCTTTTGAGCACTCATCTCCCTGCAGGCTTGAAATGTGGCTCTGAAAAGTTAGGAGGTTCGCAGACGATCACAAACCGACCGGATTAGGGCTGCAACTTATGATGATTTTCATTATCAATTAATCTGCTGAAATGGTTTGAATCACACAGGGGTTGTCATGGTAGCCCTGTTTCCGGTGTGCACCACTAATAAATGTGTCGCATGCACACACATACATGGAAGTGTGCAGCATGGTCAGTTGCAGGATTACTGTGAAAAACATTGACAGTAACTGTCTGCAGTAGAATAACGTTTCATCGAGGCTAAATGACAAGAATATGAGGCTGTTGTTTCAAAATCAAATAATACATCTATTAATCAGAGCAAAAAACAAGGAACAAAATCAGCAGGGGGACACAGGCAATGTTTTTTCTACTTCTCACGAATCATAGGCTACATCATATATTCTTTAGCAAACTAAAGAAACTAAGAACTAAAGAAACTTCTTGCACTGTTTAAAGCAAGAACTGATCTAAGTGATGTGTTCAATTCTTTTCACTATTTTACTCAATCAAAAATGGCAGCCAACAAAACCACTCCCACCCTTCATATCCTCTGTTATAAGAGCCACATAGCTCCTGTGTGTGCAGTGAGTGAGGAAGAGGAAGCAGGTGGCAGAGTGTGACAGTGAATGCAGCTGAGCAGAGGATAAAGTGAGCAGTAAAGCTGTGAATCTAGCAGTATATGTACAATGTTACAGTTTGTCAGTGAATAGAGGCTGCAGCTTCTCAATAATAAAAATGTTTCCCAATTTTTGAAATAGATTCGCTGAAAGTGGCAACTCGGTGATTTACTGGCGAAGCAGCAATTACTTGGGACAAACTGAGCGAAGGAATCAACAGCAGACAAGTGGATTATGCTGCAGCTGCTGTTTGAGAAATTTCTGTGGTCATTTTGCATTCAAGCGCACTGCAGATGTTCCCGCACAAAAGAGCAGGGTACAAACCTTTCAGAGCTTCATTGAAAGCCCACTGATTGGGTGTATTTGATGCTCAAAATGTTGACTTTAAGTGGAGTATTCTTTTACATGGTTATAGCACCTATACTGTACCGGGAATCTCCACCTGCAGCAGTGACAGGATCTTGAGGATGAAAATGGGGATCCAACAAAGGGAGTCAGTAATGACGATAGAGAAGAACCTCTTGGCGATGGTCACCTCTTTCTTGATGTGGTTGCTGTATTTAGTGGTCTGAGTCCCTGTTCTCTGGATGTTATAGAACATGCTTGCATAGGATAAAACAATGATAAGGAATGCAACCAGGTTCAGACCTGCAGAGAGATATCTGGTTAGTTTCTGAACTGCCATACAACTGCAATGCCTCATATTTACACTGTGGATGTGCAAATCTAAAATCATGCAAATAAATACAAATGATGAGACTGTGCTTTTACAATTGACCCTTCCTAAGTTTTGCCACTTTTTGCTCTTTGCTCCAGTAACAGCAGACTTGGTAGCTCAGTCAGCTGTCTCCTTTTCCCGTAAAGTCAATATATAGGGTCACTATGACGTACCCTGGCCTATTTATTCATTCTATATTTGTTTTACTAATGAAGGTGCCTGAGCAGCACTTCAACCATAAAAACCCCACCTCCTGGCTGAGAGTTCTCTTTTATTCATTCAATTGTATATTTCATTTATGACTATTTATGGCTTTTTTATGCAGTCAAATTCAGGATTTTGAAAGGACAGTTTTCAGGTTCAATTTCATAAGTGAAGAATGTTAATTTAAATGCTCACATTGTGCTGTGTGCCATTTCAGGGGCTCTATAAATCTTGGCCTAATGTAATCTTTTATTTATTATTTTCTCATGGCACAAGTTCGATTAGCGGGAACAGCTAAAGTTTACTTCAAAAAGTATTTAACTTACATTATTTTTATATGCGGTATAGCAATGATGCTGATGAAATAAAACTGTGATAAACAGTCTCTCAGTGAAGTCTAGTAGTAGTCTAGTCTAGTCTAGTGTGGAAAACACAAACAAAATTGCACTGAATTGTAAAATTGAATTGCAATACTTGCAAGACATATCGAATTAACCCACAAGTATCGTGATGGTATCGAATCGGGAGATATATATTGTTCCACCCCTAATATTTAAGTTAAAAAAACAGGAAAAGGAGAAAGTTGACTGAGGTACAGAGCACAGAGCAAAAATGGACAGGACAAAAAACAAAAAGTATTCTATATACAACAAAAAAGCTCCAAAGACAAGAACAAATGCCTACCCAGAAAAATGACGATGGAGTAAACATGAGCCCAAAGCGTCTCTGGCTGCTCAGAGTGCAGTGGGAAGCAAACCCCATTGGTCCCGTAGAAGTTGCGAAACAGCCCCTTGCAGGCCAGCGGCAAGAAGGCAACAATAAAGCCGAACACCCATATCCCGAGAAGGATGGTGACAGTTCGTCGCCAGCCAGGAGTCAAGTACCGGAAAGGGTAGACGATGCAGATGTATTTCTCCAGAGTGAGGTAAGTGAGGAGGAGGACTGACACCTCTGTGGACAGCATGGCCAGAGAGCCGATGATCTGACACTGACTGCTGTCCATCCAGGCCTGAGCGTGTCGGTTGTACTCGCCGCGGAACTTCAGATCATACGCGCCGATCATGAAAAGGTAGACTCCCATCAGCCCATCTGCACCTGAAACAAAGGGGAGTTCCAATTTATGACATATTCAGAAGATTTATTGATCGTAAAGATGGATTATATAATCAAACAACTTCAGCTCCAGCGTGATATAAGCAGTTTTAACAGCCTCTGGACTGTTTTGTCCTTGAATTCGTGAACACCATTTAAAGACACCAGCATTGTCTGATGAAGCAGGGTTTTTCTAAGCCAGTTCTCGTTCAAGGGAGCCACAATGCAATTTCTTCCAAGTGAGAATAGAATCAAACATGAAAGGCTTCCCGCCTATGATGTGGAGATGTGTGATGACAATTAGGAGCAGCCACTCCATTTTTAAATCCATTCATGTGTTACGATCAATAGAAGGGGTTAATTGCAAAGAGCAAAGACAGCATTGTTCTTTGTTGTCAATACAGAAAGACTGAAATATTGAAACTTGGTGCATATTCAATTACATTCTCTTCAAGGATGCCTATACAAGCTAAATCTATAGATGCATAAAAATTGTACTGCATAGATTCAGAAATCAAACACAGTGCCCTATTTGTAATGCTGTCTGAGAAGAGCGCAACTGGCATTTGATCTCAACCCCGCAAAACAGCTTAAACATAATAATCAAACCCCTGGTGACAATATGCATGCAGAAATGTAATCATGCTATGTTTATTGTCAGGCTGGGTCACATGTATAAATAATGGGTATGCACTGAATGTTTGAAAGTGCCACTTTAAACAGACATATGAGTCACCTTTCATCAGCAAAAGCCTCAAACAGAATTTCACGTGAAAATATTCAGAGAAATTTGCAAGGAAGAGACTGAGATTTAGAGCAATTAGAGCAACCATTTTTCCTTGGAGCCCCCCATATTTCAGTCTATGAAAAGCTGAGCCCCCTGAATCTATGCACATACGGTACATATGGTAAAATAATGGGCGATTATTTCCAGGCTTGAACATTCAGTTATAATTGTTCTTCAACCTTTACTTTTGTTAAATGTCTCTTTTCTAGGATTTTGTTATAACAACCCTACAGAGTAAACACACTCATCATGATTCATTATCACAGTGTGACACGTCACAGAGGTGTGGCCAACTCAGTAGCATATTATTTTTGACTGAGGACAAAAATAAATGATCTTTTAAATAGTTTTGCATACAGACATTTGTATAAATTGTGATTAAATTAACATGCGCAAATCTAAATTTGACATTCTCAGAGCAGACAAAGCCTTGGGGACCCCCTGAGATGTCTGGCGACCCCTAGAGGGGGCCCAGACCCCAGGTTGGGAACCAGTGATTTAGGAAAATGAGCTGATTTGGTTTATTGCCAAGAGTTATGTGAGAGGATTAACACCACTCTCCTATCTGTATGGTAAATATACAGCTGGAGCCAACAGTTGGTTAGTTTAGCTTGGCATAAAGCTGTCACAAAATCAGATTATCAATACACAATTATCATGGCCAAAATGATTGACAATAATAGTATTATTGTGATTTTGCTAGAAAATTAGGGGAAAAAGATAATGGTATTAATCTAATTCATGTTGAACTTTATTTATTGTGCATTTAGTCTCATTTTTGCCACAATAATTTCACTCTGATACAACTGTAGGGAGGTGGACAGAGAGTCTGTAACCATAACTGCACTAAACCATATAAAAAGTGCAATTAGGATGACTTCATTTACACATTATTATCAATATTTCATTCTCTAAATATCATGATTATCGTCAGAATATTTGACTGAAGACAGAATGTAACAAATAAAAAATTCTTTTAGTTAAAAATTAAATTCTCCTACTTTATGTAGTTATCCTGCCACCGAAAACATTGTAAGTAACCCTCAGGTCACAATCTATCAAAGCAGGTCGAATTACATTTAGCCATTCAATACGAACAGTCTACAGTTAGTTCTTTTCTTCCCTCAGTTCAGTGCACCACATTGATTTCCTATAACAGCCTACATGAGACTTGCATTTTGATGCCTTTCTTCGTCATCTGTAATGTGAAGATTTCAGATCCTCACACAGACAGAGAAAGTAAAAGGCGTGTCCTCTAATAGTCCTACAGAGGCTGCTGGTGTTAAAATGGGGAGACTGATGAGTTTGGCGAGAGCAGTAAAATTAATTTCTGTTTAAACAAAAAATGCCTTACTCCTTAAAAAAGGTCTCACTGCAGCGATCCTTTCCATAATGTTGTTAGACTCTTCTAACCACAATCTGAGCCTGTCAGTGGCAAAAACAAGCACACATTCTCTCTGGTGCTTCCATCACTTTTAGTTCTGTTGTTTGTGGTGATTTGGACACAAGGTTTACAGCCTGTCATGCTGTTACACTGCCTTGTGTACAATGACACGGCTAGAAAACAAGAGCTGAAACTTGTTTACCAACCACTCGTGTCACAAAGATGTTTTTTTAAATGAGTTAAATATATTTATGATTCCCCTTATTTATAATTCCTCATTGAAGTGTTCTCCTTGTGCATTTTTGTAAGCTTCCATGTGTTTTATCATGTTACTGTAATGCACACTGACAAAAAAAAAAAAAAGAAAGAAAAACAGAAAAGAAAAATAAAAAACAACTGCTCAACTGGAAGAATCTCACTTGGTCTTGGTCTCTCAGTGAGTCAGAGAGAATGTGTCATGAAGCGACACAGTGCGACTGAAACCTGATCATAATCACCAGACAAATAAGGTAACAGCAGCTGAAATAACCTGCATTTACTGTGCAGCACTCCCAGTCATATAATTAGCAGACTGTGGTGACCTAATCAACCAGAGGGCAAAGATGTTACGTGCTAAAGGGCAGAAATGAAATGTTCTTTATTTTAAATTAGACACACATTTATATCAAAATTTGAGACTTATCCCACCTATCCCACACATACTCTGAACCCCACGTTTAATTTGTTGGGATATGATCACTCTAATCAATATAAGGCATGAAGCATTGAGCCTGAACAAAGCCCTCTTATTAACATTTTGTATTTTGTTGGTTTAATCCAGTACAAACAGAAGTGTAAGAATGAAAAGTTGATGTTGAAGTGGTATTTCTTAGTCAGGAGCACTGACTTCCTGGAGTCTCAGTAAGTTTGATTTGCTTTAAAACGGTGACTTGTTGTTTCTGTTGCTTAAATTTACAGATCAAATTTCCGGTCCTTGTGCTAAGCTAAGCTGAGCTAAGTGACTGCGGATTCTTGTGTAATGGAAACGCCTGCAAATAACCTTATTACTCAAAACGGCTGCTTTAAAATTGTGTGATTATGGCATTATAGTTTCAGTGTGAATAATTATCTGTACATATGACCATGCTTCATACAATAGCATGGGATAAAGACACATTGGATAATAGCTTTAATGTACTGTACTCATTTATCATCAAGGACTTGGGTCAGAGGCAATCAACATTTACCATTTGGATTATTACGGATAATTGTGGACTAGGAATTATGTGCACTCAAGTAGGAAAATGACATGGACATGACAAGGAAAAATACTCCTAGGGTTTATGTTGTACATCTAGTGGACAGACTGTATGTCCACGTTTGCTCTTTCATACAAGGACTGCTGGTTTTCTCTCTACACAGATCATGTATCTGTGTCTGGCACCAAGCCTTTGAAAGTTTTTAAACTAAAAACTCTTGCCTAGAAAAAGCTGAAACAAGACAAAATAATAAATAAATCCCAATTCCACATGTTGTTGTCTCTTACTTTCTCTGCCCTCAGCGAATTCATTACACTGTTTTACTGACACTGTGTGAAGGCAGAAATTAGATTCATAACTTAGTCCCTCTGAGGGATTCACCACTGCTTCATTGTCAGTCACTACTTAAAGCTGGAATAGACAGTTATTTTTTGGCATCACGGGGCAAAAGTTCTATAATAACCTTAAAGCATAATGTAATTCAAGAGGTCTAAAACTAAAAGTCTGCTCCTTTTCTTGGCTCTGTTTTCAGGCTTTAGAAAATCTAGCCTGTGATAGGAGACTTTGGCCAAACACAGGACAGTAAGATAGCTGATTGTTGAGTATCATACCCAAAATGTCAGCATTTCACAACCTTGGTAACAACTCAGTAATCAACTATATTTCTTCAGAATTGTTTACACCCCATTTAAACTTTTTTTTTTTACGATGGGATCTGTATCCAGCTGATCTTACCTTTGTGTTCACACCTTGTATTTTTAATGTGCTATCCTCACTGAGATCAGATCTCTATCCTCCAGAGCAAAACCTGCACATGGCTCATCTGAGATGGAGGAAATTTGACAAAAGCATACACATCCAAATCCTATAATACTAAAAGCTGAGTGCAGAGTGCACATTGTGTGATGTCTTGGGCACTGAGGAAGGACATGTGCCCGAAACGTGACATGTACATTAATAAATGTTCACTGGAGTGTAATCTAGTGTGCAAAGTCTTTTATGCCGTGGCTGGAGACATTAGGTTTTCCACTTGTCCCTCTGTCCATCCCATTCTTGTGAGCATGATATCTCATGAGCGAATTTCTTCAAACTTGGTACAAATGTGTGTCTGGACTCAAGGATGACTTGCTTAGATTTTAGAGGTAAAGGTCACTCTCCTTCGTCCCAGTCTCGTCAATGCTATATCTCAGCAACATCTGGAGGGAACTAACTCAAATTTGGTACAAACTAGAGATGCACCGATTGCATTTTTCTTGGCTCATTACAATTCACAGTCTTTCTAACAACTATAATAAACAGAATACATAAATATTTTTGTCACTTTTCTTTAATGTAAAATTAAATTGTAATCATAATAAAAGAAAAAACCTGACAAAATGACTTTAAAATTTTCTCCAAAAGTGCTCCAGTGTACAGCAAGGCCTTACCAAATCATTATATTCAGATTCTGTACTAGAGGGAGCACAATCTTATGAGATCTCATATGGAACGTGACTTCATGTGCAGGCAGATGTAAACAAATCGGAGGCTGTTGGTGCAGTAAAGCTTTGCAGTGAGAAAAACAGAAGCGGATGAGAAAATGTTTGCGGAGAATAGGGTGTTAGTGCACCTTTAATGTTTAGTTCTTTGATAATTAATTCATTACTCCTAATAGTAATTCCTTTGATATGTAGGGAAGACCAATGCTCATCAAAAGGAATTTATAATTTAACACACATATATATATAATCATCATTAAAGACTCATTGCTCTTTGAGACACATACCTTTACCTGGCATTCAACATAATATTTTTGCCTGCCCAGCTATTAAATTATGAGATATGCATGCAGTGATATGGGATACCTTTATATGAAAGTAGCATGGATACATCAAAGTGTTAAAGATTAAAGGTGACCTCTGGCTGACTCAACTGAGCACGAGTGCATCTACTCTCTAAGACCAAGCAGAGAGGATACAGGAACCATGGCCCTCTTGCCTGGATTTACTTTAAAAAGGGAAAATATTCTGAGAAATAACAAACTGAGGAGGTGTTAGGAAAGAAAGGGTTTGACACAGAGAAGCGGGGAATAATGGGTGACAAATGTGAGAAATGACACTGGAAGTTCACAAGTCCAATGGACCACGAGTCCATTTTTCAGTTTACAGGGAGAATCAATCTCTATCTAAATGTCTCAGCTTTGTTTCTTTCTTCCCAGACTCAACTCTGTTCCACTTTAATAACTGGATTAAAAGCAACATTTAGAAACGTCTGCATGAAGACACATAATCTATTGTTAAAAAGAAGCAAAGAATGAATCATATCTCGACTATTTCGCTAGAGTTAATTACCTTAAGCTCTGTTTTTGTCTGTTCTCCGCCACCAGAAATTCCTGTCCTTCTGAAAACAGACCCACTTAGATTCTAGTAATAAACTTTTAAAGGTCGGCGTATTAAACAAGGCCTAAATTAAGAATGAATAACATCATCCTCCACGTGGCTTTCATTGTGGAAAGAGAGCAGATACCCAGTGTACAGAAATTCTGCTCTGCATATTCTTTGATGTCAGCTGCTCTGAGACTTACAGTGAGTCTATACAGGATCCTTTATGTTCGACTTATAGATGTTAAATTCCAGCACAGGCTTATAGTGATGGAATGTGTCATTTAATATGCACATATTTTCTCTCTCTGTGTGCTTACTTATCAAATGAAATTCCCTTTCAGAAATAATAACCATAAAGTTAATGTGCACTGCCTGCTTTTATACCTGCATGATCCTTTCAGTGACCGGATAAAAATAATACATTTTATTTGCAGAGCACCCCCAGGGTAATCAAAGACACTTTACATTCACTCTATACCAGCAAGCTCCTGTAAACGTGGGTTTGTTTGATTTATATTCTCCTCAACAAACACACGGTCATGAATTCAATGAATTTTCCTCGAGCAACTTTTAATATCACAGTGAGGCTCCCACTGAATGTCAATCAGAAACTATCATGCCAAAATGTCAAGAAAAATGCATTACATGATTTTTAGCATGAGCGGCTGCAGCTTATATCAGACCTTTATCTGTGCAGTGTCAGTGCCATTGTTAATCTTCAAATCGTCACTGTCCAGTGAAAAGCACTTATCTACAAATTTGTTTATTTTGAATTTTTTGATAAAACTGAAGGAGGGAGGAGGGAGTGCACCTTTAGGCGCTGAGACACTTTAACTACTTCTTAAGCCCAACAAACCATTTACAAAGCCACCGGATTATCTGAAAAATGCATCGCCACAAAGCTGAAAACGTTGTTTTTCTTTTCTGACAAAAACTGAGAAAAGTGGTTTCCACCGGACAGCAGTGAAATATTAATTCTGCTTTATCGTCTCTGCCAGGTGTAGGCCTGAACGGGATCATGCAATCGTTTGCGTGTGTGTGTGTGCGACCACATGGACCCGGAACTTATCCGCAGCTAATTTCTCACACTACTGAACCGATTTTTTTGTGCATATTCATGCCTCTATGCTGAAGGACCTCTGTGATTCACACAAACTTTTTTTTATGGCTTCACACCAGCGACAGCATTGGCAGACATTATGTGTTTGGGTCATCCCATTCTTGTGAACGTGATATCTCAAGAACATCTTGAGGGAATTTCTTGGCACAAAGACCTGCTGGACTCAAGGATGAACTGATTTTGTTGGCCAAAGGTCAAAGGATGAGGTCACTGTGACTTCACAGAACATGTTTTTGGCCATAAAAAATTCACATAAAAGTTTAATAGGATAGCAGCAATCGTACATTTAACTTGCAGGTCATTAAATTACACAATAGATGTTACTGTAATCCATTACAGTTACAGTTACTATTAGGCTCTTGCAGCTTGATTACACTGGGCATGGCTGCATTGATTACAGCTGTCACAGGCACCAGAGCTGGACATGACTGTTCTACGTAAGGCTCGTAAATCCACCAGCAGCGCTGCAACGTGTCCTAGAAGTGGCTCTCCGCTCTGCTCCACTTCAAATACACACTGAGTCTATTTTTGACGGTGTCGAGCAAAGAGCAGATTGAGCAGTCAGAAATGACAGAGAGAACCTGGTCAGTTTTCAAAATGACACACTTTGTGCAGACTCATGATCACAACAACAGACTAAAAAAAGCTATTGAGCTATGAAGCAAACTTATCCATATTAAAAGCACAAAAATCAAGTAAAAAAGTATTTAAAAATACATTCTTTAAAAAAAACTTAAGTATTCAAAAGTACAAATTACAAAGTACATTTTCTAATATCACTACATGCTGTATTGTTTTCACAGTGCATTTACAGAAGCTTGTAACTCTCTGAAACCATCTAATGATGCACTGACCTGCTTGTACAACCACTCTGCTACACAAAGTCTATAGAAACACCTATAAATGTAATCAAAAACAAAAAGGACAGCTGTTGTCATTTTCTGATGTAACTGTTTTAAAATCACTGCATAAAAGCAGATTGAAGCCAAGTGTAAGGAGTTCTCTAAGTCTGTTAAATAACTGAGATTTCTTTCTGTCTTCAGGAGCAGTATATATACATGAATTATGAGGTATTTCTGACCCTGATAAAAAACAATCCAACATTAAAAGCCTACCTGGAATTATTTCTCTTTTTCTAATCACAATAACATCTTGAAATTTAATCTTTCTCCTGCTGTCACCATTACTGATCTTTGTTTGAATGAAAGAGGGAGAGCTTGCTTGTGCTTATTACATGTATTTTTCTTTTTACATCAATCCCAGTTGAGAGCGGGTACTGTGATTGGTTTCCTTCTGTGAGGAACACAGCGTGTAGCCAATTGCATTTTAGAAAAGAAAGAACAGCAACAGCTGACTTTAAAGCTCTGGTTAGAATAAAAGTAACGAGTAACAACAACCTTCCTAGTACAATAAAAGTACAATATTTGTCTTTGAAATGTAGTGGAGTGAAAGTCAAAAGTTTACAAAAAACAAACAAAAAAAAACCAAAAACAAATGCCCAAGTAAAGTACAGATACTTAAGTACAGTACTGAAGTAAATGCAGCCCTGTGGAGGAAGGAAGGAATCAACAGATTATAGTGATCACGTCTGGCCGGGAAAACGTTTATTATAACTAAATTGTTTTGTTTTTCTTTATTACTCAAGCAGATTACCATCTAATTGACATGAGTACATTTATCACAAAAATAAAAAGTAATGAAACAGACAGCCTGAATATTTTTCTCTAAGGGCCAACTTTTCTGTCTCCACCACTGCAGACCGCTTGTGTCGTTTGAGTAGCTCAGACAACACAAAGCAGCTTGAGAAACAACAAGTTTTACTGCTGCATCTCACCGTCTTATTTTTGGGAGTTTGTCAGAAGTTTCAAGAGAAAATTACTTTTTTTTTCTTGTCATCATTTCAATGTGCAGCAACCTTCAGGTAACCAACTGGAAGCAGATGAGTTACCGCAAGACAAAGTATGATGGAAGTTAAGCAAAAAAAAAAAAAACAAAACAAAACAAAAAACTGCAGTTTTAGACTGGTTTTATATGTGTTATCATATATAAAACTGTAAGTGGTCTATTTGATTACAAGGAGGAAATGATTTAAACTTCATTTGTATAGGAATGATTCTGTTCCAAGCTTTTTGACTGATATAAGCGGTTGATCACTGTGATCGCTGCAAGAGGTTTCCACTGGACTCATCAAAATGTTAGTGATAAAGTGACAACGATAGGAGCGCACTGTACTGAGTCCTCTTACTCAAGAACTTTCTCCTTCCTGCAAAAAAGTCTTTGTGTCTGTAGAAGTAGAAGCTCTTTAAAAAACCTCTCACAGCAGCTCTTATCTGAAGGCCACCACACACAAAAGTAGTAGATAAGGATGGTTACACAAACGCCACACTGATACATTTTTTATAAGCCAACACATTCATGTAAAGTGTTTTTTTTAGCAGCTTTGTTTTGAATGCACTGAACAAAAACAGCATAAATTTAGTTACATTCTCTAAAGATATATATACTTGGGGAAGACACTGCAAGTCAAATTGTTAAAAGATAAAGTACATGTGGAGAGCTCAGAGTTTTCATTATTTAATTGCCTTTATTAGACTGCTATCATTGAGCAGTTATCATAATATAGGTCAGTGTTGCGCTGTGACTAATTTCTTTTAACTCAGATGGCAGATAACACATTTTGGAATGAGATTTTATTTTACTTTTTTAGGTGTGATGTGAAATCTGTGTTGAAGAATCACTCTGATTAGCACTGGGAACCAATTTAAAATTTGCGGCTGTTTACTTCACAAGCAGTAAACTAAAGTTATTTTGCAGAATTTGTCATTTCCACTTCTGTTGTTGTATCTGGCCTGATTCCAGAGATTCAGTCGGGTCTATAATCTTAAAAATATGTTTTTTGGGGCAGTAAATACCACACTCACTATCCCTGTATGACTCACAGATATGTACATACTGTACTGTCATATATACAGTGTATTAAGATGGTAAAAGATGTGTGACTTACAGCACAGAGAGATGATGCACATGGCGTGGAGTTTGTTCTCCGATCGGATGTACGAGCGCATGCAGATGACGAAGATGTTGCCGAAGCAGGTGGTGGCAGAGACCACCCAGACGAAGACCCTCAGCACGATGTTGGCCAGCAGGTCCTCAAAGGACGAGATGCCGTCGGTGTTGGGTTTGCAGCTGCGCACATGAGGAGCGTAGCCGCAGTACTGGAATTTCTTGAAGTAGCTGTGATAACAGATGAAATAAAAGCATCAAGTAAGCCAAAGATAAGCAAGCGACTCTATTTGCACCTGCAAAGTTTTGTTTTTTTGTACAAAAGAGTGTGCGGTCCACACTCTTTTACAGCGTCTTAGCTTTTATAAGTCGAGACAGCTGAAAGGCAGAAGCAGTGAAAAGAAAAATAAAAGGTTTGGTAATTTGATTTTTATTGAATTGAATTGGGTTGAACTAAAGAGGAAAGTCAATCAGAAAATATATTTGGAAAGTGAAGCTTTTCTTCTTTCAAAATGTTTTACCTTTGAGTTGCCTGAAGAATTAATTTGACAAAGCTTTAACAATGATCATTCAGACAAAACTTATGGTTTAGTTCAAACAAATTAAAAACAAAAAACAAAACAAAACAAATTTATCTCTGGTGGTATCTAGCCATGCAGGCTGTTTTGGGGGGCTTTTTTAAGCTTAATTGACAAGATAGCTGCAGACTGACAGGATGTGGGGGAGAGAAGAGGAGAAGACATGCAGCAAAGGCCCGCCAGCCGGAATCAAACCCACAGCTGCTGCCTCTGTACATGGAGCGCACGCTCTGGCCACTGAGCTACTGGGACGCTCCAACTGTTTTGGTTTTATTTGCCTGTCATTTTGAGATATTTAAGATTTATGCCTCCACCCAGTACAGCAAAGTTGAATGAAATACCATTTGTGGTGCTCAGACAATTTAACAATTATATTTAATCATGACTAAAAGTTGGCAATGTGGCAGATTTTTAAAAGTTGGGGTGACCATATATTCAAACCCCCAAACTAGTCATGCACACGCACATGTATGCACTTATGCATGTACCGCAAGCATTTTCATCAGGATAATGTGTGTATGTGTGTGTGTGTGTGTGTGTGTGTGTGTGTGTGTGTGTGTGTGTGTGTGTGTGTGTGTGTGTGCAAATTCCTGCAGCACCTGAAAGCAGCAGGACTGTGTAACAATGTTGTTACACACAGCTGCCCACTGTGTTTAATCTTCATTAAATTACACCAGGCTGCTATAGTATAACCATACAGACCTCTACACACATCAGACCGGTCAGTTATGATTCAGTATCCTCGTCCTACCAGGGACGCTGGAGTCTATGTAATGATGTCATACCAAATGGTGCACTGCATCCATGTTTTTTTGTATTAATGTGAATGGCCAGGGTAAATCTAAATTGAAAATGTTTTGCATGACAGCCGACAGCAAACCTTAACACCAACATATTGCTGGGAAATTCTGACTTTCAGTTCAACTGAATACACCGTAATGCATGAGAACTGCAAGGAGATGAAGAGGGAGACAAGAAAAGGCAACCTATCTGTTTCTCGCTGTAACAGAGGCTCCAGTACATAGCGGAGCCACGGTCATATACTTCATGCTGCACGATCAAAGAAGGTTTTTAGTAAGTACCGTTAACTCTTGCAGGAGTGAACAGTGCTCACATTGAGTTGCAAATTGATTTGTTCAGTTCGTTGCTCACCAAAAACATGAGCAAGCTCAGTGAACTACACTCTTTTAGCATGTTCATGCACAACACTGAATGCAACCTAAAATACAATGGGAATGCTAATGCTAATGTTAGGCAGGTAATGTTTACCATGGTCACCATCTTAGTTTGGATGCTAACATTCACTTAACAGCACTAAACACAAGCTTGTAGGGATGCCATTAGTTTTACAGGTAGCCTATTTGGTCATAAATCAAAATATTGAACAAATTACATTTTTTGACCTGATCATGCAGTGTATCCTAAGGGAAGATAATTGTCTACCAAACTCTACCAAACTTTTATTTATCCAATAGTTATGGAGAGATTTCACTCTCAACCACAATCGGCAATCTCATGGTGGCGCTAAAGGAAAAGTCAGGGGATCACCAAAGTCAGGGGGCTGTGAATGTTTTTACAAAACTGCTGATGAGATATGTCTGTATGGACCGAAGTAAAGGACCAGCTGACTGATACTGCCATCTCTACAGAGCCGTGGCCTGGCTAAAACCTCAAGTGAAATATGTCTATCCACGAACACTGTTCCAGTTCCTCTGGTTAATTCATGTACCTCACAGTGTTATCAGAAGTACATGAAAACTATTATGAAAACTAGATTATCCAGAGTGACAGGGGAACTGTTTCTGTAAAGAGATGTTTCTTCTAAAACATATAAATATCCTTTTTCAGTGTTTTGAGCACCAAATGAATTCCCACTCACCTCCTGTGTATTGATGCAGAGGCAAGAGACCTTAGACACAGATTACTCAAAATCTGGACACATAAAGCCAAAAATCGGCATGGTTGGATAGATGCAATCTTAAGGTTGAGTGAAAATTATGTCTTGAGAATAAAGAGTCTTGAAAAGCTCTATGCAAGGCTGAGAAACCATTTATTTTCTCTCTGATGCATCCTTTCCAGGACCTGCATGACAGTATCTGAAGCTGTTTTCCTACAGAGAAGATGGATTACACTAAGCCTGACTCCAACGTCTCACAGTAAGAAGAGAAGCCTGACAGTTTCGATAAGGCCAGTCTGGGACTCGCCACTAGACATATGTGAGAAAAGCTTGTGGTCTGCACAACAGTCCTTAATTGACATACAGAGACAGCATGATAATGCAGTACTTACATATGTGTCAGGTGTTTGAGAGGTTCAAACATCCTCCGTTGTATGTTTTCAATTTCTATCCCCTCTATGCTCCTGGAGGATATATGCCACACACACAGACACAATACAATATTAAATTTATGTCTGTACATTATTTAAGAGTTTGAACAATTATAAAACACGTTTTCACTCATGGAAACAGCCTAAATAAGAAACATTTATGCAAGAACAAAAACATTTTCTTTCACATTTTGACTTGTGACTCAACGGAAAGAACACGTTAATCAAATAACACTCAAAGAGCATGTTATGTAGTAACATTGCATTATGTAATAATGTCATAAAAATGTCATAAATTTTCACTTCATTCTGTAAAATCCAGAATCCATTAGACTTTATTGATCTCTGCAGAGAAATAGTTTGTGTTATAGTTGCTCTCCTTCAAGAATAGCATACAAAAGTTTACATAAGCACATTAATTTTATACACTACATTTTTAATTTTTTTTTTTTTTTTTTTTACATTAGACTACTATATACAACAATATATGCAAAAATAGAAAATAAGTAATGTGTAAAAATATGTATGCAACAATATATACAACACATGAACTACAATTATGCTGAAGATGGTGGATTTAGTATTATAAATGAGAGTATAGGGTGGCTGACATGCACAGGATAAATAATACATGTAAAAATTATGCCAGTGTAAACAGTGTGTTGCACTACTTACTATTATTGTCACACCAATATTGCACAGATGAAGATATAAATTAAATATAAATAATAATTCTTCTTCTGAGTTGAAGATATGCATGATAAATATAACACCAGTGTTTTGTAAAAATGTATTGCATTTTCTAATAAACAGCCTGAACACAATATGTAATAAATTTCCTATATTTTGTAATAAATGATTATATTTTGCAGTGGTTATTACAAAATGTGGGATCTGGTCTTTTTTTTATTTTTTGCTGAAAATGTAATAATCTGGTATATGATGTAATAACCAACCAAAATGAATGTCAGCATTCATAAACATGGTCATAATATTATATCAATAATATTTATTTTGTGCATTCCAGCATAAATCATATTGACTCAAATTCATTTTAAAAATACAAAAATACAATCAGTTCAGTTGATTAGTAAAACCTTTCTTTGACTAAAACTACATCAGGTGTCACTGTAGTCCTTTGCTAAACAACTACTATGATATACAGTATATAATTTAATACAATATATTATTATTATTATTATTATTATTATTATTATTATTATTATTATTATTATTATATTTCTTTCAGGCTGTTTATTACAAAATGAAGCAGATTATTTCAAAAATATGGGTGTTATTACATAATGAAGTGCAAATGTATTAGTTTGTTGAGTTATTATGTATATGTATTAACTCAACAGAATACATTTTCACTTTATTATGTTATAGCACCCATATTTTGAAATAATCTACCTTATTTCATAATAAACAGACAATATTACACAATATTTAATAATGGAATGCAATGGTCATTACAAAATGCACGATTTACACTCTGATTTACTGTGTCACTGTATTCCTCAGTTTAATAACCATTAAAAAAAATCCTGCAGACTATTACAAAATGTGGGTGTTTTGACATAATGAAGTATAAAAACAAATTTACATTCTGTTGAGTTATTAGATAATGCGTATTATGTCACTACATAATTCCTTGTTACATCATGCAGCAAATACTGTGAACTTCCTGCAATGAACAATGTTGAGAGCAACATGCGAGCTTGTTTTGATTTTCATCAGTTTGGTTCATCACATTTGTTTGATTTGCTGCTTTTATGCTCAGCATATGACAGGAGAGCTTTTTGATTGTGTCTTAACACAAAACAGGCTTTTCTCCTTTGTGCAAGAGGGAGGTTTTTAATGAGTTGCAGACGTCATTCAGCATTTAGCAACATGCATACTTACAATGATTTCAGTTTATGCAGCTTGTCAAAGTGGTCTACTTGGAGCTCCATGATGGGATTGTCCGAAATATTCCTGGTAAATAAAGATAAGAAACTCAAGGACAAGGACATAGTAAACCAGCTTTTAATGCTACAGCGCCATAAAAACATGATGGAAGATTGGACACATTTCCCTTCCTTTCTTGTTCTGCTTTCTGCTGCATTGAAGTTGTGTCCTTCCACTATTTCCCTTCATATGGCATCTTTTTATCCACCCACTGAGCTTCCATACATTCACTGCCTACTACTTGAAGGGAAATTCCGCTCTTTTAAAGTGGATGTCCGTAAATGTTGATGGCATACAAGCCAATTGAAGCAAAACATTCCTCAGAGCGTGCTATACTGACAGAGAAAACTGCTGCAAAATCTTTTTGTTCTTCCCACATCCAGTGGTATCACAGTGATGTAGTTGGTGCTGAGGTAAAACTACAAGCTATTTCAGCTGAAAGTGATAAGTGACAACCTTGAGACCTCAAAAATAGGGAGGATTTCAAAACCAAAGCAGCAGTTCCAATGATTCCTCCCCTCTAGTTTCAAAAGCTTTCCTGCATTCAGAGGACTTTTAAAGAATGCAAATTGTTAAATAATAACTAAGTACACTGCAGCAGCATTTTTTTGTTAAAAAACTTTTGATTTTATCTTTTATTTTCAGGAAGAAGAAAGAAGAGAATAATTTGCCCCTCTGGCGTGAGTTTGTTTGTAGCTCTGGAATAAACTAGTATTCATCAGTTTTCATTCATTAATTCATTCACGCTCTGTGCCTGAAGGAAAAATTCAATGTGGCAGATTTTGCAAAATGCGTGCTCCTTTTCCTTGAGAAATTTCTGTAAGAATCTGTGATTATTCTTTCAAGAACAACATTTGTTTGAGTACTCTCTATATCTCATTCCATCTCTCCCTCAGTGAGGAGGCAACAGCAGACTTGCAGGGCTCATACAGTGTCCGAAACAGGTTGTGATGAGGAAAAGGAAAAAAAATGTGTGAAAATCTGTGCTAAATCAGGAGAAAGACAGGAGAACTGTGACCATCCGGAGGAAAACAGGAAAGCAATGAATGACTCCTGGGAATATTGGCAGGGTTAGCAAGTCTGCTGCCTCAGGGTAGTCTGAGGGCGTGCTAGAGTGTTTTTGTCACTGAACACTATGTTTTGTAACAGCTATGGGCTATTATTGATGTGGGTATCAGAAGCTCACATGCATTGCATCCATGTAGGCACTTATGTAGAACTCAGTTTTCCTGGCCAATTTTACATATGCTGAGAAATTTATGGCTTTATTTATATAAAAAAGTTATGGATTTTCCCTTTTAAGTTATAATAAAGATGAGATAACATAAGATATGCCGTTATTAGTCCCACAATGGGTAAATCTGCAGTGTAAAAGCAGCAACTGGACAGCAAAATAGAATAAGAACCAATAAGAAAACAATAGTAATAAGTAAACAAGCAATATAAATAAAGAGATATAAAAAATAGGAACACTACAGACAAGGGGAAATATAAAAATATGAAGGAGCAATACATACAATGTAATCAGTAAGCAGATTTAAGAAGTTTAGGATTATCATGAAATCAAACCCCATTTTTGCAAATATTTATTTCTTAAATAGTCATTCAGTGTATTTACAATCAGTAATTACGTCAATAATAAAAACTCAGTAATTAGTTTTAATTTATAGTGGTGGAGTCCGCCACTCCTGCCTTCGATTCAGATTGCCAAAAACAATGATGAAGCATATAATCTGGTTATCTCCTTGATGATAGCCTCACTGTTTACTGTTGACTCTCTTTACTCTGTGTCTGAGCTACATTAACTGTCGACCAACCACAAGGGTTTAACTGTTTTAAAATGTACACGTGCAAAAACTTTGTTGAGTTAAAAAATACAATGCTGCTGGTATCTGACCATGTCTCTCCCAATCAGTATAATAGCTGAAGAATTCGATGAACATAAAGTAGGGGAGACCAGGGTTTTATTTTTTTGCAAAATTAAAAAAAATATACGTTCACGTTTTAGATCAGCTCATTTTCAGCCCTTTCCTCTAAGTTATGATTATTTTTTATAATGGTTCTAGGAAGGAACTAGTTCTTAAATTAAAGTACAGTGTTTCATAATCTTATAAAATACACTTAATCATAATCATAACCATAATTCTAGATTAATATTAAAGTCTCTGGATCTCTGATGGTTATTACCCTACAGAAAAGCACTGCTTTGAATATGTCCAACATTATGGTTAATTATGCAATGGCATGCATACCGAGAAATACATAATTAAACTTAACAAAATTTACATTTTAGTGTCATTTCACTTTTTAAAAGATTTCCTGACAGAAAAAATACATGAATCTCTTAATTGGGTACAGTTTGGAATTCTAACAGTCAAAATGACAGTTTACAGCAGCTCAAGTTGTTATGGTGTGAAGTTACTGTTAATGAGAACTGAACATCCTACTGCTGCTTCAAATTAAACGCCTTCAATTTAGACATAACTCTATTGTCAGTCCCTGACAGAATCAAAAGATAAACACTACAAAATATTCATGGAATGGGTATGCTAGCACACAGAAGTGTATATCCAAGTGTATTTGTGTGAACAGAACTCACAGTTGGAGCAAATCCCCCAGTAAGACAAAGAGATTGGGAGGGATCGCCATCAGTCTGTTGCTGGATAGATCCCTGCGCGGCGAGACAAATCCACATCGGTTTCCCAAAAGCACAACACAAAAAACAAAAGTTGATGTAAAACACTGGGTTATCTGACAGATGCATAGTCCCAATAGCCTGTGCTTGAACTCAGCTGAGAGTTACATGTGTGAATGGAAACGGCCGTGGTGACAACGACCAGACCTGCAGGAAAGTGTGAGTTTTTACAGTTGATAAAAAGTGAGTCTCAGCCCTCAAAAAACCACTTTGTGGCAACACGGCGTTAAGGTCTGCTCACCACTCTTGAGATGATGGCTAAACAGGGTTAGCAATTAACTTTAAATGGTTCGATCTTTCCTTACTCTCACTCTTATTCCTGCTTGCCATATGTTCTTTAAAATCTGTGCCTGGTTGGCTGGTAAGCAAAATATTTCCCTAAGTGAAAGATTTCACTTAGGAGTGTTGTGTAAATTTTTTTCTAGGTTGTTGCACCAACAAGAATTAATTTATAAACCCAATGAAATAACGGCTTATCTTGAAATTGTGTTGCAAACTTTTAAATTAGCCTAAAATTAAGAAAGATTACATTTAAACCTGTCCTTAAACCTCAGTTTAGTTTTTACTATAAACCTTTACTTTTTTCCCATGGTGTGCTGTTGTATGTTTTTAAAACTTCTATTATTTGGCCATATTGCTCCATTAATTTGGCCAACAAGTTTGCCTTAAAGAAGGAGAAATTAGATCTTCTCTGCTGAGCCATCACGAGAGAGCTAGCTAGGTTAAGTAACTCTTTAGCTAGTTAACAAACAATGCAATGTTTCTGACCCACAATCCTGTGCAGTGGAAATGATGTCACATTGACTGAGCTGCATGGAGACCATATGACACCTTACGCCTGTTCCAAATTGCACACACTTTCCTTCTATTATGGACTGCAAAGACAGATGTGTGACCAAAAGGAGAAGTGCCATGTTATGAGAAAGTATTCCCCAATTGTATGCATATTGCATAAAACAGTAGTACTTTGTAAGGGCAGATGCAGTACATGCTGTAAAAGTGGAAACTAAGCAATTCAGAACACAGCCAAGATTCTGGTTGAGAGAAAGTAAGCAATATTTGGCTTATTTGCTGGCAGTTTCCCATCAGAAAAGGCTGTCTGAGGGCAAGGTTAAGTGGTAAACACATTCTAAATACAGTGCACATTTAAACTGATATTGATTTTTGTAACAACAAACAGAGGAAACACTTTGCACATCTATTAAACAAGACAGGTGCGTTGGAGAGAGAAGACCAAAAAGTTGCAAAAGGACTCTCGCGCACTGTCTAACTTGCAATATATCATTTATTTGCGACATTTGGGTACCAAAGCTTCATCAGGCAAAACTATTTTTGTTTCTATTTTGCCTGATGAAGGTCTAGTATTGAAACGTCGCAAATAAATGATATATCGCACGTTAGACAGTGTGCGGGAGTCCTTTTGCAACTATTTTAGGTGGCTAAAATACATTTTGTTCGGCTGAACCTGTCCATACCAGCTTTCATGATGGTCTTCCTCTGTGCTTCTCCAAACTTTGGGATGTGCTGACTGTCATCTTCTGTAGGTAATAAACTGGCTATGATTAACTACCTCATACAACCCCACTACAAATGATCTTAACTACACCTTTAAAAACAGTTTTAGCATTCACAGTCTTGCCTTTTAAAGTAAGTGAAACTCTGAGGTATCAACTGAGCTTAAAAATATCTGTTAATATGGTTTTATAAGACCAAGTCACGATGTTTGTCCTAAAAATCATCACAAACTCTCTGTCTCTCAAAGTTTCATTAAAGTAACAAAGTTTAAATCAATAAAGATTTCAGTGGACTTTAGAACAACAATTGTGAGGACCCAATAGGATTTTAAGAGCTTCAGAAGTGTTTGTAAAAACTCTACAGAATGTCAGCACAACATAAAAGCACTTGAAATGAAAGAAACACAGACTGGGCACTCAGCCCAAGATCACAGCAAGATACACTGTGCAATACTCAGGAGAGTGACAAATATTTGCAAAAAGTAATGCGCATTTGTCCTGTTTGCACGTTGGATAGCTGCATCACCAGCATATGTACTAACTGACACCTACCACGGTTGGGAGGATTACTTTAAAAATGTATTCTGATACAGTTATTGATTAACTGTTGGATGTTGAGCTCTTGGAGATGATAACATATCCAAAGCTGGAAGTCAGTCCAGTCACTGTGTTGTGATGCTGTTCCCCTTTTCTGATTTAAGGACAAAACAATGGCCAAATTTCCCCACGCTGAAGAATTTTTTCACTAGAGGTCACAATAATGAAATGATTGTGAGATTAGCTGGTTTCACCGGAGACCTTTGGTGGTGGTGTGGTCGTTACCACGGCAACCCTTGCAGAGAGGCTGGTGATGTTTGAACACATAAATCCGATCTGATCGCCTGCAAATAACAGTGTGGACAGTCTGTCTTAAAGATTTGACAAACAAATAGTATTTGCCTGCAGTCTGAACCAGGGCTTAATCGTAGCGAAAAGGTTGGTCAAAGGGAAATCTTTGCCCTGACGAAAGGTCAGAGAAGAATCATCCAGTGGAGACCTCAAATATGTCTACCTCCTACCCAGAAGTTTAGTTCAGGCCAGGGTCAGACAAATGCATCCACTAACTGAAACGCTTCTCTTCCATCAGTATTTCTAAAAGGGAAACTTGCCACTTTTAATGTGGATGCCCAATTTGCGTTGATGAAGCAATAAATTCTTCAGTGTGTGCTATATAGATAAAGAAAACAGAGTCCGCCTGTGGCAATATCTTGGATATATTACAGAGAACTGGATAAAGCACTGGAGGGAGGCCTCCATTCATTCATATGAGAGCTGGTCATAAGTATGCCAACTTTGATGTCACATTGTGCATCCCTCAGCCAATCAGCTAACTCCTGGTTTAGCCTCCGCTAGCTTGAGTTAGCTAGCTTGGGATAAAATAACTGAATCATGCACCTCTTCTACACTTTCCCACTGTTATTGGACCAGAGGAATAAAATTCTGATGGCAAATTGAGTGATTTTGCATGAGTTGTGGTGCTAAAAGAAATGTATCTGTCATTTTGCAGCTGGTTCTTTAACAATGTAAGTCTTCAGGGAGTCGTTTTGGGCTGCAGAACAACACGTGATGTTGTCCTTATACAGTTTAGTCACTATATCAAATTGGCCTCAAAGCCCGGCACTCCTCATGTGGGCTTGTGCAAACTCTGTTGTTCTTCCTTAATCCAGTGATGCGACTGTGTGTAAGGAAGAACTACAGCTAATTTCTGCTCTCATTTCTAGCCTCTGCCTCTGGGCAGCCAGCAGGCCTGCTAAATGAGTGTTTTTGTTATCTAACTCTATGTTTTGGCCAACAAAATAACAGGAGGGTGGCGATAACACAGCAACATTGGTGTTAGAGTCACAACCTCCTGCAATGCATCCTGGTACATGAAGGCACTGCTGCACTGTTCCATAGGCAGAAAAAAGTAATCACACACCGAGGAATTTAATGATTATTTTTTGAGCTTTTTTGCTTTAATCATAGTGACAGCTGAAGATATGACAGGAAAGGGGGGTGAAGACAGAGGGGATGACATGCAGCAAATGGACCGCAGGCAGGATTTGAACCAGCAGCCGCTGCAGAGGACTAACAGCCTCAGTACATGATGTGCACGCTGTACCAACTGAGCTATAGGGTTGCCCCACACTGAGGAATTTAAATGACTACATTTACCATCATTTTGCTGATTATACATTCACATGAAAAGTGCCAAAGTTTCCCTTTAAGTCCACGCTTGTAACACATGTTCAGAATGATCCACATTTTAATTGTGTCAATTATAACAATCCTAAAAGTTGTGAAATGGTTCCTATCTAGTTTTGTACAACCAAACAAAAATAACTTACAACTCTCCAAGCTTTTGGAGGACTGAGAAAGCCTGTTCATGTATGTGGCTGATCCTGTTCCGCTGTAAAACCCTGGAATTAAATCCAAAAAAAAAAAAAGAAAAAAAAAGGATAATATTACTACTTTTTGACCTTCTTAATCCCATTTAATGAATCAATGCAGCATCAATTACATGATGTAATTCAAATTCTGAAGAACTAATTTGGAAGCCTCTCACAGAAATTCAAGCAAATGTCAAGTTAATTAAAAGCAAAAACTGTGCTTTTGCCATCGACCGATTAAAGTAAATGTCTACTTACAGAACTGTCAGCATGCTGCATGAGCGTAATGACACATTTCCAATGGTTTCAATGAGATTCCCCTCCAAATCCCTGTAGGAACATTATCACGAATTGCACACACAGAGCGCACACAGAGTGACAAAATACATTTATCATAAGACAGGATCAGTTTTTGACAAGATAGCTTATTTTTTTCTTGACATCCTACTTACAGCCAGTTCAATATCGGCATTTCCCGACAGATGTCATCCAGTTTTGTCAAAGAGTTGTTCAGCAAAACCCTGTCAATCAGTGACACACAATGTAACAAGGTGCGCTGCCTTTTCCATCAGTGGACAGATCAACAAAAGCTCACAATACCAGAGCTTCTTCTGACTTCAGAGGACATCACAACAAAGCAAAACTGATTTAAAAAACACTCACAGCAAAACAAGAGAGTTCAGTCCTGAAAATGTCATGGAGGATATCTGATGGATGTTGTTACTTTCCAGGATCCTATAACAAAAAAGAAGAAACGGCATAAATTAATCTGTGATGTGTTTATCTGTATGCAATAAAAAAAAATACAATGTAAACAAAATCTTTTTTTATCAGTAGGAATTATTAATCACAAAACTGGACTTCTCCACCTATAGCGAACCAATATGTACAGAGAGTAAAATATCCTAATATACTATGCATGGAGCACTTTATATTCTTTTGGGGGAGAGTAAACTTACAACCACTCCAGCTTGTGCAGGTCCTGGAACACCCCCGGCATCAGGACAGATATCTTGTTGTAGCTCAGATACCTTAGAGAGGAAAGAAGAGTTTGAAAAGTTACCTGAAGAGGAAGTTCCTTTTACATGTGGAATAAACTAATGAGAAAACATTTTCCTTGTTTCTTTTATTGCACAGCTCAGTAGTATTCAGACTGCATTCCATGTAGTTCATAAAGCAACACTTCATTTGAAGGGGTGTGCATAAGACTGTCATAGCCATGTCCTTATGGTTATGGGAGAAAAAGTTGCACACTCATAGCCACGATGCAAAAGACAATATTCTTTATTTTACCAGTGTTTTGACATGACATTCAAAATGATTCAGGGTATACATGGATGTATTACTCGCAATTTCCACCAGGCATGGCTGCGCCGTGTTATGGCCATGCCGCAGCAGTGAGAGTGATCCGCAGCCATTCCAGACAACGCTTGTGATTCCACCAGAAGCGCTGTGGCTCATCCCTGAAGCGGTTCTCTGCCCTGCTCCATTTCAAATATGTGCCAAAACTATTTTTGATGGATGCTGCGTCAATTAGCTGAGAGCAGATAAATGGGCAGGAATTCAAACACAAAAAAGACAAGGAGAATCCGGGTAATTTTCAAAACAAAAGACCCCGTGCAGACGTGCAATCATAAAGACAGACAGAAAAGAAACTGTTTAACCACATAGCCTGCTCATCCATGGTAGAAGCACAAAGAGCAAGAAAAGAGGACATGATAAACAAAATCTGAGCAAGTAAACATAATAAAGTGGGCAAAATGCTCCGCTGCTGAAAGGCCTCTGAAACGCTGCTGTTGGGTGCTGCAGCCATGCCTACGACAGATCAGAACCGTGGAGCAGACGTGCCACGCCTGATGGAATTTCTGGGTTATAATGAAGTAGATAATGTATGCAAAGAGGGCACACGTTCAATCCGACTAGAATTGCTCGCTTCACTCATAAGCCAAAAGACTTCCTGGGTTAATTCCTGGTTATTCAGCACACTGAATGAGCACAGAAGTGTTTCCACACCTTGTCCACAGACACCAGCTCCCGCTGAGCCCATGGGCTTTACATTTTGATGACATCACAGATTTTTAAATCCGTTTTCTCGGTTCTAGGAGAATGTTACAAATGTAAAAGTTCCATGGATCAAAAATTCATCATAGTGAGAGTCATAGCTGAGCTTGCTTGCAGTTCAAGGTGTTTTATGGGTCTATTTTATAATGGTGGCTTACTGGGAATATGCTTTTGGAGCTGGTGGTGAATTTTTTTTGCTGCAATATTACGAGTGGCTGAGTGGCAAGGCCCCATCTAGGTTTATATAATACCTCTATGGGGTATAGCTTGTGAAGAATATTTCTTTTGCATCATGGCAACAAGTGTGCAGCTATTTTCTCCCACAACCTGTTCTGTTCCTCACCAATATCAGTGAGCATTCTTCCTTCCTGGCAATGACACCTGCTATGAGCATGAGGACTGAGAATGTTTAATACTGTTGTCATTAAATGTCATATATGCTTTTTTTACCATGCCTGAGTATAGTTGTCACACTAATCAAACAAACTGGACTTTGGATTCTTTGCTTGCACTTCTCCAGTTTATGGACCAAATATGGTTTCACCCATGTCTTTTATTATTGGACACTCCCCTCCCCTGATGTTATGTTATTTGTAGTGGTTTTCATGATGACCCTGATGAAGGCCACAAGCCAAAAATTCGATGGTCTGATAATAAGGTTGTTCCATATGCTAATATATCAGTGCCTCCCCTCTCCCCTGCTCTGCTCTATAATTAAAGGACTTCTACTGAGCAGGACTGAGAAAAACTTGACACACACACAGATGTGACTAAGCCAGGGATTATGAAGTATGAATGAAACAGTTGATGCAAGCTCAACTTCAGTAGTCTGTCTGAACTAACACATTTTTTTACAGCCTGAACAACTGTTTGCTTTATTACTTAATGGTATGTGTTGCAAAAATGAACAAACTTACAGTCTTGTTAAATTATGCAGCCCTCTGAATGCATCAGGACTCACATCTTGAATTCTGTTGTGCTGAAGATATCTGCATAACAAAAACACAAAACACTTTGAACAATGAGAAGAAAAATAATGCTTTCATTCTGTGTTAAAAAAAAAGAAATTATCTAAATGATCTGAATAAAAATATCCTCCTGCTTCTTTTACACCCTGTAGTGCCATTTATATCATACTTGATACATGAGTTTCTGAGACCTCTAAAACATCAACATGATCAATACTTTTCTGAAAAACCTTGTGTCCAATTTGAGACATGTCTTCTGCCTTCTAGTGGAATTTCAGAACGCTGCAGGCAGCAGTCAGCCACTGAGTGCAAAATCCAACATGGCTGCCTTCACGAGGTGACTCGCACATTCTTGGCAGAGAAATCTTTGATAATTTCAAAAAGGTTCCAGTTGAATAACAATTATATTGTCACTAATATTTCAGTACAAATATTTAAATATTTACTGTAAAACCATGTTGAAAATGCGCCTACCAAACATGATATAGCAGGTACATAAGATAAATTAATTCATGTGTTAATGCCTCAATCATTATTCTCTTGAATATATTGATCCAATCTGCACTATGCCTACCACAACCACAAATACACTGTTTAATAAACTAATAAAAGATATCACTTTAAGATGAATTTAAAGCAGAAATTGAGATATTTATATGGGTTTTTTAAAAACGAAACCTGCTCTCATGATAATCATGTGGATGTTACAAACAATTATTATTTAACAATTATTATGAGCACCTAGTGTGCACTTGCTAATAATTATATCAACAAATTTGGATGTGGAATAAAAAGGTTCCTGTTTGAAAGATAAAAGAACCAAATCAATTAAAACATACCAAATTTTCAAGAAGCTATGAACAATATTTGTTTTTGTTCCTAAAATAAAAATCACTGTGATCGGTGGATGTTTTTTTTCAATGTTTTTTCAATGAATGAATGAAAATTGAAATCAAATCCCCCCCCGACACACACACACACACGCTTAAATTAGGTTGTTTGAGAAACAGAACTTTCACTAATAAAGACTTCAAATATGAATATGAGCCCAGCTAAAAGAAATTAGTATTTGATATCAAACAATCAGGTGTGCACCTTGTATAGTACATACTGTGAGCTTAACAAACCTCCACTGACAGCTGTGTTTTTGTCTCTCTGGGTATTTTACACACCTGCCAACTCATTCTTTGTTATATTTATTTATATATTTATATTTATTTATCTCAGACAAGTTTTCAATTAGGTCGAACCTTCAGAGCAGCGACCGAAGGCCGACAAAGCCAGATGCTTCCTGGCGGAGGATCAGACCTATTCTCCTGCTGCGTCCATCAGTGGCACTGTGAGACACTGATAAACAACGCAACTCGGCGATGAGTGAAGATGCGCGCCAGACGGAACAATCACGTTTGTTTGCGAGCTCAGAAGTTGTCTTACACAGATCAGCTTTGTAGTCGTTAAACTTGTTTGTTGTGTTTGACACTCAAAGGCTGGTCATTATCTCTGCTCTGTGGTATCATGAAGGCATTGTGATTTACTGAATGAACAGTGTGGGCTCTCATGCATGCTAATAGTCCTGCTTTGTATATAGCGCTTATCAGAGCAACACTGAAAAAAGGACAGAAAAATTACAAAGAGAACAATTAGGAAGGACAGAAACACAAATTTCACCACGGTTTTTATCTGCGTTCTGAGCAGTTTTGATATGGATATTCTAATATTAAGAACTAATTTTCTGCTTGGGTTCTATCTCGGAAAACATGAAAAAAGCAATTATTTTCAAGGAACAAAAACAGTTTACTCATAATTTGTTTTAAACCATAAACAATTTATGGTTGGTTTATAAACCAAACATGTATGAGAAAGACTTTTCTTTTTTGGAAGATTTACTTGTTCTTTTAGGATGACTTATCTTTTTCTTATTCATTCCACATTTACAGGTTGAGGAAGAATATATGGATGAATATTTATGAATATGAGGTGACAGTCATAAATGTAGTCATTCTCATGATGGACAGAAGTTCAGTCTTGCTGGGGAGTTTATTTTCATTGTTAGCGACCACATTATCTGGCTAACAGTAGCTTCTTAAGGTTAGTTTGGCAGCCAGGGTGGGAAACTTTTAAAATGTGAACATTACCAGTCATTGACAGATAAATGTTTAAATCCACCAGCCATTCAATACTAAATCATTATTTTGTCTGAAATCTACCAATCACTTCCCTATCTTACCAGCATTTGGGGGTTTAACTTACTTTCCCACCCTGCTAGCAGCTAATGCTAATGCTTGCTAATGCCTGCTAGCACTAAAGGATGGGTTACTCCAGTCACTAGCAAAAACCTGAAGCTATCCCTTAACTTGGTCTAGTCTCTGTAGACTAAGATTAGGAAGCTAACTTGGTGGCTAGCTAACAATGAAAATAAACTCCTCAGCAAGATATAAAATGATTTTAAAAAAGACTGAACTTGACATTTGTACTGCTGTCCTTCTTCAGACTATCAACAAAATCCTCAATTTTGAAGTTTCTTATAAACATTGTGTTTGACATTTTCTCATGTCCTCTCTGCTCTTTTTTACATTATCGAGCAGTGTCATCATGACAAAGACACAGACTCTGATTGGTCCTCTTGTGTGCCTTCCAAGCACTGATTGGCTCACAAAGTTTGAACCAAGCCCACATAAAAAGTCCAAAATAAATATAAATTAAAAAAGCACACCTCACATAATGTTGATAGATTGTCAAATAACAAAATTTTGACAAAATGTCAGATAGAACCTTATAATTCCAAGGACCATGAGGCAAAATATAAAATAAAATGCAGCTAAATAATAAAAAAAAATACATTATAAATAAACAAATAAATAGATACACAACAAAGAAATATCATATATTCATGGAAACTCACAATTTCTGTAGGCTCTGGTACTTCATGAATGTGTTTGCTGCCAGTTTCTGTAGATGGTTCCTTTGTAGGGACCTGAGGGACAGCGAGAAGCTCAAAATCAGAAAATAGAGAGGCTGAATCACACCATCAACATGCACTGCACTCCTTCAGACTGTCGGTTATAATTTCAACATGTGGGTTTAAATTATGAAGCCTTAAAATGTCTAATTAATGGGGTTTTTGAGCCTGAGGACCTGTTCAACATGAAAAAGGCTCTCTCAACACCAATACTGCAGAAGACTTTTCTTCCCCTCTCTCAACAGTGAATGTTATCTTTTAAACTAGATAGCTGAGATAAAACAAGCAAACAAACAAACAAAAAAAAACTGTTTCAAATAAATTGTATTCCTATCTCATTCTTTATCATTGGGGTCTTCGCTCTCTATCATTTTAAATGAAATTAGGATGGCAACTATTTATACTGTTTGACATGTAATTGCATTTTCAAACCCTTAGAGATCCAAAAGAACTTTTACAGCACAGTTTTTGTGTAAATATGTTTCTAAGATTAAAAAAAAAGGTGGGCAGACATTAACCACTATCAAAAATCTATAACATCTAAATAAAAGCATAGTAAAGAAATAAAAATAAAATTACTATCATTAACAAACACCTTTTTAAATTGAGCCAGTTTTCAGAAAAATTAATCTGCGAACATGACGTACTATAGTCTTTTTCATTCTGTTTTATCATCTAAAGGAGACTTAGCCAATTGATTCTAAAGCTTTTAACGGATTAATCAATCAACGGATTAAAGGCTCATCCACTCACACACTGTCATGTCAAATGCATGAAAGTGGTCATATTTGAGACAAAGTTTTCTGTGTCTTAACGTTAACACTTAACACACTGTAAAAATAAACTATTTGTTTTGACTAAAAAAGCTAAGGCAGCCTGGACACTAACTTTTTTTTAAATTTGTATGAATTTGACAAGACAAATTAAGGTAATTTTCAAATTCAAATAAATACGTTTTTCCAGTCAAATAAACTTGAGTCAGTTGTACTTGAGGAAACATGGTCAATGAGTTTAAGATATTAAGTCAGAACAACCAACAACTTTTCAGTCACACTGACAAACAATACAAACAAATTTAATTTCCTTTTGTACAACACACACACAATTTTCATCATATATGTTTTTTCAAACTATGATAAAGGGTCTCAGGGGAGTTTTAACTCTCAAACAATGCATGCTGGGAAGTCTGCTAATATGCTGATCATGTTTCTTTAGAAACTTAATTTAATGAGTTGATTTAAGTCTGTACAGTACATTTATTTAACTCATCATGTCAAGCCTTTGTGTTCTGAAAAATAAACACTTGAAATTAAATCGAACAAATAAAACCCTTTTATTTAGTTTTAACAGTATTGTAAAACATTGTCATTCTTCCTGAGGATGTGATGATTCTGGTCCATTTCTGTAACAACATCAAAGGTAAAGGAACACACTTTCTTACCAAAAACACACTGGGCCTCATACAAGAACATTTTCATGTTCTTATCCTAACTTGCATTTCTTTTCTCTGACTGGTTGATGCTAGTGGGCACGGCATGTCCGGGCCACGGTTTTGATTTGTCCTCCACAAATCTGCAGCCCCTATCAGCAGTGTTTCAGCAGCAGAATGTTTTGTCCACCTGATTATGTTAACTTCAGTTCAGGTTTTGTTGATTTGCTCCTCTTGCCTTGCTTTTTGTGCTTCTACCACAGATAAGTAAGTTGGGTAGTTAAATTGTGTCTTTTCTGATGATTTTCTGAGGTCTTTTTTGATTGCGAATCTGCAAGGGGTCTTTTATTTTGAAAATTGACTGGAGTCTCTGCTTTTTTGTGTGTGTCTGACCTCCTGCCTGCTCAATCTGCTCTGTGCTAATTGATGTGGCATCTGTTAAAAATAGACTTGGTGTGCATTTGAAGCAGAGCAAAGCTGCGCTGAGGAGCTACTGGTGGAATCACAAGCATCGTGTAGAATGGCTTTGATCAGCTCCGGCTGACGTGGCACAGCCACAACGCGACGCCAGCCACACCTGGTGGAATCAAGCCATGAGGTTTGTGAGTTTTCCAAGCCACATTCACCAAACTGTCTTCACTGCATAAATGTAAATGAGTCATTTGAGCCTGATGAGCAGCAGCTGAGTGCCCCTGAAGTGGCCGTACCAGGCTACCTCTTCCACTTTATTTGTATGCAAGTTTCATGCAGAGACATTTTACCAAAGCCTTGCTTATTATTTCAGTTAAGCAGTGTCAGTAATTGCATTAGAGGACATGGAACAATTTGAAGATATTAATAGTGAACCTGCCCATGATGTGTAATCACAGCCGTGCCATAGTGTGACAGAAATAAAGAGTGAATGGTATAGCATGAGGTTTCAACCTAAAAAAAAGTGTTTCTAAAGTGACAGTAATGGAGTTATTAGACACGATTATATCCAACAGTGGGTAATGTTGCAGGTGTAATAGATGATAAAGACCCTGAGGCAGCTGTTAGAGTGAGAAATGTCAAATTATGCCAGTAAAAATCATAAAACCCCACAAAATTACCAGTGTATTGTCAAACCTTGATAATAATTATACGGCGAACATGGACTTATTATTTCAGGTCAAATCAGAGGTGCGATATTTAATTTGTATGAAAGAGAAAAATCTCAGGAGGTAAAATTAACTGAAGGTCACATTTTGAATCGTTTGTATGAGACACAATGTGTGTGTGGAGGCCAAATACTCATGATGCAAGAATGAATAAAGACTTTCGCTCTGCGCGTGACGCTTTAAAAGTGGATTTTCAGAGGAAAAAAAAGCCTGCACACTGCTTCTGCTCAGCATAACAATTTATTGATCCTACCTCTGTTTTTTAGTCCCTCTGGATCTTTGTTAAGAGCGTTTCAAACAGTTGAGTTAACTTGGTGATGCTCTGCCTGTCTGTGTGTGCATTATTCTCCTGTGGGAGAGAGTATTTATGATCAATGTTGTAATAATTGTCAGTCCTGAAATATTAATAAGCTCCTGACTAGGACTGCAATTTTTTTCCCATAGTTGAAAATGTTAATGATTGATTTTCTTATTTTTTCTAATTTTTCGTCATTTTAAGTTGAAGTTTCTTTATTCAACAAAAAGGCCTCTGCCAGACAAAAGAATGAGAAACAATTACTGCCATTTCCACACTACCAAATAAATATCGAAGAAGCTAATACATTTTTAATCTGTTAAATTCTTAATGGCTTAGAACAAAACTGCTGTGAAACATTTTATTCCTCTGATTCACCAGGTTTCCTGCTCCCAGCTGTCCCTCTCCCCATTCAGTCTGTACCTTGCATGACCATCTATCTATCATATATCTAGCTATCTCTCCATCCTCTCCCCTTCAAACGTAGCCATGTGAGAGTGCAGTGGAGTCGAGACAAGAGAAACAGAGAAACTGAACAGAGCGGTTAAGAGGAGTGTCTGAACAGTTTAGGACAGCAGTTTTTCGAAGACTGTAGGACTTCCCTCAGACAAAGCTTGGAAAAAGGCAACCTCCCCCCTTTATTTACTCACACCTGGTTTGGAGCACACCTATGGCTTTAAAAACCCCTGGTTTAGGTTATTTGTCTGTGAATAAATGCTACAACTTCCCAAGTGACCAAAGCCAAGCCACTTTCTTGCATACTGCTGAAAGGGGTTAGCTCAGCTGTTCTTAGTTTAGTGACAAGCTGTTCCTACTTTGTTTGGAGATGAACACAACCCTTTACCTCAGTTACCAGTAAAAGCAGACTCCTTGGGCACCCACTGGGTGACCCGCAAACATTGTGTAATGGGTAAAAAAAAGATATTTATATAAATTCACGGGTGTGGACACAGGAAAATGAATTAACTGCAGGTGGGTAGCAGGTGAAAACAATGATATAACACATACAATCCAATAATATCTTCTTTTTCCTCAGAGAAATCAGAAATGAATTTGGTTGTGCAGTATTTTTAACATTTTCATCCAATAATACAGTAATCTCAAACCTAATGAACAGCCAGGATTTGACTGTGAAAGCCCATGACACAACCTTTGACCCCGCATCCTGCCAAACAATGTTACATCACAGTTTGAGCTGACTGCGATGTAGGCTAGCTGCTGGTTAAAATGGATGACATACAGATAAAAATACCAAATTATGGACAAGTCGGAAATTTTGGAGGATTTGGTGTAGTCGAAGACTGCGAGAATAACGTTGTCAGTGGCTTTGCTGCTTGTAAAAACTTTCAAAATCTGTTTTCACATATGCACTCTGAACTATTTTCTGAGAATCACACATACTGCACACGATAGGAGATTGTTCATACTAGAAGTGTTCATACGTGTTAGAAATAGTCTGTATGGTTTGGGCGAGGGCTGGTGCCTGCAGAGTGAGGAGGAGGAGGAAGACTCATCTCTAATGATGACTGTTTTGATATCAATACAATCTCTAAATAACAAACTGTGATGGAGGTGGGGAAGGGTGATAGATGCATGTAGATACAGATCAGCTAACTCCAGTGTGCTGACTCAGTGGTGACCTTTATTCGTAGGATGGTGAAGGCATGTCCCGCCATGCCAAATAATCACCTCCCGGCAGGAGAGGCACTTCTTGGTGCACTGTTTATCTGTTTATATTCTGATGTTTTCACATCATAATGATGCAGAGAGGCGTTAAAACTCGAGCTCAAACAATATGAGACTCATGCAGGCTGATGCTGATTGGCAGATAGTCTGTATGAAAACGAAACTATTAAGTGGACTTTGGACTAGGGACCTGGCAGGGTTACGTCTGGGCATCTGTGTTCACACATGCAGCTCCCCCCAGTAGTTTCTAGGTGATTACAGAGTTGCAGTGCACGTGTGAAAGGGATTTAATGCAAACCACAAAGTAAGCAAGCCAATGACAGACATGGATATTTGTCTGTTGGGGGCAGCAGGTGTCAGTTCATGTGCTCCCCCACTCCCCTTATCCAGCAGGCCATCATATTCAAGATTCTTGGCATCACGTTATTCGGACATTTATGTCATGGATTTTTAGGATTGACAGCAGATGTGGAGATGGTGCCTTGATGCGCTTGTGAATACAGTGGACTGGTCTGCTGAGCAGCGGTTTCTGGACACTGGATGTACTGTGGTGTTAAATGGAGAAGTTTGGGGAGTGTGTGGCACATCAATAGTGTCCACAGCTGTCTGTATACTCGTCCGTTTGAGGGTAATTCAGCCTTAATGCTGTTTAAACAGTGGAGTGGCGTATGTCAGATCTATCAGTGACTCTCCTGATATATGTGGTGGATTACATCGATTCGTCTCTGATCAAAGTTGAGGCTCCAAATGACACACAGGCTCTGAACAATCTGTTTAAGTAACCTAATCATCTTTTAGTGTAAATATTTAAAATTATTAAATGAACAAATAGTTGTATGACAGTTTTCTTCTGTGTTGTCATAATGTAATTTGCTTTTTCTTCATCATCATTAATATTTTACAGTACAAAAGGTCTGGTCTAGGGCACTCTTTGAACTTTGATGTTAACAACAAAATATACAAAAGTATTGATGAACGCCACAAAAGTTCTTCAATTGTTCATACACACAATTATAGATCAAATCTGTGCGTATGAATAATTCATGCATGAGGCTCATTGTCTTTTGTGATTAGCTGTGAAAATGTCCTTATATAACCCTTTTCAAAACGTATTTTACAGAAATAATCATTGTTGGGACAATATAGAGGTAATCAAGTAAAGACATTTCCTGCCAAATGAGTTCATTCCTCCTCTGTCAGGATGCAGAAACAATTTAGCAAAAAGGTCATAGATAAGCTGTAATTTAATGAAAGCCTGTGCAGTAAATGGAAGAAGACAATGAGTACAGAGTGTTATGATTTGAAATAACGCTCTCGCATTTGGATAGACTTGGAAACTGAAGCATTTTGATAATAAACAGGGCCTGTGGGCGAATCCTGTTCTGTGTAAACAAAAGCTTGCATTACGAAGCAGAAGAATAGCTGTCTGGGAACTGAGTGTCATAACTAAAAACCCACTAAGTGTTTACTGTTGTTTAACTTGGATTTTCATTTTTTCTAATTCATATAATACTGTAATCTAACTCATTCATTTCACTTTGGCTCTTCAGTGCACCCACTCTCTCTAAATCTTTCCTGAACAAAAAAAAATCAAATGAAATAGAAGTTATGTGTTTACAATTCAAGCGCTAACATCTCTTTTTTGTTCAAACAGAATAAAGTCACCATGAACTGCAATGGCTGCCATGGCTAAAATGGCAAGAAAGAGTGCCACCAACACTAAGTGAAGCAAAACAAAGGAAAAATACTTCACTTTACTGGGAGTGTTAACTGACAAAACAATCTCAACAAAGTGCAAAGAAGAAAACACCACAACAATAAACTGAGAGATCAAAACTCCTGTCTGGAACTAAAAAGTATTTATCCTGCGTGTTGCTCTGGTCTCGTTAACTTATTTCACTTCATAAAGTGAAGTAATGCCAGATAAAGTAGTATTTTCTCTTCTCATATCTCTGTTTTATATCTCTGTCACCCAGGTAAGACTTCAATCAGTCTAGGGAAGGTCCCGGTCATGCCAATCCAGTTTTCAAGTGGATCAAGTAGTAACGCTGTGATCAACTGTATCAAAGGCAGCAGAGATGTCTCGCAGCAGCAAAACAGTACAGTGTCTGAGTTCATCCTAATTGCAATTTCTATACTGTAATATCTTGGAAAACTGGACTG
This sequence comes from Lutjanus erythropterus, assembly GCF_056507025.1. Classification (NCBI taxonomy): domain Eukaryota; kingdom Metazoa; phylum Chordata; class Actinopteri; order Lutjaniformes; family Lutjanidae; genus Lutjanus; species Lutjanus erythropterus. Next base: position 35,304,429 of record NC_139321.1, on the reverse strand, counting down.
AAACTTTTCAAAGATGATTCGTGAAGGACGTCAGCTGTTAGTGTAGGCGTCATCTATGGGGAGGGCACTTTACTTTTATGTTATCTATCTATCTATCTATCTATCTATCTATCTATCTATCTATCTATCTATCTATCTATCTATCTATATTAAACAATGAAGATGTAAACTCTGTGCTGTAAGGAGGTATGAAATGTGCAGGACAGTCAACAGTGGATTTATACTAGGATATTTGTTGGGGTCTGTAACAAACAAACAAGTTTTCTTTCATCTGGAGAACAAGGTTTTTAGGTCAGGGCGTCTCTGCAGCACTACAGTACCTCATTATAACGCTGTTTTCTCACATTTTTCCTTTTTCACAACACACTCATGCAAAAACCACTCGTACGAACAGATTTGTTCCTAAGCAGTGTGTACTAGTGATTTACAAGAACTTGTCACATTCACCAATTTTCTTATATTTAGAATTTTCTCTCAAAAACAAACACAATGTCTGAGTGGTACAGACCTGTCATAGAGTCATGTGCAGTCAGTCTGCTGACATCCAAACTAGTTTTTCACTAATGTCTGTATATTTCATTAGCTTGAAGACATTCAGAGTTTGAAAAATAAATTACACTTCATAATTATCCTGTTTGACTACATTTCAAATTATAATATAATTGTAAATTTACATAAATCCTCTCATCCTTCATTCAATGACCTATTATTACCTGCTGTCAGGTGTACTTGCCGTATATCTGCACATGCAGTCTCTGAAGTCTCTCTCCATGTGAACATCCTCACTTATTTTGTCCTCTTTCTCCATGATGAAAACTTCCCCTTATCCCCCTCCTCTCGCTGCAGGTATTGATCTGCCCTTGCTGTGGTGAGAAATTTTTGTGTCTCTGAAGTCATTTTCACATCGAGACATTTCCTCTTTATTTCAGTGACAGTCCGACCCTCTGGTAACGTGGCATTAACAGCACTCACTTTTCCCATTTCTTTGCTTTAGCAGCTCTTTTTATTCTGCTGCTGACACTGTTAAAATGATCTCTGAAAGCAAGATGTCAAACTCCAAACTCTTAAAGTTCTTCTTTTTCTCTTTGATTCTATTTTCATGATAGAAACCTTCCCGACACATGGAGCAGGAAGTGTAGCCTTATATGGGATTACTGGGGCGTTAATTCTGCTAATTTACAAGCCTCATGCATGTACACTCAAATATGCACAGGTGGATAACTCACACAGTTATCTGAAGTTATGAGTGTCTGTTGAATCTGACACAGGGTGATCATACGAGTCTTTCGTCGGAAAAAAAGTGAGAGAAATTTAAGACAAGAATACGAAAATATTCTTGCATGAGGCCATGCTTTGGTTCTGCAATTTGGATAATGCACTTGGCAATATCCCAATTAACTGTATGGCCCTAATTTATATTTTATCCAAAACACATCTGGGTGAAATATTGAGAGATGGCAGCATATGATGGACTTCCCCTAAACCACTGGTTGCGGCAAAATGTGGCTCGTACTGAAGAAATACGGCCAAAATCTCTTGAGGAATGTATCCGAAACCTTGCACGAAGTGAGTGAGAGCTTTGCTTTTTAACTATGAATGATCACAAACTTCATCAGGTCGATTGTATGTAAGATTGCGTCGTGGACCGTGCCAGCCTTTTGCTGTGCTCAGCCGCATCTGAACGCAAACAGAATATTGGATCTGTCTCAATTTAATATCAGGACTTTGAAAACACTGAATGTCTTGCTTGAACGAATTTCACTTCCACAAAAGCTGTTCAGACAGACAGTGAAGACAAAAACATGGACTTGGCGTTTCGAGCCCTGCAGCTCTAGTGAAGGCAACCTGCTGCGCAGTTTATATTTTGTTCATTATTACGCTGATTAATGTTGAAATGACCTTCTTCTGCCTCAATAATTATTACACCACCTGATAACTCATTGAACTGATCAGGCTTTATAACCCACATACATCAGGATTGTGTGCTTCAGTTCCCAGAATAGAAAATGTCTCAAGAAGAATATTATTTCCTGCTCCTCACCACATCATACCATCTATCATTTACATATATTTTTGCCCTCCCAATGTTCAACACAAGCTGGCACCCAATCCAGTACTGTAGCTCAAAAGGGTAATTTAGAAATGGGTTAAAATTATTATGATTTTTGGTATCGAGGTTAGATCTTTTCAATAAGGGATACACAACAACTGATTTAAAAACTGGAGGAAAACTCCCACAGATAGAGATTAAACATTGATAAAACATCTGAAGATAAAAATGCAGACACCTCTTTTAAATATCTTGTGGGTAAAACATCTAAAGGAGAGGAGGAAGATTTCATACCGTTAATCACGCTCAGTAAGTCAGACTGGGAAACCAGATTAAAAGAATTCTAATAGACCTCCCTCTGTGGTCGAATAACTGGGAATGGCATGATTTGGGCTCTAATGCAAAAAACTTTATCGACAGAGGACTAAAATTTCTCAGCGCTCTTCAGAGACGGGACTTCATTTAATTTGGAAGGCGGTGGATAAAAGAGTATAAGACCCTAAATAGCAATTTGTGGCTGTGATATTTTGGGCTATTTTCTTAAAAGAATTTAAACACCTGGATGTAAGAAACCAGGTGTGTGTGATGCTGGCTTTACTTTTCTTTCAAGGACGTTCACGTCTCACCGGCTCAGTGAGAAGAGGGTGCATTCGTCACTTCATCTTCCACCAGAGATTCATCTTTGTCTGGCTTCAAGTAAATTACTGACTCATGCCATGACATAGTGGCAAGGTGGTGTTTTGGAGGAGGGGATTTGCTACAGCGCTTCTTCACATGCTGTGACAGTCACAGCCAAGGGTGACGGCTTTCTGGGGATTTCTTGAGCTTTACTGAAAAAAAACGGTGATATTTTCTACTCACATCATGGTGACATTCATTGCCACCACTGGGATATCATGAAGCTGAGCGCCGTCACAGTCCAGCTCCAGGTCTCGGCACTGGCAGAGCTCAGGAACGACACCCAGCACTGGACAGATGGAGAGGAGAAGGAAGGGACATCAGAGGATATGTCAATCAAATGGTAATCAAGACTGGGACTGTTTGTAAGAATGGCAAACTAGAGCTGCTGAAATAGAAGTAGAGATTAAAGTACCTGAGAAAAAAAAGAAAGAATTGGAGGCAAATATTATTAACAGGTCTATCGAGATTTTTCAGTGAATATTCCTGTGTTTAACCAGCTTGATTATCTTTTGCCAAATCCCAGTTTACATAGGTAAGATGTGCTAAATGGAGCAGACTGTTTAGTTTAACCAGGACTTCCAGGCTCCAGTGAAGGTAAATTATATTTGAAGACACATCAATATTAGTCATTAAGGGGCAGCCCATGAACAGCTCCCCTTTGAGAGTTTCATTTGCAGAGATAATTACACATTTGAGTCATGGTTTACCTGCATCCCAGCTAAGTCAATGTTTTTAGAGTTAGTATTGATTGAGGCAAGTTAAAAAGGGCATCTGCTTAGCAGGGATGTTCTGAGCAAATCCACTGGCTTTTGATAGGAGTTGTTTCTTGATTGAGGTATGACTACTGGCAAATACACCCACTTTGCACTTCATTTAAACCTGCCTCTAACACACAGAGATACAAGCACACTACATCTTTAAATGTGGTCAAGGTGCGGCTTTTAATTAAGCATTTTGTTCATGATTTGGATGAAGAGATGACTACAGAATTGGCTGACACAGCTACTAACTTTTACTAAAAAATACACTAATTAATTTCCTACCAGTGCCAGAATGTTCTTTTGAGTTTCTTCTTTGGGCTCTTTTTTTTTTTTAAGGCACTGGAAACCCATGTTTTGTACACTTGATATTGGGGTTGAACTGGGTGTGCTTATGCTTGAATATTTCTTATGAAAATAAGGCAATTGATTCCTCGAACCAATCAATAAAAAATACATGTCAGTTGTCCCACCAAATGGGTGAAGCAAACCTGGTTAATCTGAAGAATCTTCATATCTGAGTGTGAGCCAGCTGAGGCCATTATATGGCTCCAGACTTCTCTGATTGAACATGACAATATAATGTATAATTTTCAGTGAGAAAAATACTGTCTTCACTTAGAGTTTATTTTTGACCTTTTGGATATAAAATGTAATCACCTCCTCATTTTATCCTACTAGACATTTGTGTGAACTTTTTACATAATTATATGTATTCTTGAGTTACGGCAAAAAGTTACTGTGACCTTTCACCTCAAAAATCATCATTTCATCTTTTAGTCCAAGTTAGAAGAAATTCCCTCAAGGTGTTTTTGAGAGAGCACATTCATGAGAATGAGACAGTCATGAGATCACAATGACTAAAGAATCTCATCATCATCATCATCATCATCATCATCATCATCATCATCATCATCATCATCACCATCATCATCATCATCAGAATCTCAGTCCAAGTGGACATTTGTGCCAAGTTTGAAGAAATTCCCTCAAGGCATTCTTGAGATATTGCATTCAAAAGAATGGGATGGACATGTGGATGGACCACTGGAAAAATAATGCCTCACGAGGCCATGGCTGTCGCCAGCACAGAGGCATAATAATACAAACAAACTAACTGATCGCAGCAGCAGGAGACCAGCAATTCCCATGCTCTGCAAGGTAAAGTGACTGTTTTTGCCAAAGGTTTCTGGACGTAAAGGGCTGCCTGATGGAAAAGAAAAGCGGTGAAAACAGAATAGAATAGAATAGACTGTATTTATGGTTATTGTAACATGTAAAACAGAATTAAAATGCGAAACCAGTGCATCATTCAAAGTCATATAAAACTATAAAGGAGCATAAAAAATATCTAGAATAAATAGGTAGCTAAAATAAATAGTGTTAAAACAAATAAGATATAAAAAAACACACACACACAACCATACATTCTATCATCTGTCGTACGATCCCTTATTGCACTAGCAGCATATATTACGTTTTGGTTTTATTGAGTGTGGTTATTGCTGTGGGCTAAAAGCTGTCTCTGAGTCTATTTGTCCTTGTTCTGATTGATTTGTACCGTCTGCCTGACGGCAACAGTTGCTCTCTATGGAGCATCGATAAAAAGACACCAGCAGTCTCTGGGTGATGTGGTTCTTCCTGAGCACCCTTAGAAAGTGCAGTCTCTGCTGGGCCTTTTTCAGCAGCTCAGAGGTGTTCACGCTCCAGGTCAAGTTCTCCTCAATGTGGACTCCCAGGAGGCGGAAGTGGGCCACCCACTCCACACAGTCCCCGCTGATGATTAATGGTGGAATGTCTCTTTTCTTCTTCCTGAAGTCTATTATCAGTTCCTTGGTTTTTGAGGTGCTGAGAAGCAGATTATTCTCCCTGCACCACTCTGTCAGCTGCTCCACCTCGTCTCTGTGGGCGGACTCTTGCCCCCCAGAGATGAGCCCCACCACCGTGGTGTTGTCCGCAAACTTGACGGTGGTGTTGCTGTGGTGGACAGGCATGCAGAGGGCATAGAGCAGGGGGCTCAGCACACAGCCCTGTGGGAGCCTGTGCTGAGGCTGAGGGCTGTAGATGTCAAAACTACGGGGCAGGAGTGACGTGATATGACCTCAGACCAGCTTTTCAAAGCATTTCATCACCACTGGAGCGAGTGCGACTGGCCGGTAGTCGCTGAGTGGACTTCAGACAGGGTGGGACAGTGGACCGGGACAGGTTCAATATCCTGGTGAAGACTCCAGCCACCTGGTCCATGCAGTCTTTCAACACACATCCTGAGATGCTGTCAGGTCCAGCAGCTTTTCTTGGGCTGACAGCCCGCAGCGTGCGCCTGACCTCACACTCCTCTACTGTGAGGGTGAAGCTGGGGTGTAGTGTAGCTGCTACTAGGTACTATACACAGCTTACTCTATATACGCCTTACTTAGCTTTTTTAGGTGGCTAAAAAACATTTTGCCGTTGACCCCGTCCATAGCAGGACATCGCTTAGCTTCGGTCCTGTTCAAAATGTGATCTGTCGTTCCTACACAGTCTTGCGAAATGGTCTAAACCATTTAAGTACTGTACATTAAAAAAGGAGAACACGAGAGCTCCCCTAACGTGAAGCTAGAATATCTGAAATGCCGCCTGGTGGCTGGCTGCAGTGTGGGTGATAAGCCCTGCCTCACAAATGTTAATTGGTGGGACATGGGCCAAGCTAAAACATAAAAGTGCATGACAAATTATTTTTTCCCATGGATGGTTTCTGTCATTTTAGGGAGCTCTTATCACTCTGATGTTTGTTCATTTTTCTAATCAGTTTTTTTTTTTTTTATAGCATATGATGCTATAAAAACAGGGTTTCATGCCGGGATTGCCAGCTGAGTCAGCCGGCTGTGTTAGCAGGGACTCAAAAGCATGGCCCTGTTCACTGCTGTGCAGGCTGTGGCTCCAAATGATTCACCAGCACAAGACGGCAGCGCTTGTATCCAGGAAACGCTGGTTTCATTTTTGTACAGTGGGAGGAAGTACAGCCACGTGTCAATCTTTATTTACAGTCAATGGTCTAAACAGTAAAATAAGCATTTTTTTTTAAACCTGGTTTTCTAATAGTTGCATGCTTCCTGACACGCTTTATGAGACACTACATTTTGATATCATATGTGCATTTTTTATTATTTCAAGCCGACTCTCTAACATCTTATATCTCACCATGACTGCACAGCTCTATTATAATGATTTCGGACAGGATCCTTTTAACAGACAGGGCATTTTCTTTTGGGGGTTAGAGATTGGGAAGAACAAGACAAAAATGTGTCTTGAATTTGTTATTGTTCTGCTGATGTGAGTACTGCACTGCCATACTAAATCTGAATGAGTATAGAAATAAAATATGCTTTTAAGGTGACTTATTTCTACCTATGTGGCTTTTATTATGTGTGGATTAACAGTTTTAATGAAATGCAGGACCACGCAAGAGTTCCAACATCAGAATTCAGAAAGTAATAAGAGAGCTCCTGGAAAAAATATAAGAAGAAGTGGAGTGTCACTTTGATGTAATTTGGAATGCTGCAAATTAACCTTACTGGAAATAAATCACAGGAATGTCGCTGCCAGAAGAAATGAATAAAAATATCAAAAAGCTAGGGAAAACATTCAGAACCAGGTTTGTATCTGACATATTTATGGACACCCAAGCTCGATAGAGGCTGATAAACGGCAAATAGGAAAACAAACAGAAGCAGAACTATGATTAGAGTGTGACTTCTAAAACACAGTTTTCTCATGTCAACCAGTTTGGTAATCAACATGCCTTAAGGTGGCTATAGAGCAGTTTTTGTATTAGTTTTTTTCAACCCTCTGGTAATCATTGTTGATGTGCTCATGAAGACTGTTTCAATTAAGGGACAGACTGAGCCGTCTTCTGATTTCAAAAGAACAAGGGAAGTAGCAATTCCAGGGGAATTCTATGTGCTAAACAGCAGCTATGGACACAGTGAAACAGGTGATTAAACAAGCAGTTCAATTCAGGCAGCCCTGAATTGGACTCAGTGCCACATCAGACCACACACAATGGAAAAGACTTCACAAACAGTCCAACTACAAAGTGCAAAATGATAGAGAACCTGTGAGTGGAAATTGCAATCCCCCCAAAAAAGACAGAAACTGGGGATTTTTCTTTACTTTTACAAACTGTAAGTTGTTGAGAAAACTGAATCCTAAAGAACATCTGACTTTTAGTGGATTCTTTTAGACCTTATTTTGGGGGAAAAAAGCTCCTTGTTTCCCAAAATGGAGCAGGGAAACCTGGATCCCCTCCTGAAACCAAGCCTGACAGACAAGTTGCAGCAAACTACTGCAATGGCACCTTGCTTGTAAAAGCACATATTAAGGCTCATTTATGCTAAACAGTAGATACTCATACAGATACAAGAAACAGCCTGCTATTCATATTCTGTGTTTGTGCACTTGATGAGCAACTTTGCTGCCTTCTTGGCCAGGTCACCACTGAGGATGAGACTTTATCTCAGTTGATTTTAGCTGGTTAAATAAATAAAAACTTTGTCCATATTTATGCACATTTTCTGAAAGCTTACGGATACAGACGAAACAGAGCAGTACCACCAGTACGTGAGACGCGACCACAGGACATGACAAAAGGCCTTTTCACGGTGCATATTTTTAGCCCAGGCCTATCCTTAGCCCAGGACTATCCTTAGCCCTGGGCTAGGAATTAAGCCTGGGATAACTTAGCCCCTTTTCACACACACATTGCTAACCCACGGTTGAGCTAAGCCCAGGGCTACATGATTCACACTACCCTTCTTCTAGCTCTGGGTTAAAGCCTCTGTACACTCACACAGATGTTTTCCATCAACCTGGGTTCAGTCGATTCTCAGGGAAACAACCCCGCAAACTCAGGGCTAACCCTGCTCCAGAGCAAGGCCAGCTAGCCCCAGGCTAAAGTTAGGGTTCGCCCAGTTTAGAACATGCCAGGATCGTGCCAGTGTGAGAGCTCTTTTAGTCTAGGCTAATGATTCTCTTAACCTTGGGCTAAATGCAGTGTGAAAAGCTCTTCTGTTTTATTAAACTGCCCTGATGGAGGACAATGAAAATCATTAGCATTATTGTTATATTAAAGATAAGATACTACATCAAATCAGTGGGGATGATTGCACCTGCATGATCCAAATGCGAATCACAAATAGCACTGTTCATTAGGGGTGCTTTTTTTTTTTTTTTACTTTCGCTGCTACTTTTGTATAAGTAACAATCCCCCAAATCTCAATGCATTAAAAAGACAGGACAGATGTGCGCTGTGTTTTACCCTGCAGCACATCTCTGTGAAGAGCCACTGACTTAACAAGCCGTCACATCGTCAGTGAAATCCCAACCATGATTTCAGGCATTTCCACTGGTGTAACTATGCGATTATGAAAGCAACAGATCATTAGATGGTGATATTTATTGAAACTTTAGCGATATCTGCTGTCTTAACTTCTACACGGCTCCCTTGTGATCACCGGTGCAGCTCTGTGTCTGTGACACAATGTGTTCATGTTGATTGGCTCAGACCTGAGTCAAAATGATTTCCCTCTGCTCCTGCTCGGAATTCCACAACTGATTTTCTGGACATCCCAATTTATTTTCTTTAAACAGCTTAGTGACTGTCTGTTACGACAGAGAATAGTTGAGAAAAGGTTGTAAAGACATCATTGATAAATTCAGTATGTCAACATAAATACAATATCAAAGAAAACCACTGTTTTTATGATTAAAGCTGCCTTTGGTCGTCATGTTACAAACCATCTGGATGTACACAAACCTTTGATCTTCTAAAGCAGAACACAAGGCCAAACCTGCTGGGAATATTTTTGGAGATAAAAAGGGAGGTGTATTTTTTTTTCTTTACTGTAAACCTTCAGAGGATGGTATGAATTCTCAGGGAACACGGTGTGGTTGTTAGCTTTCAAACTACTGTCATAGTAGAGCAAGAGTCAAGAAGCAGGAGCTGAGAAAAGAACACAATTTTAAACTCAACTGTGAGCAAAAAATTCACAAAACTTGATGTCAAAGATGAAAATGAATCCTGACAATTTGACTTCCTCTGACTTGTTTGGGCTTTCATGTTTGGGACTTTGTAATTTAGTGCAGATGGCAAATTAAAAATATAATTATGTCAGCAATTAGGCCATGCATATATTATTCATCTTTTACACAAATCGAGTCTGACAAACCAATGCCCAGCTAAATATACAGCTGTCAAAATAAAACACATTTACTTGAAAGCATCTGACAAAAAGCATTAACCAAAAGTAAATTGATAGCACTTGTATATAATTAACTTTCCAAACAAGCTGAGAGAAGACCTGATTAATTGGAAAGATGAATGAAATTGGTTTATTTACATGCAAGAAACAGTCCTAGAGGGCATCAGAGAATATACCCTGTAGTTTGAATAAGTAACTTTATAGAGTAAAAAACAGATTTAATCCAAAGTAAATTTGTATTATTTTGGGTATAACATACTGTGGCAATTAAAAAAAACATAATAGGATTTCTCCAGAAGGGAAGAGTTCAATGTCTGTCCTAATATTTTCTCCTCCGGAGACAGCTTGTTATTTATGAATGTGATGAATTTTTTAATCACTTTTACTTTTTCAAACTTAGTATTTTATTATATTTATATTTATGCCATATCTTCATACATTTCTGTCCTTTTTAAGCTCCCGAATTGTCAGCTGAATCCTTTCATCTTCAGAAATGAGCAGAGCTCAAATGCCTCTTTTGTGCTTTCTTGTGTGAAGGACTATGATATGGTACTGCACAGCACATAAACTTCAGCAAGCCAGCAGAGAACAAGATTGAAAGTTTTGCTCATTTTCTTTGATTATGTTCTCTTATATTTCACCACAGATAGTTCACAGAACATTTGCTGTTTTTCTTGATGTGCCTGCCAGTCTGATTCATCAGCTTGTCGGACATGATTTAGAAATTACTTCCCCACATCTCTGGACAAGCAAAGTCTGTATTTTACTCAAATTTGCTGTCGCTGTCCCCTGGATATGATGTCAAGCTTCTGAGTAACATCCATGTTTCAGAAGCAGAGTGTCTGCTCTTCAGCAGCCACATAAAATGCAGAATTCACTCTCTCTCTGTCAAAAAACCTCTTGATGCACTTGCCCAATCAGCATAGTATCAGAGCATTGGGCCGCAAGAAGGATCACATCAGCTGCGGATGGGCTTTCTACTTTGTATTTACGCAGTTTTGGACTTCTTGAAGTTACCTGTCTACTCCAAAACAACCACATGCACCTTCATATTTAACAAAATGGGAAACAAAATGGAACTCAGGCTGGCAAAGCCAGGGGAAACTGTTATGATCACACAGATAGACCTGCGTCTCAAAATTACAGATGAAGCATTTGCACTTGATGGTTGAACCAGTTCCAAGCTGACAGTTTGCAACTCGCAAGAGTCCAGCAGGAGGAGGGGAGCATCTATGATGCTTTGAGCACAAACTCAGTCAAAGTTGATGTCCACAGATGCTGACATTAGTCGTGTCTGTTGGGGACAGATGTATCACTCACACACTCACACACGTATACTTACGAAGATGGAATGAGACTCCATGGGGGTCCTACAGCCCACGGCAACAGAGGAGGGGACAAAGCGAGCTGAGCCCAGCATTCCCATGGCCGGTTAATGCACACGACTTTGGGTCAGAGCGGGAAACTCTGGCGATCGCCAGCGACTCAACTCGTTCATCTCTGAACGTGTGGGGGAGTTCCGCACCACGCCTCCCATCTAAGGGAGCCGGGTCAACTCCAGCTCAGTCCATAACATCTTCTCAGGGTCTATTTATAAACTTCTGAATCAGTGACATCATCAGGACATCATAAGATAATCTTATAGGCTAATAGAAATCCAGCATGACATCAGCTATGATGTCACAAACCAAGCATGGTTGCACACATTGTCTTTTTCCCACTTTATGTACATGTTATAAGCATAAACACTGTTGTTCATTTTGTGAGCTGCAATCCAATTTTGTAGTTGTTCAGTTGTCAGCCAACAGAAAACACAAATTTAAACACTAAATCAAAGAGATTCCAATTCACACAGGACTGATATTATCACAGGACCTCTGTGTTTGGTGAAACATGGTAGGTAATTTGCAGTGGGAGATTTACTTTCCAAATTACAGACAGCAATCAAAGTATTAGAAGTCCCCAGGTAATACTAATCCATGAGAAATTGTGTAGATCTAGAATGATCAGAACTGAAGCATTTACAAATACGACTGGTTGCATTTTGTAACTTGTAAACCTTTTTGTTGTGTTTTGTTGCTTCTTTCTATTTGTCAGGGAGATGCTTCATAATGAGGGCATCATGGATACAAAGATTGAAATTATTCCCCTCCAGACCTCACCCCGCCTTCAGAAAGGCATCCAAACCAACCAGTCAGAGTCACTAGGACATGATCCCTCACTGGCTTCCCATCTATAGCTGTATGTGATCAAGCACCTAGCAGATCCACAACTGGTGGTTAGACTCCTGTTGCTGCAGTGAGTGTTATACTGACCCCCAGTTTTGTTTCATTCAGTAGCACAGCACTGATTCAATCATGCATGGGTTTCTATTTGCAGCCCTGAAGGACAACAACAACAAAAAAGAAATATAAAATGATACAATACAATGATATTTCAAAATATCATTAAACATGCAATTTAGAGACAGAACATGCTACAAGTACTTACAGCATACATTGGACTTGGTCCCAGCGTTATAACTGGGCATTCCAAAATACTTGTCGAAAAGATGGGGCCATCCATTATTATCCCCTGGAAAAGAAAATGAGACACAATCAGATATGACAACCCTTCATTAGTCCCTCAAGCATCTTTTATAATTCAGTATAATTTTCTGTAGTTTAAATGTTCCATTCTGTCAGGACACAGGGCAGACAGCACATTGTTCCTCTCACTCCTTGTTCTTTTGCTTTGCCAAGATGGTAATTCCTGTTGCTTTCTGATGGCTGTACATAATTTATCATTTATTTTTCTCTTTAACAACAGGTCCATTATGGATACATTCTAAGAATAATAATAAAAAAAACATTAAAAACAGACATCAGCTCAGATTCATACAACACCAGAGGTTAAAATAATTTGCAATTAGAGGAATCAAGAAACTCAATATTTTTTGTATTTCAGATAGCACACTGGACCAGTATTTGCAGGCTATAGCATAATCAAAGACAATGAATTAGGGGACCAATTTCTATCTTGCATTTAAGGCGCTTGGGTGAAAGAGTAGGGTCGAAGTTAGAGCTGCAAAATTAATCGAAATATTATCGAAATCACAAAACTGAACGATTATAATGAGGTACTGTAGTGCTGCAGATGTCCTGGCCTACGAATCCTATTCTCCAGACGCAAGCATGTTTGTTTAGATCCAAACAAATGTAATCATCATGGTGGTATTATTTATTTTCTGTTTTCAGTGAAAATGGGAATCGTGATTCACTAATCATGAATCAAAAGTCAAAATATCTGCAATATAATTTTTTAAAACCATATCGCGAAACCCTTGTAATTTGGGGGATAGGTGAATTGTGTATACGCTCACTGGCCACTTCATTAGGTACACTTGTTCAACCGGTCATTAATGCAAATATGTAATCAGCCAAATACACGGCAGCGACTCAATGCATTTTGACATATAGACATGGTCAAGACGACCCGTTGATATTCAAACTGAGCATCAGAATGGGAAAGAAAAGTGATTTAAGTGACTTTGAACGTGGCACGGTTGTTGTTGACAGACAAGAAAATAGAAAGGAGAAAAGAAAAAAGTGAGCGACAGTTCTCTGGGAGAAACTGCCATGTTGATGCCAGAGGTCAGAGGAGAATGGCCAGACTGGATCAAGATGATAGAAAGGCAACAGTAAATCAAATAACCACTTGCTTGCTAGGTATGCAGAAGATCATCTCTGAACGCACAACACGTTGAACCTTGAAGCAGATGAGCTACAGCAGCAGAAGACACACCGGGTGCCACTCCTGTCAGCTAAGAACAGGAAATTGTGGCTACAATTTACAGAGGCTCACAAAAATTGGACAATAGAAGACTGGAAATACATTGCTTGATCTGACGAGTCAGAATTTGGTGTAAACAACATGTAAGCACGGATCCATCCTGCCTTGTATCAATGGTTCAGGCTGATGGTGGTGTAATGGTGCGGGGAATATGTTCTTGGCACACTTTGGGCCTCTTAGTACCAACTGTTTAAACACCACAGACCACCTGAGTATTGTTGCTGATCATGTCCATCCTTTTATGACCACAGTGTATCCATCTTCTGATGGCTACTTCCAGCAGGATAACACAACATGCCACAAAGCTCAAATCATCTCAAACTGGTTTCTTGAACATGACAATGAGTTCACTGTACTCCAGTGGCCTCCACGGTCAGCAGACCTCAATCTAATAGAGCACTTTTGGAATGTGGTGAAATGGGAAATTCACTTCATGGATGTGCAGCCGATAAATCTGCAGCAACTGTGTGATGCTGTCATGTAATTATGGACATGAATGATTATTTCTTAATAGAGGGTCTGCCAGGCTTCTCAATTAACATTGTGCTGTGAAAATACAGAACAGAGCTTTTTAAATTTTGCGGTTGGTTTGAAATAAGAGGTGGAACTCACTTAAAAAATTCATACCAAAATGAGTAACAAAACTACTCACATAACAACTGCTGTGCCACTTCAACTCCCTCAGCAGAAGAAAATATCTTGGCAGGCACAAAACTTTCAAACAGGTGCTAAAAGAAATGACTTGCACCTGATGGAAGTGGCAACTCCACCACTAGCTTTGCAATGGCGTGAAATTAGAGGCTAACAACTTCCATCTTCTGTTATTTGCTCTTCTCCCAAATATGTTAGTTATGGACATAACAAGTCACAGCAGGATGCTCAGCCTGCTGTGACTCGGAGAAACATCAGCTTATCATTTGCTGTCATGACCTCCAACAAGTAAGCGCCAGGTCACCTGCCACAAGCGCACAGACGGTAATGATTATACGTTTCATTACACTGGTATATTTTTTATCTATAAAGCGTTAACTCCAGCCTGCCTCTGTACCATTCCTTGTAACAGGTCAGGTAGTTACCAGCTACCCTGGGTTTTGACAGATCTGGGGTTGAAAATATTGAATTTGTTGCATTTTAATATGTTTGTGATTGTTGTAGTCTTAGTGAGACTTCCTTGTTAAATAAAGGTAAAATAATTATTATAAAGCCAGGAACAATATGAGTTGTGGTGTTTTTAACCAAGCATATTAAGGGCTGCAACTAATAATTATTTTCACTATCTTTTTCTTATAATTTTGTTTTCTTTAAAATTCATTTGCCATGTGCCAAGTTGGCCTGGTAATGCTTTAAAATGGGGGAGCAAACTTGGACAGGCACACAGGGGTCCTACATAAGGAGAAAAAAATTATTTAATTAAATTATTTATTTAAATTATTATTAGTTTCCTGGATTTCTAGACACATAATCTCATGCATTAAGCCAAGACCTACAGTGTGTTTACCCCCCACTACATCCCAAATAATAAAAAAGAACAAAGCTAATACAAAATTAGCACAAAGCCCACATTTAAAAGAGCCGACTCTTTGGTTTAAAATTAAATGCATCAATCTGTTGCAGTTTGAGAGTAAAATTAAGTAGCTCTCTGTGAAGAACTTTGTGATTTTGTGAACATTTTGTGCTCTAGTATGTCACTTAATCATAAACGCCCTGGTCTCTGTGTATGAATGGTGACAATATAGCAAAAAAGTCGAACCCAGAGACATGGTAAACAAGACCAGGCCCAGTTCTGAGGATGCAAAAGCATGCATCATTTTGAGTTATTTGGATATAGCAAAATTTTGCTCCCCATGATTAGGGATTGGAATTGATAAGATTTTTGCGATTCCGATTCCATTTTTGATTCTGCTTAACGATTCGGTTCTTTATCGATTCTCTTATCGATTCTCATTTAGAAAAAAGGAGAACAAACAGGAAGCTAGACGTGAACTGGAGCGAGTACTGCCAGCCTCTGAGCCAGTCAGACTCTGTCTCTCGTCATGGTCATCTAAATGTAATGCATGAGAAGGCATTCATTTAACCTTAACAGTTAACAGTAATAGCAGGTTTTACAATGAGGCAAATGGCGCTAACATGATAGGCAGTGTTAGTTAGTTAGTTACCTGCAGTATTAACTAGGGGTGCAACGGATCAGAAAACTCATGGTTTGGATCGTATCACAGTTTTGAGTCACGGATCAGATCATTTTTCGGATCAGCAAAAAAGAAAAAAGTGTTGGGATTAGGGTTAAATTATTTTAAAAATGCACTTGTCTTTGATCTTTGTCTGTCTGTAATTATCACCATAGTTATGTAATGTAATAATAATGATAATGGTAATATATTAAAAACTTCAAACTTATACAGTGCTGTACTATGTATATACTATACATATATTAGATCATTATACACTGTACAGTATAATACACAATTATGCTCTGTAGTCTGGCTCAATGTCCCGCCTACAGCAGCACATCTGATTGGTTAGAAGTCATGATCAATCAGCAGACACACTGTGTCACAGACGGGGTGAGACAGAGCTGCACCGGTGAGCAGAGAGGAGCTGTGTAGAAGTTAAGACAGCTGATATCACCAAAGTTTCAATGAACATCACAGTTTCATGATCTGTTTCTTTGGTGGTAGCATAGTTACATCAGTGAAAAAAGTTGCTTTTCACAGAGATGAGCTGCACACAGCAGCGTCTGTCCTGTCTGTTCACTGCAACTCTGCATTGAGATTTTGGGTATTATAACTTATACAAAAGTAACAGTGACAGTAAAACTACGATGCTCACATGTGTCTGCGGATCACATGCTAGCCGAACCGTAGAGGGCGATCTGTACGGAACACGGATCAACCGCAATCCATTGCACCCCTAATATTAACAGCAGAGGATGTGCTAACGGTGCCGCTGCTGCTGGGTTGAGATTCACTCTGGAGCGGATCGAAAACGCGACATTCATTCAAAGTTATCGCATGCTGTGTGTGAAAATGTTTCTACATATTGGTAGTATTTGCAACGTGCATGGTGACGTCATTTGCACCCACTGGAATTGATACGGGAATCATTTGCAAAATTGGCAAACGATACCAAGGAATTGAAACACTGGGAACCGGTTCTCAACAAGAACCTGTTTTTGATTCCCATCCCTACCCATGATTGAATATTGGGGATGCATTTGCACTACGTGCTCCATTGCATAGGCGCCTGTGGTAAAGATATCAAAGATGAGACATTCCATCAGCGGCACCAATAATGGAAATAAAAATGCTGTAGAATGGAAAATAAATTCATCTAAGAGAGAACAGAGTACTGGTCATGATCCACAGAAAAGGAAGCCACTCAGGGAAGATGAAACAGCAATCATAATTCAGGCTCCGCAGACAGTGTCACATAATTCCAACAATTTTGTTTTCTCTGTATGGCTCCTATCAGTCATTCTGGTCAGCATGGATTCATATGAGAAGGTTTTTGTCATATGATTGACCCATTCATTCAATTTTGGAGGCGTAGTTGATTTCAAATGCATGAGTGTTATTCTAGAAGCGCTGATGACCCCAGCCATATCAACCAAATATCCTTCTCTTGACATGTTACATACTTGTGATCTGTCTGCTAATAATCATATTCTTGGAGACACTGGCAGAGTTTTTACCCAGCCACCTACTCATGTACTAAAATTCTTCTCCCACAGGGCTGAATGAGCGGACAATCCTAAATACAATGTAAGAAAGTATCTATTTCTTTATGGCATTTCCAACATGTATTGCTAGTTAATAAGCCCATCCTGTGTCTGGTTGGTGTTGAGCAGCACTGATGTATTATTTTACACTGGGTGAATTTACTTTTCGATTCCCTGACATATTTACCACTGTCTGACAGTAGTTTCAACATTTCCTTTTCTCACAATCTACATTCCAGGACTGTTTGCCATATTATTTTCAAACTGTTACAACTACTGCTGAGCACAAAGGTGCTCTGGCAGCAGTTTGAAGAACTCTGAGCACTTGAAGTCCTTGAGGTAATACAGCTCCTAATTTAGAGACATTACCATTTTCTTCCTGCAAGAGTGCATCTCCTTATCAAATCAGAATATGACAGAAATACTCTTGATACAAGTCAGCAGTATGAAATCTTGTTGGTGCCACTTTTTCCAATAATTTCGTATTCTCCAAGTAACTGTAGGGTTTTACCATGAATGAGTAAGATTGTCTAATATGTGGTATTTTATAAAGCCTGATGGATACTGGATTTTTTCTGCCTGATACCAATATTAGGGAGAAAAAAAAAGATATATATTTAATAGTAATAAATAACACAAATAGAGTAAAATATATCTAGATATTTCACCTGAATTAAGAAAAAGTATCAAATATATAAATACTGCCTGTGAAGCTAACAAATAAAAACAATCTGCATTATGTTCTGTTTCATAGAGGTGCATATTGAACAACATATATGCTGATACCAATGCAGATCAATATAGCTGTGATAGCCCAATAGCAGGCCAATAATATCAGTTGACCTTAAAGCCTTTATTAATTAAGCTATTTCCATAGCTGTCAGACACATTTAATCATATGCACATGTCCACACAGGAGACTGAACTGACTGAACAGATGCTCCTACCTGAATCAATACAGCTGCCTATTCAGTTTCATGAATGCGTAAACATGCCATTTGTTTTACCCTTTAAGTCTATTTTCTTCAATTTTATGCACCTAACAGCGATTAAGTGTTGGGTTCTAAGAGCTGCTAAAACACAGGTGACCTACACTCAATACTGTGCCTGAACACAGCATCTGGAGACACAAGCGGCCCACTGAAGTGGCTGCTGCTGCTCCGCTAACGTGCTGTTCATGCTACACCACATGTGTAGACACTGCGTTAGCAAACACTAATCAACTTAAACCATTCTCCAGCACGTCAGACCCGTGATGCAAATTGTACACTGTAACTACAGAAGCACAGACTCGGGAGGGTTACTTTTCGATTACCTCAATACCAAACGTTCAATTTGTTGAGCCTACTAAGTTTTATATCCAATGTTAAATTTATAAACTGTATTTTCAGTAGTAGCAGTAGTATTGACAGGTTAGTTAGCTAACTGCAATAGTAACATTGTATATTTAAATTAAGTTGTGGATATCCAGTTTTGGATGATGACAGTATTTACACAGCTGAAGGCAGGACAGTGGCTTTACTGCAATGTTCCCATTTTATGACAAATTAAAAGTAAAATTTCCTCCCAGTTGAAGTACGTTTTCAGTAGTGGCCATGATAATGAATTGCTAACTGTAAGATTAAGACACACAAAAAGAGCTGTAAACGTTCTTTATTTAAAATGCGTTTCAAAATTCTAATCTCATTACGACTCTTTTTATGTAACTGTATGGATGTTTGTGTATCCTGATTACATTATCCCATTACATGTAATCCATTACTCTCCAAGCCTGTGCAAGTGTCATGAGGACCACATCCTGCAGAGAAATAAGTATTTTAAATTTGTGCTGTTTCAAAAGTGTGAGGATCGTAAAGACACGACTGAGTTTCCGCTCCGGTCCTCGTGAGGCTCTGATGTGGTATTTGAGGTGGTCACACAAAACTCCAATAAAGACCCTTCATCCTGTCCTGGCAGACTCACCCACCACCAGTTTTAATTCCAGAGACTCCTTGCTTTTTCCAACTATGCATGAAAGTTCTTAACAGCCTTGTGCTCTCCGCTAACTTGCAACTTCAGCCGAGGATTGATCCTGAGGATACTGTGCGGCTGCTGTTTCTCAAGTGACTGTTATCTTTATGAGGCAGCTGCTTTCTCCTCCTCAATCCTCTGCTAGTTTCTCATATGTGTTGTACTATCATATATATATGGTGGAATTTAATGTGTGAGCATCATTACAATATTGTATAAATATTAAATGTCCCCTCCAGTGAAAAAAGTGATGCCCAGCCCACAGGAGAAACAGGATATAGCTAGTGAGCTTGGAAGACAGAGGGGTCACCAGCTGCAGCTGCTTAGGGGTGGGGGTGGGGCATGGAGGGAGCAGGGGTGAGTTGAGGAGAGGGCGGGGACTATTGTATATTCATGAATTCTTGAATACTAAATGCAGGTAATGCAAGCATTTTAACAAGGCATGGTCACTATTTTGCAAAGAAAAAAACATATCAGAACATACAGTCATTACATCTTGCAGAGCATTTATGCAATGTGAAAAACATGAATGAAGGTGGACTTCAAAATCAATCACTAAAACAAACTGTGAGGAAGGCTTTTATTAACAAGGCTCTTGAGGAGCTTGGATGAATAATTCCATATCGGAGAGACGTGTAATAATTATTTCACCATCACAGTTTGAAATCCTACAATCAATAAGTCTGTCAGATATGTGAAACATTAGGATTCAGTGCTGATGGTGAAAGACAAAGAAATCGGACCAATATTCATGGCAGATAAGGCCCAATGAGAATGTATTGATTGAAAAGTACAGACCTTGAACCACGCTCCAACCCACTACAGACACGTGATCTACATGCCAAATGTACCTACACAGCGGAGTTAACATGGATAATAAATGACATGGGACTGTTCCCTGCATGAATTAGGAACTGGGCCTTTAAAATCAATATTACCTGACTGAATGTCAATGCTGCTTTTTATCTGTATTGACATTCTTCGTGTCATTTGAAATTTGTGCAGTTTAGCTTGTATTGCCTTATAGTGTTTTGAGGTTTCCATTTAGAAACCAGGTTCTTCTAAACACATTCAACACGTTACAGAAAGTTTATGTATGTAGTACTGTACCTGTGTTTAAGATTTTTTGGCCAGACCTGAAAAATGGCTTTGTGACACAACAGAGCCATAATCACCTAACACTAGGAAACTGTTAAATTTTAAATTATTTTTTAAAATTTGGCTTGGTGGTTAATAACATGTTTATGTAGTATGACAAACTCAGAACACATTTATTACTGGTTAACACAGATGATTAATTAATGATCATTTTTAATTTTCCTTCTCTTTCTATTTGTTTAAAAAAAGGGGGCTGTAATAATGTAACATCTCTTGAATACATTTTGATTATTTTGACATTAAATTTACTTTCTGGTAAGAGAGAGAGAAAAAAAGAGAGAAGTCAACTCCGTATGTGCCAGATCTTCTTAACCACCCAAATCTGCTTTTACCGAGACGTGCTGAATGATGAATCCCACCTGATTATAAACTGGAGGCAGGTGGCTGATTGTTTGCTATTTGCATAGGAGCACCCCCTCAACACTGAACAGGAGCAAGTGTTGTGCCATGTGAAAATACGGTGGCACATGCCCAACAATTGGAGAGATGCCACCAGAAAAGCCTGTAAGAAAAACTTCAGCAGTAGTGAAATCTGTAAATAGACGAGTCTGGCTAAGTACCAGATGTTGACAAGCTGCCATTACTGTAGTGGCGTCTCCCTACAGTATGAGTGTGAATGAATGCGAGCCGGCATAAGAATTTCAGAATTTTCCATTTTTACACTTACTTTTCATGCAACATTACTTTTGACAACAATGTCCAGGAAGTCAGGAAGAACCTGTGCAGTTCGGCTGCTCCAACAGTTGTGTCAAATTTCACCTTTGGACAAAAAAACGGAACGCAAAATACACAAACATTTACTTCATGAAGAGTGCTGCTGTCTAAGACCGGAGAGTCTACAGAGATTCACTGAGTGAACAGAAGACCAGGATGTGTCAGAGTAGATCAAAAAATATAAACCGAAAGGAGCTTTGTTCCTGAAAATCTTCAATACCTGATGAAAAATGTGAATTCATATATATATATATATTTTAATATTTATTACACAGGACTTCAACACTTAAATGTGATGGAGGCGGCCCGTTTTTGTCTCTTATTCATTATCAATTTCTGGCTGTTGCCACAACCAACGTCTCACTATGTAACATTTAAATAATGTGAATTAAATGAACCTTCACCAGCCGCTGTCAATCCAATTATCCATGCTGTCACTATTAGCAGTTAACAGCAGTCAGGTGTTTAGAAGGGAACCCCAGATCCGCAAGATCTTGCCGTGAAAAATCCTGTGAGAGTGTCACAAATATGGGGTTCCCTCCTAGACCCAACCAGCAGACACCGAGTGACGACACAAGATGGCGGAAATATTTATTTAAATAAATATTTAAATATTTATAACAAGCAATTTTATTTACTAGATTATAAATTTAGCTATATTTTTGACTTTTCTGATTTCCTTATATTACAACCCCAATTCCAAAAGAATAAGATGTTGTGTGAAATATAAATAAAAACAGAACGCAGTGTTTTGCAAACACCTTTTGACCTATATTCAATCGAATACGGTGCAAAGACAAAATCAAACTGATTTACTTTACTGTTTTTTCTCAATATACACTCATTCCAAATTTGATGCCTGAAACATGTTCCAAAAAAGTTCTGACAGGGTTTTACCACTGTGTTACATCACTTTGTCTGTGAGCGTTTGGGAACTGAGGACACTAACTGTTGAAGTTTTGAAAGTGCTTCATAATGCACCGCACATTTTCAGTGGGAGACAAATCTGGACTGCAGGCAGGACACTCAAGTCTACAGACACACAATGTGTCTTGGCATTGTCTTACTGAAATAATTAGGGTTGTCCCTGAAAAAGCTGTTGCCTATCTCGTGAACCACAAATCTTACTTCGTCATACAGAGACGTTTGCCACAGGCTCGAGCCAAAAAGGGCGATAGCAGTTGGTAGTGGTAACAATTAGTCAGTAAGAAGGAGAATAAGAAGAATGCCACTGTTGTAAACAAATCAGGTTTCAAAATATACAAACAAAAGCTTTTCAAATTTTTTAAGGGGCACAAAACACATTAAATGTGATTGTTTGGTTTCTGAGGTAAATGTTGAACGTGAATGAGGTTGTTTTTGTTCATAAAGAAACCTCCACAGGGTATATTTAAAACATCCATATGCATGTAACGTTATGTTGGGAATTTGGATCTCTGTGGAAATAACAACAGGTTAGCTTAGCAGTGTAACGTGCATCTTAATATATCATTTTAATATACTGTTATTAGAATGTGTTATTTAGTAGCAGCTTTACATTTCAGCCATGCTGGTCACGTGGCTCTGCACTGCTGATGGCAACATAGTCCAGATTGAAACAGACCAACTAAATGGATTGCTTTAAAATGTTGTACAGACATACATGCAATCATTTGCAAAGATGCATTTGAGATCAGAGCTACACACATGACAAGTCAGGAATGGAGCCTGTGATTTGTCAGCAGATTTAACCCAAGGCATCATGGACTGCCAGTGGATAGCTAACATGCTAACAACAACTGTTTTCAACCCTGAAAAAATAAATAATCACAAAGGGCATCCCGTGTTGGATTTGTCATTATGGATTTATTTCACCACATCTCCAAAAAGACGCTGCGACTCAAAGCTCCAGAAACAATCTCACCAGAGCCAACGTTATAAAGATACAATGCTAATGTTAGCATTAGCATTAGCTTAATGCCTTTCCTGCTCAGCTTGCTTCAGGGCCCTTTACTTTTCCAGCAGCTGGGAAATGACAGACAAGCTGCAGCTTTTATTATCATATGCACTATAACCTGCAACTGTACATTTACTGCCAGAATGACGATTTACTTCTAAACTGAAGTTTCTGCTCTAGTATTACACTTGTCTGCTGCTTGCTTTATCTCACTTGCATGCCACCCGCACATTACCTTAAACAAGACAGTATGGACAGAAATCCAAACTGTCACAGCACTATTGATTTAAGTACATTTAAGTCATGATACAATATTACATTTATATATGTGTTGAGATGCTGAGTATTTTAATATATTGTACTTTATTATCCTTATGTCCCCAAAGGAAAAAAATGTCAGTTTGTCAGCCTGTTTTATCTAGTATGCCTTCAGTTATTTTTATGGCAGCAAAACAGGATTACTGTAAAAATGTATTCCAATACAGTTATAAATTACCTGTTAAAAATGTAATCAGTTACCTAATATAAGTATCACAATATTAAAGTAACATAACTTGATTTTTGTATTACCTCAATATAAAATATGATGCAGTTGTTTATCCATATATAATGTTTTGTTGTTAGGTTTATTAGTTTGTCCAGATATTCCCTCATGTTGGTATAATCTGTTAATGTTTTTTTATTTGTAACTGTAATGGAATATAGTTTTTTTTTTTTTGTGTCTAGATTGTGTAACCCTGTTACATGTACTCCATTAGTACATGTAGTCTGATAAAACCCCATGAATCCTGCTGATTATGATCTCTAACTCACCAGAAAAAAAAATTCCATCACCATCTAGTAGACTGAAAAAGCAACTGATTTTTAGTATTCAAGCACCATTCACATTTGCAATATTACAAATTTATATGAGAAAAGTTCGACATTTGGCGTCCATGTATTGATATGATACGCTCTATTGATTTTTTTCCCCTCACCGCTACTTCAAAGACTCCTTTTTTTCATGCCAGGCTTCTATAATTCTAGCTTATGAATACATAGATGGAGATCACATATCAATCTATGAACTGCGAACATTATTCACTATACCGATGGCAGCAGGGTCAAACAATTTGCTGAGGCTTGTGATCAAAGCCGCTGCAGTGGGCAGTGAAACCTCTGTCATTTACGGTAGCTTTATGTTTAGCTTTTTACATTTCCGGGAGTAGCGATGCTTCAGAGGCAGCGGGGGGTCTCACACACATTCTCCGCAGATTGGGTATGAAATACAAATCTCACAAAGCTGAGATGCCATGACAGCTGTGATAAAAGAAGATATGATAAAAAGAGAGCACTCCTGTTAATAATTGATATGCACAAATTTGACGTGAAATATTGAGCAAAATGATGGATGTTGAGATGGTTAACAGAGGAACAGTGCTAAACAGTTTTTGATCAAAGCAAGTACAGTAAGAGCGCTGGGCCAGTGAAACCGAGCCCTGCTGCTGTCATTTATGATAGATTTACGTTTAGCATTTTACAATTCTGTGTGTAGCATGACTTCAAAGGCAGCAGCAGGTCTCACATATGCCTTAGTTATGGGTATGAAATGCAGATCTCACAAAGCGCAGATGCTCTGAGATGTAATAAAACATTTGATATATTATCTGTTCAAAGCAATGTCCAAAAGCACAATACTGAGTGTGGAAACATCCATAAATGTTGCCAATGATTACAGCCATCTCTGCAGAGACACTGTACTTTATGATGTTTTTCTCTGTTGTCACTCCCTCTCACTATTGGAAATATCAGCGGTTGAAAAGTGCAGGTTGTACAATCATTATAGGAACAAGTGTGTAATTTATTTAAACCGTGACCCATTTACTTCTACAGGGCTGAGGTTCTGCCCAGAACCATTTCCTTCTGAAGAATTGTTTTTTAATAAAGGGTTTGTCAAGGGGTTCTTTGTAAGAGTTTCACTGAGAAACCCTTTCATCAAAGGAAACCTTCTTGGAAGGCAGAGTTCTTCAAAGATTGTTGAAATCTTTAAAGAACTCAAGGGTTCTTTGTACCACAATATAAAAAGGTTTTGGGTAGAGCCCCCCAAAGTGTGCTAAACGAAACCCTTGGGATATCAAAATGTTCTCAGTAGAACCTCCTGAGTGGGCTCAAGATAAAAACATTGGAATATAAAGAGGTTCTTGATGGAACGCCCTGGGTGGGTTCAACATGAAACCCTTGGAATATCAACAGTAGAACCTCCCGAGTGCGTTCTAGATAAATCACTTGGAATACAAAAAGGTTCTTGGTAGAAGAACGTATTCAGTAGGACCTCCTAGCTGGGTTCTTCGTAGAACCCTTAGGCAATAGAAAGGTTCTGTATAGCATCCTCCCAATGAGAGTTTTGTGTGTAACCATTATACCATACATACGTTCTCTGTAGAAGACCCTTTAAATATAGTTCTTGGTATAGCCCTGGTTCTAGGTTTGGTTCTAGGTAGAACCCTCTGAAAGGTTCCATAAAGCACCTTATAAAAGGTTCCAATAGGAACCAAAAAGGATTCTCCTACAAGAACAGGCAGAATAACCCTTTATGGTTCTAGTTATCACCATTTCTACAAGTGTATGAAATCACAAGCCTGAAATGAGAAAAAGGTTGGGATTTGGGATCGAATAAATTATTGATTGGTGATGTCATTCCCTTTCTTATCTTGATGGGCTGGTTTTTGATCATGTAGGATTTTAAATCTTGCCTAATTATACTCAACTATTTCCAGATGATTCATGATGTGTTTGAAGTACCTTACTCTTAATTATGTTTTTGTTCTATCACAATATGATAACCCTCTGGACCTTGTATTGATTTTCATATTGATTGGTGTTGTCATTAGCGACTTTTCATTTATCTTTGCGTCTTGATGATTAAGTTGCATTAATGAGAGCTCTGTCAGGGAAACTGCAATGATAAATGGATCCTGATGCTGCATGAAAACCAAATTTAAAAGTTACTGTGAAACTATGGCGAGAGCAGAGTGCATTACTCAAGTTGCTGTTTGGTTTTCACAGAACCAAACAGTCTACACCTTGTAATAAATGACATGCTGGTTTATTTTAAAACTTCCTTACTCTCTTGGGCTCTATTAGTCTTGTTCTGTCTGAAGCAGCAATTTATTTGTTATTTTGTCCTAAATAAATAAATAAATGAATAAGACACATAACTATATGATGCAAGCGAATGCAGCAGAAGAAAATACAGGGACTAATCAAAAAGGGAATTCACTCAAATCGTAGTAAGACTTGGATTTGAATCAGGATGCAGACACAATCAGGAATTACGGTGAATAGTTACAGGGTTGCATGAAGAGTGTGTAGAGGTTTATTTATCTTCAGAATCAGAAAATAGCATTTTATTTATCTGATTCACCTGCTTTCTCTTTACCACTGCTCCCTCTCTGATTCAGTGTCTACCTTGTTCAACCACGCTGTGCACTGCACGCTCTCTCTCAGACAAATGGACACAAACCGAAAGAAGCCTCTTGGTATCATATTTTGCAGCATAAACTGCAAGCGAGACCCCGAAGTTGAAGCTGGATACACAAAGTAAAACATGCACAGACACAACTTTTAAGAGCATCATTGATAAGTTCATGAGCTCAGCATGAATAGCGCCCAGTTTCAGAGATATTTCGGGCTGACTGTGGAGCAGTCTGATCACCAGCTTATGTGACTGACCACCGCAGTGTAACATCAGGTTCCTCCAAAAGTTGACTCTGTTTCAACTTTTCTGCTGCAGGCTGCTGCAACTTTTTGTCCCAGCATCCCCTGTGGCCCCAACCACTGCAGCCTAGGCTTGGGCGGGTGTAAAACAGCTCAGCAGAGTAGATACAAACTACAAGTTTATTTTTTTTAATAGTTTTTTTTCTCATTTTAATTTTTACATTGTACACTATTAATAAAAAAAAATACATTCTAAATTCGTAACAGTGATTAATTAATTCAAGAGGATTTACAGACAGATTTACAGATTAACTTCCTAGTCTGACTAAATGGATGTATACTGCAGGTATAAGTCTGCCATTGGTCGCTACTTTCAGTATGCATCCCACTGTCTGCTATCTACATTTTCCAAAAGTTCCCAGGAAACAAGAACAACCTCTGAGCTGCAACCTACAAGCTGAAAACAGCAAATTAGCACCTGGGACACTAACAGTATGAACGTAAACAAGTTAACAGCCATTTTAATACCAGAGATTACCTCCCAGCATGCAAAAGTTTGACTAAAACAGCTTCCCTACATGTTATATACTATAGTTTTGGTTAACTGACATTTTTACAATGTTATTTATGTATCAAATGACAATTAGAAACCAATTTGACAGTATGAGAGGTGTTGCTCATCGTATTATCTTCTGAATCTGCAGTGCCCCTTGGTTTCATGGCGCTTCATGGTGGGTTTCAGCTTATTGTTTCGCTGGCTGTCAATTTTACCCTTTTGGTTCACTCTCACTGCTCTCATTGTGTCTTTTCTGGCAAAAGGAGGCAGCTGTTTTCAGAGAAAACCTCTAAAATAGCAACTGATCTCAGATTTAGTGATGTTCCCTATTATCTTTGAACAAGAGTGATGTTACTTTCACACATTTGTCAGTTGTTGCAGCTGACTGAAAGGAACACTGGTGGGCAGGAGGCAAGGGATGCAAGATACACGACTGTTCTGTGAGCTACTTAACCTGAAAAATAAATTTCTCCTTCTCCTTGATGCCCCCTTCTGAGTCACTCACCACTTGCATTAGTCACCCTCTCATGTTTTGTCTCTGTTATCCTGGTTCAGTCAGGATTCAGTGTCCATCAGGATTCTTGGTCATGTTTAGAAGCACTAAATCAATAACAGGAGACAGCAAGAAGGATTCCAATTTATCTTCAGTGAGCTGATTACACCTTAAAGAATCACTGAGTTCACCAGTGAGGTGTTAAAGCACCCAAGATTGTATCATTACCTCCTTAAAGTGATGTATTTCTTGCAGACACAGGACAGTGAGAGATCAATCTTAAATGCATGAAGCAAGGTTTACATTTAAGTTATGGAGAGAATGGTGTTTCAATTTGATGTGACAGGCAGAGAAAGGGACTGATTTTATTGGTTGGGCTATTTTTATCCACTACAGCAGCATGAGGTCACTGAGCAGTTTTCCAGGAAGTGAGTTTTCCTCGAAGTTCAATTGGTGAAGTTCAATTGATACTTTTGTTTTCAGGAGCCAGCGCTAAGCCGCTGGCACAGATGTGTGAGTGTCATCTTGGTCACAGTGAAACCGTCAGCCTGGAAGTGCAAGCCCTCATGGAACACATTAACACCCAGGGACACAAACATCAAGTTTACATAAGACGATGAAGGAGACAATAGAGTGGTTTTTTGGAGTGCACCCCAAAGGGAATGGAAGCTGGGCAATTTAAGTTTACAGGAATATGACTCATACCAATGTCCTACTTGAAAACAGACTGAGAGTTACTGGAACTCTTCACCATCGGGCAGAGAATATGCCAACATACACTGAAGACAAAGAGGGGTAGCATTTCAGGAGAGGGCTACAAACTGGGCAAATAGATAGTTCCATCTGAGAAATAACCGAGGAGAGAGGAGCTGTTATCTTGAAAGCCAGCAATCCAGCGAGACAGAAAGCCATCCACCCTGAAGAGCATTTACACAAACCCCTGAAATACACAAAGTCTCTAATGCACTGAGGTAGAAGACAAAACAAAAGCTGAACAAGTGCGCATGGCCCTGGACATGACTTACTTCCTGTATTTCGGCTGCTTGAGCTTGATGGCACTAGAAGTAAACACTTACTGTGCAAAGGCTAAAAGAAAGCATGCTATGCTTTTTGACTTTTGAATTATTGCACAAATATGTTGAGTGTAACTTACCCAAGCTGACTGCTTCGTATTCCTTTGCTCAGGGAGAGAAGGTCAAATGCTGTTATCCAAAGAATAATCATAAATGTAGGGAGTCTGACAAATTGTTATCCTATCATCACTTCCTGACTGATCAGCAGCTGAAAAGAGAAAGCATAGTAAAAATCCATATGGACGTTGGGCTGTATTTCAAGCTAAAACAACATATTTTATAAGCCACTACTGTGATAATCTAAGATACTGTAAGACAATAGCTAATGTTAGCATTCAGCCACCTCCTCGCTAACATTACTATTACTACTACTAGTTTTACCAAATTGATAGGAAAGTCATATTTCTGAAATATCATCACACATTTTAGATACATTTATTTATACCTGGAAGTAAAATGCACTGGATGTACTGTCAAACAGCAGTATTAGTTAAGAGGTGGCTGAGTGCTAACTTTAGCTATTTCACAGTAGCTAAATGTTGTTTTAGCTTGAAATATGGTCCAATGTTGCTGCAGATTTCCTATATTCATTGTTTTAAATGTGTCACATTCCCAACATTTATACAACCTGCAAACTGCAATTATCATTATTCTGTTGATAAGAGTATCTGAACATTCCACCCTAAGCATGACGTTAGAGGAAAATGGCCGCCATGTGAATATGATGAATGGGTCCTTGATTTCAGAGGTAGATAAAAGCAGGCTTCACATAGTCAGAAACTGACTATATTGCCAGCTAAAATCACAATTGTCTCTGGCATATTTTTTTTTCAGCTAGCTGGGTAGCTATTTAAGCGTCAGATCCATGAGTTTCTGGCTTAAGTTTTTTTTGCTTCCAGTTGATTTGTTTTAAAATGAGAATCCTGTAAAAGGATTTTAAATTTGCGCTTGATAGTTACACACGTGATATTATGCTATGGCTAAAGCTAAAAGGTCCCAGACCAAAAGTCGGCATCCTCATGAAGAAAACTTGTAAGAAACAGCATTGTTCTTGTGTTGCAGTGTATACATCAGACAGGTACTTCAGGCCACACCCCTTTTGTGGGATAGAAAACCACGGATCCCATAGAGCGTTTGTATGAATTCACGCTGAGTTTAACAAACCTTTATACAGTTTTATATGTGTGTCTAAGAATTATTCTGTTACTTTGCCTGAACCAGAGCATTAGTGATATCATAATACTACAGAGGTTGATGGGGACAAAACGTCATAATGCCTAACACTACATATGTCACGAGTGACGCTGAAGTCATGCAACTGTAGTGTAGTTTGTTTATGATGTAACATTAGTCTTTTTTTTTTTTTTTTTTACTTCTGGAGTTTGCATTTATGTTTCTAAAATGGTGTTTGTCTCTTTGAACAAAGTGTCACTAACTTTCATTTGCCACAAGGCTTATTTTCTGCACTTAATAAGACGGCAGCAGCTCAGTCCATAAGGACTTTGCTCGGGAACAAAAGGGTCACCAGTTCAAGTCCCAAATGGACCAAAGAACAGAGTGTGGACTGGTAGCTGGAGAGGAGCCAATTTGCTTCCTGGGCATAGTAGAGATGCCTGACTAGTGTATGCGTGCAGCTCCCTCGCTCTGATATCTCTCCAATGCATGTCTATAAGTCCTGTTTGTGTATGTGTGCATTTCAGGCCTGTGCATGTATAAAACATTACAGAGTGAAAAATATAATTTCCCCTAGAGGTATTAATAAAGTATTTGTTGTTCTTCTTCTGATCCAAAATCCAATGGAAAAGTCTCATTGGTTTTTTTGTGAGGCCTACAAAAATACGTCATCCCTGCAGCTCTTGCAGAAAAGCAAAATACAAAGTTTCTGTTTGTGAACCTTCAAAGTTGCTGGGTAGATAATCTACATTCATGATAGCCGTGCATGGTTAAGACCCCACACTTGTTAAAACTCGTTACATTCGAGAGGAAATTTAGTTTTTTTAAAATTAGTCACTGACACCCCGTCTATTTAGTTTATATTATTTTCAGCCAGCTGTCTAATTAGAGGGGAAGTAAACCATAGATGTGATTCCCCGCTTGATAAACCGTGGAAGTGAAATAATCAGACGTTCAACGGAGTCACTTTGAACTTCAAAGGCAGATTAATTTGTGACTCATTAAATTATCGCGATGATAGACACAAGTTAAACAGCACAAACAGACTGATGCTCAGTCAAACCAATAATTAAAAAACGGATGGCGTCATTGCGGTTCAGAGATCAGCAGTCACAATTATTCAAAAGGGGCAGGAGGGAACACATCTGTGGGAACACTGTGATGTAGCCTGCATGTAAACTATTTGAAGTTAAAAAAATAATGCGAATGACACGCCTGCAGATATGCAGACAAAAATATTTGCATTTCTTTCGGATAAAAACCCTCCTTTCGACCATCTGTCTGTTTCTTAAACAAGGTAGAATTAGGTTACATGCTCCTCTGTGGGCTGAAACACCTTGTTATGAATGCATTAGATGAAAAATGAACCAGATCTATCTGAAGAATACAGAAATTTGATCTTAAACAATAAGTCTGACCTACATTGCTCCTCACAGCATCCTGAGACAGACATCAGCCCTAACTTACAATTACACAGCAAAGCGGTGACTCTCAATCCTCATTCTGGTCTCTAACAATGAGGAGTCCCTGCTGATTTTCATTCTAGCCATATAATCAGGTCCTGTCTGAGATGCCAAGTAAATGTAATCAGGTACTTGGTTGGACAGAACAGCAACAGCACTGTGTCCCGAAAGGACCGACAGTTTCTAATACAGAGGAACTATTTCTTATCATAATTGCACTGTCTTAACATTTCAAGAAAAGAGGAGATGGAGCTACACAAACAGCTGATTCATCAAACTTTAAGAGACACATGTCAAGATTAATTGGACAGAGGACTTCTATATGCTCAAAGCCCTGTAGCAATCAAAGATTATGGAATAAGTAACTCAAAGTGAATTGCACAGAGATTTAAACAACTCTTGTCTGCTAGGGAGCACTTAATAACTTAAGACACCTCCTAACTCATCTGGGAAGAGCCTTTGCACCTCTATGTTCTACTTGATTACACTTTCCAGAACTGCCTTTCTAGTACAGGCATTTTGTGAGAAATAAGAGGTGAACCTCACACAAATTAGAAAATCTAATAAAGGTTTGTAGCTCATAAAAGTCTCTGCTATAATGTCTAAAAAGTAGAGATGCGGGTATTCCAATTTTCTTGGCCTATTCCAATTTACTATTTCTGATTTTCTAATGTGTCCTGCTGACCTGCTGATTTGGATTTTGGTCGATTCTAATTTTACGTCTTTCTAAGAACTATATTTGACAGCATTCACAAAGATTTTTGCAATTTTTCTTGTAAAATTAAACTGTATGTTCATAAAAAAGTGCTCCAGTTTATAGCCTGGCCTTATTATATTATTATAGTATCAATATTATGTACTGAAGGGAACACAATTTTGTGAGATTTTGTGATCACATGTAGAAGCAGATGTAAACAAACCAGAGACAGATGCGGTGCAACAGTTTGCTGCAGTAAAACTTTGCAGTGAGAAAAACAGAAGCAGAAGTCAAACGTGTCTGAATGAGAAAATGTTTGAGGAGACACATCAACACAGGTTGTTTATTCTTCAGCCAGAACAGCAGGTGAGATTTTAACTGTCTCTCTGTGAACAGCAGTCTGCTGCTGGCTAACATTAGCATGAAGAGCTACAAAGTTTACAGCTGTTTGGAGACACCGCCAGCTGTTCTGTCTTGTTGTAGACTGTCTGTTTTCTCTTTATCCTGTTCTTGGAATCTGTCGTTAACACTGACTTCATGCAAGCATGTGTCTGAGTGTGTGCTGCTGTGATCAGCGCTGTTGTGAGTGTGATGTTACAGCCAGTGTCTGCATGATGAGACCGTCGTGCAATGCACGTGTGTGAATATGACCGCCACAGAATCTGATATGTGACACTGACTGGCCAATCACCGGTCATGCAGAAAACCAGAAAGGTTCCGGTCTCTGGCTGTCTGATTGGTGCATCCGTACTAATGTCGATCTAACCAATCAAGTTACAGTTTATATCCATGTCTGTCCAGACACATATAATAAAGAAAAGACTTAGAAGCAATTTAATATGGAACTTACCACAATATTGACCTGTAACGTTGAAGGAATTCAATAAAAGCTATTAACTGTATGTGGTCGGTAAATCACAGATATCCTTAAAAAATAGGCTGACTGGTCCAGTGGTATTCAAGATTAGCTGCAGACAGACTAAATTCTGACCCACTTAGGCATTAAGAATTTTATTTTGCACTGCACTGCATCCAACTCTGTCTCATGTAAAACACGGTTTCTGGTAGATTGTGGACAGTACTGAACCCTACATCAGACAAGAAGACATTGTGGCATCACAAATTTCAGTATTCAGTTTTAATTTCAGTTGGCTCTATTGGCATGACATTTACATATGTTGCCAAGGCACAATTATAATTCATTCAAATTTTCCCCACTGGAATTTCAGCCTTTTGATATGTTATACATGACATTTTCATATGAGTAGAAGAGTTGAAAGAGTCTCTGGTGCAATGAGGTCTTATCATATAATGCCTGTACTAGGAGGATGGATCAATTCTCAGAACATACGTCATCCACTTAAGTCCTCTGATTTTCATTTCAAAATGATCACCACTACACAATAGGACTGAAATGATGCAACTGTGCTCAACCATAGAAATGGAATGCTGCATCATCCTTACACACAACTGAATCTGATCCTCTGAAGGGAATTAACCTGTTCAAACCAGTGTCACACCACCAAACTCAGCCACCAGCATTAAGGCTTATCACAAGAAAGAAGAAAAAATAATTTTCTGTCTGGAACACATGAACAGCGGGTGTCTGCAAAGATTGACTTAAAGCTTAAAACTTAAGCCCTTTTCACACATCAAGCTTCATCTAAGTATGTTCCTGAAATTATCCACGTCAGGGTTAAATTTGCACTGGAGCTGATATGCTGCAAAAGGCTCCAGGAAAACTAGATGCCCAGATGTTTCTTTGCAACACAGTTTTGAAAGAAAGCACTGAAACTACTGTACCAGGAGTACTCTAAAGTGGAGTGGCAAATTTCATTTGGCGCAGCATTTGTCTGGAGCGCAACAAGCAGAAGTCTGAAAATTGAGAAGAAGACCTTTTTTCCAAAATGTCTGCACAGAGGGCAGCCTCCAATGTATGGGGATTGTAGGTCATCCGAGTGGAAGATGAGATTATTAGAAGAAAATAAGAGCACTTAGTGCAAAATCTTGCTCCAGCTCACCTGTTCAAGACTGTCAATCAGACAACAGAAATCCTATCAGTCAGAGGGCAACAAATCAGAGTGTGGTTGTACAGACAGCTTCCAGGTGTAAATGTGGATTGTGGGTGATTGCATGTGTGCAGCAGGTCATTACTGGAAAAAAAAATGGTATTGCTCTCCACAAATCTCACCTGGTTTGCAGCTTATAAAGAATACAAAATCCAATAGGACAGCCAAAAAACATTTACCTGGCAATGATGGGTTCTGAATGAGGGAGAGTTGTTCCAAGATTTCCTATAATGTGGAAAAGAACAGACAAACACTACAAATACTTGCTTCAATTTAAGATCAAAGAAGACTAGGTGAAACCTTGTATATGGCTGGACCTCACTCAAATTCAAAGGGTTGCTGTGACATTATTTTTTTCACTTTTTGTGCCTTTATGTGATGGTGCTACAGTCTCTCATAAGAACCAGAATCAGAATTTGTTGCCCATGATGACAAAGAGGAGACACGGCTTGTATCTCTTCTTCTCCATAAGCCTCTGTAGCCTTGACCCCACTCTCCTCTTATACTGCTTTTTCCTCCCCTGCATCCTCTGTGCATACATCTCCAGATCTTTTCAGGGATATCTGTTGATCTAGTTGCCATGTCAGCTAAGCTCGGAGAGATACTCATTATTTCTTAAGTTTTTCATTATAATGACTTACAGGATCTTAATTTTTCCATTACATTAGCATAAATAGGCTTTCCTAGAGAGAGATGGGGCAAGGTCATGAATGCATGGAAATACAGATGTTTCACAGAGGTGTATATAACACAAATCTCTGTGCTGACACACTCCAGTCTGAAGCAACAGAAACGGAGAGTAATATCAGGCTTTATGATCAAACAAAGTTAGTATCACCTGGACACTTCAACCCATATTCATACACCGTCTCTCCCGTGCTCTCTCCTGGGAGTCGCACAGAACAGCCCAGTGGTTTTCCAGTGGTTCATACAGTGCAGGCAGAGCAATGATGCCGCTGAAGAGAACATGATTTGTTGCCCTGTCCGATGTGAAGAGCTTCTAAAGAGCCACACTGTGCCTAAAACAACTGGTAACTGGTGGTAGTCCAGCTTTTTTCCTGTGTAAAGTGTGCTGCCGAACGGTCTCAGCCATGTGTGACTTGCCGCAGTCGATGACATCATGATGTATACTTGACTGACCAATGGTATAATTTCATCACTGAGTTACTTACTTACTCAGCCACCCAGCAACCCAAAAAGCCTGAAGGGGAGGCCACTGAATAACAACCTGGCACAACACAAAAGAAATCTAGTGTCGGATTTGTTTTGTGACGAGGAAAAGTCCCTGAAATTCTGGAACTGTTTTATGTCCCTGGAATAGGCACTTGTGTTTGTTGGTAGCTAACAAGAAACTTATGAGTAACTAGCATGACAGATACTGGCTGCAGAGGCTAAAAAGAAACTCGAAATTAATGTGCAAAAAAGTAAGAAAGAAAGAAAAGGCAAACAAGTGGCAACAGAAACAGAAAGCACACACTGGTCACATAGTGCTAAAACACCATAATGTTGAGCACCAAAGATGTTGCCTAAATATACTCAACAAAACAAATGCAGCACTTTTGTTTTAGCTCCTGTTCTTCAAGAGTTTAACTAAAAGATCTAGGACCTTTTCTGTGTCTTTCCTGTTCTGGCTTTGTCTTGGCTGAGAAAATGTACACTTGCTTTTCACTCCCAGATCAAATGGCTCTGCAGTGGTCATGGGTAATTATCGTCTCTAGATCTATGCAGCAGTGATCTTAACACAACACCTGGATGGACAAGCTAATTTTCGCCCCTTTTCAGCACAAGCAATGGAGGCTTGTCACCTCCGCTGGTAGGCTTAACTGCTGCGACTCTTTTGATCCTTTTTCGCACTCGTGCTGCTTGGCCTGAAGTGGTGTGTCAGCCCATCACAGTGGAGTTTGCGTGATGCTCATTAAACAGCATGATTACTGCACAAGAGTGCCTTGGACTGGTCACAATGAAAGACCACAGAGAAATTGTGCAGTTTTACCACACAACACAATGCCACAGGTGCTGCGTGTTTTGAGGGAGCGTGCCATTTGCATGCTGCCTGTGGGGATTGTCCACCGGAGCTGTTGCCTGTGAACTGAACTCCATTGTTGTTTCTGAGAGTTGGCAGTACATCCAGCCAGCCTCACGACTATAGGACTTGTGTAACCGCGACAGCTGATGTAACTGTTAGTTTGCGCAGTCAAAGAATTTAAGCCATCAGAAACCATCTCAGCAGGGCTGCTTGATTAAAAAATTACAATCTCAATTCATACATCTCTGCCCTTTCATTTCTAGAGGATGGCGATTTACCTGCTGCTTTCCCTCCATTAATTCAGGTCACACTGCATTGATGTGCCGACTTCAGATCAGACCCAGTAAAGCAAAACACACTGGTAATTTAACGCTCATGCATAAAATTGAAATCGTTTTCTCACATTTCTGACCACTACAGGGCTATACTTAGAGAGAAAAGTCAACAGTTTAGAGCGGCAAGTATTAATCCATTATTAATCAATTATTAAATTAATTACAACTATTTTAATAATTGATTAATCAGTCTGAGTCATTTTTTAAGAAGAAGTCAAAATACTCTAATTTCAACTTCTTAAATGTGATTTCTTTTTTTGTTTGTTTGTTTGTTTCTTTGGGCTGACGACAAAACAAGACATTTGAGGATGTTACCTTAGACTTTGTGACATTTTATAGACCAAACAAATATTAATTGATTCATCAAGAAAATTATTGCTAGTTGCAGCCCAACATCAGTTGGATTTCAGGTCTTTACTGCAAATCTGTGACTTGTCACCGATAGTCAGAATGAACTAAAAGCATTTCAGGACAGTAAAATGAGATCTCTGTGTGACTTTGTGAATGCAACTGTTGCAGTAACCAAGTTAAATGTGTGTTCACAGTAATACAGGGAACAGCTTCTTAGGTTTGCCAGAACAAAAACAGAAACAACAACACAGACATAGCAGTTATTTCAAAATAAAATTTATAAAGAAAAGTATCTGAACATAAACGTCTGACCGTGAAGGATCTCAGATGCATTTTTACACTCGAGCATCTAGGAGTGCAATCAATGTAAGAATCGTGTGTGTGAGAGAAAATCGTAATATTAATTCAACTTCATTGGATTTTGGCACTTTGCCTGGTTCAGTGCAAACTGGGATTCATGAGGAGAACATCTCTCCAGACAGCGTGTATGGCGTCATGTGAGTGAGCACTTTGCTGATGTCAAAGTTGTGAACAGAGTGCCCCATGGTAGTGGTGGGGTCATGGTTTTGGCAGGCGTAGGATGTGGACAACAGGCACAGGTTTACTGATGGCAACTTGAATACACATACCATGACAAGATCCTGAGGCCCATTGTCAGGTCATTCATCCACCACCATCAACTCATCTTGCAGCATGATGCACAGATGCACAGCCCCCTGTTGTGAAAATCTGTACACAATTCCTGGGAAGCTGAAAACATCCCAGTTCTCCCATGGCCTGCGTGTTTGGAATACTGCGGATCGCTGCAGTATGTATTGTCCTAATCCCTGCCGATATCCAGCAATTTCACACAGTCACTGAAAGAGATGTGAGACAATAATCATTCTGTTTAATCACCAGCTCTAGACGCCACACCTGTAAGGTGATTGGATTATCTTGGCAAATGAAAATTGCTGACTAACACACATTTGAACAAATTTGTGCTAAAAATTTCAGTGTGCACAGAAAAAGATCTTTTACCTAAACTCATGAAAAATGGCAGCAAAAATGAAACTGTTGTTTATATTTAATGACTGACTTGTGAACAAAAGCAGGATTGTCACCTCAGGGTTTGAAGACTGATCCCCAGAATGGGCGCGGTAAATCTGAGCGAGGAAGCGACTGAGGAGTGACAGCCGTAACCACAGTTATCACGGCTTTGTTGCAGGGAGAATGGGGACATAATGGACAGGTACTGTCAGGTAAGATTGTATGGCCACCAATTTGTCTCATTGTGGAAGTGCTGATAATTGAGGATTTAGCCGGTTTGTGATGATTTGGAGATCTGTCAACTTGTGTCACAATATTTTTCTCACATCAAAACAAAGTACTGCACATTTTGATCTCTTAAGCTTGTTAGTTTATATTCGCTTTATGATGTCCTTTATTACTACCTATGGGGACTTTGTCTGTGTGCAAAAAATTGGTCAGCTTACTAATGCTTGGTGAGAACAACATATCACATTATCATTACTTATCTTTTTTATATGCAGCATATTCAGTCAATACTTCATAACAATGGAGACTAGGACATCTGCACTGCTGCTCTGAATGCATTTCAGATGCTTATGTGAGTGTCTCCCTATTGAGAGTGGAGGCTGCATGTTGTACAGACTGTAAAGAGAGAAATTTATGATTCTGGGATATAGGCTTACAAATAAACTCAACTTGATTTGACCTGACTATGCGTGTGTGAGACAGAGAGAGAGAAAAGAAAAGTGATATAGACTTTGAACTTAAAGCTAGGGTAGGTAATGTATTTAAAAAAGGCATTTTTTGTTATATATGTTGAAATTCTCTTAGAACATGTCAGCATTTGATAAAACAAATGCCCTGACAAAAAACAAAAAACCTAAAAGAGGTCTCAGACAGGCAACAGATGGTGAAGCACCTGCTGCAATGCCACCACAACTGCCAAATGCTGCCAGCAGAGATTTGTAAAGTTCCTGCAACATTTACATGACCCCAACATACGCTGTCCCTAACTGAAACAAGACACTAAACTGATCATTTGCACCCACTAGCAGCCGGTTAAGAAGAGCGAGAAGTCATCTGTCGATGGTCGTATAAAACAGAGCAGTCAAAAAACAGAATTACTGCCTCACAGTTAACTGTCTACACACGTGAATTCTGCCCGTGCGTGACTGGAGTCTGTCCACAAGGTTAGGCAGATATACTGCTAAAGCTATAGTGAGCTAGTCACGTAAGAATGGCAGAGAAAGTGCAGCCAGCATGTCCCAGTACTGATATGCTAGCTTGACACAGTGAAAAATAACAGTAGCCATGTCAGTTACTTACATTCATTATGATATGAGGTACTTTCTTTCATGTGAATGAGACATGAGGTAGTTGGATACAGTTAGCAAAGACAACGATGCACTCCTCTCCCTGATGGGGCTCCCTAAAACTTGGTATTTCACTCGAGATCATTCATTCAGTCATTTTGTCACTTTCTGGACAAGATAACAAAACAGTAATTGACAAAAGAGGTTTATTC
The DNA here is from genome assembly GCF_056507025.1 of Lutjanus erythropterus. Taxonomy (NCBI): domain Eukaryota; kingdom Metazoa; phylum Chordata; class Actinopteri; order Lutjaniformes; family Lutjanidae; genus Lutjanus; species Lutjanus erythropterus. The sequence goes on along the minus strand of NC_139321.1, from coordinate 35,264,869 downwards.
ACTTAATCTTTGCTTTAGCCCCAAGGTGCGTACAAGCGATTTAAGAGAACTTGTGGCCTTTACCAATTTTCTCATATTCTGAATTTTCTTTCAGATACAAACACAATTTCTGAGTGGTCCAGACCTGTTGTAGAGTCATGTGCAGTCAGACTGTTGGTATCCATACCCAAGTTTGTCACTAATGACTGTATATTTCATAAGTTTGAAGACATTTTCAATTTGAAAAATAAATTACTCTTCATAATTATGTTGACATTATCCTGTTTGACTACATTTCAATTATTGTAAATTTACATATAAAGGCTCTCATTATTCATTCAATGACCTATTATTACCTGCTGTCAGGTTTATTTGCCATATATCTGCACATGCAGGTTTATGAAGTCTCTGTCCAGGCGAACATCCTCACTTATTCTGTCCTCTTTCTCCATGATGAAAACCTCCCAGTAACCTTCTCCTGTCACTGCAGTCATTGATTGCCCCTTACGGTGGCTGTGGGAAGTAATTTTTTTCCTTTGAAATCATTTTTACATTGAGACGTTTCCTCTTTATTTCAGTGAAAGTCTGACCCTCTGGTAACAGCACTCACTTTTCCCGTTTCTGTGCTTCAGCAGGTCTTTTTATTCCTCTGCTGACGCTGTTAAAATGACAGATCTTCCTTTATGGATCTCTGAAAGTAGAATGTCAAACTCCAAACTCTTTAAATTCTTCTTTTTTTCTCTTTGATGCCATTTTCATGAATAAACATAAACTTCCTGACATAGAGGTGTGGAGCAGGAAGCACAACCATATATGGTATTATTGGGGCGTTAATTATGCTAATTTACAAGTCTCATGGATGTGCGCTCAAATATGCACAGCTGGATAATTTTCGCAGTTTTCTGAAGTTACAAGCGTTTGTTGAATCTGACATGGCATGTTCGTACGAGCTTCTCGTACACAAAAAAAGGAATAGAAATTTAAATCAAGAATACGAAAATGTTCTTGCATGAGGCCCATGGATTGATAAAGTAGATTTGAAAATAGGTGAGTGAACTCACAGCCTCATTTCAGACAGGTAGTTAACCTGAGTGACTGTTGCAGAGTTGGTTGAGCGGGTCGTCCACTTGTTGGACGTTCAATCATTGAACTGCCCCTTTAAGGCAGAGAGCGTCAACAAACCCTACTCTGATAAAAAAAATTTAAAAAAACAACAGGCCAGGCTAACCTCAAATAATACTTACGTTCTACAAAATACATTCTAACAATGATGATGGAGTTTTATAATAGCTGTAGTCGCACTATGGAACTGTTTTCCCATGAAAGGGTCATAGTTTTATTTATGTTCTGCACATACATGCACAAATGAAATACACATTCCTGCCAACAGTTTCACACTATTCCTCAAGAGAGGTTTAGGGTTCAAGGATGTATTAAATGTGTTTTGATGAATAACACTACATTTAAACAAGACTTTTATTTTTTAACAATAAAACTCCACAGCACACCTTTAACACTAACATAACCTTCAAAAACAAAACATGTACATTCTGCCACTAGGGGTATTTTGATGATGTCATGAAGCAGCGTGGGATCATGGGAGTTGTTTTCTTCACTTTTACACAACCACCGGCTGCTGAAAATCTATTTGACATGACTCAGGCAAGAATCATGTTCATAGACGAATCGATATTAAAATTTTATTCACGCCACGTTTAATCACATTAGCCAACTTCCTTCTACACAGAATATATCCCGTCTTCTCCAAGACGTTTTAGCTTTAGTTTTAGTTTTAAGTACACATCTTACCAAAATATTTAACAATTTCCAGTGCTTTAATATATTTTAATGCATAAATATTACATATTATAGCTCTAAATAACTCGCAACAGGAACAGGAACCCACTGTTTCATTACAGAAAATGACTGAGTGGGATGTTTTATTTTTCTATCAGTCAGTCCACTTTTCATTTGGCCCAAGAATAACATCTCATATCAACACCACATTAGATCACACCGAGCCACAGTCATTACTAAAGAGACCGATGGTGTAAGGCTTATTACCACGGGGTAATGAGTGTTTTATGAAAATCACAGATCAAAAATTAGAGGCTGTTTTTGTTTGCATCATTGACTTTTCATTTTGCGAGGACAAAAGCACATTTAAACAAGCAACAGCAGACTTCAATCAAAAAAAATTTGCCCTTCGTGATGTTACACGCCGGGGAGAAGCCGCTCTGTAGCTCTAACGTGAAACAAATACACAACTCTATGTAACAAGATATGTTTCCTTGAATATTTGAGCTATTTACAACTCAGAATCTTTTCAGTCGGATGAGTTTTTAACAGGTCAATTGAAATGATCGAGTCATTCTTTTTTGTTTCAGTCCAGCGCACCACAGTAAATTCCTGTATCAGCCTACATGGGTATGTTTTACTAGTAAGACTCTGTTATAAAAGGTTCAGTTATAAAATTCCACAGACATTTTTAATAATAATAATCTGAGCTTGTCAGTGGCAAAAAAAAGGAATAAGAAAACAAAGCAAGTGTCACCTACTCTGCATGATGCTCTGTTTCTTGTGAATTTGCAAGCTTCTATCTGTTTTATCATGTTAGTCGACTAGAAGGATCCCAGTTGACTGAGGGGTCTCCAACTGATGATTCACTTCTTTGACTCTCAGGGGACGGCCCTAACAGAATGATGTGCTCATACAGTTTGACACCAGAAGGCTGTGTTCAAATTCACCTGCTGAAAGTGGGAAGTTTCTACGTGCTCTTCAAAAATCATGCTTGGAAAGTTTAGAGCGGGGAAACTGCTCAGTTATTTTATAACATTTTTGTGTACTGGGGTAGTTGTTGTCTTTTAATATATTAAAACTTGATGTTAGGCTGCTGTGCCTCAGAGATGGATGGATTTTTAATGAAACAGACAGGCAGATTAATTGATTATTAAAATAGTTAACATTTAATAATCAGTTAATCACACATTTATCTCAGATGGTTTTATGTTTGTCACATTTTACAGATCTTAGCTTAATCTACCTCAAAGTTAACTTTGATATTGTATGTTTAATTGTGAAACACTTTTACATTGCACACATTTTTTTCACGAAGTTAAAGGGTGTCTTTAACATTATTTATTGCATCTTTATGAAGTTAGTTTACCTCAAAGTTAATTTTTACTTGCTGTCTTTATTTCCTGTGTATCAGCGTTAGATTATTCCGTCATCCTCATTTATTTTCATTTGTGTTTTTCAGTGTTGTTCAGTGTTAACATAAAAATGAATTACCTGTGTTCCTTGATAACGTGGTCAAATTCAACCTCAGTCATTAAAAATAATCAATAATTATTGTAAGATAGGGTTTCTATAAACTTACTTGTTACTGAATTAAACTATCGGGGGCCTCTGGGTAAAGCAAGAGCACAGGGACAACTTTGTCTGTTTAACTCGATCCACTTCAGTGTCCAAATGAAAATGTAGGACAACTGAACACCGACAACAAAAGTGGCATCTCACGTCTTACATATCACTCGGCCAATCTCAATCATAACTCGCATTACCTACTCTTAAGGTCAAGGTCAAGGTCAAGTTTTTTTATAAAGCACATTTAAAACAACCTATGTTTGCCAACGTGCTGTACAATCCAGAAAGCACTAAAGTATTAAAATACAACTATAGAAATAGAAAGTACAATATTAGAGTGCACAGTACACAAAAAATGTAACAATAGAAAACAAAATAAAGTGCACAATAAGCACAAAATTCAATAAAACAGTCCATAAATCCATAGGTGCACTATATTATATAGTTTCAGATTTAAATTAAAGAGCAACACTAACATAAAGAAACACTTCACACCCCAAAATAATTTGTATAACAATTCCAAAATATTTATTTTCCTCACATGCTAATGCCTCCATGTGAACGTAGAATGAATAATACACCAGATCTCTAATCCAAGTCTCATTTTTCTGGTCGTTCTGCTCAATACTTCCAAAAGTAACCCTGCTTATGAAACAATTTTTGGTGGGAAGCCGCACATGAGTGGTTAAACATTCGCATGCATGGAGTACAGAGCAAAAACCACGTGCATGTGTGTAGTGTAGTCCCACCTCTGACCTCTTTCACTGGACAAGAGCTTTACAGTCCCGTGAAAAATAGGATTGGCGGCAAAAAAAATGCACATATTTGTTTGTTCCATATAGTATAAATATGAGAATGATATCCTTTAACCGGCATAAAACCTTCAGAAAGACAGAATAGATACAAGCTGTAGTTCTCTAAAATATATTTTTAGCATGTACCTATCTTGTCATACACCCACAGGCGAGGCTATTCTCTGTATTTAATTCCACTCCCCTGCACAAAATGACTTTGACACTGTCATTCTTTTCATATATGTTTCTGCAAGAAATATTGCCCTGAACCAAAATAATGGAAACATAGTAAATGGCCACGCAGGCCTGAAACAAATTGCTTTAGAAAAAGTTATTACTTATATGAATTAATCATAAAAGCTTTGACAAACTCTGAATGACAGGAACATGTATGAGGTGGCCGGGTCCAGTCCCCTGGGTTTACATGACATTTAGATGTAATGTGGTTCAAATGTGCTCATAATTTAACTGCATGGTCTCATGACTCTGTGAAAATAGCCTTAAAATGAATTTTACTACTGATATCAGAAACTTAGGATGGATATTTTGCTTCTATTCGCACTACACAATGCTGTTAGCAGCTACTGGACGGTCAACAACACATATATACTCAATTTTCATTTTGGCTCAGGGTGTGAGTGGTTTTTCAGTGCCGTATCCACATAGGCTGTTTGTCAGGGTTATGTGGACATCAAAGCCAAAAGATTCATACATATAAAGATGAAATGTTGTTTTCACCCCGGGAATTGCTGCGCAAAGAGTACTTCACATGAAACAAGTCCGCATTGTTGTTTTTTTTAATACACCGTCACAGAGAGGGAAGCAGTGTTGAACAAAGAGCCAGGAGCGTGATGTAACAGTCAGAGAGAACATCTTGTCACTAAAAGGATCCGGGTTTAGTGGCAGCATACATATTTATTCCCTGTTTAAATGATTCAAAAAAAGATATTGATACGCTGTCTCTACACTTTGACATTAGGTTGGTGTGGTATCAAGGTATTATGGAATACTGGGGTATTTACAAATCCAGAAAGTATGATTTTCAGTATCATCACTGTGAACAGTTATCTGAAACAAGCTTTTTTAATTGATGGAAAATGCAAATATAAATTGAAATGAATTTACTACAATAGGGAACTTAGCCAAGAGAATAATTATCTGGAGATAAAAAACAGAAATAACTGGCTTGTTATTTCTGCTCGATAGCCTACTGTAGTCTCCTTGCTAATTAATTAAATGTCACCACATATGGAGTCATGAAAATACTTTACTTTGACATGACTTCTTACAACTATAAAGGCAGTCAATGTGCCACATGATATATCTATAAATCATCTCCATTCAGCCAAATGATGTGTGGTATCCATGGCGACGAGTGCCAATGGGGCCTTTAAGCAAGAATCTATGTATTCAAACCCAGCAAGACTTGTTTAAAAAGGCTAATGAGACATAAAGCATTGTAAGCTAGTCAATGACATATATGCCACACATAACAGTAAGTCACAGGTGACCACTCTGCAAAGATTTGGTTCTATAATTTAAGAGCTATGAACAGAAAACAAAGGTAATTCCATATCAGAATTGCTGATGTGTTTGTTTTACTTGCAAGCTATAAGTAATAACACTATAATGTCAAACTAATTTTCTATTTTAAAAGACCATAGTGCTGCATAAAATATTGAATTCGTTTTAAAATATTATAATATTTGTCATTTAAATGCTATAATATTACACACCTGTAGAATTGAAGAAACACAGCAACAAATTATTTTGTACAAACATGTCAGCACTCAAATGTGCCTAAATCTGCTCTTGAGTGTTTGTAGATTCTGTTCTTACCTAATAACAAAAGCTACACGCCAAAATCTTTGTGAAAGATTCAAAGATTTTGGCTTCATTTCAAGACATTTGAGAGGGCATAATACATTTCTTCTTCTTCTTCTTCTTCTTCTTCTTCTTCTTCTTATTATTATTATTATTATTATTATTATTATTATTATGTCTATGTATTTGAGCCTTGTGGTCTTCAGGATTAGGCTTGTATTGAAGATTCATCTGCACACAGTGCTTACTCAGAAAGATAAATATAATAAAGCTGCATATTTATCTAGAGCAGGGGTCTATAACCTTTACTCTCAAAAGAGCCATTTTATTTTCTGTATTTTCCCCTGAAGACTTCCCTTGTTTTGGATTTGGCATCCATAGCTAGTCTACAGAGGCTAAAGACTAGCCACCTGCAAAATTTAGGGGAAACGGCACTGAACTGTAAACTGCTATGACGCACATTTTAGTTGATGAAATATCAAACCCTTCTTTTTTAATTTGGTGAATGGGCTACAAATTTTTACTCAAAATCACAGAAAAAACCTCAAGGCGCTCTCTTTTAAAACAATTAAAAATGCCTTTATTGTCACAGCACGGTCACATTAGACCTTACAGTCTCAGTTTTGTCTTGATTAGTGCCTTGATGTCTTAATGATTTTTGAGTTGGTGTGTCTCTATCCAAAGAGCATCTCAAACAAATGCAGTCCTGGAAGCTCCTACCCAAACATTTTTTTATTTAGACATTTTTACAGTTAGGGAATGCATGAATCACTTTAGATCTACAGCAATGATGAATTAAAAGTCTGAATGACCCTTATTTATTTTCTTAGAATTTTTGTCAAAGCCACAGGGAGCCACTGAAGAGAGGCAAAGAGCCGCAGGTTGCAGACCCCTGATCCAGAGCGCACACACTGCTCACAGACTAACCCTTTAGACATGAGGTTAGATGTCAAATGTGCTCCTCTGTGAAGGTTCACGTCTCGCCTTTGAGCCAGACGGTGTTTTGTATTTAGCTGATCCATTTCAGCGGATATCTCTTTGACGGGTTCATCCTCACAGTTCTATTTCTGCTACCCTCGAGAGGTGATGAATCACAGATAATCATGTCAGCGTCTTTTTAAACCGACCGTGCCGATGCCAGAGGAGAACGGGTGGAGGGGGTTAGTTCAGGAAGACAACAGCAGTAAAATGTTGTTAATAGTCTGTTGAGTATGATCAGACTGCAGCTCATCTGAAACTGCTGAAATCCACCGACACATGGGAGGCAACAGCTGCAGCAGGAAAGAAAAAAGGGCTTTCATCTCCATTCTCATTCATGTTCATGCAGGAACGTGTGGGAAAAAATTGCGGATTTGTTTTGCACGACTGTCAGACAAATAATTCTTTCTCTCTTTATCAGAGGTGGCAAAAGTACACACACACTTCACTCAAGCAGAAGTGCAGATGATTCAGCGAGTTTACTCAAGTAAAAGAGAAAAAGTACAGGCTCTGAAATGTAAGTATAAAAGTATAAGTATAAAAGCATAAAAATAAAAAGCAGCTCGACTCCTCGTCTCTGTCTGTTTCCTCTTGTTATGTCTTTTACATCATTTTCATCTCGTTTCATATTATGTTGTTTTTGTCTTGTCACGTCTTTGTGTCGTTTCCGTTATACATCTCTGTCGTTTTCGTTATATTACGTCTTTTATGTCATTTTTATCTTTAACACTGGTTTTGTCTTGTTATGCCATTTTCACTTTGCGCTGTTTTAGACTTGCTACGTCTGGTCACACCATTTTCTTCTTGTTTAGTCTCTTTATGTCTTGTTATGCCATCTTGTTATGTCTCTTACATAGTTTCCGTCTTGTTGCATCTTTTTCATAGTTCTCTTATTGTTACATCTTGTTATGTTTTTAACATCATGTTCATCATGTTTAAGTTTGTTATATCGTTTTGTATTTTACGTCATTTTCGTCTTTTACATAGTGTTCGTCCTGATACGTCATTCTTGCCTTGTTACATCTTATGTCATTTTTGTCTTGTCTTGTTATGTCTTCTTATGTCGTTGCCATCTGGTTACATCATTTTTGTTGTTATGTGTTCTTACCTCATTTTCATCTTGTTTTGTCTTGATGTTATTTTTGTCGTGTTACCTCTTTTACATCATTTATCTTTTACATCTTTTTCTTCTTGTTACATTACTTTTGCCTTGCTTTGTTGTTTTCATCTTATGTCATTTTCTTCTTGCATCATTGCCGTTTTATGTCTTTTACAACATTTTTGTCTTATTGCGCAATTTTCATCTTGCTACACCTTGTAACATGTATCATTTTTGTCTTGTTTGTCTTTTTACGTCTTTTTTTCATTACATTGTTTTTATCTTGTTAGTATGCCATGTTTGATATGCACTGATGGAGTCTTTTCTATGTGTTATTGTTCCATTCATTAGAGTTGGGGGTTGTGTTAAAATTTTCCAAATGACCATCATCAGGATTGGCAATATCTTTGTCCCCCCTTCTGCCCTCTTGGGTCTCAGCTGGGAGATGAGCGCAAGCAGTGAATTCACTACATCACATCCACTATGTGCAAAAAACAAACTTACAAAGTGTCAAGAAATTAAATATTCTCACACTTATTTTCCTTTTTAAACCAAGAAATACAACCGTAAATCTTCTAAATTCAAGCTTTTCTCTTTTACTGAACTCAGACGACCTTAATTGGCTCGTCAAACAAAAAAAAGCAACCAGCGATGGATTCAGCCCATTGTCGATAGACAATAAAAATCAATAATTAATGTAAGTTAATATAATAACAAGCCTGTTTTGAAAGACAAGGAGTAGAAAGTACTGATATTTGTGTTAAAATGTAAAGAGGTATTTGTACTTAGTTACTCCCCACCTCTGCTCTTCATAATAAAAGCATCAATCAAGCAAAACTGCACTGATGTTGATGGAAGGAGATAAAATGTGTCACCAGCTCCTGATGTCAACACCATGGTGCTGGAGCAGCTGCAACCCTTTAAATTATGGTTCCCCCTCACTCAATACATCAGAAAAAAAACTGATCATTTCAAATGAAGTTTTGGCTGGCAGCAGAGGAGGAGACCAAGGCCGGTCCTGTGAAAGATGACACCAATCTACTGCCAACACCGCACAAGGGAGCGCTACTATGTTTGATGAAGCCTTGGATGGGAACAGGCAAAAAAAAACAAAAAAAAAAATCTTACCAGTGACAACTTTTTTACCTCTCTTCACCTTGCTTACAAGCATCCTGAGAAAATGGTGTAGGAGCTGCGAAAAAGAAAAATAAAGCAGATGGAAACTTCTATCGTCTGTGCATGAGAGTCTGGAGGTGTTCAGCACCGAGACACTTCCTGTCAGTGTGGCTCTCACTTGCGTCAGTGCAGTGAAAGCTACACTGACAGGAAGTCAGCCTGTGGAGGTCAGAGGGGCAAGCGATGAAGAGTGAGCCAAAGACATTCATTACAGTTCCACACATGGTGGGAAGGAAATATTCTGTGAGAGGTGTCAGTGAGTGATGGATGGTTGCAATATTTGGCTCGGTAGCCGCATGTTTTATACATAACATTTCGCCTTGTTTTTCTTGCCATTTATTTTTTTTCCCCACACATAAAGTTAACACAGAAGAAAACCACTTGTGAGGGATATGGCACTTCATAAGTTTAAGTCAGGCTTATCTAAACACATCAAGGAAATGTTCTTTTAAAATTAATCCATTCCACAAAGTGTTTAAATAAACTTGAACAAAGTCACGACGGAAACCTACAGCGACAGATGGGTTCACACGCAAACAACCAGACTGAGACTTTCGGCTGCTTAGACGCAGCGGTGCTTTGAGCTAAATGCTCATTTAAGCAAGCCCACATCTGCATTACTAAAACACAAAAAACAAAGACACAAAAAAGTTAACTCTTTCCAGCATATTTTTATTAAGTTGCCAGCTAGCACCAGCAAAAAAAATTCACAGATTTTTCAACACTCACAGAATACTCAGTTCTGTGAATATGTTAACATGGAATAGATCCAAAACATTTTCAGACACAAAAACAGTTTCTTCTAGCTTCATTCATTCTTTTTTATACCCTCTTGAGTGTTGGTTGGTTTCATCAAAAAGTCCACTTTTTTTGTCAAAGAATGGAGAAAACAGTGACTTTGTGAACAAGACATTTTTAAGCAGAATATTGATGTTTTTTTGTCTTGTTTGCACGTTTTTTGTTTTTTTGTTTGTTTGTATTGTTTTTTTTATCACTTCATATTATGTGAGTGACATCACTGTTGCCCGTGTGATTACCATCAGGTGTGTGTGTGTGTGTGTTTCCTGCCCCTGCCTGAAACACTGACCGAGAGGCCCGGGGGCTGGAGCGCTCTCTGCCTGGGCTGCGGCTGCGGTGTGACTTCAGGTGCTGTGGCATGTGCAGCCTGGCCGCGCCTCAACTGCTGTGGAGGTCCTGGAGCTTTAGCGCGAGCAGCCTCCCTCTGTCTGACTTCATTCCTGGGTCATGATGCTCTCTGACCTGCGGCTCTGCAGCTGAGCACCATATTTTCATGCTAGAAAACACCATCATCTTCTTCTGCTGCTCAATTCTAATGGTTCCCTTCATCTTAGGCTTACAAATTTTTGTCAGATGATGTGCCACAGCGTCGCCTACCACCTTGCCATGACAACTGCAATTGATGGAATATCTTGTCACTGGCAGGGAAGTGTTGTGTTTTAAATGATGAAGAATCTTGTCAATGGTGGGGAAAGAGTTAAAAGTGTGTGGATGGATTTATAAACTCCTTCTAAACAAAAAACATTAAATTCTGTAAAAATCATGTGATGCAGTACTTGTCATACCAGCAAAATAAAAACACAGAGTAAAACTAGCGGTAGAGAAATAGTAAAAGTACTATATTGTTCTGTGCTTGTTTTCAGTATAAAGGACAATAAATTAGATTTCAACTGTTTTAATATATGTCAACAGTGTTTGGTACAGCGGCTAATGCTTGTCACAAGGGCTACAAACAGCAATACCTGCCTTGGTGTTGCTTGTGATTCCAGTGTTTTGTTGGCCTGCATTCAGCTCACGCTGAAGCTGCTGTCCCTCTGTCTCAGGGAGGTGACGGCCCAAGAGGTGACTTCAGCATGACAAGACAATGGCAGCATGAGCGACACCAGGGCAGCCAGTGGGAGAATACATTGGCAAGATGAGTAATTCATTCATTTGCATTTATGTTGGTTATTGTGCTGGTTTACTGTTACACCATGAGTGAGATGCCTATATCCCTTCACTCCAGCTGTAACATTACACAGTTCTCTGGAGTCTTATACATCACATGCATGATTGAATTGTTACACCCCTACTGAATACTACTTTTTCCATTTGAATACCATGGCAATGAATGAAGCTTAGTTCAAAGCATTCAGTACAGCCCTCTGTGAGTCTGCGGGAAATCGTCTCAAAACTAGTCTGCATAAACATATTGCATCTGTTTGTTGGCTGTTGCATGGATAAACCTCTGCTTGGTTCATTAATCCGTTCACTTGCTTAAGCAATCTGTGCACCCAGATTTAAACATAAACCTATTTTTATATCATATGACCCTGTGGGGATTTTGTCAGATGATTTATTACAATCATCTGACAAAATTAAAACAGTGTTTTCCCCAAAGTTCAGGACTACCAGGCTCTCATTACTGTTATCGTATTCATAAAGGCTGGGGAGAGGACAAGAAATAATTACTTTGACTTCTTGCTACTTCAAATGTAGAGGTCAGACCTGTACATAGATGGGTTTTTTGTCCTCTTGAAGTTCTTTTCCACAGTCAGCTGGACCATTTTTAAACAATTGTACTTATTAGGGAAAAAGGAAAAGATTCCATGGGGGGAGGTGGGTAAGAGGGGGATGTTAGTCAAGCTGATGTCAATCATGGAAAACACTTCTCACCCCCTGCAAGAGACTGTGGGAGCCTTAAGCAGCTTCTTCAGCAACACACTGCTGCAACCACAGTGCAAGAAGGGGGACTACTACAGGTCCTTCAGTCCAACAGCTGTCAGACTGTCAGACCACAACAACAGCATGAGATAATGTAGCACACTGTGTGTCCATCCACACACACACACACACACACACACACACACACACACACACACACACACACACACACACACACACACACACACACTATAATATGCATATTATGATATAATAATATGTATATAGACATATATTTTTATACATTTATTTTATATCATATCCTATTCAATATCCGTTTATGTATGCATACCAGCCTCTCTATATATATTTTATATTATAAATGCAGACAAGTAATCCTTCATCTCTAACATGTACTGATTCTGTGCAATATACTGCATATTTATATCTATACTGTCAAATCATTCTGTGCAATAATATCCTCATACCATGAAACCATCCTGTGACTTCTGCTGCTTGTATCCTCCGCTACCAACTTCTATTTCTATGAGCAATTATCCATTTTTACAGACCCAAGGAGGATTATTTTTCATAGAAGTAAATCACCTTTTTGGGGGATTTAACATACTTGAAAATTTTGGTGTACACATCAGCCACAGTGTAAATGTCTGACATGCATGAAAATCGGTACACATGTATATCTCACCCAGACACACAAAACAGTCTCAAAACCAAATAACAAGTCAGTCATTTTGATTTCTGTGGTCATTTTTGGCTTTTTTTTTTACATGTTGTATTTTAACAAACTCCTTCTACAGAATTGAACAGATTGATTTCAAAATCAGTGTGTGTCATCTAGACTAGTTTGTGATCTTAAGTTATTCAAATATCTAGCTATTGTTGAAAGGTGTGGCCGTGGTGTCGAATTTTGATGTCTCGCCATGAAACACGGAATTGCCATAACTTTAGTATAAATGATCCAGTCTTCACCAAACTTCATGTTTGATAAGAGTCCCACCCTGAACACATCTACATGATAATAACCGTAATCATAGCACCACCTAGTGGAGACAGGAAGTGACACCTAACTCTATTCTGCAACATTCAGAATCTCTTCGACAGGTTGGCATCCGGCAACAGGGCCATGGCCGCCACAGGCCCTGACTGGCACCGGGATGCAAAGGCCTGTCCAATGCTTCTTGCAGCTTTATATTTTTTCTCTCAGTATAATGCTACACTGCATGTACGTTTTACAGCACTTGTGCAATTACCCTGTACAATTACCCATATATTTGTACAAGTGAAAAGTGTATATAGTGTATAGTTTTTTAATTAATATTTTATATTTCATTCCATGTTTATTGTATTATTATTATGTTATCTTATGTATCCTTGAGCAAGACATTTGAAATCTGTGTGCTTGCCCACATTGCTCTGAATGAATAGATTTTGTTTATTGGAGGCAGATTGATGGTCCCTACGCACAAAAGACTGATATTTACAGACGGCTTAAAAATCATCTTGTTATCAAACTCCACTGGAGCATCATGTCTGCTGAATTGTTCCCTGTTAATGAATGGCTTTTTACAGGTGTAAAATACAAAACACCACGCAGAGAAATGAGTAACACAAGGCACACCATTTTCACCTGGACTGTATTTAGCATGCTGGTTTGTTGAGGGCTGGCATAGCAGCTACTATCAGTAACCTAGAAACGCCAGCAAAACAAGGAGTTGCTGTATTTATTGAACAGAGAAAATTTCCATTAGCTTTCCATCAAGCTGCACTGATGACTCAAAAGCATCCAAGCATCAATTCTATTTAACGCCTCTGAATTCATTAAACCACGTACGTACGTAGCTTTTTCCTCTCGTCTCTTTTTGTGGAACTGTATTTTCTTTCCTACACTAAGAAAACTCACTCACACATTACATATTCTCTTAAAGGTGTCCAATAAAACATTCAGCCTCGTTAGATATCAGCAAACAATTAATTGCTATGGAGAGAATGACATCCCACCCCTTTTATTATTATTGTCTTTTAGTCTCCTCTGGCCATAATGGCCGCGCATTCATGCATGTCCCTGATGGCAGCCTGGTGAGTAACTTTCTCATACTGCAGCTAAACTCTACATTAAAATATGTCTCTGAAAACATTTTAGGTGAGAAACAGGTGAAGCAGTAAGAATATTGAGTTACTTTTAATTGACCCTGCTTAATCTGACAGTTTGATCTGAGTTTCAGGAGTCTCTGTAGGAAACGGTTGTATCTAGAAGAGAAAGCTTTGTAGACACTGGGCCTCATGCAAAAACATTTTTGTATTCTTATCTTAAATTACTCTTACTTAACATCAGATTCAGCAAACTGTGTAATTTATTTTCCAAACTCAAAATGTCTTCAAACTGATGAAATATACATTTCTTGTTTAATTGCATTTATTGTTCCCTGAAAAATGCCTTTTTGTATAATAATTCTGAAATGTACATTATTTTCAGTTCAGCCTTACTTTTTTTTTCTAACCTCTGGCAGTTCACCAATTATCTTTGTACCATTTCAAGCGATTCATTGGACTTGAACTGCTTGAATTTCGATAAAAAACTGGAAAAATTGTGGTGTTCTAAAACTTTTGACCAGTAGTGCATATAATCTAATATATAATTAGAAAAAGAGGAATAATTCCAGGTAGGCTTTCAATGTTGGATTGTTTTTATCAGGGTAAAAAATACATCATAATTAACATATATACTGCCCCTGAAGACAGAAAGAAAACTCAGTTATTTAACAGACTTGGAGAACTCCTTATGGTCGACTTCTTTTTATGCAGTGATTTTAATACAGTTACATCAGAAAATGACAATAACTGTCCTTTTTGTTTTGCTATGCTGAAGTTTTTATAGGTGTTTCTATAGGCTTTGTGTAGCAGAGAGGTTGTACAAGCAAGTCAGAGAGTTACAAGGGTCTGTAAATGCACTGTGAATACTGTACAGCAATATAGTGATACTAGAAAATGTACTCTGTAATTTGTATTTTTGAATACTAAGTATTTTTAAAAGCAAGTACTCTAGTACTTTAACTCGAGTAAAATTTTGACAGAGCAACTTTCACTTGTAGTTGAGTAATATTTGACCAGGAGTATCTATACTTTGACTCAAGTACTGGGGTTGAGTACTTTGACCACTTAAGAACAAACCTGCTCATATGAGTTTTCCATCGTACAATTGTTTCTTGATTGTGCACTGGCTTTCTTTGAGTACAACAGGCTGAGTGCCATCAAGTTCCATTATATCCAAGAGAAGGCAGCCATCTGTACAGCTGATATCTCCAAAACTCTGCAACTCATTCCAAAATAATCTAGATGGATAAAGAGCACTACAGGTAAGAGGAATAATATGTATTTTGTATGTGTATACACATGTATGTGTACTGTTCCTTTAAAAGGGACATATGTCACTCCAGCTCTGTTTTGACATTGTAGGACCTTTACAGAGGTTTCCCAAAGTCTCTTAACTGCTTATGAAAATGTGAACAGAGAAAGGCCAGACCCAGACTCTTCTTTAAGACTTCAATTATTTCCCACTGGCCTTTCTTAAAAAGATAGTCTTTCAGGAAACTGTTAAACTATAATGATAATAATGAAAATAAATAACTGTTTTTTTCTTTCTACTTTTATTCAAAACCTCATCTATCTTTGTCTCTTACTGCTTCTAAACAAACCTCTAGGTCACTTGGCATCTAGTCTAGTTATTTATCAGCTGGAGGTCTGCCAAACAGCACTCTGAGTCAGACTCAAGGCTATCTAAGGACTCCTTTTAGCCACATTAATGTGCCTTTAAATGTGCTCCACACCATTAGCTTATTTTATTCACACGATTACATTATTACCTAATGTGCTAGCTTTTATTAATAATCATTTTAGTAAAAGGTTGTTGGGATTTAATGCAGGTAAGTCGGACTGTTTTTGATGTGAAGTAGTTAAGGGATGCTGCACAGTGAGTGGGTCATTATAGCAGGGGGATGCTGCGTCTTGACTCACCCTGAAGGGGTTTCTTTCACATTATTACATGGCGTTGTTAAATACTCGATTCTGATTGGTCAGTTACAGCATTCTAAGACCGTTGTTATGAACACACTTCTGATCATAGACTGAGGACTCTGGAGGAATGATAAAATTGTTAAATCAGTAAAATCATTTTAAATATTTTGCGTCACGTTTATGTGTGGCAAATAAACCCCTTCAGGATGTCAGGGTTTATTTGACAATAAAGACCTGCTCACTTCACATTATCCCTCTTATTACATGGCTGCTTACTGAAAATTAATTAATTTGACACAACATATCAATCTAAAATAGGTTTTATTGTATTTATTATTTTTATATTGATCTACAAACAAAGGTGTTGCTCCTCCAGAGTCTATGATCAGAACTGTGTCCATAGCAACAGTCGGTTATTCATAGTAATTGACTGCTATACAGAAATAAAATAAAGAAATATGTGACCAATCAGAATCAAGTATTTAACAAAGCTGTGTAATAAAATAGATGTGTCACTACTTAAGTTTGTTTTGTGAAATTGTAGTTAGTGAGCCCAAACAGCTTCAGCAGTGAAAACATCTGATTCAGTATATTGTCAGCCTAACTGGCTGAATCAGTCACTAGGAGGCAAGGTATTAGTTTTAAATTTAAAAACACTCCGGCATCTTATAGCTATATGGGTCCTGCAAACAGGCTGACGTGTCTGGTGCCAGCTAGGAATCACACCCCTGAATCCAATTTTAAGAATTGCAGGCAAAATACTGTTTATTAATTAGATAACTCAGCCACTGCTGATATCATAGAGAGGGGAAATCGTGTCCCTTACGTTGGACATCCATGGGACCTTACTTTGTAGTCATGTTCCCATTTGAAATTTACCTTGAATTAAAGCCCTGTGCAGGACTGCTTTCTTAATCCTGTGGGATTTCTGACTATTACTGCCCACTCCTGCATTGATTTTATGCCTTCTCCTGTCCTGCAGGGAAAACACATTATTTTTCTGTGGCATTAAGAAAAAGATACAGAGATTCAATTAAATGTGTTCATGTCTGCTCTCTACAGGGACACTGTGTAGTTGATGTAAACAAGTTTTAAAAATATACAAAGGGCGGAAGAAGCTTGAACGACCTATTTTACAAATTATATGAACAATGATCCAATAATCCAATGATCCAGGGAGAAGATGCTGCCTACACCAGACATCACACTGACTACCTGCAGCACAGTGAGACAGGAGGGAGAGAGAGAGAGAGAGAGAGAGAGAGAGAGAACCCGGTGGTACACCAGCAGCAGAAGAATGGGACATATTACCCTGAAAAAGGTCTGAGAAGTCGATAAAATGTTTAAGAAAGTCACCAAGTTGGCAACACTGGCTAAATTCTGGGACCGCAAGATTGTCCCGTGGGACACGCAGGATCCTAATCCCAGTACAGCCTTCTACCATGAATGAGAAATAGGATGTTTGTCAATTAAAAACCATATTTTACAAGTCAAGAAAGTTGCTGTTTGTTGTTAAACTGTTGAAATAAGACCGGGAGATAAATGGAAAATGCAGATCCAGAGGACGTGAGTGACATCATGACTTTCTCCCCCTGCAGCAGCAGCAGCAGCAGCATCACCCTGTTTGCTTTCTGTTAGCACCAAAGCACAGTGGTGGACAGTAGTGAAGTACATTTACTTGAGCACTGTACTTAAGTACATTTTTTGAGTATCTGTACTTTACTTGAGTATTTGTTTTTTTGGAAACTTCTGACTTTCACTCCACTACTTTTCAAAGACAAATATTGTACTTTTGATTCCACTACATTTCTAGGAAGTTTGTTGTTACTTTTTGACTGAGCTTTGAAGTCAGCTGTTGGTGTTTTTTATTTTCTAAAATGTAATTGGTCACATGCTGTGTTCCTCACAGAAAGAAACCAATCACAGTAGCTCCTCTCAAATAGGACTGATGTAAATGCAGAAATACGTCCAGGCGCTCTCTGTAACAAGATTAAGCAAGTTCTCCCTCTTTCATTCAAACAAAAAGTGGTAATGGTGACAGCAGGAGAAAGACAAAATTAAATCTCAAGATGTTATTATAATTATTAATTATTCCAGGTAGCTTTTAAAGTTGGATTGTTTTTATCGGGGTGAAAAATAGAACATAATTCATGTATATATACTGCCTCTGAGGACAGAAAGAAATCTCAGTTATTTAACAGACTTGGAGAACTCCTTACAGTTAACTTCAATCTGCTTTTATGCAGTGATTTTAATACAGTTACATCAGAAAATGATAATAACTGTCCTTTTTGTTTTTGATTGTATTTCTATGTTGAAGTTTTTATAGGTGTTTCTATAGACTTTGTGTAGCAGAGTGGTTCTACAAGCAGGTCAGTGCATCATTAGATGGTTTCAGAGAGTTACAAGCTTCTGTAAATGCATCATGAAAACAATACAGTGTGTATTGATATTAGAAAATGTACTTTGTAATTTGTACTTTTGAATACTTAAGTATTTTTAAAAACATGTACTTTTGAATACTTAAGCATTTTTAAAACCAAGTACTCTAGTACTTTAACTCAAATAAAATTGTGACTGAGCGACTTTCACTTGTAGTTGAGTAATATTTGACCAGGAGTATCTATACTTTGACTCAAGTACTGCTGTTGAGTACTTTGTCCATCACTGCCGAAGCATGATATATGAGGATTATCAACACTTTAACATGTTTCTCTTAGTAGAAGTCAATTAAGATCAGATGGCAGAAAAACAGAAAGTACTTTCTTTGGCCCACACTGATGCAAAAATACACTTCCACTGATCATCTTACCTGCATATGACTCCAGTAATGAAATAACTCCATGTTATAACCAGTCCAATCCGGTTCAGTAAAGGTTTGACAGTGATTACCTATTAAATGAATGTGCATCATAGCTTCTTTTGATTTGAGGTCCAGTATTTTTCTGATTGGACATCTGACATGTAAACTACTGAATAAGGTGGAAATAAGACTAGCATTAAAATATGCCACTATTATCATTATTCTAATGT
Organism: Lutjanus erythropterus; assembly: GCF_056507025.1. Classification (NCBI taxonomy): domain Eukaryota; kingdom Metazoa; phylum Chordata; class Actinopteri; order Lutjaniformes; family Lutjanidae; genus Lutjanus; species Lutjanus erythropterus. The sequence goes on along the minus strand of NC_139321.1, from coordinate 35,245,927 downwards.
GCTTTATGTGTCTATTTTTTCAGGATCACGATTAAATAAAATATTGAAATATTAATGAGACACATTTTTGATATGTATTTAGGTAAATTAATTGTTTAAAATGTTAGATTAATCGATAAATTAATCAACAGAGTAATCATTTAAAAAGTAATCATTAGGTGCAGTCCTAACTGTGTGTTTTGAGACGTATTCTCATTCTTTACTTTTGCTGCTGATAAAAGGACCAGGAGTCGCTGGATAACATAAGATAAGATACATTACAGGAGACGTTGATGTTGGTGTTGATGACATATATATTGTGTGACTTTTTTGTCTCATAAAATGATCTTTTACATTTACAAAAATCATGAGTAATGTGTGGCACAATTCAAACAGGAACAAAAAATAATTTGTTTCTTGCCATAGACTACCTTTCACATTTTTTAGTTACTCTCAGTATAGGAGGGACTTCCTCTTATATATGATATATGGAGGTTACCTCTCACCTCAAGCTTATATTCACAGTTCTTTTCACAGATATTCCAGTTACAAAAACTACATCACTTACTCCTTTACTCAAAGTGCAAACTGGAGGTACAGGAGGATTTAATTAGTCCTGAATTTGTCAACACTTCTGTCTGATGATATGCTAATGATACCCTGCAAATGCTCCACACGTAACCGACATGTCACTGAGCACATCTTATTCTTAACCTGGTTCCCAACCTCTAAAATCAACATTTACATCTGAAACTACAAAGTCAAAGTGAAATTAGCGGTAAGAACACAAAGTCACAGTGACATTTGAAAGTAGCAAATGATTAAATATGCAGCCATATTGTGTGGTTTGCTCCATTTGTCAAGACACGAAGGGCCACCAGTTGGACAAACTGAGGCCATATAGCAAATTACTGCACCATGAGGTGTCAGACGGTCAAAATAATAATTACAAAATAGGAGACGTGGTTAGACAGTGGAGAGGGGAGTACTGGCATCTTTTTCTTCAGTAGAAGTAGAAATACCACAGGTTTAAATTAGAATATCTGAACAAATATGCTGATTACATGACCTGTATCAAATTCAAAATACTGTCATATTAATTGTGGAAAATTAGAGTAAACATAGTCGTATACATCATGCTATATTGTGTGTGCCGTCATACCAGTAATGGGAGCTCTAGATTTTTACAATATGGTTACAATATGGTTAGTTAACCTCTAGTCTCAGGTCTTGCTCCACACATTATCATTCAGCCGTACAGGAAAAAAAAAATGCTCTGTCCAGTTAGTACGGGCGGTGTTAAACCCAGGATGCAGCGACGGTGCCCCTGCAAACAAGTGTAGGGTTGTGACAATAACAGCATTACCTCAAAGTCAGACTGTGTGGTTGAGCTCGATGCTGTCATCAAATTTTATTTTGAAGGATCAACTGCATGTTGAGATCAGCAGATTGATCTATTAATACACCTATGGATCAGCTCTGTCACACACAAATATAGCCTCTGATTGGTTGAACAACTCAACCCAAGGCATCTTGGGATTACAAGTGGGTGACTAACAACATGGTAACAACAGCAACTGGATAAATACGTACAGAAGACAATGGGTGTTTATGGTTATGGATTTATTTTATTACAAAGCATTCGAAAGGGATGCAATCGCATTGAAGCCAGTGTTGTATAGGTTCAATGCTAGCATTAGGATTAGTTTAACATTAGCATTGTCTTAAGGTTAGCCTTTCCTGCCCAGCTAATTTCAGAGCTAACACCGTCACTTTTCCAGCAGCTGGGAAATAACAGACAAGACCTTTCTTGGTCTTGAGAAGCGGCACCCTTAATTAAATGACACACTGTAGTGTGGACTGTACATTTACTGCCATATTGACGTCTTACTGCTAAGTTTGGGTTTCTGGTCTGCTATGAGCAGCACCCTCACTGACCCTCGCTCTCCTTGACTTACATGCCATACACACTGACGCACTACCCTATTCCTTACAGGAGCTATGCTACACTTAAGACAGTATGTTTCAAGAAAGTCCACTAAAATGTAATTATTGAGGCAGTTGCGGTAAACTACCATCCTGCAAGAAAAGTGTTGTTTTGTCACAGATCTAAGAAAAGGTAGATCACACAGGGTAACTTGTTTTACTGGAACATTTGCTTGTGGGGAGGTGAGTCTTCAGAATTAAAATGGCTGAATTCCAGCAAAAGAAAAGGTAACAGCTGCTAGCTTGTTTGGATTTGTACTGTTAGCGACCAGAAGAAGAACTTGCCATTTTCATTGCATAAATTGCAAGATTGGAGGTTGTCGTCCAAGAAACAGGCAGACAATTCATCTTAGGTATAGAGCGGAAATGTTCAACAGAAATTTATCAAAACAAGCATTTGCTGGTTTCAACTGCTTTTCTTTGTTTAACATTATTGTAAACATATTTTTGGGTTACAGGTGGTCAGATTAGGAAATTGTGGCATTTTTCCCTATTTCAGACATGTTGCAGATTAATAGTCATTAGTTGAAGCCCTAAAATAAACCCTCATTGACATTTTGCAGTTTGCAATGAGATATACAAGCTGGTGGAACAGCAGCCAGCCTTGACGAGGTATTAGGTCTTTGGCTGGATATCAAATGTTCCCAAAAACAACTGTCAGGAAGGCATGTCAGGCTGAACAGTGGAGAGGTGATGAAATGGCGATTCAGTCTGATTACCAGAACATCCTGTTTGACCCAGGGCATTTGTGCTTGTTCTGTCTAAACTCTTAACCACATATATGCCGCTGAACACTTCTTGAAGAGGGTTTTCAAGTGGGACAAGCCTTAGGCAGGCTGCTATTTTCAGCAGGGAGGTCGTCTGTTTAAATCATTCAGACACCTCTAAACTGATGTAATCAAGAGACCATTAAATTCTTATGAGAAAAGCCCATAAAGACAGATCCCCACCCCCCACCCCCAGTTTCTAAAATCTGCTGGCTCAATCAGACACCAAAATGTAACTTCATTCATCTACCTTTAAGATGGAGCATGACTTATTGATTCTTCGACTTTAGTAATTTGAACAATCGGGCCTCAAAAAAAGATTGAGGGGTTTTGTGTCTTGCTCAGAGATGCTTGAAAAGGGATTGCCTACTTATCCGCCCCAAAAGGAGTTTAGGAATGACCCTCAAACTCGAAGGTGAGCGATCTGTTCCTCCTGATGAGCAATATCGAAAAGGTCTTGAGTTAGAGGCCAATGTGAATGGCCTCTTTTGTTCAGTTTGTTGCTAAAGGTGCAATTGTACATCTCCAATAAATCACATTTCAGAAAACCTTTTTTAGAAGGACATGTTGTAACCCATAATTTACACCAGCTGCGGCTGCGCCGAAGTTTTGTTCTGTCATACACGCGACTTTCGGAAGCGTTTCAGCAGCGGAGTGTTTTGCCTGTCTGATTATTTTGTTGATGAAGTCCTCTTTCCTTGGTCTTTGTGCTTCTACCATGGATAAGCAGGCTATGTAGTTAAACTGCTTATTTTCTGTCTGTCTTTATGATCGCAAGTCTGCATGGGGTCTTTTATTTTGAAAATTAACCGGATTCTCCCGTTTTCCGTGCCTGACTTCCTACTCGTTCGACCTGCTCTGTGGCAATTGATGCGCCATCCATCAAAAATAGACTTGCTGCATATTCTCTGCGGAGCGGAGTGCCGAGCCGCTTCTGGGACGCTGCTGAGACGCACCGCGGCGCTTCTGGTGTAAATTACAGCATTGACTAGAATGGCTGCGTATGTCCCTGAGTGCCGCAGCACAGCCGTGACGTGGCACAGCCATGCCTGGTGTAAATTAGGGGTGAGGGGAGTCACCCCTACCAAAACTGTATAATTCAAGTATTTTGTGTCATAAGTAATTACTCTTTTCTCAGGAAGTTCTGTTCTGTTCTCTCTTTAAAAGGTCAGACATGTTTTATAGAAATGTGACTGAAGTGACATCTTCAGTAACTCAATTAGCTACAAACATTTAAATATAATTTTATCAACTCGTTAAGTTAATATGCTGAATGTAACTTTTTATTTACACATGCAGTAGACATAAAGTAACATTAACATTAGTTTTATGTCGTGTTTATGTCACCTTGATGAAAGCTGATATTCACTCTGCTTTTAGCTCAGTTTTGTTCCCCACCAACTCCTGAAAAAGATATCGGGCTCTTTAATTGTAAAATGCGCCACTAGTTCTAACCTCACCAGCTGTTCGCTAACTTTAACTGCCTATTGATGCTGGACTGGTAGTGGGTAGTGTTCCCCCCCCTGAAAACTGCTGTCTGCTGCTGGAAATTATCTTAATGAGTGCCATGAGACTAAATAAAAACAATGAAGTTGCTAACCCTAAAACAAAACTTAAGAGCAGAGGAAGTGCATACAGTCGAGTGCACGCTTCCTCTCAAAACTTCTCATTTAATGTTTTGGATTTAAAACATTTTGTACTTAGAAATTTTCAAGCAACGAAGTGGCTTTGCGGCAATATAAGAGATACAGAAAGCTACATTTTGGGAGAATCTCACAAAAGCTGAAATTCTAAATAATTTACACTTGATGTCACGTTTTCAAAGGTCAGAGCCCCAATGTCCCACTGAAAGTTGTGGCTGTTCAGTGCGTTAATATTTTAGCATCAATTAGATCACCCCCAGTAACTGAACTTAAATCCCTTCATTCCCATTTTGTCATCTTTATATTAAAAAAAAGGTCAATTAAGAATAACGAGGAGTCAGCAATCATTATGAAACAATAAAATGGGTTTTTCAAGCTTTTTTTTTTTAAATGTAAATTTCAGCAACCTCAAGAGGTCTCAGGAAGCAGTCATAAATATGCCCCAATAATATAAAGATGATGTGTCCAGCACTGTGCGAGATGAGCTGTGGGCTCGAACAGTAGCATCGCCACTGATGGTCGCACAGAAACAAATATTGCATGATCACCATCAGGTTTATGCCTGATGGAGATATTGAGCTGAAAGATCACAAAAAGCTCTGCAAAGCTGAGGGAAACTGCAGATTTGGTTGATATTTTTGCTGGTTCATTACTGACTGACCCCTTTCACGTTACACAGATAATTATTTCCACTGTCAGAAGACATGAGGTCAGCAATCACTCACACAGGACAATGCCAGTTTTAAACATTATTCCCATGTTTTAATCATAAATATATTGTCTGTCACATTAACAATTCTATTGTAGTGTTTTCTGTTTTGCTACAGCCAGCTGCAACAGCCTGATTTACTTCAACCATCCACTGATTCATTCTTTTCCCCTTCTATTTGCTACAAGGGACTCGCTGCTGTTCAGTATGATAATGTCACTGGCCAAGTTTTTTTCAGGAGTTTAATTTGAAGAGAGTTACGTGGATTAAGATTCATAGCACAGGATGTTGTGACACCAATGGATGATGACATAAGTAAGTGACATAAGAAGTGTCTTTTTTCCCTCCTCTCTGCATGGGAGTATCATTAGAGCTTCGCCTGCTACTGGATTTAAGAACAGCGTTTTAGCCAGCCAATCGATATCAAGCGATGCTCCTACTGCACCTCTAAGACAGAGAGAAACATGTACGAGTACGTGTTTCTGTAATCTAACACTGAAGTATATGAGTTATGTGCTTAATGGCTCTTACTTTAACAAGACTACATAAACCACAAGCGCTTAGTGGACACAAAGCTGAAATCAGATCACCATCCTTCCTGCAGGATGACTCAATCGAGCCTGGGGAATCAACGGAAGTCGGAGGAATTCATGACAGTGATTTATTATAATTTGACAGCTGTTTTATAAGCTGCACCTCTTTTGGCTCAGACGTCATGATTTATGATTGTTTCCTGAAGATAAATTCAGGAAATCTGCCGTGCATGAGACTGTTTTGACAACCTGGAGCTGCAGATCAGCAGAGGTGAGGAGGCCTCAATATTAAAAGGTTATCATTTTTAAGTGTTACCTATCACTTTTGGGATCTTTGGGTTGAAATTGAATTTTATTTTCATTTTCAGCTATTACAAGGACTCTTTAAGTGGTTATGAAACAGTCCCCATTTAATACTGATGCCTCTATATGACCTACAGAAGTTAATGAAACTATCAGGGAAAAGATTGGCTATTTCCGTATAGTTATTATTGATGCCTGCCACCTGGTTGCCTTCTTGAAATCAGATTAAATGAGGCTGTGTTAACATTTTCCCAGCCACAGTTACAAAGAGTAGTACTTTATCCAGTTACAGACCTTTCAAAATTTTTATTAACATTTTTTTTTTTTTACATTTTTGACTGTATATTTTGGGATTATTGAAGTGGAACTGCTACCGCTTTTTTCCACAAGGGCCTCTAGAAATCAGCAAAATATTAAAGTTCCTTGTGGGGCTTTAAGGATAATTCTGTCTATGACATATTTTTCGACAACACTGCCAGCAACCAGCTCAAAACGTATTTAATTATTAACGGTATTAATGGTAAAGCATCTACTGCAATGCCAACACAACTGCCTGATTTGCAAAGCCAGCTGTCAACATCAACATGGCCCCCACGTACACTGTATCTAGTGGATACAGAATTTCAAACTGAAGCACTTATTGATCACTTGTGTCCCCTAGCGGCTTGTTAAGATGAGTGAGAAGTGAGCTGTCAATGGTTGTATAAAACATACCCATGACCTTTAATCACCAAACTCTAATCAGTTCACTCTTGAGTGCAGGTGAAAGCCTGTACCAAGTTTGAAGCAATTCCCTCCAAACGTTCCTCAGATATCGCCTTCATGAGAACGGGATGGAGATGAGGTCACTGTGGTAATTGATTGACGACCAGCAAAATCAATCTTCGAGTCCAGGTGGTCATTTGCACCACATTTGAATAAATTCCCTCAAGGTGTTCTTGAGATATCATGTTGACAAGAGTGAAATCAGCTGAGGAATAACGCCTGTGGTTACAGCTGTGGCTAGCGTGCTATATAAAAAAAAAAGGTTTTTAAAAAATTCTGAATCACAGAGGTCCTTTAACATACTATCATGAATGCACACAAAAAATAGACTGATGTGTCCAGTAGTACGCAAGATAAGCTGAGGACAAGCTCCAGGTCCATTGGTCATGCAAACACGCAAGTGATCACTTATGCCACATGGGTATAACAGAAGTGAAAATAATGTACAGTGCTACAGTCTTGCATATTTGTCCTAATATAACCGAATGATATATATATTTAGAACAGCTCCCCGGCATGTAGAAAAGTAGAAAAGGTCAGCTGCTGCTGTATCCTGGTGTCCAATAATTAGCAGAGGAATCCATGCTGTGCCAGCTGTGCAGAGAGTACACGAACGGCAGAAGTGGGAGTGCATTTCTCAACAAATGAGTTGTACTGACAAAGTGGAAACATAATCCACTAAAAACATGGATGATGCAAGCTGTACGTCCCACTGTGATGCCTTTTTCAAACTGTATCTTATAATTTTTTCATTTCCCCAAGCTGTTGTGGGCTGCCAGCAACCAGCTTGAGGTTTTATTAATTAGAGTACAGATTGGATCAGGTCTGGTGTGAAACTTTGCGCGTGCAGAGCCACGGGTTTGGGAAACCAGAACTGCACGTTTTCCTCGGACGTTTTAGAGACAAAGCTGACAAAGGCTGGAGGATGTGGGATGTGTGGTGTACACAGTGAATTAAAGTGTTAGCAGGGATTTAAATTTTATACCGAGATGAAACGAAAGGATGAAAAAAACGAAGGCTGTGACAAATGATACTGTTTTCTTTAGCACAGGAATCAACATAAAAACACTCATTTGCAGCGTGTGTGATATTTCTCTGCATATTTCACTCTCCTGGCTCTGTTCCTTGATTTAAAAAAAAGGGCACAGAGTGAACAGAGACCAACAGGTGGATCAACAACAGCTGAATTTTGACAAAAAACATTTTAATTGAATAGAAGAAGCGCTGAAATCCAGTAACTGTTGTCTGTCTTATTTGTGCAGTGTAGCAATAATTATTTGTATTGATTTGGAGTAATGCAATTATTTTCTATTTAAATATTTATGTAAAGTAAATTTAATAATAGTTTTCACAATTATGGGAAAGTCAGCACAAAGGTATTGGCATTAAAAAAAAAAGCCTTTGCCTTTTTGCATTTTTGTTAGAATTTTTTACAAAGGTGGGAGCCAAAAATACAAAGGTGGCCTAACCTTGAGTTAGATAGGCAGGAAGAACCCTGTGAACAGAACTCTGAGGAACATCACAGAAGCAAATTAGCACATTCAAAACTTGCTTAGTGAGCATGCAGTATAAAGAGTGTGAGATAGCTGCCTCTGCTGGGCTTATATGCACGTTAGCAGCTTATAAAATATATGTTTTTACCTAAAGAGCACATTAAAACTGAGACACCTTTGAACACGCTGTCACCACAGGACTGTACGTCTTTTTTTATGTTTGAGTTCTCGCAACCCTTCCCTCCAAAACTTTTTTTCCTGCTTCCATTATTCTTCTCTCTCATTACAGGAACCAACCAGAAGGACCACAGCCATGAAGCCTCATTGAGACGTGCCCCCCCACACAACCTGGGTGTTTGACCTCTTTCCACCCCTCTCCCCATCAGACCTTGTTCGTCTCGCTCCCAACTGTACCTGCCAGTCCAACTAATTAATTTGCTTACTTGATGTCCATCTTCAGTCATGTTTTAAAAGAATATAAAATGCTTGCCAAGAAGTGGCTAGGGTTAAAAATGTTTCACTGGTGGGGGTCTTTAAATAATGTGATCTTTTCAAGTGAAACCATAGGTACCTACTAAATTCACCCCAAAATGTATTTTCCCTCTTACCCGTAGTGCTATCTGTAAGTCTAGATTGTTTGGTGGAACTTTTAAAGATACGGGCCGTAGAGATTTTTTGCCTTTGTGTCATGGAAAGAAGGTGGTCTCTCGTGAAACTGCTCACAGCAAGGTCTGGGGATTATTTTAAGTAACTGGGAAAGAAACACTGCTTCTGAGTTTTTTAGTTTTTATTGGCTGTTTGAGGCCAAGAGCCAAGTGTCCACTTCCATTATGTGCTAGAGAAGGTAGACATCTCAACAGCAGATATCCTCAAAATAAATGTAGCACTACAAGCCAGAGGGAGAATATGTACTTTGATTATGTGGTGAACAATCCTTTTCACCACAAAATCCTTTCAACTGTCTAAATTGTTAACCTTGCATATTTGTCAGAAGTGAGACCTAAAGCCAACACTGAAAGTAGTGAAAGTGAGTTTAGTCTCCATGAGTCGGCCACTTTTAGGCCTCATTCATAAAAATGTTCTTTGACTTACACTTGAATTTAATCTTGTGATTATTTTCCATGCTGTGACTGCATTGGATTCACGAAAGATGCTGAGCGTAACAAACCCTGCTTACACAGGCTCTGAGGAGCACATTGGTGGGGGTGAAGGTTTTATCACAACAGCCACGGAACAAAAGAGAAAAGCTAACTTTTTGGAAGGCGAGATCACACTGGTGGCAGGGGAGACTGAAGCCAGGCGACACGGATAATTATTCAGTGCAATAAATATTGGGTTGACAGACAAAGACAACACACATTGTTCACATTGTTCATTAAGCTAATGCAAAATTCACCACAGGCTTCGGCGCATTTTGCAATACTCCTACATAACCAGCAAGAAAATTAAGAAAACTTATGTCAATTCTAGACTTTGCTTAGATATAAGATCCTTTCCATGTCAAAGTAAGGTTTTGTAAAGAACTACTTATATGTGGTTGTCTGTGTCCGTTTTCTAAACGAGGCCCCAGGAGGTTAGCGAAGCTTCAGCAGAGCCAATGCACAGATCAAACCATTATGGTACTGCTAGTACAATGGAAACCACTTATAGTGATGACAGTTACAGTGATTTTACAATTTTCTATTGATCAAAAAGCTTGTTTTTTTTTGTTCTTGTTGTTCAGTGTTCATATTTGGTCTTTTCATGCATCACAACATTTGGAAAAACAATTTTACCTGAGGCGTTTGCTGCGCGCACATTAAAATCATGACAGGAAAAAGAAAACAATTTTTTTCTCTCAACGGAAAACTTTGTTTCCTTGAAGCTTCTGACACACCGCCAAAACCAAGCCAACAAGATGCAGTGGTGGGACTCGCTCTTCGCTCCTCAGGCTACCCAAACAACGAGAAACAATCTGCTAATGATGGAGACAGAAAATGAATGTGCTCGGGGAAAAGCACATGCACACGGGGTTCCTGCACCTTTTCCTAAGACAAATTCAAGCACTTTTCAAGCATTTTCGACGCACATTTTCAAGCTTTTCCAGCACCTGTGGTAAACAACATATTTATATTCACATACATGCTCAAATGATTATTTAATTTCTTCATCACAAGCAAAGAGATGTTATTAAAATTGAGGATGCAGAGTGGGATGATATGTGCCTAAACTTTTCCAGCTGTTTACTGCTAACAGAGCACAAGAACTTCAATTCAAGATAAGTGAGCCAGTGAGACGCAATTAAACGAATCCAGATCTGTTGAAGTTGTGTGATAAGAGCATGAATACAGAGGGAACATAGTTTCTGTTTAGTAAAATGTGCATGTACAGTATATCCACAACTTCTGGGAAGTTGTTCTCAAAGAAATCAATGATATACTCATATACTCAAAAAGTAAACACCTATCCTCTGTTATGCAAAAACCTAAACCTTTGGAAAATCCTTTTTTTCTGTGCCAGGAGGTGCATCTTATTAAAGTGGGTGTCAGAAGAACCCCGTAGCATCACACAGTGGTTAAGTAGCGTTTTAGTGTTCATGCCTCTAGAAGCCAGTTTTTATTGAAGAGAGAAACCTTTTCAGTTTTATCAAGTCTGGATTCCTTTCACATCTTACTTGGCACCTAATGGTTTGCAAATGATAACTGCGGGGCTCTGTAGTCTAGTGTGGATACAATAAATGTATTATTTTTAATAAATGTGTCCTGACTGTGTCTGCACATTCCTGCTTTATTTTAATCCACTTTATTCATCTTTTTTTTTTTATTATCATTGGCTTACTCATCTGTCAAATCTGTGACTGACTGTAAGCCTATTAATATCAGTAATTAAATGTAATAATAAAAACAATCTTTATTGTGCTGCGAACAACCACAATCATGTTTCAAAATTTGTCATCTGTCCGTCAGTAGACTTGTCATCCTTTATAGACTGGCTGAGCCAATATAAAACAATTCCAGGCACGTTGCCATGTGCCTCCCACTGATTCTTCCTTCAGAGTGGAATCATCATTGTTTTGTATGAAAGGCAAAAGCAATTAGGCTCTTTCTAATTGATTTTATTTCTTTATTAAAAACTGAACTATTTGGTCTGGTAGCAATTAATTGTAGTTAATAAATGTAATTTATTGTAATTAGGTCCTATTACATTTTTTTTTTGTTTGCCTTTTTAACCTTTATTTGATAAGACAGCTTTAGATGGACAGGGAATTGGAGGGAAAAAGAGATAACATGCAGCTAAGGGCCAACTGGCTGTTGCTGAGGTCTCTTAGCCTCTGTATATGGAGCATATCAACCAAGCAACCAGGGCACCTCCAATTGCATTTTTGAGCCATTTTAAGCACTTTATGCTAAATCCAACCAAATCCAACCTTTCTCCTATCCTGTTTCTCCAGTATGATATGTCCTAGGTTTGTTTATGTTGAAAAGAAAACCAAATTTGAAGATGGTTAAAAGATGTCAATGGGACCTATAAAACCATACAGTCATATCTTAAGTTAGCTAGCATTGTGCTAACATTTGCTAACTACTTAGCTAATGGTTGCTGTGGGTTCTCACTTCTGAATATATTTAGCCTATGGGGCTTTTACAGGTCCCCCAGCAACCATCTTCAAAATTTGGTTTTCTTTTCAGCATAGACGAGCCTAGCTTGTAGCATGTCTAGGAAGGGCTCTAAGAAGGGCTGTCAGGAGAACAAAAATTTTGTGACTCAGTGTTTTTCTTCTTTTTTTCCCCAGTACTGTAGGTACCAGAAGTACTGGAGATGCAGTTCGTCTTGACATAACCAGTGCTGTAGTCTGCTGTTAAATGCCAGAGAAAGAAGAAGAAGAACGCCTACCAGCACTGAACAACAGTAACTACACGTGTAAGACGTGCAGCTGCAGCAACAGCTCCGTTTCAACTCGTCCAAAAAGAAAAAGTAGTGATGCACGGATCGACCCAGTTCATGCATGGGATGGGCGGATTTGGTCTGACTTTCTAGAAAATACCACAGTTTATGTCTGGTGGTCAAGTGACGAAGCAGCAATTGGAGTGAGTATCATTGACTTTCAGAAAGACTGTGTGCCACAGTCCTTCCACCTCCCTTCACCTCTCTCTGACTCCCTCTCTCTCTCACACACACACACACACACACACACACACGCTGGCTGCAGCAGTGCGCACAGCAGCACATCCAATGCACTCTATCAGCTCAGCCAACAAAATTAGTTAAATCTTGAAAATGTGGACCCTTTTTTTTTTGTCTGCACAGTGTAGCCGAACACCAGGCTAGAAATTCAGTAGAGACTTACAGATGTGTACTACTATTCTGTTCATATTAACTTAAAATAAGAAGGGAAAAAGAGGGAGAGAATGAGAGAGAAAAAGCAACAGACTGAGACTGTCTGAGCAAAAATCACTTTTGCATTACCTTCTAGACATGGCAACATACTCTTCTGACAGTGATTTATGGTAACTTAGTAAATCTCCCCCTTCATCTTTTGTCCTTCAACTGCAAGAGAATTTTTACTTCAAGTGGCAAAGAGAAGCAGAAATGGCTGAATTTAATTCTCGTTTTTGTCTTTTACCGTGGTATCAAATTAGGTATCAAGAATCATAGAAATTCTCTAGTACTGGTATCGACTACTACATTTCTGGTATCGTGACAGCCCTATATCCAAGTACAGGGAACAGGAAAGGATGTTGACCGAGGATCCAGAAGAGGTGGGACTTAGGAAGGGTCAACTGTCTCGTACTTCGTGGGCAAAAAAAAAAAACAACTTTGTTTTTGTTGGTTTACAGGTCGACTTAATTTGCAGTGGGGAAAAAAGACAAATAAGTACCACTGCAATAGCCACTATAGACAGGAACCAGAATAAATTGATAGTCTAATGTTGTGACTATACCGACTATTATACTTACATAATACTTACAGAGTCCATTTGGAAACTGATTCTTTCAATGTATGCGTCAACTTTTATCTAAGAGCCCCACACAGCTGGTTCATCGCAGATGTAGCAACGAGGTTTCACAGCACATGAACATATTAACATTTGTTCAAGTAGAGACAGTGACTCACCACAGTTCTCCTCATCAGCCTGATTTCCACAGTCGTCGATGCCGTTGCAGTGCATGAGCTGGGGGAGGCACACGGTCAAGTTGCCACAGGGGAAATATCCAAGGGGGCACGATGCCTGCTCCTCTGTGATATTGAGTGCTATAAACAAAGCAGAGCAAGTCCAAGAATGTGATTATGAATGTAAGATTTAAACCACTTGTCCTTATCAGTGACATACTGAGAGCCCTTGTCAACAAGTGGAATCTGTGTGTCTCATTAGCTTTTAGATGCATTTTTTCCAACCCATGTCAACAGGCTCTATCAGTGCTTCAGGGAGCAGTTCGTTGCATATTCCATGCAGTCTTGTATGGCTACTGTTGGACTTCAGAGCCTAAATTATGCGCAGACATAGAACAAACAGTACAGATTGGCAAATGTAATAAATGTAAAGCAGCCTTCTTATGCCATTTAAGCTGGAAAAGATTATTCGCTGCCTCATCTCATCCTGCCATCACGATTAAGGTTCCTTATTCATATGCAACAGTGAGTGAGCCTTACCATGTCTCTGCTTCAAGACACAGCAGACAGGCTAATGACAAGTCAGCTGCAGGTTACATATTAGACCTATACTGCCATTCCTGCCCTGACACCCAATTAAGAACAGAATAAGATTTATGATTCTCATCATCTATAGGGCACTTAACAGTTGGGCTTCATGCTAAATCATATATTTATCATGTCATTATGTCCCATAAGACATCAAGGATTCTCTTTCGTCATTAGTAAGGAACTAAAGGTAAGTGAGTCTTATCCTGACATACTTTTTAAAAGTTTTCTGCGTCATCTAAAATACTTTGTAACCATACTTTTGATATGTGCAAAATGAGGAAATATTAATTAATTCATTGTCCATAACCACTTATCCTTGACGGGTGGCAGGAGATCTGGAGCCAGTTCATCTCAGGGCTGACACATACAGACAAACAACAGGCAATTTAGAGTGATCGATTATCCATGTCTTTGGACTGTGGGAGGAAGCTGGAAAACCGGGAGAGAATCCACATGGACATGAGGAGAACACGCAAACTCCAAGGTCCTGCCCCAGCCACAAACTCTCCAGCTGCCTGGAGGATTTACAGTCTGAACTCTCTTGCAGTGAGGCAACAGTGCTACCCACTGCACCACCATGCAAATCACTTAACATATCACATATCTCTAAACGTACACTTGACTTTCAAACAGCAAGACAACGGGCCATATTTAGATAATCCACAGCACATGGTCCAAAGTACAGCATGCAAGGATTTTTAGGGTGTATCCACTTAACTCCACTCGCGCTAGGCACAAAAGGGGTTGCATTTAGTGTCTTAAATAATCACATATGTGATGATATGTTTTGGGTGGAACATCAATGAAAGGACAAGAAACAAAGTAAACAGCAGGAATCCTAGAAATAGTTTTTATGTATAAAAGTATGTGTGATAATGTTTATGGACTGTAAATTGATGAGGGCAGGATTCTTCTGGGACTGGGGCAGGACAGGAGTATTTTTGTGGGAGTTGGATGGGACAGGAGTGACAGTGCACTCCCATGTCACCCTCTAGTGTACGCATGGTAGTGAACCCACCTATGCAGATGCATCCTCCTGTCTGAATAACGCCCCCCTTTAACTAGCAGGAAAATACTGCTCCATTGACTTTAGACCAGGTTTTTGTTGGTCAGCGGCGCAATTGCTTTCTGCTTCCTCAAGAAAGCAATGCCCCTGTCCACACCTACTTTGAACACCAACATACCTTTGGCTGCACAGATGGGCACAAGTACTTTTGCTACCTACACATTATCAAATCGTGGGCACTGGGTGAGAAAGTGACAACTGCGTCAGTCCAAAAAAAACAAGCAATCACATCTGTGCTGTGCAGCGCTTTGCTCTGGGCAGATGATAGAGCCCAAGGTGTTGAGAAGTGGTCACAAAAAGATTCAGATGCTTCAGTACACACAGAGCTGGTTACTGACACATTTAAAAAGTTTAAAATATTACACTGATAATGTGATGATTATCAATAATCCCTAAGTTATTAGAAGATATAAATTCTGTCTATTGCAAAACAGTGTTAAAATTTAATTGGACTCCGAGTGTGTTTTGAAAAACAAATATAAAATGTTGGTTGTACAAGATTTATCTGATGTAGAAAACAAAGATCCTCCTGCTGGGTCCTGAAACACTGTATGACCTGCGTCTGACTTCAAACATCTTATATCTGCTTCTTTTGACCCCGTGTTCTCCTGAAAACTGGAAAAGTTCAGGGTCCAATTAAATCAGAAATAACACTTCTGTGCTGTTTACTTATGTCCTCAGTTATACTCTGTGTATGATGCCATTTACTGATATGCTGCATCCAAAACAAGAATTTTTCAATATTTTTTTAGGGCTGCACCTAATGATTATTTTTTTTGAAGGATTACTCTAATTATTTTTAATTAACTTATCAATTTATCAAACTTTTTATTATTATTTAATTATGTAACAATGAATTGACCTGAAATACATATCAAAACTTTTCTCATTAATATTTCAACATTTTATTTAATAATTACAATTATTATATTATAATTATTATTAATAATGACACAAAGCACATTAGAATAATGATAAAAGTGATATATTTTAAAGTTCTTCTAGTTTCCAACATGTTTGATAGACTCCAGTTTTCAGATGCTGGATCAGAAAAATACTGGGTCTCAAATTCAAAAGGAGCTGTGATGCATATTGATTTACACTAATCACTGTCAACACTTCACTGAGCTTGACAATCAGTATTCTGACTTATTTCATCAGTGGAGTCATAAGGTAAAATGATCATGATGAGGGTATTTTTGCATATCAGTGTGGGACAAAGAAAATAATTGACAAGAGTTATATGAGTCCATTTCTGACTCATACTTGGCTGATAAAGTGAAGAGAAAGTGTTTCATGTGTTGATAATCCCCTTATACTGCCTGGCCAAAAAAAAAGGCACCACCTGGATTTACCTAAACAAATAGGTAAGAGTCTTCCACTGGATATTTACTGCAGTAATTAATGTTTCAGCTGGTAACAAGTTATTTAACCCGAACTGATGCAGTGAGGAGCTTCTCATTTCTTAAACAACCATGTCAGAAGACATATCCTGTGGTTGAGGAAAAGATCTTACTCTGTTTCAGAAGAGTCAAATTATTTTCCTGCATCAAGCAAAGAAAAACAACCAAGGAGATTGATGAAACTACTAAAACTGAGTTAAGAACTGTCCAACGATTTATTGAAATCTGGAAGGATAGTGATGAAACATCATCTTCAAGGAAGAAATGTGGTTGAGAAAAAGTCTTGAATGATTGTGGTCAAAGATCACTTAAACGTTTGGTGAAATCAAATTGGAAAAAATTAACAGTACAACTCAAGGCTATGTTTAATAGTGAAAGTAAGAGCATTTCCACACAGTATGGAGAAAATTCAAGGGATTGGGACTAAACAGCTGTGTAGCCACTCATCAGTGAGGTTAATTAGAAAAAAAGGCTTCAGTTTGCTAGGGAGCATAAAGTTTGGACTCTGGAGCGATGGAAAAAGATCATGTGGTCTGATGAGTCCAGATTTACCCTGTTCCAGAGTGATGGGGGCATCAGGGTGAGAAGAGAGGCAGATGAAGTGATGCTCCAATCATGCCTAGTGCCTACTGTACAAGCCTTTGGAGGCAGTGATGGCAGTGGAGTGGAGGCAGACAGATCTGGGGTTGCTTCAGTTGCTCAGGTCAAGGTTCAGCAACATAATGAGCCCAAAAAATGAGGTCAGCTCACTACCTGAATATACTGAATGAGCAGGTTTTTCCATCAATGCATTTTTCTCTTCCCTGGTGGCACGGACATATTCCAAGATGACAATGGCAGGATTCATCAGGCTCAAATAGTGACAGAGTGGTTCAGGGAGCACAAGACATCATTTTCATACATGGATTGTCCACCACAGAGTCCAGACCATAACCCCAATGAGAATCTTTGGGATGTGCTGGAGAGGACATTATGCTGCAGTCCGACTCTCCCATCATCAATATAAGATCTTGGCAAAATATTACTGCAACTCTGGACAGAAATACATGTTGTGACATTGTGTAAACTTATTGAAATGATGCCATGGCAAATTCATGTCATAATAAAAGCTAAACGCGGTCCACTGAAATATTAGAGTGTGTGATTTATTTCTTTATTTTTTGGACCAGGCAGTGTCTAACATGCTAGGGTGCTGACAGAAAGTAAACTCTCTGCTCTCTGTAGCTTGTTGCCTGCTGTCATTTTGTTATTTCTGATAACTGTAAGATTGGTGATGTAAGACCAGGTTGAGATATTTTCAGCATCA
The DNA here is from genome assembly GCF_056507025.1 of Lutjanus erythropterus. Taxonomy (NCBI): domain Eukaryota; kingdom Metazoa; phylum Chordata; class Actinopteri; order Lutjaniformes; family Lutjanidae; genus Lutjanus; species Lutjanus erythropterus. The sequence goes on along the minus strand of NC_139321.1, from coordinate 35,228,292 downwards.
ACAATAATTGAAGTATTTTGGGGGCTTTACACAACAACAGTGGAGAGATGACAGAAAATAAAGGAAAAGATGGGCAATTAAATCCAACAGATGCCCCTGTGTGGACTCAAACCTGATTCATTGTTGGCACCTTAAAGGGTACTTCCGTTATTTCTATACCCGGGCCCTTTTTATCTTAAATATTTTGTGGTCCAAATGACCCAGATTTCTAAATTTCACTACTTTACCCTTCTGTCAGAAAGCCTTTTACAATGGGAAACCACCTTTACATAAGCTAAGTATTGCTCTCTTTTGCTTACTCAAACTCCACTGGCAAAATCATTAAGTTTTTAATTCTGCTGCTGCCTCGATCAGTTAGCTTTTTGTGGTATTATTTGACTTTGGTGCATCAAAAGAGTCCTTTTAAAAGACTGAGGTCACACAGTATCACAAACAAACTAAAAGACTGAGGCAGCAGGAGACCAGCAACTCCTACATTCTGCAAGGTAAAATTGATGAATTTATCAACAGAGTCTGGTTGAGCGAGAAAGACCAATATTTGGCATATATAATGGTTCCCATTGGAAAAGGCTGTCTGACAGAAAGGAAAAGTGGTGAAAATACTGTAATAGTCACTTAAACTGGCATATTTTTTTGAAATGGAACTACTAAAATACATTTTGCTGTATTGACTCTGTCCACAGTGGTACATTGCTTGTGCTGGTACTGGTCCTGGGAGAATTCAGTCTACTGTAGGTAATGCACTAACTACTGATAAGCACCAAATACAACTTCACTTCAAATAATCCGAACTATCCCTTTAAGAACATGACCACTACTCTTTGATTGAAAGCCAAAGTAAAAACTACAGCTTACAAAGTGAAGAAAGAAGAAAGCTTTCGCAGCTGTCTTTTTAATGTTAATTTCTTTTTTATCCACACGTGTCCAAGGACATCGGTGTAACCACCCACTTAAGATTGCTGACAAATCTTTTAGTTTACTTACTGTAAGTTGGGGCAATTGTGTTTGTTTGCAAAAATAAAAAATAAAAGCAGCAGATCTGAGTCACTCATCCACATGAATGAATCTCAAAATCAGCGTCAGCCGGCTACATTTATAGGCGAGTTTTGTGAGTATACACCAGTAATGTCATCATGGTCACATATGTTCTACCAAACTGTCCTCGCCATAACAAAATGGAGCCAGCCGCACAACATCCATGACAGGAGACGTTCGAACACATGTCAATTCAAAGTACAACAATCCACTTACAAATAGGAATGGCAATAAAAGAATTTATACACATATTAACATGTGTATTCTTGAAACAAAGCGTATACAATTGCAGCATATTAAAAATCTTCATGACCTTATTGGGTCACTAAAGCAGAATAAGTACCTATGGAAGAAGTAAAGTAAGTTAAAACTGTGTTGCACCTTTTAACTTTGGTCAAACCCTTTTTATTTTTAAAAACAGACTATTTGTCCATGGATTAAAGTGTTGGCTTTGCTTTAGGCATGCATCATATCTACAATGGTGAGCTTACAGTTAAGTGCTGGCACTTAAGAGTCATAGTAATTAATCACACCCTGTGTTTCCAGGCCAGATTGGAGGCTGTTTCAAGACGTCTGTTTTCTAAAACAAATGCCAAATAAATCACCATTCCCAGGAGTATAAACTCTTAGTTCTTGGCAAATATGAAAATGATTTTAGAACCAGGCATCTTTTATTGTGTGTAATGCTTGTTGCCTGCCACTGCATCAGCAAGCCAAATTATTTCAGTCTAAGGAGCTCTACCAGAGCGAACAATAGTTCTAGTGTTACACAATGCATAAATGTGAGAAAACTCTTGATATATTAATGATTAATGAAGAAAAGTGCTGAAAACCAACAGAGAGGACAAAAATGTGTTTCCTACATGCCGTAATGAAGTCCAACAGGAGGTCACACCATGCATTATGAATCAGTCTCCCTATTTGCACATCCCTAATAAAGCCTCTCAGTCAAAGTGTAACATTTCTAGCAGGAAGTCTGACATTTTTTTCTGACACATAAGCTGTCACTCTTGACCAGGTGCTGTGCACTGTCAGTGTTAATTGGAACGGAAGGTTCCATAAAAAGAACGTCTTGGATCGCTGTGTGGCAGTGGACATTTGATTGTTCTTTCACTCATGTTAGAAGGGACGGAGGCAACAAATGAAGTTGAAAAGAAGATTAAAGCTGGTTTCGACTTTGAAATGGAAATTACTTTGCTGGTTAGGACAAAGGGGCAAAAGTATCATTACCTGCAACATCCCTGAGTGACCAGAGAACACACACAATCGATAGAACTCTATTATTGTTCATCTGTGAATGGTCAGAATGTTTGCTGGAACAGGCAGGAGTGGACATAAATAATGTGTAAAGTTAGAAATGTAGCAGGAGCAGAATTGACCCTTCACTAAGCACCGCCCTCCTTAGTTACTGTTGCTACGTCTGCCAAGGTTTCCATTCTCACACTGCATTTATGCAGTTTGCAGTGTGAACGGTGGCAGATTTAACATCGAAATTGGGAGTGATTTTTGTAACACGAGCTCTTTGATTCCTTAGAGAAGTAAACAAAAGCAGATTCTCATTTCTAGCTGACGACTGGATTTTGTCGGCTAAAACTATGACTCACAAGCAGATTTCATAAGTGTAGCTGGCTCTAATGCTAACTCGACTTGAGTCAGCTGAGACGTCTCCGGCTGATGTTTCCATTAAACGGACACATTTTAAAACAAGAACCCTGTGAAAGTGTAAATGTAGTTGTAAGTTAACTGACAGCTGCGTACATGATATAACATAAATGCTTAAAGATTGAGGATAAAGCTAGCTTACATCTCAGCAAACAATGGTCGGATGTTGAACTATGGTAGATATATCTACATGATAGATGGCAGAAATACAATCATTAACGTGGGAAAAGGAAGTGCAGGGACTCGATTAGTGCAGCTGACCTTGATACTGTTAACTGTCAACTATGGTGGCTCTGTAAGGTCAGACACAGCGACGTTTTCCTTCCTTGGTGTGTCTATTTGTACGTGTTTATTTGTGAAGTATGGGTATAATATTGTATAGTATAAGTTAATTGAACAACATGGGCTCATGTGTTTTGTTTTTTTCTCCCCTTTGCAGGCTCATAGTCTGCCAGCATTCCAGACAGTGCTGTCCGTGTGCGTCTCCCGACCGGCCACTTGTATATTTTTATCTGTTCTGTCTTGTTTATCTTTTCTGTGCTGGAGTTGTTTTGACTATGCAGTCCGAAATAAATGTATGATCATTAACTTGAATCGTTCGTGTCTCTTTATTTTATTCACACACTAAATTAGGAAGCTATTTTGATGGTCAAGCATATTGTTTTTTTTATTGGAATATTGCCATATTCCTATCACATTATAAGTAAGATATGAGATATTTGCTGATAGAATGATTCGACAGTAAATAAAGGTCATAGAAGCTGTAGAGAGGCTACGCTGTGCAGCTTTGATACATTGTCCAAATGTTGTCTGGAGAGCATTTCTGACCAAATGTTGACGTCTCGGCGACATCTTCCCAATGAGCAAATGCTCTCCATACGACGTTGCGGCCATGCAACTTCATTCATCGTGCCGACGTCGGCAAGACGTAGGCGTGCCACTGTACCACCGTGCTGCCCTATACATCAGCTATTATGAACAATTATGATGTATTATTATAGATTAAGTTGCCCAGCAGCATATAAAGAAGCCTATTTAACAGCAGATTAAGTGAGACTACAGAATGGATTACAGACAAAGAGAGGTGGCCGCACCAGAGCAAAAGTAGCACATTTATATCCACTATATATCTACTAGACTGGTCTTACGAGAAGTGTTTTTCGTTTTCTTTTGTAAACTGGTTGTACAGACGCTTCCAGAGCCAAAGTCATCATTATGTCACGGTTTTACCTTGAAGAAAAATAAAAAGGGAAAACTGGAGGCAAACATGAATCACCTCACAGTGGTAGACCACAAGCAAAAATGTCATCTTGCTGTTTTGGTGCTGTGGGTCTCAGTATCAACAACATTGATGGTTCAAAATTGAGGTTTTCTCGCATACCAGCTACCACTGACAGACAAAAACAAAAAAACTAAGACAGCTATGGTGGGAGATGTGCGCCAGCTGAATATTAGAAAGGAACGTCTATTTCGCTTATTAAACAGAAAAATAAAACTGACCACCTTCTGAATACAAGTCTCTCCTTTATCAAACTAAGACCAGCTTTAATTAAATTGTCTATAAAACCCTTTCCCTTCAGACTTGACAGACAGAACCAAACTAAAAACCCACAAAACCTAGACTGATCACTCTTCCCAATTTAATAACAATCACCGACTCTGGTTTTGTCAAAATAAATCCTAAATTTACATCCAGAATTTCAAAACAAATGTTAAAATAGGCGGCTTTACTTGCAAACAAGAAAAAAAAAAAAAAGTGTGAACCAAACTATTATAACACCCTAAAAAATGCTGAAGATCGCAGCCGAGAATTGACAAGGCAGATAATCAGACAACCATGTTAAGACCGAGAAATATTCAGTCTGCCTCAAACAGCAAATGTGTCAACTGCTGTATATTTCAAATAAACCTCTAAACGTGCAAGAGTGTACAGTATTTCAGCACAGTAACGGCCCTGGAGACACCAAGCTGACATTTACCAGGCTGCAGACAGTAGGGCCACCGGCTTCATGTTTCAGGTCCTACTTAAACAACTAAATTCCACCAGGTGTGGCTGCATCACAGTATGGCTGCGCCATATTAGCCAGAGCTGAGCGCAGCCATTCAACACAATGCTTGTGATTCCACCAGCAGTGCCTCAGTGCATCCCATAAGCGGTCAAATACACGCCGAGTCCATTTTTGATTGATGTCGCGTCTATCAGCACAGAGCAGATCGAACGAGCAGGAAGTCAGACACAGAAAAGGCAGGGAGAATCTGGTTAATTTTCAAAATAAAAGACCCCATGCAGACTCACGATCATAAAGACAGACAGAAAAGAAACCATGTACCCTGCTTATCCATGGTAGAGGCACAACGAGCAAGGAAAGAGGACCTAATCAACAAAATCTGAGCAAATCAACATAATCAGGTGGGCAAAACGCTCCTCTGCTGAAATGCTTCTAAAATGCTGCTGATGGGGCTTGCAGCAGTGCGGAGGACCGATCAGAACCGTGGTATTTTGTGTCTTAAGTTAAGAGTTGAAAACAATGCAAAGACAACAATCGATGGCCAACTGCGTAAGAGGAAATATCAACTCGTTATCTTCATTCAAAATCCTAGAAGCATCATGGAAAGACAAACAAAACAAAGTATTCTGGTAGATTTCACTGGGAAAACTTTCTTGGGTTTCATCACAATGATGATTAGCTGTAAATATTCAATATTTTCACACCACTGGTTATCTGTCTTATTTGAAATATGAATAAAGAATATGTCTGACTGTAAAGTTTGCTTAGATTTTCAGCCTCATCTGTTCTTTGGCTTGTGGAGAGAAAATACAAGATAAAGCACAATATAGTCACTCACTGAATATCCAATCATTTATTAAATGTTGACTCAGCTAATCAGAAACAGATAAGGACTGACTAGAGCCAGCAGGGACAGGCGCATCATAAAAAAAAAACCATGGGCGATGGTTAACCACAGACGTCTGATGGCAGACTGACTATGAATCAGGGTATGAGAGATCTTCAGGCCATTACTGTGAGAGCTCCTCAACAGTAGCCTATCATCTGCTGACAAAATGTAATCTCTATTGGTTGCTTCTTCCAGCAGGAGATCCATCTTTCTCAAGGCAGCACACAGTAGTGATGGGAATTCCAGCTCTTTTTAGCAAGCTGGTTCTTTTGGCTCCGCTCCCTAAAAAGAGCCGGCACTTTCGGCTCCAAGTGGCTCGTCAGATTTTTTGTTGCTCAAATTAATTTATTACCCAAAATAATGTAAAATGAATTACTAATGAAAAAAACATACATTATATCAAATGTTTATTATTTATATGGCTTTATTTATACGCTCAGTATACTAAACATGGAAGAGAGTACTACAATATTAAGCAGAGTGCTTAATTTTGACAACAAACACCACATATTATATTAATTACGAATTTTCTGTGTAATTGTAATATTTAACACTGGATATATTTGTCTTCTGTTGTGCAATGAAGTTTTAATCTGTCAACAAGCAGATATTTTGTCTGATAATAATAAAGATTATATATATGACTTATATATGACTTGGTTTTACAAGGCAGATAAAAGAACAGATGTTACATGTATCAGAAGGGGGATCTCTTTATTTTAACTTCAATAAGCGATCAAGAACGCACTTTATTTCTTCAGCTATGACCGTGGTCTGCAGACTACAGGTAACCTACAGGTGGTCTCTTCCTCTATTCTCTCTTAACTCTGTTGAAAACTGTCCAACTTGACTGTAGATTTTCGTCTGCACTTCCTGCTGCGGCCGCCTGATCTCGTCTACTTTCCAGGCGAGGCGCAGTTCATCTCAAACGAGTGTATTTTCTCACCTTTCATGTGTGTTGTCTCTGTCTGTAGCGCATGTTCTCTCTCGTCTCCCTCCCACTTGTTCATGTGCTCACTGTGTTGTGTGTCTATAACCCCTCCCCTCCCCCTTCTACTCAGTGTGGACACACACACACGCCACCAATCATGTGGGACTTTAACAGAAAAAAAGAGAAGAAAAAAACAAATCGGCTCCCAATCAAGAGCCGGTTCCCGTCGTTCACTTCGAAGAGCCGGCTCTAAGATCCGGATCGTTCGCGACCGACACATCACTAGCACACAGTGTAGCCAGTTATGGCCCATATTAGGTCTAACTAGAATGCAAGCAAAGCAAACAGAGTTAAGAACAGATTCCTGCCCTGAGCAGCACCTTACAGTATGATGAGCGCTAGCAGGGCTGCCCCATTTAAAATTAAACTCTAAACTTTCAGAAAACCCCAAAACACTAAGCAACACAGGTCTGCAGTCAAGCTAAAGAATGCAATTATGACCTAGAGTGATAGTTTGGATTATTATAAGTAAGCTTGTATGAGGTACTTATTCGTAGTTGGTGTTTTATCCACAGTAGATGGAGGTCGACACGTCCCCAGGTTGGAGAAGAAGCAGGAGTACCAGTGTAGGAAGCTAAGCAATGAACTGCTGTAGACAGGATCAGCAGCAAGACCTGTTTTAGCCACCAAAAAAAAAAATCAGTATCATTTGAAGTGTACGCTATATATAGAATATTTTCACCACTTTACTGTGCTGTCAGACAGCCTTTTGCAATGACAGACCTCTGTTATATAAACCAAACATCACTCTCTCCAAAGTCACCAGACGTTTGTCATTTTACCTTGCAGAATACAAGAGTTGCTCATTTAGTTTTAGACTTCTGTGAATCTGAACTAAACTTTTAAAACACAGAGTGGAAGACCTAAAATTTCCATGTTCCACGAGGTAAAATGACTGATTTTGCCAAAGGAGTCTGGTTGTTTTGGAGACAACAATATTTGGCTTATATAACAACAGCAGCTTCCCTTTGGAAAAGGGTTTCTGACAGCAAAGTGGTAAAAATATTCTAAATATAGCATACACTTAAACTGATTTAACTTTTTTAGGTGGCTAAAATATTTTCCACTGCGGACTCTGGTCACAGTAGTGCATTGTTTAATTTGTGTATGAGTATTACTCTCAGCCTCTCCAAACTGGGAGTATGTCTTTCATTCCCACTCTCTCTTAACCCACCTATTTTCAGTTAGCTATCCATGGGCGTTCACTCTTTAGGTCCACCAACCAGATTTAGTCATGGTCCCTACCAGCCAATCATGTCGTTGTGTCAAAACTTTAAATCTGTTCTCCTCTCTGCTGCTTTCAGCTGTCATTTCAGCACGGAATCGTTGCGACCCTCCTACACCCCATTCTCCTCCAGTTCTTCAGGTTGAGCTCATCAGAAGTCCTTCATTGGATGCAGCATATTGCTATGGAGATAACTGTGCACAATGTTGTATTACAGCTGAGATGTGACCACTTGATTTACAAGGACAAAACACTCACACCGGATTAAAGCTCCTCTGCTGTACGGACTAAAAGCTACAATTTGACCTGACTGGGTTTTGGTAAGGCATTCTGGGTCAGAAAATACCTGCTTTCTTTTTAAATCAGTACAACATGAGCAGTGTGTGGACACCTTTAGTCCTACAGGCTTCACATGGACTAACAACCCTGCATTTATACAGACTGTGCACTAAACTACTGGACAGTGACTGAAAACAGCTGCCACATTCACTATTAGAGGAGGGATGGATGTAGAGCTATTGTTAATCGATTAGTCAATTGATGGAAAATTAGTTGCCAACTGTTTTGACTATTTTGATTGAGCATTTCTGTCATTTTGTAAGCAAAAATATCAAACATCTGCTGGTTCCAGCTTCTTAAATGTGAGGATGTGCTGCTCTTGATCACCATTTAGGGCTGTTTTGGACTGTTGGTTGGGCAAAAGAAGCTTTTTGAATTTTCACTTTTTTTTGACATTTTTACTGGGGTCAACAATAAGGATCTTTGGTTTGCCCGAGCTAGTGATAAAAAAAAAAACAAACAACAACAACATAATCAAGTCTTTAATGCTAAATGGCAGAAAATGCTGTTTTCAGCCTCTCAAATATGAAGATTTCCTGCTGTTCCTGCTCATTGATTATTATCATATTAAACTGAATATCTTTGGATTTTAGTTTGAAAAACACAAGAAACTTACAGACATCACCCCGGAGGTTTTTCAATATTTTCTGACATTTTATGGAGATTGCAACCCTAAAATAAGCCTGGCAACTAACTTTCTGTTAGTCTGTTACTTGATAACTGCATTTGAACAGGGACAAGTAAAGGGATGTCTGGCCCTCTTTCCCACCACACAAGTGTAAAAATGATTCAAATTGAACTCTGAATCGATGATGAAAATAATCATAAGATGGATGCAGCATTACATGGTTCATGTAATGCATTACATGGTTCATGTAATGCAACTATTGTTGAAGACGCTTCAAGACGGTAAGAAATCTGCTCCTGACACGAGGAGATTAACAACAGCAACCTCTCATAAGATGCAAAATATAAATATCTTAAGACACAGAAACTGGGATGCTGCGGTGTTAAAATTGGATTTTCCCAGAATCTCTGAATGAGGATATCTCATAATAGAAACCACCCGGTGGGATGCCTCCCACTGATGATAATCTCTTCCACTTCCAGATAATTTCACAATGCTCAGGCAGTTATTACACAGTGGGTGTCTTCGCATGATCCACAATATAATGATATTAGAAATGCTGCTGATACAGTTGTATTCCCTTAAACAAAACCATCCTGAATGTCTTTCGATTGTAAAATCATTCTGCAAGTGACCGTCTTCTCTTTGTTTTTTGTCATTGGTTACTTCTCCGATAACAGATTATTTTGTGCATTTTTTTTAAATTTTTTTTGCAGATTTAAGATTAAGATTTTGCGCGATAGCTTTAAAAAGCTCCAGACTGAGCTCCAATCACTTGAAAAAGACAAGTTGCTGAACTTACCCGACACTCCATAAGCGAATATCACAGCCACATAAACTTGCATGGTACCTCTTGAAGTTTCACTGAAAATCGCGCGGGTGGAGGTGAAAAAGGGAGCAGTACTCTCGCGTCCTTGTCCAAACTGAGGAACCTGTGCGTAAAAAGAACACCAAAAGTTGTACGCGCGGTTCCTGTGTGATAAACGCGTGAACCGCGCAGGGAGAAGGAGGACGTGTGGCCGCTTCGCAGGATCGAGTCGGTATGCAGCCAGTGCGTCTGGGAGCATGGTCTTAAAGGACTGAGTTGCCACCGTCTGACGCACGACGAGCAGCAGCAGCAACAGCTCAGGTGCAGCGCGCAGGGAGGGGAGGGGCTGAGACACAGCGACGAAGAGAGATAAAGACAGATCTACACGAAGAGCTGTGAAGAAGCTGCTGTTCATGAGATCCTCTGCTGATTGCATTCATTTAGTGCGTATTGTCACTGTCAAACCCCAATACCGTGTGCGTCTTTGTCAGAGGTCTGATGCATTAAAGCTGAGACGGTCTTCTCAAGAAAATGAAACAATCGTGGCATAATTACCTGAGATATTTGTCTCGCACAATTTAAAGTCTTTGGAACCACTTTCTAATCACATAAGGGTCTCATGTACATAATAATAAGCATCTAAAGAGTATTACTAATTAGTTTCAAAAGAGAAATCTGTGATATGTTTCCTGAAGTAAATCATAAAACAACCATGATGTTATCAGAGATTGAGGAAGCATGCTATGTTCAAACATTACAACAAACCCACAGCAGCAATGTCTTCCTTTAAAATTTGTATTCTCGGTCAGAAAAACTATTTTAGTTTAGAGGTCAAATTAATACAGAATGTTCTCTGAATAAATGTGAGTCATAAGAAATCATTAATAATCTTGTAGAAGGAGTAGATGTTTATAACCGTTAGACTGAGCATTATGTTAAAGGGTCTGGCAGGCAGAAGGCAAGCAGTGACTCAATCAAGCTCGGGAGTGTGTGTTTTCAGAGCAGTGGGTTTTTATTTTGGCTTAACTTTACATTGATAGACAATACAGACAGATGATCAAACTGCCAGCCCTGTAGCTTCCTTGAGCCTCAGGAGGGGGGTGAGGTGGAGGAGCAACTTGCTTCAACCTAGATTGTATATTAAATTGTATTTCAACATATTTAATATACAGTAATTGGCTCCAACTCCAACTACTAATTTTTGCTTGTGCAACATTGCTCCTTTAATTGTCAATGAAGGAGTTAATTTTCCTGATATTGGGTTTAAAATGGGGTAATCTTGTGCTTGGACATTACACAATTAATTTCACAAACCAGTCCTACTCTTTCAAGGGTCTGCAGGACAGGGGGTGTCACACACTACAGACTGTAAAGCCACCTGAGGCAAAACTGTGTTGTGTTGTGTGGTCTGTACAAATAAAATTGGACTTCACTGAAAAATCCAGGTCAAGTGCTTTGTGGGTGCAACAAAGGTTTTCTGCTCCCACTACTCATCTATCTGTTCCCTGAGTCTGACGGCTTGTTCACACTACATGCTTGAGCAGTGTGTGACGGCACCATCACTGAAGTGCTGCAGCTTGTACACGCTGTGGTGTCCACAGGCTGCGTTTCTGCTGCGAGGCAGCTGCTGAAAGCCCTGTCTTTCTGCACAGAGTTTGTAGAAGAGCTTGAAGAGACGAGAAAGACTGTTTTCTGAAGGCAATCAGTGATTTTCCCATTCGTTTACAGAGGGAGGGAGAGGAGAAAACAGAAAGAAAGAAAAGACTTTTCATGTCTGTGAAAATGAAAGTGCAGTGAGAGGTGTCCTGTTGTCGTTATAATGTTGATATGACTGTCAACAGATCATTTTTAATATATATTTTTGCCAAGAACCACGTGCATCACATGGAAAATATAGGCGAGTCTCTGAATCTCTAGCTGAAGTGTGGCTGCAGCTGCGTCTGACATGCATGTGAGCAGCACTGCACATGTGGGCTGTGTGGACACTGTAACCTGTTAGCATGGGCCCTGAAATAAAAACCAGCAGGCATCGCACGCGCACACTCACTGCTCAGGCATCGAGTGTGAACAGGCCATGAGTGGATAAAGATGGCACCGCTTCCCCCCACTGTATAAAACTGAGGCCAAAATATCACAGAAATGACCGCTGCTGTCTTGTCCTGCTGACATAATTTAGAGCCATACTCTCTGCAGAAGTGATCAGCGTTGGTGATGAGCCAGCTGACTCGATCACAAGTTCAGCTGTCAATCATGTTTTTATATCATCAAATTACTATAAAGACTAAGCTGATTAGAAAAATGAACACCTGAACAAACATCATGGTGATACAAACTATACCTAAAATGAGCCAAACCATCTGTTGGAAAATTTTATTTGATGTGTACTTTGACGTTTTAATTTGGCGCATCTCCTATTTATTAACAATGGGGAAGCAAGATTTATGATCTATACTGCAGCAAGCCACCAAGAGGGCAACTGATACGTTGTGGCGTCACTTTTGGGGAGCTCTCATGCTGTCCATTTCAATAAATGTAAATGGTCTGAGCCAACTCAGAAGTGAACTGAAGCCGTTTTATCACGTCAGACTACTGCTCTGCGGCTATACAGCCTTTTCCAGCGAGGAATGGAAGCTGTGGTCTGGCCTCCTAAGAACCACTAGATTCCTTTGAAAAATACAGTAATTTTACCTCACCAAACACAGGAGTTGCCCATCTTCCACTGACCTGATCTGCAGGAAATAATGTTAATTTGGATCTGACCTAACATGTTAGAACTCCAGAGTTACAATAACAAACTAACAGATTGAGGCCACCGTAACCCACTCACTCCCATTTCCTGCAAGGTAAAATTAAAATTTTTTGCAAGGAGTCTGGTGGTGCTGAATAAAGCATGGTGGCTGCAGTTCCTCATCGGAAAAGGCCGTCTGATGGCAAAGTAAAGTGGTGAAAATATTCTAAATATAGCATACACTTAACCAGTATTAATGGCCTCATCTACAGCGGTCCACAGCTTGAGGGAAATGGCAATAAAATGTGATCAGCCATGCCCACACAGTTTTGATAAATGGCAAAATAAGCTGTTTTTTGAATTAGGTTTTTTTTTATTACTTATGAACGTCTTTTTTCTCTCAGGTCTTTGTGGATGCTTTATGAGAAACTACTAACTTAAATATCATTTATGCATTTTACTATTTAAAGCCACATTTCCAGGGGCTTTAATTCTTCAAAGTGTTCGGAAGCAGAGTAAGTGCCAAGGATCTGCTCAGGTTTCATCCTTTGTCACTGTTTACGTATATCTTCACATAAAAGGCATGCTCACCTGCCTCACATTCTCGTCTGTGAGGCAGGTGCCTTAAAGCGGATTGCGCTTATCTTTTTACCCCCCAGCCTGCATGGTATCTGTATTCTCAGTCTATATGCCTGCACCCTGTAGCCTCTGAAGTCTACAGAAGTGCTGTCATAGAGGTCCTGTCATCTGCAGTCTTCCAGTGCAGAAAAGTAATAAAAAGCTTTTAAAGGTCCATTATGTAAGCTTTATGGTGATTTAGTGGCAGAAAATGGCAGAAATGGAATATGATATCCATAAGTATGTTTTCATTACTGTATAATCACCTGAAAATAAGAGTCATGTGTTTTTGTTATCTTAGAATGAGCCGTTTATATCTGCAGAGGGAGCAGGTCTTCTTCCATGTTACACTGTCATGTTTTTACAGTAGCCCAGAATGGACAAACCAAAGACTGACTCAAGATACAGCCTTTTTCACAGCATAACATCGTGGCCGTTGTTGGTTCTCCCATGCACATGGAATATGAGAGTGAGATGAGCATTATTCAGTTGGTTACAATCTGCAACCTCACCACCAGATATCACTAAATCCTACACATTGGTCCTTTAAAGCTGCATCAATCAATATTTTAATGGATAGAATGAGTATTTGCATTGAGAAAGGGTTTATTCAGTTTCCACAGAGAATTATCACTGACTCTGCACTTCCTCTCAGGTTTATATAGAAATTTAGAGCTTTCAGCTGGATTGACTGTTTTGGTTCACTCTCATTGCATCTACATGCAGCAGGAAGTAAAACAAAACAGCAGTATGCTACCTGACCAGCAAAGTCACATGACATACATAAGTGAACACACTTATTTTAGCCCAAAACATGATCTTTTCAAAAATCTAAAAAAAAGTAGTAGTAGTTAGTCCCTAAACCTACCCAAATGGTTTCATAATGTTAACCACAAATTAAAAAGGCTTTCTGGCAGCGTCCCATACAACCACTAAAGGGTGCATCAGCATGAGACACCATGGACATGACAAAGCAGCGTCTGTAGTTAACGAACTGGGATGAGAACTTGTTGGATAGGTTGGTCAGGGGATGGTGGAGACTTAATAGAGGTAAAAGGAGAATAAAACATCGGACTTATACTTTTCATTTGATCCTAGACACAACTCAAAATAAAAACAAATGTTGCTTTGTTTGCTGAAATATTTCGAGTATGCATTTTTATTGACTTGTTTAAAACAGTTGACAAACCAGTGCAACCATATAACATGCCCACCTTGTCCTCACCGTGAAAATGAGCATCTTGCACAAGCAGCTTATTGTGACCCAATTTATGTTTAATGTGAGGTGGTGACCTCTAGTGGGTGTAGTAATTATGACAGGATAAGTGTAAAGTGTGAGGAAGTCCACATATGCAGGTGGTGGGGTGAACAAGCAAATGACTTTCTCCCAGAAGACCAGGGTTCTAGTCCAGTGGGAAACAAAAAGTCAAGAGTGAGTTATTTAAAGTTTTAATTTACTGAAGTTTGATTATTTTTGTGGCTTCTGTCATGGGTACTTCCATCATGTGACATACGCACTGCATTTATTTATCCCAAACCTCCGAACTCTAACCAAACCGCAACCATTTTACAATGTTAGCCACCTGTGTAATGTCACCTGACTTATGTAAATAAGGTCAGGTAAGCCTGTCATTGCCAATGCTTTCCACTGGTCATATACGTTATCTTGGGAGCAACTGGCAATCAACCTATTCTGTTGTGTAGGTATAAGAATGTGTTAAACATGCCGTATAGAGGGCCATAACCAGCATTTTAGAAATACTGAGGTCATGAGTTAGTTGGAAGGGGATACCAAAAGAGTCTAACACAAAGTGGCAAAAGTGACCGCATTTGAAATCACTCTTTTTCTATCCTGTCTCATGTCGAAATCACTTTTACTGTCAAACAAACTGAACAGAGCAGCGCAGCAGTATCTCGCAGGTTTTTATCTAAATTGCCTGACGAGTGCCTGGCAAACACTTAGTACTCAAGTCTGTCGATAAGCCACGATAAAAAACTATAATGCCAATGGCAGCAGCTGACTACGGGTCATGGAAAGTAAAACTCACTTGAACTTACTTCTTGGCTTAAAAAAAGGAAGGTGTATAAAACTGTTGAAAAGGCTTCAGTTGCCCCTTGCCCTAAATATATACCAGTATATACTAAATGATAAATGATGTCTCACTGAAACATTGGTGGCGGTGTCACTGGACACACAGCTATCTGTCTGTTCCATGATAAAACAAAGTATTTTCAACAAATTATCACTTTAATTTAATGTAGCCCAGAGGGTTAAATAAGCCCTTAAAAAGATCAATAAATAAATACATCTCTATATAATTCCATTGAAATTAATACAATTTTATTAAATAGCTCACATAAATATGTTCAAGAGTGTAAAAGTGCACAAAAGTGTGAGATAAAACGAAAGGTTTGGTTGAGGAGTCTGGCAAACAGACATTAAACATGAAGATCACTTTCACTTCAACCAATCAGATGTTTAAGCCCTGTTTACATTCCATTGGTCACAGCCTGTTTACAAGCTTCAGGCGTGTGCACGCAGATCAGGTCTGAGAGGCTACAGTTGACGTTTAGGCTAAAAACATGGTGTAAATGGTGTCTTTTTGGTTCAGATTTTAATGTCCCTGCTTACGGACACTTGGATTACACTACACAAGCAGCATGGAGACATTTTGTGTTTTATTTGTGTTCTTTTTTACATTTTAAAACTGGTCACCGTTCACTTTGGCTGCAATACTATTTTCCGCTGAAGCTCCGGGAGTGTTTTGTGAACTGGAGATCTTCACCCATCCTCACATCAGCACAGGGATGAGTAGATATTGAGTCAAATTTCATCTTTGGGTGAACTATTGCTTTAAGGAGACTGTCATTTATATTGTTTTTATATTCTTTTTATGCCATTTCTGAGTTATTTGCTGCAGTTTAACTGTTGACCAAGATTTACCTTGCTGTATTTTGCTAGTGAATTTCAGTGTTAGTGATGGTAATTTTGGACAGTTTGCAGTAATTTAGGAATAATTTAAAGGTGCATCAGTGACCAGATTCATGCTGTTAATTGTCTTGTATTGTTTTTTTGCTATGCACTTTAACTGTGTTAGTTTTACTACAAGTGTAGCTCTTATGAGCAAAGTTGTGAATTTGAAACCAAAGTGAATTACATATGTTATACAAGCGAAAATGTGAATTAGAGCATTGAGTTTAATTAATTAGCTTTATTTTATCGTAATTAATGTTCATAAAAATTGCATAAATTTAATTTTTAAATTTAAATTTAATTTGATCCCCTTAAGACGAGCCGAGACTTCAGAAGAATTCTCCGAGCCATCAGTGGAGGTACCAGAGATTTAGAGACGGTTTCAAGCAAACCTTTTCCAGTACTGGATGGCGAGCCCAGCCAGTGAGACATAGAACCTGTTGCTGCCAAAAGGAGGAGGTGAACCGAACCCCCATGTCCTATACCTACCTTTCTTCATATTGTACCAGAGTTTGATTGCAAACTGTGACTCTTACAGAGACAACGAACAATATACCCAGGTCTTTTATTTTTTTATGTGTGCACAGTTTTTTTTTTTTTGTGTGTGTGTATTTGCATTGTATTTTAACTTACCTGTTGAACTGCTATTACCCTGTTAATTTTTTTCAGTGTATGCAGTTAAAATCTGCATTTGTGTCCTATGGTTCTGTCTCACTGTGGTTACTCATCCACTTGGCTCCTGTCATTCCTAAAATCTGTCAGGTCAGTGTGGTCTAATCTTTATAGTACCTTTAATGTCTCTTTTCTCACTCTGTACTTAGTTGTGTTGTTACATTAACATCTGCAAATGGAAAAAGCCTGATAAGAAATGTAAAAAGATCCAAAAACAAGTATTGAGGACGTGACCTCAGTGTCCTCTATGGTAGCTACAAAATTGGCCGTATATGCAGAAGACTGTGTATGCAGTGAACTGGAAAACAACCTCATCAAACCTCACCAAATCTCACCAACCCTAAAAGCTAAAGCTTTTTCTACACACAATAAAACACATATTCTGTCTGATTCTACTGTGGGTCTCCTGACAACTAAGTGGAAACAATGCAATTGTTTTTTTTTTTTATTTAGGTTGTTCAAGAAAACACAATAACATTTGGCTTTGGAAACATTAAATGTGTTTGTTTTTAGCAGTTTAGAGTCTCTATAAAGCCTCAGATTGTCAGATCATTAAATAAAAACAAGCCCTGTGGGTGCTTGGCACGCTATGGTAGCTTGTAATGTTTTGGCAGTCCATAAATGACTTGACTTACAACGCGCAAGACATACTCAAATACAGCTTCAGATCCTCTCTCTGTTCATGGAAAAGGAGATTGCATGTTTATTTTTGGGGTTTGCCGCTTTAGTGAAATTTCCCTCAGTTGTTTTTGATGGATGCGTGTTGGAGTGCTGATTTTACAGAATCAAATCCAGAGAGTTAAATAAGGAGAAAACACAAACATTGCCAGCCAGTGCGGGGTTAGACATGTAGTTTCTCTGAGAGAGTTGATCATTAAACATTTTTTATTTAACATTAGCCTAATCGGGCTTGACTTAAAAGAGCCTTAAAAAGCATCTACTTACTGGTGCTGAAAATGTCTACACCAGACACAACACATCCTCATGCAAACCTCAGTTCCAAAAAAGTTGTAATGTTGTGTAAAATGTAAATAAAAATAGAAGCCAATGATTTGCAAAAAATAACTTTTCAATCTATATTCAGCTGAATAAAGTACAAATAAAATATATTTAATGTTCAAACTGAATAACTTTATTATTTTTTGTAAATATATACTCATTCTGCAGCATGTTCCAAAAAGTTTGGACAGGGGGACATTGATCACTGTGATACATCACCTTTTCTTTTTAACAAAAAAGCATTTGGGACCTGAGGACATTAATGATGGAAGTTTTGAAAGAGAAATTCTTTCCCATTCTTGCTTGATATACGACTTCAGGTGCTCCACCACATATTTTCAGTGGGAGACAAGTCTGGACTGCAGGCAGGTAAGTCTAGTACCTGAACTCTTTTATTACAAAGTCATGCTGTTGTAACACGCGCAGAATGTGTCTTGTCATTTCCCTGCTGAAATAAGCAGGGACGTCTCTGAAAAAGACATAATCTGGACGGCAGCATATATTGCTGCTAAACCTGTGTGTACCTTTCACAATTAATGGGGCCTTCACAGATGTGACAGTTACCCATGATGTAATGGACACTAACTCACGCTCATACCATCACAAATACTGTCTTTTGAGGTTAGTTCTGGTAACAATGTAAACTAGAGTCTTTAGCCCAGAGGACATGACATGCATGGTTTTCTTTTTTTTATGATTAACATTTCATTGGGATTTTAAAATAGCAACATTACAAACATACATATGGTAAATGCCTGGTGATAGGACCAGCAGTATTGATATCAGAGCTTGTACATGAAAAGTAGAAGAACACTGACAGTGTTTGGAGCAGACAAACCAACAAAAGAAAGGAAAAGAAATACAAGACAAAACATAAACACTGAAAGACAGACAGGACAATACTGCTCCCATTTCAATGGGAATCTTTCCACTCTATTTATGAGTCCATATGACAGGCCCTTCCAGTGCTGCTAGTCTACCTAAATGATTATGCCACAGATGCCACAGATTGACAGGGGCAGGTGAGGGTGCCTTCCATTCTGAAATAAGAAGCTTGCGACCCAGCATCAGTGCAGTCCACATCCATTCTTCATGGGACGGGAGGTCCTTAAGTAGAGCTGGATACCCCAGGATATACAGCTTCTGAGGAAAAGGAACATCATCCTCAATGATTTGTTTAACATTTTTGTTAAGTCTCGTATTTTTTGGCAGCTGCACAATATGAGTCAACGTACCCTTCCCGTTTCCTCCATCATCTCCATCATTCTGGGGTTTGTATTAACTTGACTTGATGTAGTTTGGAGGAGGTCCATGAGAGTCTATTCAGAATCTTGAATTGGACGAGCCTACTTCTTAGTTCCCTGGAGTTTAAGAGTAGATGTGCCTTTGTCAGAGCATTTTAGAAGCAGTGAATAATACAAAGACACCTCACGTCCCTCACCAAAGACTCATTTATTGCAGCTTGTAGTAGAAGGAGGTGTTGAGAGAGATCCAAATGTGTGGAGCAATAGATGTCTGAGTTGTAACTACTTCCAGAACTGCTGCTTGGGTAGATGGAATTGAGCCTTTAGGTCACTGAAGGACTTGAGCACACTCCTCTCATATAGGTCCCCAAGGACTAAGATTCCCCCGTCAACCCAGGAATCCAGAGAAATGATGATCTCCCTATGCAGTTTAGAGTTGAGCCATATAGAGGCTGTTTTATGAAAATGAGCATTAAAATTGAATATGAAAGCCATCCTTTTCCATACCGATTGTATGTGTGAAATAATCATGTGGGGAGAGTGGGCTGCACAGAGGACTCTCAGGGTTAAACCATGGAGGAGGCTCTCTCTCTCTTCATGTGTCTAAAGCTAAATGTGAAATGATAGAACAGTAAATTTTGGGACCCCAGTCCACCTTGATCTACTAGCCTACAACTTTATCAGATTTGACCTGGGTCGTTTATTGTTCCATTGGAATTTGTTGCATAGCCTGTCAAAGTGCCTGAAATATTTTAAGGGAATCTTAATCGAGAATGCCTGTAACAGATAATTACAGTTGGGGGTACAATTCATTTAGGGTGGCACAGTGGTGCAGTGGTTAGCACTGTCACCCCACAGCAAGAACGTCCTGAATTCGAATCCTGGCTGGGGAGTTTGTGGCTGGGGCAGAGCCCTTCTGTGCAGAGTTTGCATGTTCTCCTCATGTTTGCGTGGGTTCTCTCTGGGTACTCTAGCTTCTTCTCACAGTCCAAACACATGCAGTATAATAGAATAGACTCTAAGTGGCCCTTAGGTATGAGTGGTTGTCTGTCTCTATGTGTCAGACCTGCAATAAACTGGCGAATTGTCCCAGTTGTACCCCCCATCTCACCCAATGTCAGCTGGGATATGGGGGACCACTGTTGTATATCAGTCTTAAATTTATCTACGAGGGGCTCAAAATGAATATAAATGTAAAATAGGATGCCTAGGTATTTGATACCTGACAGTGGCCCAGGTGATGTCACCAGGTTGGAATATGGCAGCAGGGTGTCAGAGGTAGTACCTCTGATTTGGACCAGTTCCAAGGGAGTCCAGAAAACAGTTTGATGCTTTTAAAAAGGGAAGGGAGATAGCATTCTGGTTCTGTGGTTATCAGTACCAAAGCATCATCTGTGTAAAGCATCAGCTTGTGACTACCACTGCCTGTTTGGATACCTGGAAATTCTGGGTCTGTGCAAGTAGCTGCTGTAAGAGTCTCCAGCACCAGTGTGAAGAGGAAAGGGCTCAGCGGGCATCCCTGTCTGATGCCTCCATAAAGCTTGAAAGACTGTGAGATGACACCATTTGTTGCAACTGTGGATCTAGGGTTAGTATATAAGAGTTTGACCCAGCTAATAAATTTCCTGCCAAAATCAAAAGCCTCTGGGACAGAGAACAAGTATTGCCACTGTACCCTGTCAAATGCCTTTTTGATGTCTAGAGAAAGGGCTGCAGTGGGGGAAGTTTAATTTCGGGAGGCCTACAACATGAATGTTGTCTGATGTTGTCGTCAGAACTATGAGTCTGAATAAAACCAACTCAGCTGGAGTGGATCAGGCTAGTTATCACCTTGTCTAATCTCACAGCTAAGACTTTAGCAAGAATTTGCTGTCACAGCCATCAAGCTAATTGGTCTATAGCTTCTGCAAACTAATGGATCATTATCTTTCTTTTAAATAAGATACGTAAATGCCTCAGACAGTATAGAAGGTTGCCTACCCTCTCCTTGAGCCTTGAAACACATCCACAAAAGTAAAGAGGAGAACTCCTTAGATTACCCCTTAAGGCCTGGGGCCTTGCTGGATGGGAGGCCTCTTATAACATCTCCAATCTCCTCTTGAATAATTGGTGCTTGCATCAAATCCACCTGGTCCACTGACAAAGTAGGGAGACCAAAGGGATACAGGAATGTGTTTATCTCTTGCTAGACATCAAGATTTTCGGAAACAATCTGAAACGTGGACTGACCACACACATGCATGTCTATTTTGTTGCACTCACACTATTTAAGGTAGGGAAAGACTTGGTTTTGATTCCATTTGTGATTTCGGTTTAACAGCAGTGGGACATATTACCAAGTTGTACATATATTTGTTTAATATGTCATCCTGTCAATAGAAGCATTAGATGATTAAAGGGCAGGCACAGAACACTTAATTGAGTGCCTATTGCTTTTTGATACTTCGCTTTGGTCAGAACTCAGAAGAAAAGTTTCTACTGTCGATCCATCCTCTATTTCTCTCCCAGAACATTACCCCTGGCATTTTAGTGAAAAAAAAAACAGACCCTCATGTTGGGAAATTAATTATGAAACAAATTTGAATGAATGCACTCTGGAAAATCAAAATAATTGTTTTAAAAAAGTCTGTTAAGCTGGTGGTGAGTGAGAGTGGTACAGCCACGGTTATAATATCTCTTTTGTTTAAGTCGTGCAATGTTTTCTTCCTTTCTTTGATCAGGATTTTTATCTAACAAGGTTTTTTGAAGGAAAAAATAAATGAAAGCTGAAAACTGGGGAAAAAAATAGCAGAATAATAAAAGACCCTGACACTGAATTAAAGGCAGCAGGCTTTTAACATCACCTTAAAAGAGCTCTATACGGCTTGACTTTGCTGTTTCCAAAGCCATTTATGACAGGGAGAGCATTTAAAAACCCTTGAAATGTGACTGAAAATGATTTTGGATCCTGTAGTTAAAGATAAAGAATATTATAGTTATTAGAATGCACAAATATCTTACATCTAATGACTACTAGAACAGGAACTAATGCAGATTTTGTGCTGAGAGAACATTTCGCAGGCTCAAGTTGAAGCTGTCCCTGTCACTGACAATTTAGAGTTGTTTTTCTAGTTCCCTCCCCCAAACACACACACACACACACACACACACACACACACACACATATATATAACGCAGTAGGTATATGCTGCAGGAGAAAGACGTGTGTGAGTGGAGAGGGAATCATTTTCTAAATCTGAACAGGACCCAATTAAGACTGAGACAGGAGGACTAATAAATCTGACAAACCTTGCTGCACGTCACATGAGCCTCCCACACACTGTCAAGGCTGCAGCTCTCTCTAAACACTTACAAGCTAGTAAAATGTAGGGTTGGGAACGATAAACCGATATGACCGGATATCCGGTTTTACAGGCGAGAGATATGGCTGTGTCAGCAGCAGACTCCCCAATCGATAGTCAGCCACAAATCCTTGATGAATCGATTGTAGAGCTATGGATCGGCTATCGCGAGAGTAGAAGTCGGTTGCCTGAGGCTTTACAGTTTTCATCTCTAAAATAACGCGAGAGCTGACGAAACGACTGTCACACATGTTCCGTAACATTATCTTCACAACCCAACTGGACACCTGCTGCCGCGCTCACAAAACAGAAAACTGTGTCTCCTTTTCATTTGCTCTTAACAGACGGCACTGAAAACAGCGTCAGAAGTGACATTGTACCGCGTCGCACCACCAAACTTTAATAACGCTCAAGTGTAGACTAAGTTTGGGTTTTATAAGAAAGATGAGAAACGCTGCTGCAGATCATTTATGTAAAAGATGTCTGACAGCAGAGAACAGAGACACGAGTCTGACCCACAGAGACGTCATGTCACTGTGAGAGCAGGTAACACTTCACTGTTCCTCCACACTGATCAAAACCACAGCACTCTTCAGATGAAACAGAGCAGCAGATCATCTTGCTGCAAAAATACTGATATTTTAAACAGTTTTTAAGTTTCTCATTTATCTCATCTCATTTACACATGAGACTCATAATAAGATATAAACATCACTGTAAATGTCTCCTTCTGTCTGTCTCTACTGTTACTATATTTAGTAAAACTATCAGGATTTTTTGACAACTAACAGCACTCTACAAATGTTGCATGTAACCAAATCGTTGGCCACTTAAAGATTTATAAAATATATCGTATCACTGAACATGTATCGAGATACGTATCGAATCGTCTCAGTCAGTGAGATACACACCCCTAATAAAATGTATTTTTATTTTCACTCCATGTCAATTTTATCTGCATTTTTGAACTATTGGTCATTTCACTAATTCATGGGCTTTGCAAGAAGCTGTCACACAATATGTATAATTCATTAGAAATACTGACAGATAACTTGATATGTCATCACAAACTTCTGGGGTTGGCTGAGTTAACTACATGTTATTTCTCGTGTGATTTATGATTCAGAAGCCATGGCTGTTTGCATTTTAATGCATGATATTTTCAGTATTTGCTCATGTTCTTTATCCTCTTGTTGCTTTTGTTTAATCTCCGGGCTTTGCGCTCCTGAATGTAAATAGGTTGAAAGAGGTATCTAGAAATAACCTTTCAGATCTCATGCTTTGCTGGTGAATAAGAAGTATCTCAGTTTTGGGAAGTCCTTGAAATAAATGTGGAGCCATAACTCTGACTTTCTGTATTTGATGATGATACTGAACTTGCACACCCACTTCACAAGTGTGGAATGCAGCAGTAGCACATAAGCCACGGCACTTTTATCCCTAAAAGGCCTTGTATAAAGACTGGACATTGTCTTCTTCTTTGCACAATATAAACTCATAACAAGGCCACAGACACACTGATAAGGAAAAAGTGTCAAACAGTGGCTAAAACACAGTCATATTTATTGACTTGAACATTTCAGTGTTTTTTTTTTTCTCCTATCCCTCTGACACTGGCAAAACTTGACGACTAAAATTTGCTAGCATCACTCATACCAGTAAGCCTGTACAGTACATTATACATTACATTATAAGTATAAGATTACTCATATTTATATTTATATTTACTCATATTTTTCAGCTAACGCTGTCTACAAATATACATAAATAACATGAAATTACAGCCTGGCTAAGACATAGCTATAGTCAGAGGTAAAAAAAACTGTAAAGGGCACCATCTGTGGTGAAATCGTACAATCCCTGCTTTAGATTAAAACAGTTTAATTATTTGACTTAAAGTACAATTACTACATGTTAAGCACACAGGAAACTATTAACTATTTAACCATTTAAAGACATGTAATGGGCCAATGATTTTGTAGCATGTAGGCCAGCCTGTGGCACTGCATTAGATTTTATTCATTGAAATGGACACACAACAACTAGAGTATTTGCTCCCAACCTGGGGTCCGGGCCCCACTGACTTCATGCTCGAGCAGCACGTGTGTGTGGTGTTACCTGCTGGTTTTCATTTCAGCTCCCATATTAACTGATTAGAGTGTCCACACAGCCCCCTCAAGCAGCGCGACTCAGGCATCAGGCGCTGTCAACTGCTGCTCTCGCCACGCTTCATCTACAGATTCACAGGCTTGGTCTTTTTTTTCCTTGTGATGCACATGGTTCTTGGCAAAAATACATATTAAAAGTGATCCGTTGACAGTCATATCAACATAATATGACCAACAGGACACCTCTCACTACAGTTTTATTGACTACATCTGTGCAATATGTCACAGACATGACAAAATTGGGTGCAAGGCAGTGTTTTTTTTCTCTCTTTTCTCTTCTTCCTCTATCTTTTCATCCCTCCCTTCCTCATCTGAACATGGGGGAAACCACTGGTTGTGTTCAGAAAACAGCTATTTTCTTCTCTTCTAACTCTTCTGCAAACTCTGTGTAAAAACAGAACTTTCAGCAGCTGCCTCGCAGTATGTGCAAGCCGCAGCAGCTTGGTGATGGTGCTGTCACGCGCTACTCCAATGTGTTGTGTGAACAAGCTGTTAAGGGGCCGTCAGACATCACAGGGGATCCTCAAGACTTTGTCTTCTCTGAGGTCATCTAAATTAGATTTGCACGTTGCATAACTGTAAAATCTATATAGAAAAGTCTATTTAAAGCTAGATACATATCTTTGTCCTCAGTTAAAAATAGTTGGCTACTTAGTGTGCCACAACTCTTTGACCTCTCAGCTCTGTGATAATGAATCGTTATTGCTGGTCAAGTGTGTGTAAGTTACTTTGTTAGGTTGTTAAAAAAAATAGTTAGACTTATACTTGAAAACAGACATTTACCAAAGTTAAATGTTCTAAGAATGAAAACGATGGACAGTAAAGCTTTGTTATGATTCAAACCAAGGAAAAAAGGTTTGGGGTGCTAGAGGTAACTTTATCATGTTAGGGGCAATGAAGAGGACAGTTTGCAGCAATACCATATGTACTACTGTGCATTTGATGAAAATTTTTGTTCGCTTGAGGAATGAAAAATGACCTTCCATTGCCTGTCTGGTGGCATATGACATGTTTTATTGGTTGTACTAATATGATGGAGTTTTGCATTCTTCAACTTTTAGATAGTTTAGACAGAAATGCAAGCTATTTATGGCATGCTACCTTGGTCTGTACTAGCTGGAATTCACTTATTCTTTCTGAGTGCCATTTGTGGACGATAAGCTCATCATACCTTAGAAGAGCAAAGCTTTCTTTCTCTGGTAGCTTTCATCTCAGGAGGCAGCTTGTTTATCCTCTGCCAAACTGAGTAAGGATAGTCCTCATTTTTGGAAATGCTTCATCCTTTCAGCTTAAACCTTAGAAACGTCACCCCTTGTGTTCGAGGTCGAGATCTATCGGGGATCTATCCACTGACTATTTTAGACACACTTTGAAGAGGCAGGTAAAATTTTCTGGCACAACTACACCTACTCGCAAGGTGCATGGAAATGGACACGTTTAATATTTCAAACAACAACAGATCAATGCATTTCAGATGTAGCCCTCATCTGGATGACCCCCTGTGTTGCTGGAGTTTTAACTGTTTTGGACACTTTTCCAATCCATTGAACTCCTTCTATCCCAGTGGTGCGCAGGGTTGCAGAAAGTCATGCCCTTTTCCTCGCACTCCACTTTTCGTTCTCAGGGATACCATCAATAATTACACTGTGATACCTAGATTGACCATTAACAAAGTCCACTAATGAAGCTCAGTGTAAGTTCAATCAGGAAGACCTTCTATTACACTGCCTTCATTCATAACTTTCCTTTACTTGTGTCTCTCCTCCTATTCCCTCTAATCAGCTGTTTGTGGGCGTTCACCTTCGTCTTTACTATCCAATCAGATTTTGCCACGGTCGCGATAACCAGTCAATTTGCTGCTGCCAAACTTTAAATCGCCTCTGTCTTTGCTCCATCAGTTGTCATTCAGTCAGTCGCGCGACCCTCCTCCACCCCTCTCTCCTCCAGTCATTGGACCCAGGAAGCCACAAGATGTTCACCTCAATCCTCCCCAACGCCCTCTCCTCCAGTCTTCAGGTCCAGGCAGCAGGAGTCCAGAGCCACTTCACCTCACCAGTCTCTGCTTTGCACCTCATCATCACCACCACCAGTGTCTAGACCCCGGGGGGTTCTCTTCTCTACAGCTTCATCACCCCCATTTATATATATATATATATATATATATATATATATATATATATATATATATATATATATACATATATATATATATATATATATATATATATATATTGTTTCACCTCAATGGGGTCTAACCGCCAAAGACTGTTCATGTTTCATATATCATGCATGTGCCAATAAACCATTTCTCTTTTACTCTTAGTCTCTCCTGATTGAATTATGTCTGTTATTATCCTTAATTCCACCAGGTTCATCAGCTTCATTACAGCTCCATGACAGACTGGTGCTGGCAGCTTTCAAGTCATCCACCACCTTTTGTGTGAATTGGAGACTGGCTTAATACCTGCAGCTCTTTCAGAATGGCATCATTCTTGTCTTCAGTTTATCCCAGCCTGTTGCTGAAATAAGCAGTGACAGGACTCCAGGTGGCTGCCACATCCACAACAACAATGTAATCAGTAATAACCTGCTGAAAAAAAAGAATCATCACAGGCATTGATCAAGACCTGCTGTGGTTCAGTCACACTTGTGTGTGATTTATGGTCTTGCCTGAATCAATAACTGACGCTAACATTATCAAACAATTTGGAATTTCACTCCCATGGAGACCCCCCACGCACAGACACAGACAATTGAAGACAAATGAAGGTTATCCAAAAGACAGAAGATGAAATGACTTTCAGGCATTTAGTCCACAGTGAGCTGGTGGCTGTTTAGCGATGTATTCTCTGCATGTTTCGGGTGCCACTAAAGCGCCAGCCTTCTATCCTCTAATCTGTGTGAGCTCTGCAAAAGCCCTTTGTACTGAATTTAGAAACGATTCTTGGCAGGATACTTTTAGCTTCCTTTGCCTAACTAATATCAATTTAGGAATGGAAATATTAGTGTGCAAAAATGGAGAGGCAGCAATTATTAAACTGGATCAATCTCATGAATTACGGAAACCTAATTGTCCCCATTTCATCTGCAACTGCGCTAAGCATTGCAGGGTATAATTCAGAGAGAAGAGACATGACTTTCCTTCTGTGAATTTATATTTATATGAGTTTACGCTGCAGCAGGCTGTGAGAAGAAATTTCCCCTCCGGGTGACTGATAACTGAAGAAAAAGACTCACTCAAACTGTGTTGTGGTTCTACACCAAATCCTCATCTATGAGAGCAAAATGACTCTATTTATGCTAATTAACTGAACACACAGAATACTCCAAATGGCACAGTTTCCTCTGTACATGTGATGCTTGCATGAACACAATAATACAACAATTGCTTATTTTGCTTTAAGTCTGATTATTAACATGTTTAAAGCAACAACTCCTCATATGTTTTTATTTCATACAACTGAAGCATTTTATTGGCACTGGCCAGAGCCAAAAAAAAGGCAAATGTTCTGGTGGACACAGAATTGTCATGTATTATTTATGCAGCAGCCTGTTGTACAGGATTATCCACACAGGATGAGTGTGATTGTACAGCATTTGTACAATGATTTCATCTGCCAAACTGAAGGTGAGTATTACTGCTGCTAGAGTGCTTTTACATCTGTTTGATTCATTTCTTTGCTGCATAAAGGAAAAAAGGATTTTTGTTTTGTTTTAGCTCTGGCCCACTTCGTATTCATACTGACTTATTTGAAACAAATATGCAGCAAAAATCATGTCATGAAGACTGACAGGTAACATTTACTGGATAGTTTTGGCGATCATCAGCCCTCGTGGATCAGTGAGAGGAAATCAAATTCAGGTGACTGACAGCAGGTCATGCTGCACTTAACTGCATCTTATATGTTTATTATAAGAGCTAAAGACTCTTTCAAGCACAACACACCATAATTGGAACGCTATAAATTAAAGAACACAATATCCGATTGATATGGAATACAAGGACAAAAACATTTCATGATCAACAACTTTTGTTTAGCTTTTGAATTCATGTTAAAAAAAAATCTAGAATGCTATGGTGTTCCCCCTTTTCAGGATGTCTGAGTCTGATTGTTTAGTCCAAACTGAACAAACTGGCCATACGCATAAGGTCTCAACAGAACTGAACTCGACCACTTTCCAACACATTCTCATCCCAGCTTGTCACATACCCACAAAATGTCATCGCCTCTCGGCATCTGATTCTGAGGTAGATGCTGCTGTATCTGACTCAGTCAGAGAGCCATTTTTAACGTGATTAACGCTGTGATGATTTATGAGGATTGCAGTTTGGTTAGGATTAGGCACTAAAACTACTTTGGTTACATTTAGGATAAAACCATGTCTGGGGTTACCATGACTATGACAGTTATGTGACAAAAAGAGCTGACATTTCATTGGAAAGTCGTCAGATCATTGTGCCGTTCAAACAACAGAACTTTCTGTCTTGTAATTGTGAGTCCTGAAGTTGTTGTGCTTTGCACATTGCATGACTGATCAGAGAGGGGGTCATTTTTACCTGAGGAATCGCCCATGAACCTGTCACAACCATGATAGAAGTGATGTTTGATTAGTAACACTGAAGATTCAGTGTGCAGCACGTTTCTCTGTGTTCACACAGTCAGACCTATAGGACTTGGATATGAAGTGGTCATGGCACAAAAAGTTTCTAAAGTGAAGATGGAGCCCCTTTCCTCTCCATCTCTATGCATTATACAAAAGTGTGTTAATTAACTGGGATATGAAGCATCCGTATCACAAAGTAACATATTAGTTTCTGACAAGATAAGACTGAGCCCTCTCCTCTCCTCTCCTCTCCTCTCCTCTCCTCTCCTCTCCTCTCCTCTCCTCTCCTCTCCTCTCCTCTGCTGCATATGGAGGAAAACACTGAAACCATGAAATACTGGAGCATCAGTGTGCAGCATGCTCTCTTGCAGCTTGCTCTTCTCCACAGCGCTGCATCAGGGCTGTGTGGATGTGGAGCTTGTTTATAACTGTAGCCACTACTACCACTTCCTGTTTATCTTTTGCTCATTTTTAGATATAAATATACATTCAGTATAAAAGTTGCAGTAGTTGTGTGTGTGGACTTTTCTGGCTGCTCCTCAGGTGCTCTTCCATCTCACCTTCTCTGTATCTGCCTCTCGACTCCCCTCCTCACCCCGGCTGTGTCTGCAGCTCTCAACCTGTGTCTGCTCTCATTGGCTGCAGCTGTTGAATGGCTCCTCGAGTTTTCCCCGACATGACCAGATATTAAAGCTGCTTGATATCTATCTTGGCATCGGCAAGGGACCAGTGAGCTCTCACTGAGCTTTGGATCGCGTCTTTGAAAAGTTCACACATTGTGATCTTTGCTCACGGGAGTGGGCACCAGTTTTCCTCTGACCAGTCAGCGTCACGATGCAACAAAGGGCTGAAAACTGTAACAAAATTCCTGTGGCTAACTAAGATGCTAGATTTCATCATGTCAAAGGATTATTTTATCACTCTGTGTTGACCAAAGAAGAAAAGCTACACTGACAAAGTAAATTTTATCTGCAAATCTCAGTGTCCCCTCTCCATAACCTGCTTTTCTTAGAGAATTGATCCCACTGAAGTGAAACACTTTTATATTTACAAGTAATTGATCAAATCACCAGGAAAGATGATAATTTAACCTAACAAAGATGAAAACCAGGTCTCATAACTATGTTTGCTTCAACCTCCGCAGTTTGTCAGGCCCAATTAGCGACTAACACACTTAGGAAGCCACGATCCCACAGCTTTCCTCCCACTCTTCCTGCTGATGCCTCATGTCTTATTGCCTGTGTCCAGTTTTCTCCTCTTTAAAGCTCTTTTTTTGAATTCCATTGCACCTATCTACTAAACACTTTTACTCTTCCAAGCAGACAAAGAAAAAGACAGTAAAGTTTTAACTGTGTTTTACTTTCTGACTGATCAGAGAAAATCTCCCCACTAAAATGCTGGGGACGAATGCCAGAATCGAAATACTTTGATATTTACAACAATTTGATCGACTTACCAGGAAAGATCAATATTTAACAAACCAAAGATGTAGCTTAATTAGCTTCAACCTCTACAGTTTGTCTGGCCCAATTACTGATGAACACCAACTGAGAAAGTCAGGCTCCCACTGTTTTCCCACTCTTCCTGCTGATGCTTCATGTCTTATAACCTTTAGCCTTATACCTGTTTTTTTTTCTTATAAGCTCAGTTTTTTTTTACTTTATTAGACCTTATGTGTTTATTTGCTCATCAGTTTTACTCTTTCAAGCAGACAAAGCACAATAGATACTACAGTTCTGACTGTTTCTTTGCTTTCTGATTGATCAGGGAAAATCCTCCTGCGAAAATGCCAGATATGAAGAGTGAAATGCTTTGATATTTCCGACAATTTGATCAAATCTCCAGGAAAGACCATCAAGTCACTCAGTAGAGTGCAGATCCTCGCCAGGGAACAGATGGTGAAGCACCTACTGCAATGCCTCCATGACTGCTAGATGCAACCAGCAGACATTTGCAAAGTTCCACCATCATTAAGTTGACCACCAGTTATGTTGTCTCTGGCTGAAACAAGATTTTAAACGGAAGCAGTTGTTGATCACTTGTGGTCCATAGTGGCTGGTTAAGAAGAGTGTTAAGTCAAAAAACAAAGCAGTCCAAAAATACAATTACTGCCTTGCAGTTGTACGCCTCCACCAACCAGTCAAGTCAGTTTACATCCATGTCTGCCCAGACTCGTATAATGTATGTAGTGACAACTTTAAGTTAGGGGTGGGCGATATGGCAAAAATATCATATCACGATTTTTTTTATCAGAAAATCATGATTTCGATTTTATCACGATCTTACATGTATTTATATTATGTATTATGCTATGTATTTAGATTTACATTTACTGTTTTTACTTTACTTTCTACTTTTTTTTCAAGCACAAAGGTAAAAGTAAAGGTAGTAATGTCTGCAAAAACTACAAACAGAAGAACTGAAACAGTCACCAGAATATTTTGTTAACATGTTAAAATCACAACATTTTTCTTCTGGAGCAGGACAGACTCCCAGACCCCCAGAGGACAGGGGACTGGTTTACCAACATGTCATCTTTTTCTCCTCTTATGAGTTCGCAGGTCTGTATTTAGTCATCAAAAAATACCAACAAGAATACCATTAAAATACAACAACAGCAAAAAAAAAAAGTTTATTTTTCAAAAAAGAAAAAAATAACATACAAGACTTTTTAAATTGTATTTATGTATTTTTACATTGTGGTATTAATGTTTTTACTTAAATAAAGAATGTGAGTATATTTTCCATCACAGCAGGTCAGTGATCAGTGTTTCAGTGACTCTCTGTGGTTCAGTGAATAGTGTTTTATTTATGGCGGCCCGCCACAATAAAAACATCGGCACCATGACATGATTTTCTATTTTGGAGCTGAAAGTTTCTCACAGAGAAACACAGACTCTCCTGTTTTACGTTTAGGCCTCCTTATACAGTTGTTTAATTTTATAAGTACATCTGGTTGGTGTCGATGTCATTAACCATCACGTTAGTTTCTGTTGTAATAAACTCCGTCATTAGCAGCAGTCTCCTCCTCTCTGCAGTTGGTCTGTGTGTTTCCTGATCAGATAAACCAGCACTGGAAAGACTAGAAAAGTTGCGCCAGTTAAAATAGAAGCGTCCCATCAAAATTTAAAATCTCTTAATAATTTATTGGTTATAGGTCCGGGTCCGTATAGGATGGCGTGTGGGTCCAGACTCGGACCGCGGTCCGCCTGTTAGGGACCCCTGCTCTACAGTATGTCTCGACAAATTAACAATTAACACCCACTTAGGAATCCAGTTTTTTTCTTAAAGGCTCAGGTTTTTTGGTTCAGCAGCTGACAGTATAAAGACGTAGTTCCGGGTTCTTTACCCTGTGGTAGAGCATCCCACCACAAAACAGCACAGCATACACTATTTGTTTAAACACTGACAGATTTCTGAAATGATTCTGGCATTTCAGACATGCAAGACCTTTAAAATGATCCTTTAAATGGATGGAGGATTTGGAGGGATAAATCAGGTATTGCACCAGTTTCAACAGTGTCAAGTGCTGTACATATACCTACTATCCAGGTGGTCTTTCATGTGCAAAGTTCTCTTTTGTCACTTTTTCCGTCACCTTTTCCTCTTCTTTCATTTGAGTGTCTGTGCTCTTTGGTTGTAATATTTGACACCTGCTTTTCCATCCAACTTCACATATGAGAGTGAAATAGAATAATCAGCACGAGTGGTTTTGGTTAAAGGGTGCGCTTCAAAAACAAGTGCAACAAAGAATCAGACATAAAAGGAAGATACACGTGATGGACAGGACAGCAGTGATGCAGTGAAGAACAAGCTTAAAGTCTCGCGTGGTCAACCTGACCCATTACGCTGTCATGTCAGCCTGTCGTGCACTATTGGTACACTGCAGGCATCTACTCTGACATGACAAACTCACTGTCAAGCCAGGATTTTTTTCTTAGGTACAGTAATTTTCACAGCGGGAAAATTGTGCCCGGCATTGCTTTTGCCACGAAGCTAAGGCTGTTGTCAGGGAAACTGTATTCTATGTTTAATTTTTCCTGTATTATCATTACACTAAAGCTGATGTTTAGTTCTTGGGAATTTAGTAACATGTTATCATATAACTGAGACTTTGACAGCTACACACGTGTGGCCAGGCTGTAGCAGAAATTCCATCATGGCATTCTTAAAATATTGTGTTCACAAGAATGGGATGGACATGAGGTCACTGTGACTTTGACAATTGACCACCAGAATCTAATCAGTTCATTTTTGAATCCAAGTGGGCATTATTTGTGAATGGATGGACAGACAGGACACGGCATCAGCGTGGAGGCATTAAAAAACAAAACAAAAAAAACACCACCTTTAAGCAGCTAAATCCCACAGATTCAGTAAGGATGCATTTGGTAGTGAATGAAGAAATAAGACAAGGACTTTCCCCATGATTACAAATTTAATTTAATATCAAAACACATTTAGGAAAGCAAAAAACTATTTAAATGGGCAATAATCTAGTTTATAATTTTAAGAACCATTGCTGATAAAAAAAAATGATCCATAACAAATACATACTAATCCAAATGTTGAGCTGTGACCATTGGGGAGTCAGAGGAGGAAAGGGATATTAAGGTTGACTAGAGTCAGTATGGAATGATGTGTGACACCATTATAAATGCTGAGAGCTTGTCAAAGATTTTGATGTTGAAAAATAAGCATTTCTGTTCTGCCCCTCAGTTTGTAACATATCTATGCTTTGCCATCTGCTTGATTCAGGAGCACACAGGAGACTATAGATAGGTAGTGTCTCTATTGTTTTTGTAGCTACATTTCATTTTCTTGTAACATATTCTGCCTTAATCTAAATAGCTTGTGACTTTGTGGTTGCTCATAATTGTTTCCTGTTGGGTGTATGATAGCAAAGATGGTGACAGGCTAGCCTGTATTTTATCTAAGTGTGCGCAGTTTCCCCAGTGGTGACCGTCTTTCTTGCTTTCCTGACATTGGATAAGAGTCAGATTTTAGAAAAGTTTTTAGAAAAGTGTCTGTCCTGCAGTGGTTTGACTTTTGAAAACTTGAGTCAATCAAAATGTGGGACGTGGTCACGTTGAGTGTGAGACCTGGGACAATAAAATAGGAGTTACGGGAGAAAAAAAAATGTTGTGCAGTCCCACGTATAGTGGTACACTTGGTCACCCAAGCCTCTGCCCTAATCATGAGGAAAGTGCAAATGGAGAAATCCAATGGATAAATTATCACACACATACATGGGTATGGGGCGGTGATGTGCAGGTGAGGACAACCTATCACCACTGAGCCCCCACTCCTAGGATGACTGCCCTCGCCCCCTTGACTGGGTACTCTCAGTCAACAAAGAAAAGAAATGTGGTCATTTCACAAAATCTCTTAAAAGCACAACACACAAATAATTGCCATGATGCTATTATGCAACAAACTTGTGGGAAGCTACAAAAATACCCAAATAGTGTTATCCTAACCATACAGCAGGGAATATACACTAAAATTGAACCTAAAATATACCCCAAAAGCATAATAAATCAGGTTAGCGCAAATTAAACACTAAGCATACAATCTTAGTAAAACAAAATAGCAAATTATATTAACAAAGCAGCAGGGTTAGGGTTTGGCACAATCCCACATGAACGCCTCATACCAGGCCCAGCACAGAGTCACATGGCTTGCATCCAGACAGGTATCCTACCAGTGATCACAGCAATCACAGTATCACTCGGGCCCTGCAGGGAGTCGTGTGCCTTGCCTTGGAGTGTGGCTTAAAGCAACGCATCAGAACAAAGACGCCTAACACTGAAAAACTGAAACCAGTGCCTTCTTAACACTTAGCAGCTAATGTGGAGACCTACTGTGTAACTCGCTCCCCACGCTGAGGAAGTTCGCTATCAGCTGTGATAGCATCACAGCATCACAGGAAGAGGTAACATGATGTGAGCTCCTCTGAATGCTCATATATTCTGTCGAACAAACAAAAGTGTGGAAGTGGAAAGGTTTTACTGCAGAATAGCAACAGTAGCAGGGGAGGCACATTTGAACTGCTGGCTACACACAGGAGTAAGAAAAATACACAACAAAATGGCCCGAGAGCAGCTGCTGATAAGCAGTGTTATGCTGTGTTGTTTTTGGGGTATTTTTTTCCCCTGTAAAGTTCTTGTTGTTGATAATATATGTAGGTCATGAAGGTAGAACCTGGTCCTCAGTCATAAACAAAATTGCTTTTCTTGTTTTTTTAAATCAGAGCCTCAGCAAATATTCAAAAAGGCCCATAATTCCAAAGGAAATATGTCTTTGAAGTTGAACACAAACAAAAAAAAAGAGGCAAGACTGTCACATGTTTATTTTTCATCTGATAAAAAATGACATCTTGCAAATGCCTGTGCTTGATTTAGACAGCGCTCCTCACAGGGACGATCCCTCTGCCTGCAGAAATAATCTCATTATGATAAATTTCAATCAAAGAACTTCAGGTTTAATTTCACAAGATATTAAACTAAAAATAAAAACTTTGATATTCATGATTGCAGCAAGAGGATTTAGATGCAAACAGTCACATTAGGTGTATTTATAACATCTTGCAAGGTTGATTATCTCTACCATGTGTAAACCTCGAGGGCAGTAATTCTATTTTTTGACTTCTCAGTTTTACATGACCATTGACAGCTGACTTCTCACTCTTCTTAACTGGCTGCTTGGGGCCAAAAGTGATCAACAACTGCTTTAATCTGATGTCTTGTTTCAGCTCGGGACAACATATTTGGAGTTTGTGGTAATGTCAGTGGAACGTCAACCAAATCTCCACTGGCTGCTGCATAAAGAAAAGAGTAAAAAGAGTGGTCCATGTACTCAGACCTGATTTTAGGTTTGGTTTTGTTCTACTTCGTGTACATATCTTTTTCATTTTTTGGTGCTGTTGTTACACTGAGGGACAATAATTTCACCTTAGATGTAATTATTGGTTACAATCTAAAAGATTGTTTTGTTGGGGAATATTTGAGTTTATAAAGCGAGAGAGATGATCAGATATGAATATACATTTTTTTATGTGTGCAATGGGATGAAGTGTGTTGCTGTAAGTCTTGTTTTGTGTTGTCTTCCGTTTTGTTTTTTGACTTTTTTTTTAAGATTTTGTCTTAGTTTTGTTATGGTGGAATGTGTTTATTGTATATAATGAAAGATTGAAATATAATCTTATAAAAAACAAAAACAAAAAAAACAATTCTCTGCAAGCTACATCTGGCAGTTCTGGTGGCATTGCAGTAGTTGTTTATAAATCAAATAATTTGAATAATAAGATAAATTTTCCATTGTGCTGATCCCTAAATGCAAAAAAGAAATTAGAAATCAGTTACAAACCTGGGTAAACCTGCTTTCTGCAGGGGAAACCAGTTTAGTTGGTCATGTAAGAGTTTTCTTATTGTGTTTTTATGATTGTCCATGTGCATATCACAGACTTCAAACTTGGATATAAGCAGTGGTGGACAGTAACAAAGTACATTTACTTGAGTACTGTACTTAAGAACATATTTTGAGTATCTGTACTTTACTTGAGTATTTGTTTTTTTTGGAAACTTCTGACTTTCACTCCACTACATTTCAAAGACAAATATTTTACTTTTGACTCCACTACATTTGTAGGAAGTTTGTTGTTACTTTTTGACTGAGCTTTGAAGTCAGCTGTCGGTGTTTTTTCTTTTCTAAAATGTAATTGGTCACATGCTGTGTTCCTCACAGAAAGAAACCAATCACAGTAGCTCCTCTCAAATGGGACTGATGTAAAAGTGGAAATACATCATCCAGGCGCTCTGTAACAAGAACAAGCAAACTCTCCCTCTTTCATTCAAACAAAAAGCGATAATGGTGATGGCAGGAGAAAGACAAAATTAAATCTCAAGATGTTATTATAATTATTAATTATTCCAGGTAGCTTTTAAAGTTGGATAGTTTTTATCGGGGTGAAAAATACAACATAACTCATGTATATATACTGCCTCTGAAGACAGAAAGAAATCTCAGTTATTTAACAGACTTGGAGAACTCCTTAGACAGTGCAGTGATTTTAATACAGTTACATCAGAAAATGACAATAACTGTCCTTTTTGTTTTTGATTGTATTTCTATGCTGAAGTTTTTATAGGTGTTTCTATAGACTTTGTGTAGCAGAGTGATTCTACAAGCAGGTCAGTGCATCATTAGATGGTTTCAGAGAGTTACAAGCTTCTGTAAATGCATAATGAAAACAATACAGCATGTATTGATATTAGAAAATGTACTTTGTAATTTGTACTTTTGAATACTTAAGTATTTTTAAAAACATGTACTTTTGAATACTTAAGTATTTTTACTTTAGAAAAAAAAAATCAGATCAGTTACATCAGTCAACATGTGCAAATCTGATTTTGTGGACCTCAGAACACACAAAGTCTTGAGGACCCCCTGTGATTTCTGGCACGCCCCTAAGGTGGGCCTGGACCCCAGGTTGACAACCAATGACTTACATCATCAGTGAGGTAAAGCCACAGGTTTTATGGCAGTCCTATCTGAATTATATTGGACCTGACCTCTCCTCCACAACAAGTCAATAATTTTAAGATGTGACTGAATGTTATTTGTGACCTTGTATCTAAAATCCCTATGTATTTAAGACTTTTAAAAAATTAAATTTTAGACCTTTAAATCTAACATTCTGCAAAAAAAAACCAAAAAAAAAAAAACCCTGTTATTGAAGGGCACAGACGATGACATCAGTCATGTCTGCTGGAGAACTAGCTCAGTCCATATCATCTTCTCAGCCTCTATTTATAAACTTCTGGACCAGTGACATCATCATTACATCACAGGAGAAGCTTCTAGCCAGCCAATAGGAATCCAGCTGTGACATCATCACTGATCTCACAGAACTATTTCTATAGACTTTGTGTAGCAGAGTGGTTCTACAAGCAGGTCAGAGCATCATCAGGTGGTTTCAGAGAATTACAAGGTTCTGTAAATGCATCATGAAAACAATACAACATGTATTGATATTAGAAAATGTACTTTTTAATTTGTACTTTTGAATACTTACGTATTGTTAAAAACATGTACTTTTGAATACTTAAGTATTTTTAAAACCAAGTACTCTAGTACTTTAACTCAAGTAAAATTGTGACTGAGCGATTTTGACTTGTAGTAGAGTAATATTTGACCAGGAGTATCTGGGTACGAAGTACTGGGGTTGAGTACTTTGTCCACCACTGGATATAAGTTAAAGTTAAATACAAGTTAAATTTCGACTAAAGCTGAATCACACAAAAACAGGGAGAAAAGCATTTTGAAGTCAAAATAACTAATTTAAAACTTGCCAGTAAGAAAGTTGCAGTGTGTATTTTCATTTTAGAGCTTGTTCTCTCGGTGTACTGTACATAAAAGAAAACAAATGATCAAAAATCATTGTAAGAAAAAGAAATGCCACTTCTCTTATTACTGACCAGCTGCAATTAATCATAGTTCTTGCGCTTACTGCAGTACCTGTTAAAGCTGTTCTCATGATGCTTTTTTGGTTTTTGTGTACTTGTGAACACAGTCACAACTTATGACCTGAATAAAAGTCTGACCATGCACACTGCTCTGGAAAAATGTAGGATGATGTGAAATTACTGAAAAATCCAGCCGCAATAAAAAAAACCTAAACCTGGATTGACAGATGCATTGTGCGCAGTATGAGAGGTAAACAATGCTCACATATCCCTGGAAAACACAGAATAATCTCTCAACTATTCCAATGGGCACACACATCTGTTGTTCAGTCAGAAAGGAAAATATCACTGTGATGTAAGAGAGTATAAGATGGAAATAAAAAGTAATAAACAAAAAGATGGAGGTCTGTCAATAAAGCAAGGAAAGAAAATGTCATTGTATCTGCTGTGTCATTAAAACAGTACAATCCAACTGTGGAAGCCTAGTTTTTACGACTTATGACATCAGCTGTTTCAGTATATTATGAATATTGAGATGGAGCTGCAGAGTATTGAGGACATGCTGTTTTCGTTGGTTCCAATATTTAGTGTGCTGAAAAGGTTCAGTTTTCTGAATATAATAGACTGACTATTTGGGACAGCTCTTATCTGTTGTAATTTGTGAGGGTCTGAAACTTCTTGTCAGCTGTGTCTTTTGTGCCACTTTTCTTTTTTTTTACAACTGTGATTTCTTGACCACCACACAGCAAGGGAAGTGAAAAGTGATTTAAATAATAGAAAGACACAAATCAGAGGGAATGAATACTGCTGACATTAGGCTTTAAACTGTGCAGCGTGTGCAGCCAATTCATTCCTTGCAGTCACCTTTTGTGAAGAGGCAGGGAATTTGAGGGAAACAATGATGACAAGATGAAGTCCAGTTTCTGTCAGTTCCGTCATCCTCTGCTTTTTTTTTTTTTTTTTTTTTTTATCAATCTTTTATCAGAGTCTCCTGAGTTTTTCTTTCATCTGCTGGTTTCACAGCCTCAAACAGCCTGAACAATATTGTTAAAGTCTGCCCTAAGATCATTAGAGTGAAACAAATCTGAGTTCTTTGGACAAATAAATCTCCAGAAAGCAGAAAACATTATGCTGAGGTGAGAACTAAGTAAGTACTTAAGCAGATTTTTCAGGTATCTGTATTTACTTTTACTTTTAATCCATACATATCAACACGGATAGCTGTACTTTATACTCCTAATATTTTCCAAACAGGGTTGATACTTTAGATTTAAGTCTTTTGAGGGCAATTATTAATTATTTTTATTTTGAATCATTGTGTGCTACTTTCCCAACACCAAGACCGAACACATAAAGAAGATGATTCTTTGTGTATCCACCTGTGCATATCATGTATGACAGACACAATGAAAGGAAAACGATGTAAAAGATGTAACAAAAAAGAAAATGTCATAACAAACACCACAAAAGACATAAAAGGATTAAAATAAGCTAATAAGTCAAAAAATGCAACAAGAAAAAAGGTAACACATGATACAAAACAAGATGAAAATGATAATAATAAAAAGATAATCCACGAACAAGACGAAAATGATGAAACAAGAAGTAATGACGCAACAAGATGAAGACAATAAAACATGTAACAGGATGAAAATGACATAAGAAGGTGAAAACAATGTTACAAGAATTCACAAGACATAAAGAGAAGTAACAAGAGGATAATGATGGAACCAAAGTAACATAAAAGACGTAATAAAACACAAAAAGTGTAACAAGATGTAGACAGCTTAGCAAGACATAATACATACATAATAATGAAAAATAATAATAAAAAATGAAACTAGATGAAAACAAGGTAACAAGATGAACCTGACATACCAAGATGAAAAACAATGAAACAATTCACAAGATTAAAAAGATCTAACAAGATGAAAAAACGTAACAAGACATAACAAGACTAAAATGATGCAATAAGATGAAAACAACATAAAAGACATAAAATGATGAAAACGAAGTATCAAGACATAACAAGACAGGGCAAAAAATGAGAATAGTTCAAAATATGACAGAGATGAAAAAACAATGTAACAAGACGTAAGAAGATGAAAACAGTGTAACCAGACAAAAGCAGCTTAACAAGACTTAACAACATGTACCAAGATGAAAATCACGTAAAAAAAAGACTTAGGATGAAACAGACAGAGAGGGAGACCGTGGAGGAAAGGTGAGGTGCAGTTAGCTTTACATAGAAACAGCCGGTAGAAACGTCCTTCAGTGGGCGACCTTTGTCTTCTTTACTTTGAGTACATTTCTGTGCCTGTACTTTTTCACTTTTACTTTGGTAAAAGAGGAGGTACTGATTGAACTCCTCTACTTGAGACTTTTTTTTTTCTGTATTTCTACTTTAGAAACAAATATGTGTACTTTTGCCACTCCTGGTATTTTGTCTTCTTCTGGACATCTTCTTGCAAGTGAATTTTCTGTTGCCATCAGCTGCTTGTAAAACCACCCACTATGCAAAATTGTTAATTTCCTCTGCAATCTGGCTCCTAAGTGCTCTGAAGGTTTTATTTTAACAATTGCCACTATTAATATACTGTATGCTTTATATGTATTCTATCACCTCACTAGTACACTGCGCTCTAGGAATGCAGGGTTACTTCTCCAAAACTGGAATGGGAGTCAGAGCCTTCAGCTATCATGCTCCTCTCCTGTGGAATCAGCTCCCAGTTTAGGTTTGGCTGGCAGACACCCACTCCTTATTTGACAGCAAAGTTAAGACTTTTATAAAGCTTAGAGTCAGTTTAGAGCCTTATCTTAGTTATACTCCTGAAGGGATAGATTGCTGGGGGACCTCCCATGATGCTCTGAGATCTTCTCTTCTCCTCTTTCTCTCTATCTGCATGCACTCTTTTCCCACTAATGCTTGTTAGTAACTCAACATCTTCTGTCTCCCATTGTTTGGTGCTCTCTTGCCTCTTTCGTCTCCTCCTCTTTCACTTCTGACAGGTAATTCTGCCTCCATAGCTGTACAGTCTGGAACTGTGGCTGCAAGCTGTTCAAAACCCACTATTTGATCTATTATTACTATTATTATGATTAGGATCCGAGCACCAACCTCGGTTTCACATACATGCACGAAAATCAGTATGTACATGTCACATCCAGATGCACAAAAAAGTCTCCTGGACCCATAGGCTAAACCCAACAGGAAGTCAGCCATTTTGAATTTTGTGGTCAATTTTGATGTTGTACATGTGACGAATTTTAACAAATGTCTCCTACAGAAATAATCTGATTGACTTCAAAATCTGAGTGTGCCATCTAGACAAACTTACAATCAAAAGTAATTAAAGGACTTGGTCAGTGTTGAGCGGTGTGGCTTCACATGTTTGAATACATTCACATGTCAATCAAGAGTCGCAGTCATAGCACCACCCAGTGGAGAAAGGAAGTGGCGTCAAACTCCTACTGCAGTGTCTGAACCAGGTGAAAATTCAGCGCCTTGTCGACCAGTGGGCGTGCAGGCATGGGGCTGTGGTTGCCACATGCCCAGAGTGGTGCTGGGGTGCGAAGGCCCATATACTGCTGCTTGCAGTCTTAATTATTATCATTATCAGTTTTATTAATATCACTCTTACCTGCAATGTTATCGCTATTATCATTGCATCATCATTACACTTTCTACCAGTACTGTTACTCTGAATCTTTAAGTGAAAGTTGCACTGTGCTGCTACATGTCCTGTAGTGTTTGTGCTGGAGTTCAATGACTGCATGACTCTATTAACAAATTGCTCAATTTAACTGTTATAAACATCCACACCTTCTAAGATATTTTTAATGACTTCTTATGACTCATAAACAAACACTTACTCGTTCAGTGAACATTCGGCATTAATTTGAACGCCTAATGGGCAAACGATAAGTTACTGAGTGGAATAGAAATTTCAAAGGAGTTCTTATTCTTATGAATTCTTGTTTGCAGCCTTGTCACATTTCGGATTTGGAACAACTTTTATTAAATGGATTAGAACTATATACAAAAATCCTAAGGCAGTGGTGATAACAAATGGTGTAATCTCCCCTCCTTTTAACCTCACCAAAGCTACTCGACAGGGCTGCGCTCTGTCGCCATTATTGTTTAATATTGTATTGGAACCATTGGCTATTGCCATCAGAGCTAATGCAGCTATTAGGGGGGTGGAAGGAGGAGGGAAAGAGCACAAATTACTATTATATGCCGACGATATTTTGATGCTGGTAAAAGACCCATCAAATTCGATACCACACCTGATGAACATAATACAATTGTACTCCAAATTATCAGGATACAAAATTAACTGGACAAAGTCAGGAGCTATGCCTATATCTGGATTATGCAATTCACATTTACTGACAAACTTTGGCTTTAAATGGATATCAAAAGGGATGAAATACTTGGGAATCAAAATAAGTAGTGAAGTGGAGGAAATACCATTACTGCAAAAAATTAAAACTAATTTGGATAAATGGGGGAAACTTAAGCTTACATTATGGGGGAAGGTCAATGTGATAAAAATGGCGGTTGCACCGCAATTTAATTATGTGCTTTTGATGCTTCCAGTAACTATATCTCCTCAGATTTTTAAACAGGGTCTGAGGTTGCCAGACCCAAGATTATATCATGCCTCCTTTAAAATGGCTAAATTAGCCAAACACTGGAACAAGATAACCAGCTAGAGTGGGTTATTATTGAAAATAAACTGTCATCCCCCTTCACTCCTATTGACAGACTATCTCAGTCTTCACGTAATGCTTTGAACCCTATTATGTCTCATTCTAAAGAGATCTGGACCAGAATACATAAAATGCATAAATTATCACACTGTAAACAAATATATACCTCCCTATGGCACAACTCCATGATCAGCATTGGAAAGACAGCAGTATATTGGAAAGAATGGCACTTTAATGGATTATGTCATATTGCTGATTTATATAAGGAGGGAGTGTTCATGTCATTCTCTGACAAAAAAAGAAAATATAATCTTAAGGGAAAAGATCATTTTTGGAAATATCTGCAGTTCAGGGACTGTATTAAATCCACAATTCAGTATAAGGATGGAAACCACATCTTGGATTATTTTATGTTACCTGCAGAGTGCCATCAAGCCTCTATATTTTATAGAACAACCAATCAGCTGCTCAGTGATGGCTGTCAGAGCCTGAAAACAATATGGGAGAGAGACTTGGGATGTCTGATGAATGAAGAGGAATGGCTGAGAATTATATCTAACAACGGAAAATATATTAGGGAAGCTAAAGGGAAATTTTTTTGTTATAATAAACAATAACTTGTGTTGGAAATGTCAGAAAGACATAGGTACCTTGTTACACTGCATCTGGGAGTGTCCTGTTATACAACCTTTTTGGAAAACAGTTGTGGATAATCTGATT
Source organism: Lutjanus erythropterus (assembly GCF_056507025.1). NCBI lineage: Eukaryota > Metazoa > Chordata > Actinopteri > Lutjaniformes > Lutjanidae > Lutjanus > Lutjanus erythropterus. The sequence continues at coordinate 35,184,454 of NC_139321.1, read as the reverse complement.
AACTGGCTGGGTAGTGACATATCACTATCTCCCAGAATATGCCTATTAGGGGACAGAAGCCAAATACCCAACATATCAAGCAGAGAATTTTCTGTAATCATGGCAGGGACTACAACAGCTGCCAGGACAATTCTTAAGTTGTGGAAAACACCCAAACCCCCTGAACTGAAAGAGTGGGTAAACATCATGACAAAAACAGCTTCATATGAATTTATGCTCAACAGGATGAACAATAGAAATAAGACCAAGGCATCAATCTGGGACTTGTTCTGGACTTCCATCACACTTCCCGATGAACTTGCAGCATGAATACCGTCCTATGAGTGCATCCAACATTGGAATCTGTTTTATGGATAAGATTCTCAGCTATGTAAGTATTAACATGCCCTTTATACAAATGGTCTTATTTATATTGTATTTTCATATTTGTGTTTCGCCATGCCATTGTTATGGCATGTAATGTGCATAATAAGAAACGTCTTCTTTAAAAAAGACATTTCAAAGGACACCACAACTGTAGTGTTGTTGTCAGAGAAGAGAGTATTTAGGCTTAGCATATTTCCTTAATCTCTGATAATATATTACAGATTTCTCCATTAAAGTGTCAGTACCAGTTGCTTCATCTTCAGTTTTAGACCTGCAGTTCCAGTCAATCTGTTACTTAAATATCAATCTGTAAAATGGAAGACTTTTCTTGTTTCCAGGTTTTAGTGGAGCTTATTTTTTGATTAATGCAAAGATTGATTCGAGCATGGATCTGAGATGTACAGGGTCAAAGTTAGAAAAGAATAGGTCATGTTTAGATTTAATGTCTCTCTTGCATCAGAAAATTGATTTCCCCAGCATTGTACAGGAACTTACATGGACTGTCCAGGGGAAATACAGCTCCATATAGACACATTGTGTTTCTTGAAGTTTAATCACCTTCACCTTCAAGAGCGAATGTTGTTGATTTTCTTTGTCAGTTACACCTGCTCTCCACGATAGAGAAACTGGGTTGCATGGTGCTCCCACTTTATTCCAAAACACATCTTAAAATTTGGAGGTTTATTCAAATTTAGAGCCATATGCTTTTGCAAAACAGTGATAACAAGGTCTAGAAAATGCTTCACTCATGGGCATTATGACTGGAAAGCTATAAACAAAAAACAGAGACACCTGTATGATGTAATGCAGTGCAACCAAACAGGCCTACACACACACACACACACACACACACACACACACACACACACACACACACAAACACACACACACACACACACACAAACATTTTTAAAATTCTGTTTATGGGAAATACATGGCTCATATGAATTTTAGAGCAAATAAAGCTAAAAAACAAAAATGTTCAGAATACAATTAATTTAAAGTGTAACTGTGATGTAATACAGTTACTCAATTTTTCTATTTTTAGATATGGAATTCCATTATTTCCCAGCCCTGACTGTGGTATAAAGTATTTCTCTGTTTCTTTCAAATTGTTATTATATTATTTCTGTATATAATGTGACATTCTCGCCATGCATTAAATGAATAGAGCTGTGCATCAGCACCAATGGATGGGGGACATCCTCACATCTCTTCCTCACATCTCTGTTGAAACCACCTAAGATGTCTGGAAGCAAAATGAAAGAATGTTCTAGTTTTTTCCCCCAGAACTTGTCATGCCTGCCTGCTACTCTAGTTGCCCTCAGTGAGAGTGTTTACTTGCCCCCTAGTATGTGCTGTTATGATTGGGGTTTTCGAGTATACCAGGTATGTACTGCATCTGTAAACATCTGTATCCAAAAGAGACCTCATTATAGAAACTCTTGCATCTTATATTGGTTTAGGATGACATTCAGGATTTTTGGCATCATAGAAACATGTTCCCTAACACCATTTATGAAAAAATAATTTAAGATAGGAATTTAGCTATTACAAAACCATCCTAACTGAATAATTTCCTATGTTAGGAATCCTAAGTAGACGTCCTAAATTCAAACTAGCTGTCAAAAATGGCAGCATCAGTGCTGGTTTGTACAACAACATGAGCACCAAAATATTATGATTGAAAGGTTTATGACAATGTACAATGACACTTTAAATTCCCCAGACAATGTATTAATGGGTATTTATGCCATGGTCTGGATGAATACCCTTTTCTGCTTGGCTGTCAAGTGTGTTAAAACCGTTCAATGCACATGTAGCGATAATCAGCTTTTGGGTGTGCATTGAACTGTTTGACGTCACTTTGAGGAGATAAGTGCTTTGTGTCGGGTGGTTTTTCACCACCACGATGTGCCTTCAAACTGTCTCACCCACACCCACTGGTTGATTATCCCTTACATTCCAACTGGCCAAGATGATTAATTATGACTTTTATTGGCATGCTGGGTCTGTTCAGATCCTTATCCTGTGCCAATAATTGGAAAGAAAACTTTCCAAAAAGTTTCCAAAGAGTCCCAAAGAGTTTCCTATTCTCTGTGACATGATAAATGAATCTGAATTGTCAAAGCTAAAGCTGAACACCCATCTTTTCTTGTTGATTACAGCAGCTAGTTAGGCAGTGACAAGTGAAGTGAGACATCCAATGTCAAGGATTCAGTCTTGTGTACATTTTAAACAAGAATCAGGTTTACAGCTCGAGTAAGGATTTCCTGAGTTAATCAGACGATAGGGTTTTGTTCTATCTTGGAAACACAGGATAGGTAGGTAGGACAAGCACTTACAAAACCTTTTTGTAATGAGGCTGGTTTTGAGAACCTTGGATATGGTGCCTGGATTACTGTCCTATAAACCAGCATACGGGGGCCAGTAAAACACCTGATCCAGGTTTTTCATCATTATTTGTGAGTGCCGAACATGGCTGTGGAAATGCTGAGAAAACACCTACACGAAAGATGATGAGAAACCTGGATGGAATTGGAAGACATCTTGTGCAGAAGTCACCATGGTTACTCTCTCTTGCATGTCAAATGTAATTAGCATCGACCTTCACGCATTTAAATGTTAGCATGTATAGCAACAATGGGTAAAACAGAGAAATGCTCTTTTGTCATTGACTGAACAATCAAATTAGTGAGAATCCAGGTGGCCTTTTTATGCTTTGCTCAATGCTGAAAACAAGAACCAACCATGAGAATTGAATATTTTACAAAGGCATGTAATAAAGGAGCAATAGAAAATGAACAATACATGGTATTTTAGGAATGGATTTGTGTTCAGGCTTTGTTCAGTGTGAGATTATTTATTTTATGTCAAGGTACATAAATGTGTGTAGGAGTGACAGATTCTGCCCACATATCAGGAACCAGTAGCTACTTATAGCTAATGGGCTTTAGATTCACAGCATGTGGTGGGATCACTTGAAAAAGTGATATTATTACATAACTTCAACATTGACAGTGATCAGCAGTAGCTCTGCCACATGATCTAAACTGTGCAGTATGTTGCCATAGTCCTGCAGCGACAGTACTGAGTTGTCTGTCTGATTCAATGCCCCTCTTTCTGGTACTGACTGTGTAGCAGCCAACCACCAACTCTACCTGCTACATTTGTATCCTCTGAATCTGGATGCTGTTTTCTGCTGCCAGGTCTCCTGAACCTTGATATCTCTGGCAAAGTGTCAACTACATCACAACGGTATTGCGAGATTGTTGTATTGGATTGCATTACCTTTCTTCAGAGGGTTTTATTAATTCTGTCATTGAAAGAATGAGAACAGCAGCAGCTGTTTTAGCGACCCAAGGCTGGTCACAGTAACAACATATGCTAAGACTTTTTTCAGGAGTGCCAGATAAACTGTCAGTATCTTGTGTGACCAACATTTGCCTCATGCAGAGCAACACGTCTTTGCACAGAGGTGATCAGGTTGTTGCCCTTTGGGATGTTGGTCCACTGCCCTTCAATGGCTGTGTGAAGTTGGCACCAGCATGTCTGGCAGTGAGTACACATGATCCTAAGCATCCCATACATGCTCAGTGAATGACATGACGGGTGAGTATGCAGGGAGTGCATGAACTGGGATGTGTTCAGCTTCCAGGAATTGTGATTGTGTGCAGTTTCTTTCAAACATGAGGCTGCGTAGTATTATGCTGCAACATGGGCCTCAGGATCTCGTCACACCATATTTACCATAAATAAACTGCACCTACATCTATTGTCCATGGCCTATGCCTACCCATTCCATAACCACACCACCACCATGGGCAGACTTGACACCATAAAAACTGCCATCTGCCAGATGAGCTAGAGTGCCATAATTCCATCCATGAGAATTGAGTATTTGACAAAGGCATGTCATAAAGGAGCAATAGAAAATGAACAATACATGGTATTTTAGGAATGGATTTGTGTTCAGGCTTTGTTCAGTGTGAGATTATTTCTTTTATGTTGAGGTACATAAATTTGTGCAGGAACGACAGATTCTGCCCACGTATCAGGAACCCGTAGCTACTTATAGCTGATGGGCTTTAGATTCACAACATGTGGTGGGATCACTTGAAAAAGTGATATTTTTGCATATCTCCAACATTTAGAACACAGTAATCAGCAGTAGCTCCGCCATCTGCCTGGTACAATGCAAACTGGGATTCTTCCATCAAGGAAACATTTCTCCAAAGTGCCAGACACCATTAAAGGTGAACATTAGCCCAGTTAAGTTAGTTACAATGATGAATTGAATGAGCTTCCTGACAATTTGTGCAGGAATTCTTTGGTAGTACAAACCAAGTGTTGCAAACCAACTGTCAGCTGTCCATGTGGTTGGGTGTGAAGGGCCTGAGCTGGCTTGGTTCCACAAGGAGTGTGGTTGTAAGGCCGGTTGGATTTCCATCCAAAGTCTTGGGAATGTTTTGTGAAATTCAGTTAATGGGCAACAGCTCTGGTGGACATTCCTACAGTCAGCATGAGTTGCACGCTTCCTGAAAAATTGTGATATCAGTGGCATTGTGTTGTTCAATAAAACTTTATTGTGACTAGCTCAAGGAACACCTGGACACCTGTCAGGTGGATGGATAATCTTGGTAATCTAGGACAGGATCTCACCAACACAGACTTTTTAAAAATTGTGCAACAAATTTGAAAGATATAACCTTCTGTGTGTACAGAAAAAGTTTTATATCTTTACTTCAACTTGTGAAAAATTTGAGCAAGAAGCTTTGCGTTTATATTTTTGTTGAGTGTACTGCAGGGCAAGCATGTCATGGCTGATCATCTTAATGAGTTTCGCTCGGGTCACTTCATCCCCATGAATAAGTCAAGCTTCTTCATCCTTAATACTGATGAAACTGAGAAAGCAATTAAAATAAACTCAAAAGTAGAAAAAAAATGTTAGAAAAGGCAATACTCTCTCATATCTCGGGTAAAAGTAGTAGTAGTAGGTTAATATTATTTCATTATAATTAAGGTTGAAATAACAAATTTTGACCATTGCATGTGACCAACAGTGTTTAAATGAAGGGTTAGCACATAACTAGCCAATCACAGTGACTCTGTACAAATAGGGGTGATCCAGGTTTCTTTTAAGAATTGAGTAACTTAAGCTCTATTATACATGTGACTTTCCTTGAGTCACTTCCATCACAAGATATCTGTAACACAGATATTTTAACCCAAACCATAATTATAATAGTTATGACCAGCTGGCCTATGAAATAGCACTGACACTAACTGCACTGCAATTAATTAACAGCCCACACAGATGAGATTTGTTTTTTTTTACCTCTTGGGGTTTGGTAAAGTGCTTGACTCAAATCCTCTTTACTTTTTAATTTCTAACCTTTCAAAGAGCCGTAGGAAAGCAGGTCCTCAGTGGGTATGATACTTAATTAAAACTGTTGTCTATTACACCCAATTAAATCATGATCATATGCCTGAAAGTAAGAACATGTTTTATCTATGGCAGTTTTGCATCTGTTCTTGTGCACTGATCATTTCTATGCACACATAAATGTTATCGGTTCTTACAGTGGAGCATAAACACAAGTAGAATGTGAACATTTAAAAAGTGTCTCAGAGATAAGGGAATATTGCAGTTAAATTTGGGAGATTGGAGGTAGGGGCCAGAGCCATGATCAGTGAAACAACCTAAACCTTTTCAATACACAGTTATCTCTGCGCAGTGATCTGTAGCAGTGCAGTAGGGCCGACTGAGAGATTACATTACCATAATGAGGCTCTGTGATTATAAAAGTTAATAAAGACTGAGACTGAATGTATGCTATTATCAGGATTGCTGGAGTTCTGGTTGTTATTCAGTGAAAAAGAGAAGAAATTGAAAAGACCCTTTATGCTACTATTTCTATTTCAGAAAAAAATGTATCACCATAGTAAAATAAGAAAACCAAGGAGCCATGCACGGATAATAGACAGATGAAGAGGCTCAGATCAAAATACAGCAGCCAGTATGGAGAGAATTACAACTTGAGATAATATCAGCCTTTAATTTCCCAATAGGTATGCTTTGAAAGAAGTTGTGCAGTTCTTTATTGTCTGCCAGTGTCAACTAATAAATTATGCTAAATGACATTTTGAAATGAAACTTTTCAAATAAATACATCAAATCAAACGTGCAAGTTCACAAGGAAAACTTTTATAGAAATAACAAAATATGATTTCTGCAAAGAGAAAAAAAGCCCCACCACGCAGTGTATCATCACAGTTCATTTGACACATTCACAGGTGCAAAGAGGCAAATAATGATGATGAATTATGGAGGAATTTTATTTCATCTGCTGTCTGCATTATGCTTTAAACCAGCTCTAAGAAATCGGACGTCATTCCAATTTAACACAATTCAAAGACTTAAATGTATGCAGTTTTTTTGTGTGCCCCTCTTCATTTATGCTCCTTGTAGGACCATTGCTTGACAGCAAGCATCAAGGTGTGAACCAAGTTGCTCTGGTGTACGGTCTGACATGAAACAGGATTTCATGTACATTCATGCTGTTGTGGCTTCAGAAGTTATGGCTGTATCAAAGCTGTTTGCTGTGGGGTATCTTTTATACAGGGGAAGGAAACCCTGTACTGTTGTCCTGCTGGTGTTAAGCCTTTACACAAACAGTTAACATGTAGAACTAGCTTATTGGAAATGATTAACTATACCACAAACAGGATGCAGAAAAAGAGATGGTGTGTTTGAGCTGTTTATTTTGATCCATAATAATTCATAGAGTTAAGTTAAGTGTCTTTCGTGTTGTCTCTCAGTTAATCTTTTGGTTTTGGTTTTTATCAAGTCGGCACTATAATTTAAGAAAGCAATTCTGACAGAGATAATGCACGTTTCTAAAGGATGTGGCTTATTTCTCTACCAATAAGAGCTTATTCCACAACAAAACCAGTGGTGAAAGGTAGCTAAGTATATTTACTTAAGTACAGTACTTGAGTATATTATGCAACCTCTTATTTCTATTCTACTATATCTCAGAGGCATAGTTGCACATTTTACTCCATTACGTTTGTCTGACAGCTATTAGCTGCTTTACAGATCACATTTTTTTCAAACCCTGTCTGTCCAATGGAAGCATGCTATCTGCAAATTTGGTGAATATGAATTTCTCTGATAAACAGAGGGATTGAGTGTTCAAGTAAATAAACTTGGGAAGTGGACTGCCTCTTCTTGAATGACCAGGCAGGTCAGAAATGAAAATTCTTCCATGCTGGAAAGCCTGCGTGAACAGGCAGAGGTAGACTCAGACTGTCTAAGGGGCAGGGGCAAAAAAAAAAAAAAAAAGTAAAAAGGGAACCAGCTGTATGCAGGATGTAGGCGCCTACAGGCAGTGCCTGTGGCAGTGTGCATACAAGTACATATGAGTCATTGGATTTTTGTGCAAAGGTGATCATGAAAGTCTTATTAGTCTTATTAGTCTTCTCTTAAAGACTGAGAAGGACTCTGCCGATCAGATATGGTTCGGTAGCTCGCTCCACAAACTGGAAGTCTAACTAGCGGCTTTGTGCCCTTTTGTGGTGGTTGAATCAGGTGTATTTCAATGGCAGAGCGCAGAGAGCGGGAGGGAGAGTAGACCTGGATAAGGGAGGTCATGTAGGTGGGAACTGTTTGTGTTGCTGTTTTGTAGGCAAGTGTCAAGGCTTTGAATTTGATACCGGCAGCTCATATGTTGATGTGCATATGAATGTGCAGCTTTGTCTTGCCATACGTACCGACATTGCCTCTAAAGCTCCTGACCAATGCATGCAGACCTTTAATAATGAATGCTGATAGCAAAGGATAAATAAATAAAGAATGTTCTAAGAGTGTTCTATGTGGTGCAGTTTTCTGTTTGCAAACAAGAAAATGCTCTTTTATATATCTGCTTCTCTTGCAGCAGTTCTGCTTCCCACCTCCTATGAGGCAGGGTCAAGAGGATCACTACAGAGAGAGCCCACCCAGGGGGCAGATGCATTATGCTTTGCTTTGATAGTGCATAGAAACAAATGTCACAAAGCTTGTTATATACAGCTATACCTGGAAATGGTCTTCCTCAGAGCTGGATCCACTGGCTGTCGCTCAGCAGTCTCCACTGCAACTGAATCTGTCTCTCAAATCCAACACACAAATTATAAACAGGTTTGTATTATATAGTGTGTTCACACTGGACAAGTAACAAAATGTAGTGTAAGTGTAAAAAGCAGACTGTACAGATTATAATGTACTTTACTGTTAACATGTTGTACTATCCTTGATAGTTCTATATACCTCTTATTTATTATTCTCTATTTGTACTAATTTCTGTCCTTGAAGCCACAACAAAATTTCTGTATTATTCCCCCACAATGCAATGCACAAATGAAACTGAGGAGCTGCTCAGAACTGTAAATAAATATAAACAATGTATGGTGGTGAAACAACTCCAGAAAGATCTTGGAAAACAAGTATTAAATGTCACGCAAGAGATGTTAATTTCTGTTTGTGAAGTTTTTCCTTGTATAGCTGCCGAGCCACATCCGATCAGCAGAGGCCCCCTCAGTCTTTGTGAGAATTCTTTGCTTCATGACACTTACTCGTGTTGTCCTCTCCTAACTAGATCCTTTCTTGTGTTTTAGCTCTCATATGTACGTCGCGTCAGATGAAAGCATCTGGTAAAGGAAATTTCATGATAAGATTTTAAGTTTAAATGGGCAGTAACTTTCCAAATTACAGTTTGATGGACGTCTGATATTGCACACGTATCAATTCCTGTTAGTAAAGTGGTTGAGTGTTTGGATTTTTTGTATACTAACTGCTAAAACAGTATACTATGGCAGTTAGTATGTAGTAGGCTATATAGTATATACAATTAGTATGTTGTATGGATTTGCAACACAATTAATACCATGACTTTAAAGATAAAGAGGTGACCTGGTGCTAAAAAGGTCTGCAGGTCCCTCGTGCTGAAAGTAGATGCGACACCTGAGAGCTGAAAGACTCGACAATTAAAAGTTATAGTCAATGGTTATGCCTGAAATCACTCAATCATTCATGACTCCCTACTTACTACCTGGAGATTTTTGTACTGTAGACTGTATAATAAGCAGTGTTGGCCAGTAAGGCATTACTCAGAAAATGATCCACACCTGCCCCACTATCTGTCCCTGTGTGCTGTATTACCTTTTAAATCAGCACCACAAGCTTTCCAGGTCATTTCTTTTAAATTCAATTTGTGGAGCTCGTCCAACATTGCCATATAGTGTCACATAGCGACATGCTCTGTGCATCCTGCATGGAGGTAAAAATGCCAGGCACTAACACTAGTACAGATACAACTACACCCAACACAACTGTGTCAAAAGAGAATAAAAAAGAACCAAAGTTAATTAATATTTAGAAATAGAAAAAAAAATGTCTTTATGTTGTTTTCATTTTGTCTTTGTTTACAAGAACTTAATTTCCAAGATAAAAGAAAATTCTTCACCACAATTGTGGGTTCTTTCTGCAGTCTGATGATAAGAACACAAATTAATCTATTTCATGTGTTTAACTGCCACACCTCACCCATGTCTGTGTTTTTGTGAGTATGTGCATACAAAAATAGATAACGGAGGCAGCGGCAGAAAGAAAGCGGACTGATACGATGCAAGTTCGAGGCGACACAAACAAAATGAAGGGGTAGTTGGTAAATCAGATACAGAGCTGAAGAACAATTCATAACAGTTTATCATATGTGTATGACACGTGTATGTTTTTGGATGGGTTGCATCTTCACAATAAGACTCTATGCGGATTTACGCAGTTTCCTCTGCCCTGTCACATTTATAACTACAGGTTTGTTCTGCTGCAAAAATGTACTACAACATCTGTTGCATTGGCATTACTGCGTGTATGTGAACAAAACTGAAAGCATCCTCTCTAATCACAGAATAAATAAATCACCTGGAGTTGTTATATAGCCTTTGGGGGCAGGGTAGAGGGTACAGGTCTCGTCATCAGATGTGACAATGGCCCCTTGTCTCCCCTACTTCCAGCACCACTGGCAATGAAACAGCTGTAGAGCATCATCGTGAGGTCCAGCTGGATTGCACCCGCAATATCACCTGCATATCAGTGATATTTCAGACTGACTGCAGAGAGAGTCTGATACTTGGCTCATGATTGGCCACTGCAGTGTGAAATCAGGTTGCATTTCCCCAAAAGTTGACTTTGCTTGAATTTTCTTTAAAGGTATAATATGCAACATTTTCCAAAAAATGTTGTAGACTCATATAAAAGTAATCATCAATCATCACTTACGACCCACTTGAAATGTGTGGTTGTATCTGTATCTGCAAAAAACCTGCCCTCTGCCTGTATTGACTTGTTTTCTCATTATTTTGCTGTGACATCTTGGTTTTACTGGTGTGTTTACGAACAGTTCAGACAAATCCTACTGATTCTGCCTTTAACGTTTTAAGTTGGTCAAGTGTTGTTATGTATGTGACTTCCATCATGTCATTTTTGTCATGTGATATATGTAGCATACTTATTTTAACACAAACCATGATCTTTTCCTAAATCTGACCAAGTAATTGTGTTGTCTAAACTTACCAATCTGTGTTACATAATGTAGCTAAGGTCTACAATCCATCCCGTCATTCTGTAGGTATGATGATGTGTTGTGTAAAAAGCATATCCATTGATCCTCATCACTCATCACATTATTGGAAACTCCAGAGGATTTTTGTCATGATCCTGTAGGACTGATGGATGTTTTACCTGTGATCTGATTGGTCAGTCTTCAGGCTGCTGACATACAGACTGTGTTGAGTTGGGGCTCACTCCAAATGAGCAACACTGACCATTAGCCTTTTGCATCTATTTTAATGTGCTGATGAATGTTGGTCCCCCGTCGGTTACCTCCAGTGTCTGATTGAAAATTTCCCCCTTGATCAAGTTTCCTGCTGAGACAAAATGCCATTAGATACATATGGGTACAAAGACAGGAGGAACCAAACACATCACTGATGTACATGCATGAAAGACCCTCAGTACTTTTTCAGTGTTGATCCTCCCACAAGACGCAGTGTGTTTTCAATGTGGGTTGCAGCGATAATCAATAGCCTAAGCATAGTAAACAGCAGCAATTTGTTTGAGCCAAAGATCACGAATCAAGGACCCGAGACACTGAATTAGTTGTGGCAAATGGGACAGCAGTGTGTGGGATCATTTTGAATACAAACCGTACAATACAAGGTGCTCAGCCACATCTGGCAGCAGATTTCAACAAGAAGGGAAAACCCAACAAATCTCAAAATGAACCTCAGCTGCTTGCATAAGGTTCTGTTTTCACATGATAAAAGACTTTCCTAAAGATAGCTGACAATATGAGCCAGTATGAGTGGTAAACAGCAGTTAACAAGGAGACTCAAATGTTGTGCTTCATGAAAGCTGCTGGTGGTCAGAACAGCCGGTACAGAGGGGAGAGGAAATGCTAATGATTTTATGTTGTAAAATACCACAGGAAAAAATCTGCCCTGGGTTACAGAAGCATTATGTAGTAATTGTGTGTCCAAAAGTGAGTATTGCAGTCCAAATAGCAAGTTGGAGCCATAGTTGGTATTGTTTAATCCCTATTTAATATGCGATCTATAGTTAAAGCAAGCTATTTACCCCCATTCCCAGAAACACTGCAGGAGCACAAGACAAACACAACATTGTAAACTGACAATAATAAGCAATGACGAGTCCTACACTGCAAGTTGATCAGCTGTTTATAACTGTGAATTCTCTGACAATGTAAAGCCAAGCCTGTTATCCTGAAAACAAAATTCCTCCGCTCCTAAAATACACACTTTAGACTTTTAGAGTTTAGATTCAGTAACTGCCTGCCTTACTTCCTACCAGACTCCATTAACATGTTGCTTAATTTAACCGCTATAAACATCTACTCCTTCTGAAAGAGTTCTGATGATTTCTTACGACTCATAAACAGACACTTACTCATTCGGTGAACATTCAGCATTAATTTGAACTCTAATTTACGTGAAACAGGAAAACTAAAACAGTTTTTCAAGCCCAGAATAGAAATTTCAAATAAGGAAAGCACGGCTGAAGCGTTGTTGTCAAAGAATGATAGTATATAATGGTCATTCTATGATAAGTTACACTAAATATATTACAGATTTCTCATTTAAACTAGTGTACGATTAAAATAGTTTCCTAAGATAAAAACATAAGTAGGCACATTAGGTGAAATAGAAATAAAATAAAAAGAAATTCTTAATAGTATAGGAAATTGAGGATCAGATTGATTACTGTAATAATAATAATAATAATAATAATAATAATAATAGGAACTAACTAACCAAAGAAATGTGTGTCTGCTCTATCCAGAGCTTATGTGGTATTAGATGAAGGATCAAGCATCAGCAATGGCAAATTTAAGAGCTGATTAAACTGGTCATTTTTTTTAACCCCACCAGGGGACACTTGGTTTCTGCCAGGTACACAAACAAATTCATCATAAAAGAAACATAATCACATAATAGCTGAGATGTGCAACTTCTTCTGCTGATCTAGTCATAGACAGGATTTAAAATGTATTATGGATTTAAAAAAACAAACAGAAACAGATTTTTGATGCCTTTCAAAATGTGCACCCAAAGCTTTTTAATTAATGAGAAACACTATGAAATATGAATTGCTGAAAGAGCTTATCAGTGAGATTATCTCACAGTTGAAAGGACACTTTTATTTTGTGATATTGTGTTTCTGAGCATCTAAATATCATGAAGGCAATAATAATTTCTGTAACTGTTTGTGCGTATGCGATTAGTATATTCCTGCCATGAGCTGTGTCAGGAAAGAATGCACGGGGAGGTTTGAGATCAGAGGACTCTTCTCCTCCAACTTCTTAGTAGAAATGCATTTGGAGCATAAAAACTAACATCTTACAATTAAAAAATACAGAAGAATTCACGCTGTAATCTTTCCATGTTCTGGGGAATATCACTCTGAATCACAACAGTTGAGAAGGACTTAATTATAATTAGATTATTTAAATGACTCCAATCTTTGCAATTTTACCAAAGCAGAAAATGCAAATTCTTGTATTTAAATTTGTTACCAACTGCAGAAAAAAAATCTTGTTACATTGCAATTTGCCAAATTAGGCCTCTGTGGGACTGCATAACTTTTAAGTCTGATATGAAAGCAAAGTGGAACGAAAACACGTCTCGCCATCAATTTCTGATGTTAAAGCTCATGGGAGGTCATTTGTCAGAGAAGTTTTGCTCACTGTTTCAACTTTTTTTTCCCCGCCAACAATACCACACAAATTTAAAACAGCTTTTGTTGACGAGTGCGTGAAAGAGGGTGACATCAAAATTTGGGATGGGAGCAGAATGGACACTACAGTGATGTAGCAGATACAAGAGATGAAAGTATTCACCGTTACAGACAGTGAATGGATATTCAATCCCTGACGGAAATGTTGTGAGTTCACAGAATATGAAAAACTATCAATATTTTGAAGTTGCTTGAGTTGTCATGAATAATGTCACTGATTTCTCTTTATCCCTCTTTGCAAACTACAAACTTTCTTGTAATTATTTTTGATTGAAGATGGTGCGAAGTGATGAATCCCCACTATAAAACCTTGTACGGTATTTATTAGATCTTAGAATTATAGATCGAGGCATAATATTATGACCACTGACAGGTGAAGTGAATAACACCGATTATCTCTTCATCATGGCACCTGTTAGTGGGTGAGATATATTTGGCGGCAAGTGAACATTTTGTCCTCAAAGTCGATGTGTTAGAAGCTGGAAAAATGGGCAAGCATAAGGATTTGAGCGAGTTTCCTTGTCATTTATTAACTGAATTATATGCCAGTCAGGTTCTATGAATTCCCAATTATCTGCTTCTTCACCGCTCTCTACCAGTTGTCTACACCTTTTTACCAGCAACAGAAGTGGTAGTCAAAGTAGTGAGAACTTAACACACAGCTCCAGATCTCCTTGAATGACTATAATAAACCACTCTTCCATCTTTAGGTTGGCTGACCTTCTAATTGGATGTTCTGATGCCCTCCAACAGAAAGGGTGAAGTAAGTCCAGTGCAGATGAATTCTTGTCACAAGGCCTGCAGTGCACTTACTGCATTCCAAAGCTTTAAGTCAAGCACTTCAGTGAAAACACTATATTCAGGGAAAGAGCTGCTATGACATACAGCTAAAATGATTGTATCACAGCAATCATTTTGAGGCTGAGGCACATAGAGCTCCACCAACAAGCCTTTATCGAGTCTGTGGGCGTTATTTCTTGTAACGGTGCAGCTTACAGTAGAATCTCTGATGTTTCCCACAGTCAATCAGTAGACTAATGGTTGTCACCATGGAGCCCATTCGCCAACCCTGCCTGCTCTTATTTTACTTATTCTGTTTTCCTAAACCCCTGATGCAGCGGCAGAATTACTATATATGTAGGGAATGCATTAGGGCCCACAACCATTTAGGGCAGCTGACTCTTATAAACTCATATAATTTTTACTCCAAAATTAACATGTATATGGGAGTTTTTTAAACGTGAGTAAACCAGCTAAAAAGTAGGGAATTGGCACTCTTCCATTGGAGGAGACCCACTTGTTTTTCTGTTTTTTTTCTTCTGATGTGTGCTGGAAAGACAAGACTCAAGTCGTGAAGGAGCAGAGGGTGTTTTATTTAATTGTCTGTGTGTCCAGCTCTTTGTGCTTTTATTTCTTCTAGCTGAATCTCTGTGGTTTGAAGCTTAAGTTTATCTCCTGCGCCTGTTTGTACTGTTGTATTTTTGCCTCATTTTACTGTTTTTACTGAGTTACGTTAAGTTACTGCCATTAAAAATGGAACACTTCCTGATTTTGTTGATTGATTTTAGATAACAAAGTAACAGGGGACTTTTATTATGAAGAATTTACTTGAAGTAAAATGTTCATATATTATTCACCCACTTCACTAAATGCAAGCACTTTATCAATAAATACACATCTTCAAGCAGGTGCAAACTCTGCTGTGCTGGGCTGACGCACAACGAATCAAACCAAGCAACACATGTGGGTGACAAAGGAACATAAGAGACAACACGCCTTCATTACCTCTGCTGAAAAGGGTGTGATTGGTGGAGCTTCCTCTTACCATGTATCATGAACATTGCTTCTATATGTAAAGTGTCCACAAGGCCAGTAATTTTCATTATCTCTAGCAAAGTGATAGGCATCTGTAGTTATTAATGATGTAACAAAAACTTGATTGCGGTAAATTGTTGCAGTTCAGTTTGCTTTGCACAGACACAGCCAGTAGAAATGTCCCTCGGAGGACAACTTTTTACTTTTATACTGAGTACATTTCAGAGCCTGTGCTTTTTCACTTTTACTTGAGTAAGGAAGTTGAGTCTTTTTTTTTTTAACTCGTGTCTGTATTTCTACTTGAGAATCATCATTGTTGAATCAAGGTTAGATCCAGTACTTCAATGTTAACTATTTTGTCAACCACACTTTTTAAAGTAATTGTACTATCAAGTCTTTGTCATGAATGGGTTATTTTGTAGCTTTTTTGAGTGTATGGGCCCTATCTTAGGCTGAACTAGAGCGCAAGTAGAAAACACAATGGATTTAATTTATTCACGGTGCGTCCAAATCCTCCCTTTGCCGGCTTAAGCCAGGGGCTCAGGGGTACCCTAAAATAAATGTGTGTTTCGTGATTGTGGAGACGTATGTGTATGCCTCGCCGAAATGCGGCAGGTGCTATATTGTGCAGACAGTTTGATTGCGCCACAGACTTTGCGCTTTGACCAGATTTTAGCTGGCCTGGGGCGCAAGTGGTTTTTCCTCCAATGTATCAAGCACAAGATATGCACCCGGCTACACCTCTGTTTTACCTTAATTTTAAGACCTCCTGCCCCTGGCCGCACAGACCAGACACAAGTGCATTTGCTATCTTGCAGATGTGGCAAAAATAGCAACTGTGCTGGTATAAGATAGCAAATCCACCTGTGCCACCAGCACAACGGCTTTATGCTGGGTGTAAGATAGGGCCCTATGTGATAGTGCAGTTCAGATACCTGTTGGCACTGAACTTGTGTGGACAGCTAACACTTAAAATCAGCAAGGGACCTGCTACAACACTTTTTAGGCGTTCTCTTAGGAGAATGTGTTTTGAAAATTGGAGCAGTTATGTCTCTTCTTATCTGTTGGTGATATGGGTATACACTCCATCTGTTTGTTTACAGCTTTCAAATGGAGATAGGCATGGCTCAGAGCACCTGGCGTCTAGTCTATCACCCAACAAAAGCTGAAATGTGTTGAACTTTGTGTCTGTCAAAGCAGATGAGAATCTGACAGAGACAGTTTTGTCATCATTGCTGTCAGAATGAATAGAATAAATTGACAGACAGGCACAATAAATCACTATGGCTACCTACTGACACACACGCACGCAGTTCTGGAGAATAAAATGGGAGTGGAAGTTCCTCACACATTGGTTAATATATGCAGACTAAATAGAATTTAATTAATTGTAATGTGAATATGTGTGTATGTGTGTGTGTGTGTGTTCAGTAGGGGGCAGACCCCTGCCAGGCAACCCAAAAAGAATGTTTTTACCATTTTGATCAGTAACTGTAATTTGATTACATATTTTTTCTCAGTGACTGTAACAGATTACAATTATCTAATTTATTATGTAATTTAATTACATATAAGTACATGTACATGTAGTTCCTGCTCTTACTACACACTGTTAGTAGGTAAGCCTTGTTTTAGCCTGGCACTTGTTCTTGACCACAGTACAATACAATACAGTATTTAATGTTCAAACTGATAAACTTTATTGTTTATTGTAAATATAACTAATTCTGAATTTAATGCCTGCAACACATTTTGAAAAAGTTGGGACAGGGGCAACAAATGAGTAATGCTCCGAAAACACTTGTTTGGAAGATTAAAAAGGTAAAGAAGTGAATTGGTAACAGATAATACTATGATGATTGGGAATTAAAGTGGCGTCCTTGAAAGGCTCAGTCCTTCACAAGCATGAATGGGTTGAGGTTCACCACATTGTAAAAAACTATTTTTCAACTATTGAACTATTTGCTCACACAATATTTCTCAACACAAAACTGCAGGGATTTAGGTATTTCACCATCTACAATCCGTAGTATTATTTACTATTACTATTGTCTGTGGACACATGCTGTGTCTCAAATCAGATGCCTCCATTAGTTTGTTGTGATGCACCCTGCAGGGCTGGGGCAGATCTAAGTGTGGGGCTAAGCCCAGAGACTGCAACCTTTTTTTTTTTGCATCCATGTGCAGTGAAATAGCTTTTCTCTTTGCTTCAGCACACACCAAAATGTTTTTGCTGAAATGTCTTAAGAACTTAAAGTGGACAGAAGACACTGGAGAACTTGCATTAACTCACATATTAATTCACTCCTGTTAGTGATGCAAACTAAGTACATTTACATCAAGTACTGTACTTATTTTGTAATTTAATTCCAAAATATCAAACATTATGTTTCTACACTACATCCCAGAGGCAAATACTGAACTTTTTAATCCACAAACCTGAAAAAAAAGGCTGTTTTCTGACTTTTTAGATATATGGTTCTCACAGGACAGTGATGCTAGACATTAAATGTCTAAAAAGTAGCTAAAATGAGCTCAACCTTAAACATCTACAGCAGTAAACAGCAGCAACATTAATGCAATAATATTAATCCAGAAACATCAGACATAATAACACTGACAAGGAACATTTCACTGCAATGTGAGTACTTTTACTTTAAGTATTTCTATCCAATAATATTTATATACTTTTACTTTGGTAAATTTTGTAAATGCAAGACCTTTACTTTTCATTTTTTTTTTACATTTTGATATTAGAAATTTTGCTTCAGTAAAGGATCTGAATACTTTTTACACAGACAGACAGACAGCGAACAGACTAGTCTCCACTGAGGCTGCTACAGGAAAGAGTCCACACGCATATGAATGCATGTTCACATGCGGCGCGGTTATCTTTTCTGAGCTACAAATTATAAATGCTGTTGCATGTTGGTGCTGATCAAACGTGATAAATAGTTTTATTTCATGTCCTGATTCCTTTTGGCAGACACAAAGTTACAGAGCAGCCCTGGATGTGTCTGTAAGCAGGACACAGACAGACAGACTGCAGCTCAGCTAACATCAGAGGGAGGAGCTTCAACTTAACATCAATGTGAATGAAGGATATCAAACTTGAAGAGGAGGAAACACAAGTTTACCTGATTACTGTATACCTCGTTCACTCTCTAGATGTTATTTTCTCTTTAGGTCTGCTTCACTCTCTCATTAAAGGTGTAAACACTGACACATGCTTTGACACGAGGGGCCCCTGTGTACTGACTTGATAAGTGGCTCTCAGCATTTAGGGATTCTGGCCCAGTGACGGAAACTACTGCAGGAAAAGTCGCTATAAAACGGCAATATAAAAAATAGAAAAGAGCCTAATGAGCAACATGCTCAAACCAGGTGTTTGTCAGCTCAAATGGTTCACCTTCAGTTGTGTTTATTCACGTGTATCATGGAGTTTTGCTGAGTGCCGGGAGGAGCGAGCGTAGCTGAGACACAGAGCCGACAGACAGCTGCTCAGAGCCGGGGAGCTCTGCCGAGGAGGGTCTGCAGCAGACTGGCGCTTCTGGAGGAAAAAAACACTGGAGTCACTGTGATGCCGGCTACTTTACTGGCAGGAGAGGAGCTCAGAGTGTATATTTAAAACTTTTGGGATTAAAAAGAGGATCTTCATTCCTGCTTCAACCTTCTGTAGCAGCGATGAAGAAATCATGGAGCTGTGATTTTCAAAACATAAAAGATGGTGGGCTTTTGAGAAAAAAATCCATGGCTTGAGCCTCAGTAGCCACCCCCTAAATCCGCCTCTGCTGCAGGGTAGTGCTGTCTCAAATCAAGGACAGCTGTTGTGCGCTTGTCGGAAATGCCAATCCAAACTTCTGCTTCTTATTTGCGGCCAAACTGAAGCTGGGCAAAGCTACTTACTCCCACCTACCAAACATGTGCCAACATGAATGTTCCTTTAATGTCATTTCCTTTTGTTTGCCTTCTGTTTCTTGTGAGGTGAAAAGCAGACCATCAGAGGCCGTGAATGCACTTAAAACAGGAAGCATAAGTGCAGATGTACATGAACTGAGACACAGCAACAGTTTGTTGCTGCATCTACATTTGCAAGTCAAGATGACCTTGACATTTGACCACCAAAATCTAACCAGTTCATCGCTGAGTCCAAGTGGACATTTGTGCCAAGTTTGAAGAAACTCCCTCAAGGCCTTGTTGAGATATTGCATCTAAAAACATAATGACTCTAGCCATAAAAAAATAAGGGTTTTTCAAAAATTGTCGGGCACTTGATCATACAGTCATGAATGTGACACAAAAATTAGCTGTATGTGTCTAGTAGTATCTGAGATTAGCTGTGGACAGCTCCAGCCCTGTTGGTAACTCTCTCTCACACACACAGGCCTGATGGCATGATTCCTGCCACAGATAATATGCATCATATTGCACATCAATAACTGATCAGCTGTGTACTGTATATTTTTCTTCCCTCTCTGATTGATTCTATGTGTTTGTATAAATGATGATCCTCTGGATCTGAATATAGAAATCTAACTCCTTTGAGCCTCCATGGGTCTGACAGCAGTTGGTGATTATTTTATATCCACAGAGGGTTAAATTTGTTCTAACTGAAGGGGACAGATCTTCCTCCAGCTTGTACCAAAGCCCATCCTTTCAAGATTTTCCAGCGGTCTCTGTGATTAGTTATATTGGACAGGCCATCAGTCTCTCTCCTATTGCCTGTTACTTGTTCCGGTTCTTCACGTCCACTTGAGCTGCGGAAACTTTAAAGAGTGTTTACCTCCTGGGAGCTGAGCTGGCGGTAGACTAAGGCAGAGCTTGCTGTCTCTTTGTTGAGCATCAAGTTCAGGGACTGAAAGTAGTGGACAGAAATAAGCTGCCGCTTCAGCTGGCTGAAGACATTGATGTTATCAAAGTAACTGAGAAGGTGTGATGAAGAAGAAGAGCGAGTGGCTGGTTCAAAAGTAGAGCTGGTGTTGTGGTGAAAGTATTATCATCATTAAAGGTGCAATATGCAAGAACTGACCACCTGTTGAATTCATACTCCAAACAAATTTTAGCGATTATTTTGACTGATATTGCAATTGCGATACTATTAGCAATATTAGAGGGAATTACAAATGAATATGCCTCTGAGAATGATGGAGGCCAGTTTGTCAACTGGGAATACAGTACTGAGATTACTTACAGCAGTCACGACCAAGACTCTATGTCCTTGGACATCAAAGACACAGGTTCAGCAGGGGTGAGAAATAGGAGAGAACAAGAGGGAGGTGAGGCATAAGTCAGTGCCCACCCGTAGACGCCTTAACAGAGATTCTGGCAGGGTCAGCACCGGGATGCCAGGAGCAAAACTCTGCAAGAAAATCACCTCAGTGTTGTTGGCCTGAGGGCAGACTGGACACTACAGTGAATTTGTCGACATTGCTGAATTTTGTTACCTTAGAATGAGCCAATTACATCAAAACCAAAACATTATTAAAAGTTGTAAGGTAAAGTTATAAGGTAGATAACATTATGTCTGTCATGTGGCTTGTGTCATGTAGCTTTCGTCTTGTGAGTGAGTTCAGTGACATCATGAGATGTACGTAATGTTGTAGGGATGCACTTGAAACCAAATTCGTCATTGAAGAAAGCACAAATAATATGAAACAGTTATGGGAACAGTTATATATTCTATCTAAGTTGCTCATTATTATTTGGAAAATGTCAGCTCCTTGATTACCTCTGGTGACTTGGTCACATCCACCCTCATCAATCACTGATTTAATGCACCAGAATTATCCCCTCAAATGATATTTAGGATAGGATTAGGAGATTAGGAGATATCTGAGATTAGGATAGGAAGGATATTTATATATAGACTTGTATATTTTTACTGTAGAGTTTCTATTTCCAATGCAACACAGATTTCAATTTCTACTAACTATGTTTTTCCATTTGTGATGCTTTGTAGGAACAACTATTGCATTGTCAGCGAGTATTAGGTTAGAGCAGCATACTGCTGCTGGTGGGGCATGACAGAATGTCTCTATTTGATGAAAGGGGCAAGAATAGGTTGAACCACCATAGTTTCTCCTACATGCTTGGAGAGGAGGGTGAGCTGAGATATTTGCAATCTGCAAGTAAACTGTACACACCAGTCCTTTAATTGATATTTTGATTTGATTTATTCTAAACAACCTAACAAACATTACAAACAAACCCAGAATTAGGTGTTTTAGTTGTCCTGTAATGTTAGTGTTATACACTGAATATAATGAATATGAAGTATCCATAAAATATGTCAAGTACATTTCTCCTCCAGTCAAAAGTCAGCATGGACAGAGAGACTTATTAGATTTCAGTAAATAAGCAGGTCAGCTCCTCAGGGTCGCTGCTGCAGATTGATTGAAAAGCAAGTATGAAAATAATTCCACTTTTTAATCCCAAAAGTTAAAAAACAAACAAACAACAACAACAACAAAAAAAAAACTCTGGCACAACTCCTCGGTGTCTAACTGCTGCAGACAGAGAGGGAGAGAGAGAGAGAGAGAGAGAGAGAGAGAGAGAGAGAGAGAAGATCAATCCACTTTTTAATCTCAAAACTTTGCAGCATAAATGTGTCATTTGCATCTATTTGAGTCTTCACATTAAAAATATTTACTTTCTATGTGAACACACCATTAGTCAGGGGTCGTCAGTCCACTCCATGTTAGAAAAGGGGCTTCCATGAGGAAAAAGGCTGGGAACCACTATATTGTACTGTCACTCTGTCACTCTACTTGTTAAATATAACTCATCCAATCATAAGTCCTGTCCTTTACCAGAGCTAAAATCATCATGAAGCCCAACCTTGATTAAACGTGTCAAAAAAGTTACAATGCTTTCTGTCACTTACACTGACGAGAAAATTGCCTTTAACTGGCTATAGAAAAGAATCATGTGTTAGAGGGTAGTTTGCCAAAATGAATAACTGCTAGCAACATCGTGATAGATGGAAGCAGCTATAGCTGCCAAACATATGTCAAAAATCTTCAAAGAACAGCTGGACAGCCAATGAGGCTGCTGTACACACCATCAAATGGAAGGTTGATGGTAGTGCAGAGACTGAAGACATTTAATTGGAATTACTGCCTCGCAGTTGTGTGTATGTATGACAACCAGTAAAGTTAGTCTAGACCTATATGAAAGGTTTAGACAGGTGTCTGTTCAACGTCATCAGAGAAATCCACATAACTTGAAGGCAGAAAGCATTGCTTGTCCACATAGCAGAACTAGTGGTTATTGACAGTTTTAGTGACTTTTCAGACCCTTTTAACAAATTATTTTGCAACTAATTCTGCAAATAGTGTAGTGTCCCTTGTGCTGTGCTGGCAGGCAGGAGGACGGCATGTAAATTAGCTTACTGACACTAAAATTATGACCATGATCCTGACATGGTCATAGAAGGAGGGGGAAACAGGCTCAGTAACAGACAAAACCAGGTAAACTGAGTAGAATTAACAGGAAATGTCAGCAACCCATAAAATTCCTGTGATTTGGCTAGATTCTTAGCAATAATAGCAAACTAGGTGGGGTGATTTCACTCAAATATCTAACTGAGAGTCAACTGTTGCTCGTTAACATTTAACACAGTATATCAATATGATATGAAAGGCAAACCAACACATCTGACTTTGAAATGATATTTAATGCTTGAGTCAACAAGGAGTTTTGTTCTCTGAATGTGCATGCAACATTTGCAAACAAGAAACCTGTCTATTAAGTATATTTGTTTGGCAAAATGGAAATGATGACTTTATTGAGTCCAAGTGGACATTTGAATCAAGTTTGAGGTAATTTTGTCAAATTGTTCTTGAGATATAGCATTCACTAAAGATGGACAGTCACCAGTGCAGAGGCATAAAAAGTAAAATAAAAATCAAGCACAGATGGCCTCCATTTTATTCATAATCTATGACAAAATGAACTTCCTTAGATCACTTTCAACTGCACAAAATAACTCATAACTAGAATTACCTTGTGGTTGTATGCCTCCGCTAAGCAAGCAAGTTCCACTGTACTTCCACATCTGTATAATATATGTAGTGAAGATGCTGAATAAATGTAATAAAAGTGTTTTTTTAATCATATTTTATATTGCCGTGTGATTCTAGTGAATAATTTCCAGTGAGAACCATGCTGTCTTCGCTTAAAGACTATTTTTACAGAGGAGGACAGAGGCCTGAACATTATGATGTCACAGTGATGTTGACCTCTGACCCTATGGAGATCATAATTAGTCTATAAATTCTTGAGTTATGGCCAAAAATGAGGTGACAGGCCACCAAAATCTGGTCAGCTAAGCCAGGAGTCCAAGTGGGCATTTGTGCCTCATGCATTGATACTCCCTCCACCTGTTCCTGAGATATTGCGTTCATGAGAATGGGACAGATGTGAGGTCAGCAGGTGACCTTGATCTTTGACCTTTGATGCTCAAAATCTAATCAGTTGACCCCTGAGTACAAGTGGACATGTGTACCAAGCTTGAAGAAATTCCATCAGTGTTCTTACAGGGATAGTTCACCAAAAAACGAAGTCCAGTCATTATCTACTCACCATCATGCTGATTGAAGGTCTGGTTTAGTTTTTCAGTCCACAAAACACTGGTAGAGTTTCACAGGAAAACAGCGTTGCAGAATCTCCCAAATGATGGAGGTAAATGGTGACCAGTTAAAAAAAACAAAAAACAAACAAACTCCATACTGCTAATTTGGTGTAATCCAAGTCTCCTAAAGTCTGAATTTTCACTTTTGGATGAAGTCTCCCTTTAAGATATTGCAATCATAAGAATGCCTCTGATTTATTTATAATATATGATGAAAAATTAAAGTTCCTGTGATCACTTTCAATTACACAAATTTATAAAAACTGACTAATGTGAATCTTGACATTTCCATTAGAGAAGCAGAATGCAGAAATATTCAACTCAGAGTCTTACTGAGAACAGCAGTGGGGCACTGATGTCTCATCAGTCAGTGTTGAGGATTTGATTTTGGTGTTAAACTGACAGAGAAAAATGTGCAACAAACACATGCTATTTTTTGGGCCGCCAGTTCCCCTATGAGGACAGAAAAATAAGTCCCCGATGTACGTGGATATAAATCTCAGCACTTCTGTTTCTAAGTTAAGTCTGCAAAAAGCAATATGTTTATACAGAATAGGCCTGAATCACACGCCCATCCAATCATAAAGTAGGACTGCATGAGTATTGTGCATCCCATCTCAAGTGATTGACCTGCTTTATGCTCAGAGTACATTACCTAAATTTTAAATATTACTTCCTTGAATGTGTTGAATGTGGTCACTGACGGGGAATGAAGTGCAACTTGAGAGTGAAATGAAAAACTCACAGCAGCATGTGAGTGCGTCAGGCTGCTTTTTGCCAACTCCATCCCCACCAGCGTGCAATTATGGTTCCAACAGATTCACATTTTACGGCTTGGCTTCATAAGATCTCTAATGCAGTCTTCTAAAAATCCAACAAAATTCAAACGTTTCATACTTTCCTTTTGAATCCATCAATGTGTGAAATTACTCAGAGAAGCTTTAAAACCAAAACACATTGGATGTTTTACACTCAAATAACCATGCAGGATATACGCTGAGCTTTTGGCAACTAAAAACAAAAGTGAAAAGACGTCAGAAACAAAAGAACATGCAGCAGATGAAAGTCCCTACAGCATTTATGGAGGATCCCCTACACCATCTGCTTTTTCAGCTCCTGCGGTGGCTTTTCAGATGCTGTTTGTCTCACCCAGGCGCTTAAAGGAGACAGCTTGTCAAAATGAATAAAAAGCGCTGGATGGACCAGCTAAGTGAAGGAAGGAAAGACTAACAAGACAACTTCTACTAAGGTGGAATATTGCATATTGGGTAAGAATCAGGAAGCAGAAAATGCATAAAAACATGTCATTAGGAAGGAAGTTAAACACACTGCTTTGAAGGAGGGATATGTAACATATTTATTAAATTAAATCATAAAATGAACATGATAGAATAAAGGAAAATTTGATGATTAAAAATAAGCATGGTATGTCATCAGAAATTAAGGAAATATGCTAAGTTGAAATACCGGCTTCGTTAACAGGAACGTAATAACCAGCATGTTGTCCTTTGAAATTTCCATTCTGGGTTGTTTTTATTTGCCTGTTTCACATTTAATAGAGTTGAAATTAATGCTGAATGTTCATGGAACGAGTTAGTGTCTGTGTATGAGTCATAGGACATCATCAGTGATCTTTTAGACGGAGTAGACGTTGGTTAAATTGAGCAAAATATTAATGGAGTTTGGCAGGCAGTGAGAGAGGCAGTCACTGAACAATTGAGGTGATTTAGAAGCCGAAAAAAGCGAATTTTCCTGTGTAAAGTTAACACTCGAACTCAACACAGGACACTCTCCAAAAGTTAACGTTGCCCTGACTGTGATGCCAACAATTAGACACATTAAAACTCACACGTAAACCCATGTGAATTAATATGGTGTTTAAATACCACATAATTAAAGCCCCAGTCACACAGTCTGATCATGTAAGGTTCTTGCTGTTCAGCAGCGGTGTGGACCATTAACACACTGCCTCCACATTTACCCATAGATTCAACCTAAGTACAAACTACTACTTTGATAGTGATTTATTCCCTCTTGAGAGCTTCAGATACAGAAAACCCTCCTCTTTTTAATCTAGGCACTGTATTGTTAACAAAATGATTTTTGCAGACATTTCCCAGCAATATTCTTTTTCATGCTGGTTGACAATGCTGAATAACATATTTTACAGAAAGAGAAACCACTTAAAATTACATGTTTAATATAAAATGGAACAGAGACCAAAAGAGGCAATAATTCTAAGTTTACTTTATTGTCCAAATCCAGAGAAGCACTGTTCTCCCTTATAATCAAATTAAAATCACTTTTTCCACTGAGTTCAAACAGTTTGGTCTTGTTTCTACCAGACAATTATAGATAGTGATGTCCAGATTAAGTTCTTATTTGGCTCAGAATGAAGGTTTTTGCCTCATGAAAGCTCTTTGGCAGAGAACAGACACTGGTTTGCAGAGAGTTCTCTACCCAGACAACAGAGACGTTTAATGTTGCCCCCATTAACAAATTTTCAAAAGGATAATAAATGAAACTGACCAAGTTGACAGAATGAGCATTTGGTGGGGACAGATAATAAGATCTAATGATTATTTTACTGTTGAAATCAAAGGTCAATGCCAGATAAAATTGAGAAGTTTCTGTTTGTACACTGCTCTTCTTTGCTTATAAGAGATAGAGAGTTGGAGCTTATCTGTCTGTTTTGCAGTCCTAGATGTCAGAGGCTAGCACTGATACTGTTCCAAACTATTTTATAGCATGCAGGCACTTCATCAAGTTTTCTTGATGCACACTGGGCCATTGTAGAGGGCACGATTTATCTACGATATGGACATCCAAGAGGACACTTTTGCAGTGCTTCAAATATACTGATAAATATTCATATTCCACATTCTAATTTTGACTCACACAGAAATGCTGGCACTGAAGAGCCTCAGCTGTCATTAAAGGTAATATGTGAGGAAATTTACATGTATTTATAGCTTTACATTGCCAATGTGTACACACAGTGTAACATGACTTTAACAAATGACACCTTCCCTCATGTTCTTATTAGGTTGCATAACAGTCTGTGGACTGATTTCTATGTAAATGACTCGGGACAGTTTCACCAGGAAAATCCAAAGGACGTGACGTTTGTGCAAGCTCCTGAGAACCATGCCTCTCTCCAGCTCTCCTGCAGCTTCAGTGTGCATCACAAGCTAACGTTATCTAAGAAAGAGTCCACTGTTAGTCTTGACACTGTATTTTGATCTGGATCATAGTCTTTTGAATAAAACGCCATTTCATTTTAGTCTACAGTAGATCTTGTCGACTAAAATGTACTGCAACGCATCATTTAAATGTTTCCTTATTCAGACTTTAACTCCTGGAAAAAATATCTATTAACTTGTCATTAACATTAAGTAGATCCATCCTTTAAGGAGACCAGCACTGCAACATTAGCAGGCTGAGGTGGACAAAACACAGAGTTTATGAAAGAAAGGATCAGATTTTGATCTGCTTTATTTTAGCCGACAGCCTGGATCAGCCCCAATTCATCATATTCACATAGTGACCTTTTTCCTCAGTGTCTCTGCATGCCATGTCAGTAACTTAGTTGTGTTCTCTGAAGCTTGAAAAAGTTAGCTACACTGAGGAAGCTGAACTAAAAAAATAGCAGCATAATTGAAAGGGACTAATAGCGACCTCCAGAAAAGAAACATCACTGACAACTGAGCATCTTGGTTTGTCCTAACTGGGCAGCTTTAATAAGAAAATAACAAATAAATAAATAAGAGGACATGGACACTTAATGAGGGGGACTGAGACTTTTTGTTCCTCCACTTTCAAGTGATATGGTAATGAAGTGTTAACGTTCTAAACCAAGTTTTACGGTTATATATAATGCCTGTACAACAGCTCCTACACATCACGACAGCAAAATGCAGTGATCTGAGCTCAGTAGCAGCAGCAGCAGATCAGTAACATTTTTATTTAAGTGTCCATTTTCTCACACAGTGAAACAGAAATTCCTGACTGATAATCGTTGTGCAAAGAGACACTGTGTCTTTCCCTCTACAGCTATGCCATGTGCATGGCGTGACAGTGAGTTACTACTCCCCATGTCTCTGTCGCTCAGAAACTTTATCGTGATTCTCAATGAGATGTTTTTAGTTTAGTAATTTGGGCTACATCATTAACGTAACTATACCTCACTGCTGAAATAGTAATATGAGATAATCTCACATTTTGGTCAACATACAGGGTGCCAACATGTTTTCATCTCTAAATCTCCCAAATCTCATGCCAGGCAAGAGGAAGAGTCACTCCTTCATGAAAAATATAATTATGTGTTAAATGGGCTTTCGCACACAGGACAAAGTCTGAACAGTGATGCACACACCACTCCAACACCATAAACACCTGTTACGTATGTAGAGTTTTTACCCACTTCGCTCTTTAATTTCATATCTAGCCTGTAACAAAATGAAATGCTCATTAAAAAAATCACCAATAAAGTGACACTAGAAGGTGGTGAGTAGGCTACTGTTTTAAAAATAATTTTTATAATCAAATGATCTTCATGATTTTCATCCTGCAGTACTACTTACCCTAGCTTTAACACCACCAGGGATTATTATCTTATTTTACCTGCCAAGGTGTCAGATAATTTGTAGTCTGATCAGTCAATATGTGTGAAAGCATCTCAGACATACGGTAGTGGATTAACACTACCTCTGGATGCCCCCCCCCCACTTCAAAACTCATTCTGGCACCGCTGGATGTGGAGACTTAATCAGAGGCAGATTTAGGGGTTGGCTACTGAGGCTCAAGCCTGGGATGTTTTCTCAAAAGCCCCACATCTTTTATGTTTTGAAAATGAATTATACAAGTAATTTCTCTCAGTCTCTCTCTGACTGCACTGCGTGTGTGTCAGTGTGCAGTACTGGAGTCTAACAGAGAGGCACCTAGCCTCCATATCCTGCCCTGAAGAAGAAGCATTTCATTCTCATAAATATCCACACTTTTTAAAGAAGCCACTGGCGGCGCCATCCACAGAAAGCTGTACATCAGCAGCAGCCAGAGCCACTAGTAAACCACAGACAGGAGATACTTCAGGTGAAACCCTCCCCCTCGTTTCAAAGCATGTGTCTGTTAGTCAATCTTCCAATCTTTAGGCAACATGCTAAGGCCTTGGAGCCATTGAGAGACCTACACTAACTTTTAACAGACATATTGTCTCTCCTCCAGACAGTAGATGCAGCTGTCTTCTCCTTTCAGATAAATACGGGAACAACCTGATAGTGTTGCTATGGTGGCTGAGGTCGGAGAGGCGTTGTCTTGTCTCTCTGAACGGAGAAGATGTAACTGTAATCTGGCTTGGATAACACTGACCCTGAGCTGTGGAGCCAGGGGTGTTGAACTGTGGTCTCAGATCTTGTGTATTCATAATTCCTGTGTTTGGATTTACTGACCAATAGGCTAATTCAGTGTGTTGGGTCTGACCTTATTTGGGCATCGGTTCATCGTGACCTCGTCTGTGAATGTTTAAAGACTATCTCAGAGGACTGAAAATCCAGAACTGAAGGGAACATCAATACGAACTGTGTACTGATTATTCCTTCATTCTCCTTGATCAAGTATTATTAAACCAGTTTCAGTGTAAGACATATTGGACTCCTGGGTACTTCCTTCTTCTGATGGGCAAAGGATAAAATCCACAACAATCTGGCATCACAAACAGGGTCTCAACAACAACAACAAAATGGTAAGTGCTGATTTTTATTTTATGCCTTACCATGTTGGTGTTTGATGAGATCAGAAAGAACTTGTTTCAATTTTGGAATCAACAAATGCAAGAATAATGAGCCCATAAATAAGCAATTACCAAAAAGAATATCCATTGTGGTATATAATGAGTATGGTGTCAAAATCAATGCAGCTTTGTGCGTGGTGGTAGGAGTGTTTCTGACCCCTCGCAGGGCCACAGTGTGGCTGTTTTTGTTTCTGGGGCAGCTTCAGGCTGTACTCAGCACAGAGGGACCCGTCTGAGGTTCAAACTTTAAGAAAAGACGTTTTCAGGATAGTGTAAATATGCCTACTTTGTTTGAGCCAACATTGGGGATCATCCACTCTGTGTCTGGCGGGAATCATGGAGGCTCTGTTTAGACTTCTGATCCCAGAGTCTACCTGATGATAAAGTAGCTCAAGCATTTCAGTTTTTGAACAGTGGCCACTGTTGCCATTATGACTGATAAGTTCACTGCCATAGAACTGGCTCATGACTGTGTTGTGCACGTTCCCGATAGAGTATTACACATTTAGAATATTAACATGATTGCATCATTTCTATTTAGATGTGCAGTGGTGTAAAGAGTACTTAAATAGATACTCAAGTACAAGTACATGTCTCAAAACCCCCTCAGAGTATTAGTTGCTTTTAACCATTGATGTTTAATATGTTATCAACAGCAGTATTGATTCAAAAGAGGTTTCTGTTTCTCTAAATCTTAAGCCTAAATTTCTCCCACTTTCAGGTCTGTTCGGCTCAATGGTCGCAGTAACTTTCTGAGGTAGTGTTGCAAATTTTGCTCTGCAGTAATAAATGACTGGGAGTTCATAGAAGCACAAGCCCCACTTCCTGGAACTTCAACACAGGCAGCAGAACTACATGCCCTCACTCAGGTCTGTTTTACTGCTACTGATAAGGTTGCCACCATCTGTACTGACTCAAGATATGCTACTGGTGTTGCTCATGATTTCGGATGCTTAAGGAAATGAAAGGTTTTGTATCATTATCTGGCAGGCTGTTACAGCATCATGCTTTAGTAATTTACCTGCTAGAAGCTATTTTGCGACCATCACACCTTGCAATTGTGAAATGTACTGTTCACACTAAGACAAATTTTCCAGTTTTATAAGGAAATGTAATAGCTGATTTCACAGTCAAACAGCAGCAGCTTCCCCTTCCTCTGTGGTACATCACTGTGCTTCTACACAGCCTGTCAATTCAATTTTGTTAGCCGCTGATAATGATGTTGTGATAATGCAAAATCATGCTAATGATATAGAGTGTAGGTTTTGGTTGAGAAAAGGTTGTGCAGTTGATGTGGAGTCTGGACCCTGATGGTTGACTGGAGTTTGTCCTCGAGCTCTCCTACATGTACTGGCACGTGTTGCACATGGACCAGTGCATGTCGGAAGAGGGGTGATAAATGATGTTATTTGTTCACAATGGTTTGTACCAGATATCACACAGATTTCACTAACACTTGTAGAAAGTTGTTTGATATTCCAGCAAACCAGAAAAACAAAACTGCATCATTTGTAAATATTCAAATAGATTTTGTACATATATGCCCTGTTGTCAAGGCTATTATAGGGTATTATAAGGTATTTGTTAGTCATAACTGAAGAAATCCAAAACTACCTTGCTGTGGACGGATGAGTTCATAAAGAAGAAAGAAAAAACTAACAGAGATTTTGAGAAGATATCATTTGCAGGTATCTGAGAGGCTCTCCAAACCATTGGAGGAACCAGTTCATCCTTTTAAGGAGGGTTATTATGTAACAATCAAACCAATCAAAACATTGGGAAAACTGTCTTTGTCTCCTAGGTAGATGAGGCTGTACTGAATGAAAGGACGGAGCAACAGGTCCTTCGAGGCTCGGCGGCAAGGTAGGTCCACATGAAAATGAAAAATAAGGTGACTATGCTGCTAAAATGGAGTCGGAAAATACTGAAGGTCAGGCATCTCCAGCTCTACCTCAAGCAAAATGAACTGTGAACTGTTGTTTTTAACGGATGTGTTTCAGATGATTGCTATGTCACAAGTCCCTGGACCTTCACAAGGGGCTCATATTGGTGAATCACCTATGACAAGAGGTGGGTAGAGACGGTGTTAATTGAGTCAGGATGGATGAAGGTGAAATTCACACAAACCACACCTCTAGACTTATGGTGTTTTACTAAGATTCTTCCCTGATTCTTAAGTGTGAAATGCTAATTATCAAGAGAATAAAGGAGAATTAAAAAGCTGTAAGATTTTTTAAGAAGTAGATTGAATGAAGCTTAAGCCCTTTCAAGACATGTTTACTTTACATCAACTAATTTACTTAGGAGATATTGCTAAAGCTGTAAATCTAAATTGTGCAAAATTCAACTAAAGATAATGTTCAACGATCTGTAGAGCCAAAAGTAAATTCAGTCCTTAGTCTTATGGTTGATTATGTGCGTAATCTCAGTAACTATTGCTGTGTCAAAATGCTAACATGAATCCACTGGAATACTCTGAGACACTGCAGATGACTGTTATACCCCCACCTATCCAACTGACTCTGTTAAAATGTTAAAGTATAGAGTCTGATTTAGTCTAGCCCAAACAAATTGTTCTGAACTTCCTGAAAACCAGATGTGTGTTCCTCAACTGTATGTTACATTTATTTGGGCTGAAGATTTATTCTATATTTAACAATAGGTTAAATCCTTTTAAGGTTCATTGTTTTGATGATGGCAGTTTTTATTGTGTGCACTAACTACAACATGCATTTACAAAATGTTAAGTTACAAAATTTACAAAATTCATACTGTAATTTTTTTTCATGAGGTAGATTTAGAGATTTTGTTCATCTGTTCAACTTGTGTCGGCACTCTTGATTTTCTAAACATATATGAATGCAATAAAATGTATCTGCAACTGAGGATAGAGATGAGTTAAAAGGGGTCTGTGATGGAATACAGATCCCAACAATGGTATTTCCATTCATGGTGAAAATGAACAAATTTCCTTGTCACAGTGGGGACCCTCCACCGTGTGTGCTGAACAAATCTACCATGACGGATTCCATATCACCATATGTGTGCATATGTGCTAATAACCTGGTGGTGGCCCTCTGGGTTGAAGGCTCTTCATTTTATTACAGTTTTAATTGAGATTGAAATTGACAGTTTTTAGGTGATGAGGTGAGTATTTTTACTGTACTGTAGTACCCAAATGTGTATGTACCACCTTTTCGTGTGCAAGGTTCCCTTTTGGGATGTGATGTGGCAAACAGATAGCCTTTTACCATCAAGGTTTGGCCTTAGGCCCCTCGCTAGGTTAGAGTGCAGGGGTCCTTTTGCTTGTAAATCCGCCATCATGCTGCCTCCGCTTGCGCTGCTGGTGCACCTGCTTCTTAAAGGTGATGAGAGCTGACTTTCTAATTGCTTTATTGCATGTTCAGCCTAATCTCGCCTGTGAATTAATGAGGGCACTTGGGCACACCTGATAGGTGTGTCCTGTTTGCGCTGGTGGCGCAAAGGGCAGGACAGGGCAAAATATCATTCCCGCCCCTGGCACAGGACGGCAAAAGTGGATTTGGACACACCTTGAATAAATTAAATCCATTGCACCTCACGCTTGCCACTTGCGGCTTAGATCAGCGTACGATAGGGCCCTGTGTCTGACAAAAGGAGTCAGGAAATGAAAGAAAACTATTTATTTATCTATTATTTGATCAGTGGCAATGTGCAACAGTGATCTGTAGCTCAGGGAAGATAACCGTGTTGGCGTGAACATGCGATCATATGCCTGTGCGCACTTTCCTACAGCAGCCTCTGTGGAGACCAGGCTGTCTGTCTGTCTGTCCAGACAATATATGGACGTGATGCTACTCCTCTGAGGTGACCAGGAGTGTAAAAACTAAAAACTCAGATCCTTTACTGAAGCAAAAGTACTAATATCACACTGTAAAAATACTTGACTACAAGTAAAACTCCTGCATTCACAAAACCTTACTGAAGTAAAAATATGGCAATATTATCAGATAAATATACGTAAAGTAAAAGTATTCGTGTTACAGTAAAATGTTCCCTCTCTGTGTTATTATATCTGATGTTTCTGGATTAATATTCTTGCATTAATGTTGCTGCTGTTCACTGCTGTAGATGTTTAAGGTTGAGCTCATTTTAACTACTTTATTCCACTGCGGCTAGTTTAATCCACAGCAATGCATCATGGTCTCTAAGACCATTTAATGTCTAGCATCACTGTCCTGTGAGAACCATGTATCTCTTAAAAGTCATAAAACAGCCTTTTTTCAGCTTCATGGATTAAAAAGTTCAGTATTTGCCTCTGGGATGTATTGTAGAAACATAGTGTTGGATAATTTGGAATTGAATTACAAAATAAGTACAGTACTTGATGTAAATCTACTTGGTTTGCATCACTAACAGGAGTGAATTTAGCGCCTTCTGTCTACTTTAAGGTCTTAAGACATTTCAGCAGAGGCACAAAAATTTTGGTGGGTGCTGAGGCATAAAAGGAAAAAAAAAGTTATTTTACTGCACATAGATGCAAATAAATAAATGAATAAAATAAAATAAAAAGGTCACTGTCCCCGGGCTTAGCTCCAGATCTACTCATCTCTTAGATCCGCCCCTGGACCTAATGTTAATGTGAAGACCATCAGCAGCAGTTTCAGTTTATTTTCTCTCTAGCTATGTAACACTATCAAATGGGAATGTTAGCTAAGAAGGGGAAGTATGTCAATGTTTGCTTACGCTATGCCTGTGTAGATATCTGCATGACAATGTCTGTTTTCTCAATAAGAACATCAGATATTATGACACAGAGAGGACAGAGGCATAAAGACAGGAGGAGAATTTTCAATAACATCAAAGTATGTAAACTACCCATATAAAAGAGGTGTCAGAGATTAAAACATGAGTCCAGGTCTCTGTAATTTTCCAGCGTGGTTGTAGAGAAGGTCAGTCTGGTTATCAGCATACTGCTGAAAGAAAATATTCTCATAAGAGAAGGCAGACAGTGTGATGATAATAAGCAGGCGGTGAAATGCTAAGCCCTATCTGAAATGATAGACCAACATGGAGGCTGGCAGTCGGACGTAGTGAGAGGGGAGGAAACAGAGAAAAATTGTGATGCGTAGCCCAATTCTCTGAAGCAGAAAGTTATAACATGCCACGACTTTTTTCCATCTAGTATTCAATTCATTCTTCTCATGGCTCATGATTATATTCATTATTTCTATTATGCCGCTGATCATTTTCTCAAATAATAGATTAATTGTGAAGTGCAAAAGTCTAAATATTAATATTGAACCACATAATACAAAGTAAAGCAGTAAATCATTACATCTGGGAAGCTTGAAAAATGATGATTAACTTATCATCAAAATAGTTTAATTGAATGTAAAAGTTTCTGTCAGTCTGTTTCACAGCATGTATCAATTAGCAGTGAATAAATTAACAATGTTCAAGTCCGCTGAACCTTATTTTAAATTCTAGTGGAGATTCCAAAAATAGCATTAAGCTGAATTTTGATAAATGTGACTAAAATTATGCACAATACTTTCAGAATAGTTCCATTTGATTGAGTGGTGCTCCATTAAAACATACCAGAGTAGGCTGTGTGCTGCTTTTTAATGGAAATGGAGCGGCCAAATATTCATTGTACATTTCCCAAATCAACCCGTTACACTTCATCCTTGATGTCTTGTAAAAACCCCAAAATACTGTTTAAGAACACATCTGGTAAAGCACAAGTCATATCTCTGTGTCTCTTGTCCAAGTAAGTTTTAGTACAGTGTCTACTTTGCCTTATTATTGTGTCCAAACCATAATGGGCTCATTATGAGGCTGGTGGGTGAAAAACTTCTGCTGGTACTTTATAGATGATGCGGACTGCAGTCATCTTGTGCAAAAATGAGTCCAAACAAACATCAAGCAACATGAAGGTGAGATGTACACTTATTCTAAAGTGTTCTCAAGCCAGACAATGATGACTTTCACAATGTTAAAATCATTTAAGAGAAAATGAAATGGAAAAGTGTCAAATTAATTGACTCATTGTTTGAGCTCTGAATCAGAGTGAGAATTTATTTGCCATATGTAAAGAAAAAAAGACATAACTTGCTATAGCAAACTGAAAATACTTATACTACATGCTGTTTTTTTTTTATCTGGCTCTTTCTGTGCATGCTTGCTGACATTATGGGAGATAATGTTGAGTGCAACCAGTGGCAGGCCTTCTCTTAACCAAGAGCTGCAGGTGTGTTTTCTATCCATATAAAGCACAGCAGTAAAGTAATTACAGTAGCATCAGGCTTTCAAAAGATGTCCATGCCAATGACCCCCAAAATAGCATGAGCTTGTGACCGGGACCAAACATTTGCAAGATGTTTTTAAAAAGCCAAAGTAAACTGCTTTTTCGGCCTCTGGAGAGTGCATTTTTTTGAAGTGATTCTGACATTTAGACGGTTTTAAACACTCATTTGAGAAGGTCTCGAGGCAGAGAATGCATTTAGGGCACACATTTGGGCCATTCCCAACATAACAAATGTTTTATATTTTTTGCAGCAGAGCTTTTGTCAGCTGGGATGTTGGTCCGCTCATCTGCTTTTCTTTTTTTGAAAATGTGTCAATTTTTATGACTTAACACCAAATATCAGGAGCTGAGCAGCTTCAAGACTTTTCTAGGTCAACACTGACACCTGACAACCCAGTGCTCCCAATCCTCCATCCTTTGCTCCACCTGTACAGAAAATGTAGAGAATAGTAAGTAATAAACTGTGAGCCAATGCTAACAAAACCTTAAACTTCCATCTAAGACCATGACCGTGGCTGCCAGCAGTCTATCCGAGGATGGTTATTGGCTTGCACCCCCTCTGGTGCATACACGGACAAATAGCTTGGCAAGAATGATTCTCATGTGATCTTGTGATCTTGTGAATCTAGCTGCCTTGCAAAGTAACCAGATATGTCCTTTGACCTTCAAATTTAGGGACTTCGTTGGCTATAATGATAATGAATTAAATAAGCTACTGATCTCTCTAAAGAGATTAAGGATAAAAAAAAACTCTCTCTCAATGCAAATAGGAACAAGGACCTTGACTGGATGTTGTTGTCTTCAGACTGTAAACTCCATAATGACCACAGTTTATTGTATGAAAGTTTTTGGTAATATTCTTTCTTCCTCTCCCGTCTGATGTGGTCATTTTGAAACAGAGATTAGATAAGGTTTGGACTTGACTGAAATTACCTTTGCCTTATCATGCTCTCTGCATAAACATTTTCACAGGACTGCACTTTCCTGTTCAATTATTGAGTAAATTGCATGTTGCCCTATTTCTGAAGGTCCACCATTCCTACTGCTTTTGTCAAACAGAGAGGCTTTATGAAATGTTTGGATCTGTAAGGCTGGCTGTACACTCACCACCTGCTAATGTTCTTAATTTTAATTATGCAAAAAATAAATTATTGTCATTAACAAGTCATAACAAGAGGGCTGCCCTGTGTTAAGTCACATGACCTAATGACACTGCACTGTGCTAAGTACCAAAACAGGATTAATCCGATCTTAGTAATACAACAAATGTTGATCTGAGCAAACACAAACTGTGACCAGCCATCCCATTGTTGGTAGTCTAACACTGTACAAACCAAAGTGTATTATTGTTCCAATTTCAGTTCTATTAAAACTAACAGATCAAAATAAATAATGGTGATCTCTTATCTGCGAGCTGAAACTTGCCTCAAAACAGGAAACACAGCACTTTTTATTTAGTCCTTCTTGAGTTTTTCTTTTATTGAATTGAGGATTTATTGTCACATTTAGTTGAGAATGTAAATTTGTGACTTTAGACTATACTGTGTGTACTGTATAAAACTTCATTGTCAGTTGCATGGGAAAGAACGAAAGGGAGTTGGAGAGAATATTTGCGGAGGCTAATGCTAAAGTGAATGAAATTTTCAATGGGACCTTTTGTTTTTGTGACCAATTTATTAAGTCTAACATAATGAGTTAAATTAGATGCATTTACAGAGTACAGAAACAGGAATAAGTAAAATCCCAAATGATAGACAATTAATAAAAAATACATATTAAGAAATGAACCAACCAGGCATCACACCAATGTGTAACAGATACGCTACTCGACTGTGAGAATGTCATGTTTTGTTTCACTTATGCTAGGCTTCACATTTCACAGTCAAATTAGCAATTACACATATGCAATGACCAGCTAGATTTTCCAAATAAAGCTTGCTGGGAAACACTGTGATGGCCATAGTTTGGTTACATTTAGGCAACAAAACTACTTGCTTACATTTAGGAAAACATTATAGTTAGGATTAAAATAAAAACTTCCTTAAAGACCCCTTCCAGTAAAAATTGGGTTTTTAACCTTGTTAACATATTCATGTGGTGTTTGTCACGTGTTACAAGACATATCAGGAGCGAAATGAGCAGTAAACACCATGTCTGAGCATTTCTTACGTTGAAACTACAGTGAGCAAGCCCAATCTCAAAAAACAGATTCAGTCAGGCTGGGTATATGATGTCATAAACCCGAAGAACCAATCAAGTTAATCGAAGAGGTGTGCTATACACATCATTAGCACCAATTGGGTAGGGTCGGGGGTTAGAAGGTGTGGAAT
The DNA here is from genome assembly GCF_056507025.1 of Lutjanus erythropterus. NCBI lineage: Eukaryota > Metazoa > Chordata > Actinopteri > Lutjaniformes > Lutjanidae > Lutjanus > Lutjanus erythropterus. Next base: position 35,145,880 of record NC_139321.1, on the reverse strand, counting down.
GTGTGGAAAGAGCGGGGACTATTTCCATATCCATGAAACCCTGAATATTAAATGAAGGCAAGGTGTAGAGCTATATGTACGTAAGCCATTTTAAAAAGGTATTTGAACTTATTTTGCAAAGAAAGACAATTTATTATTTCTTGCAGAGCATTTTGTTTAAAACTTGACTGGAGGTGAACTTCAAAACAATCAACTTTGACTATTTGCCTCACATGGGAAATGAGTTTGGTTATCACTCATTTTCAGGCAGGAGGAAGCAAACAATGGGAAAATGGATGGAACGCTCGACAAACTGACACAAGACTCAATACATTGTGAGGCTCGACAGGAGCAGTCGTAGATCACCTGGTGCATAAGCCAAAAGAGTTTTCTAGCTTCTGGGTTTACTTCCTAGATATGCGGGTCACTGAATTCGACTTTACACTGCGATGATGTCACAGATTTTTAAAATTGCTTTTCTTGGCTCTATAGGAAAGTTTTACATCCTCCATGGATAAAAAAATCATTATAGAAATGTCATGATTTAACTTGTTTGCAGTTTGTGATGTACTGCCAACAGTTTTACACACGTCTCTTTTATTATAGTGGCTGAAGGGGGAAATGGTTTTTGGTCTGCAGGGGAATTTTTCACTCCAATACTATGAATGATGACTGGGAAAAACTAAAGGCAAGGCTGAGCAGCAATACCCTATCTAAGTTTATATATTACATCTATGGAGGCAGGTGGAAAGGATCAGAAATCAAACAGCAGGAAAACATACAAAGGCAAGAAGCATTTTTAGTGAGTGAAACTATGTTGACTCCAGGTATACCATTCTATGGTAAGAATGATAAATTACAATTAAGGCCAATTTTGATTTAAAAAAAATATTAATTCCACTCAATAATCTAACCACAATAGTTAAATCACTAATTTACTTTTGGGTATCAGAATGTCCACACACAAATTTGGAGCTGGGTCACGATTATGTGACTTCCACCCGACCTACATCTCCATGAAGCACAATAGACATTTTTTGTCACATTTAAATCAGCACTTAATATTGATGTTGGGATGAAGTTTTCTGTCCAATTATCATTTCTCATTTGTTCCCGTTCTAACACAACACTTTATTAAAAACTCCTACCACAGGGCAGAATGTGGACAAATGGTACAGTCAGTGACTCATAGCTGCTGGTAGCTATTATTAAATGTATAGATACATAACAGTTTTGCTTACCAAATGACCGTTGGCTGCACAATGAATCATGAACTCTCCAGTTTCAGACATAATGTCCTTCCCACTTAAGGGGTCTGATTTGAGGCTTGCTCTCTATGAAGAATCTCTGCAGGAGCTCAGGAGGAGACCAAGTTCTGCTGTCGTCTGAGAAATTAGGGGAGAGAGCCTGACATGATGGGAGAGATATATAACCATAACTATTTTAATGAAACCCTCAGCGCAGTAGCTGTTTCCACTGAGGCACCCTCAGTAGCAGATTTAGCAACAGCTTGAAGTCCCATGGTGACTTGAAAAGAATAGCCATGGTTCCCCATGAAATAAATGAAGGAGAACAAAGCTGTGCCCTTTCTGTGGCTTCAATAACAGGCTGGTAGCAAGTACTAAAAGTGCTGTAAAGTCGTATTGTAGGAATTATTAAATTAATTAAAAGCACGGGGGTAATAATGTGGCAGGAAATTTCCTCTATAATTAAGAACAGTAATTGTATTGTTGCTTTAAAATGCATCTTTGTGAAGTTTGCCCAGAGGTGACTTACAAAAAGATTAGCTGTAGTGTGTTATTTACACACTCCAGAACTGGCCTTGCATGCAAAATGAATTGCATAAGCTGTGAGTAACATGACAGACCAATCACAGTCAATGCAAGTAAAAAGAGGACATGTCACCAAAAATGTTGTCAACTGATAATGTTATTCTTTACATTAAAGTAAAGCAGCAGCTGCGTGACACTCTGTTGAAATTACCATGACTTATGCATTTGTAGATATATTCAACAATCATGTGAAAACAAATATTTTTTCCATCAGATGTCAAAGCAGCTGCCTGAGAGATCGCCAGATATGCTAAAAAGCTATAAGTAGAGAGCAGTGCAGCAGAGAAGTGTCCTGCCTGCAGCCATCAAATTCAGAAATCGGTGTGTATTTACAAAATAACAATAAAGTTTATCAGTTTGAACATTCAATACCTTCTCTTTGTGCTGCATTCAATATAATATAGGTAGAGAAGGATTTGAAAATCATTACATTCTGTTTTTAGTTACATTTTGCACAGCACTGTAACCTTTTTGGAGGTGGGATTGTAAATGACAAGCCCTGTAACTTTACACAGCATTTCACCTACATTTAGATTCATGTAATTTACATTTGTCTTTTGTGCAGCGGTTGGGGTGTTTGACTGGTTTGGGAGATTCAGTCACACTTAGTGCAGTCCTTCATATTAATGAAACCCCAATCCTTTCAACCTTCAAAACCACTCCATATGTGTAAATTTTGGTCTTAGGCAATTTTAATCTGCTTGTGAAGACATGGGGACAGGTTCATAGACAGAGGTATGAGACGGAGGACCATTAAGTTTCACCGAATCACATCTACTCTGAGCTCAGTTTCTGCATTAAACCTGCCCGTCACCATGCTGGATCTCTGTCATGTAAATCTGCTCTTCACCTATTATCCAGTAAGAAGCAGTAATCTGGTTGACTGGATGACAGAAGTGAAAGAATTATTCCAAACATATTCACAAATGTGCAGTATAAATTAGCTATCAGCTGACTGAACAGTTTATTAAAATGATCCTACACATGCGGTGCATAATTCTTTCATTAATTATTAATGTTACAGTGAAAATGATGCAGGCATAAGATCCTCATTCCTTATTTATAGCAGAGTGACAGCTGCATCCTCCTTGTCTCTTCCTTCCTCTTCATCTGAGTAATATCTGTTTTTCATAGAAACCTCATCTGTTTCTTCATCTTTCATTCCACACCTGTCCACCAGCTATCACTACTGAAGATTTTGCTTCAGCTAACTACATGACCCTGCCCTCTGCCTGCCTAGCTTCTCCTCATTTGTCCAGCTTCTTTGTATATATGGAGGAGAGCTACCAGACACACTGTTTGGTTGTCGGTCCATCCATCATCAGTTATCTGTTTGCAGTGGGTGAATTTATTAGGGATGGACCCAACAAACATGACCATGAAAACATCGTTGTTCACAATGTGGAAATTTGCCCTCAGTCTTGCCATAAAACATGCCCTAAAAATACAACATATAAATCATGCAGAGGTGGTTTGGTCTACAGGTGAATCTTCCACTGAATTATCTTAGAAATATTACAGGACACTACAGGCAGCAGCATGTCTCCATGTTCCTCTCAATCTCCCACAACTAAATGTTGCTATAATCTGGATCATGAAGGTGACACTACTCTATGGAGCAGGGATGCACCGATACCATTTTTTGGAGTACAAGTACAAGTACTTACATTTGGGTACTTACAGAGTAAGTACAGAGTACCGATACCAGTACTTAATAAAGCCATTACAGTTCTTACAATAACTTTAAAAACATGTTTTATTTTCATCAGATGGTCACTTTCTAAATATGACAAATCATTGTTGCCATTTCTTGCTACAAGTGTAACCATAGTTACTATACACATTAGATTTTTGGGTTATTTGTAGTATTTTACTGATTTTGTGTTCCTTATTCAGCTGTGCAGCTTACTGTCTATATTTTTCACTATAATGATTACACAACATTATCATGGACTTGAATTAAGAATTATTTTTTTCTGTTACATATGGTGTTAAATATGATAATTATTTACTTGTGTAGTATTTAAGTTTCTTCTTCATGTCCCTCTTGTCTAAGAACTAATTAGTTCCTACCTGTCATTGTTTAGGGGGGACAGGTATGAGTGTGGTGCCATGTGTGCAACAGTTTTGTTCACCCTGCTGTGAAACCCAGAGAGTGAAGTTGGTTGTACTGTGCTGTCAAGTAAATGGTGAAGATTAAGTACACAAAGAAAAGTTGTAGCAGCTTATTACGAAGAAAAGAGGGTTAAAAACTGGTGGCAGCAGTGTCTTTTCTTCATCTTCAGATTAATTAGTTGAGGCATTTAACTAGTTTACGCCTGTCAGGACTTATTGGACAGTGGCTGGCTGTGGCCTGCAGGTGCACTCTGTACACTCTGTTACAAGGAATTTTACAATTTTACAGACAGTTTCCAAAGTTTGCTGCGGTGATTAGTAGATGATGCTGAAGACAGCAAGTTTCTTGCTGACAATGACAGCCAAAAAAGAGGGTAAGCATCCGCAAACGCCTTGAACTCTGCGTCATGGCGGTACTTTAGTCATTTGCTTGTGTCAAGCAGCTACTTTTCATGACGTGGTATCGGGTGTGCGGTATAGAGTAGAGTATATGGGCTAATACAGAATATAGCATTAAGTATTTATAATATAAAATGCTCCATAACTTAGAGAATATTATAGATCCAAGATGAATCTGACAGAAGGGAGGGACTGTGAGAGAAAGGCACAATTACAAACCTGTCTGTTACTTCAGCACCATGGACAGCACCATGGATTTCAATTCAAGTTACTGCCATATCAACCACAGCCGATTGGAAGTTTGTGTGCTCTACACAACAAAGAAACCTAAAACAAAATACAATAAGAAATAACATAAAGAACACACAAAGACAAATTACATTACACTAACAGTATAATAAAGACAATAGCGCATATTCATACAACAGATATTTTCAGACTTCTGCTGAATGCAGATGTGGTACAGGTCTGTCATGGTAAAAAGTGCACAACCAGTTATTTATTTTTGATGCTGTGTGCACAACTCTGTCTGTCAGATATTTCTTTTGAGCGGCAGAATTACCAACCCATACACTTAATTCCAGGGAGGAGGAGATAGTAGTCTTGAGGAATTAAGCGGTAGTAGCTCTGCCTGGTCGTTTCAGATATCCATCACAAATTCAATTTATAGTTAATGAAATACAGTCATTGGTGTATGACGACAAGAACAGTGGTGAAAGGACACACCCCTGAGGGGCGCCTGTGCTGATAGTCAATGAGTTTGAGGATTTGCTGCTAATTTTAACAACCTGCATTCTACCTAACGAGAAGTACAAGACCCAGAGACACAGAAACAGGTTGAAATCAGGATATAAAAGTATGTCTTAAAGCCTTGTGGTGATCATTTTATTTAAAAGCTGAGCTAAAGTCCATGAAGATCACCCAAGCATAAGTGGCTGGTGCCTCAACATGCTACAAGATGGAGTGGAGACAGAGAAAACCAGCATAATCCACTCATCTATTAGTTCTGTGTGCAAACTAATTATTTATCAACACACAGCACAGTTAGACTACTGATGTTTCAGAGCTATAATTGTGCCATGGATTCTAACTTGCACAAACCTCAGTCCGATATTCAACCAGACTAGACTAACATATTCAATTACACACCCCCTGCCTGGTGTGACTGGTGTAACCAATCATGTGTGGTATATTTCTAGCTGAAAGCATCAAATCATTAAGATGTCTGGATTTGTTCTGCGGTTTTCACATTACAAAGAAGATAAAGAAAATGAATACACTCATAATACACACAGTCTCTACTGATGCAAGTCAGCACATCTTGCTTTAGTGTGCAGGTAGACATGATAGATGCAAAACAGCAAGATCAGGTGATGCCCTCAGTTGTAATCATGTACTTCGTAAATGAATTATGACCATATTTGCTCCCACTGATGCAAAGCTTAAACACCATTTGGCTGACTAATGTAATGTCAAGACTAAATGTTACCATGCATCAAGTTATACATGAGGTTCTCCAGAATTTATTGGATGCAGATAAACAGTTCTACTCAAATTTAAGGGGAAAAATTAAATGCATAAAGTCATAAAGAATGTCTTGTGTTAAACATTTTAGGAGATATTTTTGAAGATAGGATATGTTCATTAGTGAGTTATATAGAAGACAAAATCCACATACCAGTACATTTCAAGCTCAGTAATTAACATGTTGGTGTACTTACATTTCCACTATTTGCTAGTATTCATAACCATGCCAATAAGGGTTAGGGCCTGATTTGGGAAGAAAACTTTTACAGATGAACAGCTCCCAAGTCAATGTTTCTGATAGGTAAAGTGTATTATTATTCAAACATCCCAACTTCCCAAAACTTTAGGATAACTGTTAGGTGGTTTCAACTTTTCCATCAGGTAATGTTAGCTAATTTGTATAATCCATATAACTAATCTTTTTTATTGCTTTTACACATTGGATGCAGGATAGGGATTTTATCTCATGAGTTATTGTTATTGTAAATTTCCCCCTCAACAAAAGATCTTTGGATATCTCTACAGATGTTACTGCCACCTCTAGCTCATCTGTCTTAAAGTGTCTATTTGGCTGTTCTTTTTTTTTTTATTACATTTTCTGTATATTTGAGTATGTTTCAGTGAGAAGGCAGGACATGAAAAGTTGCATCAGTTGATAGGTACTGTAAAAGACAGAGTTCATAAGCTAAGCAAGGTTAATAATGTGGGACTGAGTATTCAGAATTTATCTTATGTTTAACCTAAGATAAGATGAAGTAAGATAAGATAGTATGTCTAAAGTTAGTAAGGATTTGATTCAGGCCAAAAAAAGTCACAGAACAGTAAAATCAAAACTTGTCCTTTTTACATTTTGGTTTATGTGTAGATTAAATAAACAAGACATATCATTTTCTCTTGTGAGAATTAGAATTTCTGGTAGCCAGGTGTTTCCTGTGTTTCCAGTTGTTATGCCAAGCTGAACTAACCTGCTGCTGACTGTGTAGCTTCCTATTTACTTCATAAGCATAAGACTTATATTATCTACATCACAGCAAGAAAACCGAAAGCTCTCCAGCTGTTCCTCTAATGTTTTAGTCTTCAGTACATGTAATTGCATTATAAAAATCAATTGGGTGATTTTATTTTCTTAATATGTGTCATGTTAACAGTGGAAAAAATTACAAACCTGGCCCAAAATTTGGTTTCAATACATGTGCAGGCTGGAAAGTGAGTATTTTTAAACAGTTACCTTTAAAACACCAAAGCCACTGTTCCCGTTTGTGCCTTATTTAGAAACCTCTTTCTTGTTCTGGTCGCATGATGTATACATGCATTCAAACCACTGCAAGCTCTAATTGTGTGTGTGTGTGGAAGTGAAAGTGCTTTAACCAGCTGACAAAGCATTTAACTGCGTCTCTGTATATCCAGGATTTACATGACTAAAGGGATGGGATTCTCTCAGTGTGATAATCCTGTTCAAAAGCAGAACATCATTATGACAAATTTTCCTTTCAACCTAAAGCTCTTCACTGAACAGTCACAGAGCGTGCACTGCTCTAGTTAAATGACCGCCTGTTTCAATTTCATGCCTCACTCTCCATAACAGGGGCAGAATTCAGCTTTGAAGTTGAATGCCTTACAAATGTTTGTGAAAAGTCAGCCATTAGCTATCACACATGATGACAATCCCAACAAATTTCTTGTGTTGAAATATAATTCTTATTGATAAAGTGCTGCAGGGAAGATGTAACTTTATAGGCCAACCTGGAGGTTGGCATCACTCTGAATCCTTAGACAAAATCAATGTGATTCTTCCAACAAATTTTGGATTAGTACAGAAAAAAGCCCTGCAGCAAAGAAAAATGACAAATGAACACCTTTTCTATGATTTTGATGTGCAATCACCAGGGGTAAATTCATAACGACAGACGGCTGTGTGTTGTGGTTGGAGATGATGAATTTTGTCTCTAATGACATGCAGCCGGCTTTCATGCTTCATGATGATGAAGTTTGGTTCCAATGACAGGTGGCCGGATTTTGGGATTGGCAACGATGAACTTCGGCTCCGACGACAGGCGGCTGGCTGTCATACTTGATGACGATAAATTTTGGCTTTGAAGACACGCGGCTGGGCGTTGTGTTTGATGACGATAAATTTTGGCTCTGACGATATACGGTCAGCTGTCGTGGTTGATGTTGATGAACTTTGGCTCCAACGACAGACGGCTGGGTGTTGTGGTCGGCAACAATCAATTTTGGCTCAGATGACAGGCGGCTGGGTGTCATTTTTGATGAGGATGAATTTTGACTCTGATGACAGGTGGTCGGTGATCAAAAACGACACCAATCGGAGCCAAAATTCACCGTCATCAAAAAGGACACCCAGCGGGCTGTTGTCAGAACCAAAATTGTTGCCGACCACAACACCCAGCCACCTGTCATCGGAGCCAAAATTCATCATCATCAAAAATGAGACCAATCGGAGCCAAACTTCATTGTCATCAAAAATGACACCAGTAGAAGCCAAAATTCATCATCGTCAAAAACATCACCTGGCGGCCTGACGTCAGAGCCAAAATTCATCATCGTCAAAAACAACACCCATGGCCTGTCATTGGAGTCAAAATTCATCATTATCAAAAATTACACCTGGCAGCCTGTCATCCAAATCAAATTCATCGTTGTCCAAAACTCACCCAGCAGACTGCTGTTAGAGCCAAAATTCAATGTCACCAACCACAACACCCAGCCGCCTGTCACTGGACCCAAAGATCATCAACATCAAACACATCAGCAGGCCACCTATTGTCTGAGCCAAAATTCATCACCTCAGACCACTATCTCGACAGCCTGTTATTGAATCAAAAAATCATTGTCATCAAATACGACCCCTGGCAACATGTTGTTGGAGCCAAAAATCATCATCATCAAACACAACTGCCAGGGGCCTGTTGTGGGAGCCAAAATTCACCATTGTTGACCACAACACCTGAGCTAAAATTCGTCACCGCTGACCATGATACCTGGCTGCCTGTGATTGGAGCCAAAATTCATGGTGATAAAACACGACACCCGGCCGCTTGTTATCGGAGCCAAAATTCATCGTTGCCAACGATGATGACACCCGACCGCCTGTCGTTGGAGCCAAAATTCATCGTCATCAAACACAACAGCCAGTTGCCAAAATTCATGGTGCTAAAACTCAACACTGAGCCGCCTGTTATCGCAGCTAAAATTCATCATTGCCAACCACAACACTCGGCCACCTGTTGCAACTTTCCTGGAACGTTATTGCCATGATGTTCCCAGAACATTATTTCCGTAACGTACCTGGAACGTTTTGTCCTTGATGTTCCCTGAAAGTTATTTTCATAACGTTCCTGTAGTGTTGTAATGTAATGTAATGTAAATGTGTCATACTATTGCGCTTTCCAGCAAAATGAACATACACACACACATACAACATGAATACACATGCACACACACACACTCTAGCATTTAAAGCTACTGATGTATAAACCTGATTTCATGACAACTTTTGATGTGCCTCTACCTACATGTTGCCACACACACATACACACACACATTTCAAAGCAACAGGTTTTCCTACTTTGTGTTCCTAATATGCCTTTCCCTACATTAATAAAAATAACAGCTCAACTTCCTCGGGGCATTTCACATTTCACTCTGAGACAGCACAATGAAGAGGAGCTACAATTTAGCACAGGCTCTTGAGCTCATCTGGAGCCCTGTTGAGGAGGAGAGAAATGAGGAAGAACCTGCAGAAGAAGAGGAAGAAGTGTCAAAGGAAGAGAACCTCACTGAAAATGATGAGGATTATACTCCAACTGATGAGGAGGAATCAACTGATGAAGAGGAACCTGCTGAAGTTGAAGATCATTTCCAATCCAAAAATGGAAATGTACTCTAGTCCTCCATTCCTCCAAGTGACCGATGACGTATGTTAGGTGCAGAGAGAGAGGAGCCCCCGAGGGCCAACAAGGTACGCAGCTTCTGGTGCTGATAGCATAAAGTCTGCCTGTCAGTTTTTTATGCCAGAGGAAAGCAGTTGCATCGAAACCACACACTGCCACTCATGCACATGAAGACATACATACATATGTACATACAGTATCTCACAAAAGTGAGTACACCCCTCACATTTCTGCAAATATTTAATTATATCTTTTCATGGGACAACACTGAAGAAATGACACCTTGATACAATGTAAAGTAGTCAGTGTACAGCTTGTATAACAGTGTAAATTTACTTTCCCCTCAAAATAACTCAACACACAGCCATTAATGTCTAAACCGCTGGCAACAAAAGTGTGTGCACCCCTAGGTGAAAATGTCCAAATTGGGCCCAATTAGCCATTTTCCCTCCCCAGTGTCATTTGACTCGTTAGTGTTACAAGGTCTCAGGTGTGAATGGGGAGCAGGTGTGTTAGATTTTGTGTCATCGCTCTCACACTCTCTCATACTGGTAACTGGAAGTTCAACATGGCACCTCATGGCAAAGAACTCTCTGAGAATCTGAAAAAAATAATTGTTGCTCTACATCAAGTTGGCCTAGGCTGTAAGAAGATTGCTAACACCCTGAAACTGAGCTGCAGCACGGTCTCCAAGACCATACAGTGGTTTAACAGGACAGGTTCCACTCAGAACAGGCCTCGCCATGGTTGACCAAAGAAGTTGAGTGCACGTGTCCAGCGTCATATCCAGAGGTTGTCTTTGGAAAACAGACGTATGAGTGCTGCCAGCGTTGCTGCAGAGGTTGAAGGGGTGGGGGGTCAGCCTGTCAGTGCTCAGACCATACACCACACACTGCATCATATTGGTCTGCATGGCTGTCGTCCCAGAAGGAAGCCTCTTCTAAAGATGATGCACATGAAAGCCCACAAACAGTTTGCTAAAGACAAGCACACTAAGGACATGGATTACTGGAACCATGTCCTGTGGTCTGATGCGACCAAGATACACTTATTTGGTTCAGATGGTGTCAAAGCGTGTGTGGCGGCAACCAGGTGAGTAACAACCTGTGAAGCTCTGGTGAACTCCACATCCAAGAGGGTTAAGACAGTGCTGGTAAATAATGGTGGCCACACAAAATATTGACACTTTGGGCCCAATTTGGATGTTTTCACTCATGGGTGTACTCACTTTCGTTGTCAACGGTTTAGACATTAATGGCTGTGTGTTGAGTTATTTTGAGGGGACAGTAAATTTACAGTTATACAAGCTGTACACTGACTACTTTACATTGTATCAAAGTGTCATTTCTTCAGTGTTGTCCCATGAAAAGATATAATTAAATATTTGCAGAAATGTGAGGGGTGTACTCACTTTTGTGAGATACTGTACATAGGTACGTACATACATACATACACACACATGCACACACACATACTTTATCTGTGTTTACATGAAGTTCAAAATAGTTTTGGAAATAAATGTTGCATTTTGTAAATCATATTTGTTTGCTCTCTCTTATTTGTGAATACAATTGCATCAGTCAGTTTTGACCTGGGAATATCCTGACTAATGTTTGACATATACCAGTGAGCGATAATCCAAAATAACACATAATTTCTGCCTTTTTTACTTAAAAACATGGTATAATTTCATGTAAATGAGATATCTTGTCCATAAATTAAGTATAATAAAAAGAATAAGTGTAAAAAGTTGGTGGTCATGAGCAGTGGTGGACAGTAGTGAAGTACATTTACTTGAGTACTGTACTTAAGTACATTTTTTGAGTATCTGTACTTTACTTGAGTATTTGTTTTTCTGGAAACTTCTGACTTTCACTCCACTACATTTCAAAGACAAATATTGTACTTTTGACTCCACTACATTTGTAGGAAGTTTGTTGTTATTTTTTGACTGAGCTTTGAAATCAGCTGTTGGTGTTTTTTTCTTTTCTAAAATGTAATTGGTCACATGCTGTGTTCCTCACAGAAAGAAACCAATCACAGTAGCTCCTCTCAAATGGGATTGATGTAAAAGTGGAAATACATTATCCAGGCGCTCTGTAACAAGAACAAGCAAACTCTCCTTCTTTCATTCAAACAAAAAGCAGTAATGGTGACAGCAGGAGAAAGACAAAATGAAATCTCAAGATGTTATTATAATTATTCATTATTCCAGGTAGCTTTTAAAGTTGGATTGTTTTTATCGGGGTGAAAAATACCACATAATTCATGTATATATACTGCCTCTGAGGACAGAAAGAAATCTCAGTTATTTAACAGACTTGGAGAACAACTTACAGTTAACTTCAATCTGCTTTTATGCAGTGATTTTAAAACAGTTACATCAGAAAATGACAACATCTGTCCTTTTTGTTTTTGATTACATTTATAGGTGTTTCTATAGACTTTGTGTAGCAGAGTGGTTCTACAAGCATCAGTGCATCATTAGATGGTTTCAGAGAGTTACAAGCTTCTGTAAATGCATCATGAAAACAATACAGCATGTATTGATATTAGAAAATGTACTTTGTAATTTGTACTTTTGAATACTTAAGTATTTTTAAAAACATGTACTTTTGAATACTTAAGTAGTTTTAAAAGCAAGAACTCTAGTACTTTAACTCAAGTAAAATTTTGACTGAACAACTTTCACTTGTAGTTGAGTAATATTTGACCAGGAGTATCTATACTTTGACTCAAGTACTGGGGTTGAGTACTTTGTCCACCACTGGTCATGAGTTGAAATGAAGTTGGCTAAAAATATGCAACACAGAATTGAGTGATTATTTTATACTTTATAAACAGTCAAACCACACTGGGTCAATTTTGACATGAGAGGACAGCAGGTGTGACTATTTGCTGCCATTAAAAAGTCTTGGTTCAAAACAGTATCCTGACTGGACTTTGACATATACCAGTCTGTGATAATACATTAACTTATGTGCCGCAGATCCTAACTATATTCTAAATAGTTCAGAATTTCTGCTTTTTTTTTTCTCAAAAATGAGGAGTACCACAGTTGGCGACGATACATTTTGGCTCCAAAGACAGGCAGCCGGGTGTCGTTTTTGATGACAATGAACTTTGGCTCCAATGACAGGCCGCTGGGTGTCGTTTTCAACGATGATGAACTTTGGCTCTGAAGACAGGCTGACGAAACTTATGTTGAGGGGATGTTACAGAAATAACATTCAGGGAACGTTATGGGCATAACATTACACAAGCGTTACGAAAATAACATTCTGGGAATGTTAACGTCAGAGACCGTTACAGGCATAAGTTTCCAGGAACTTACAGGCATAACCTTCCAGGAACATTACAGAAATAACGTTATGGGAACATTTCAGAAATAATGTTCTGGGAACGTTGTGGGCATAACATTCTGAGAAAGTTACAGGCATAACATTCAGGGAACATTACGGAAATAATGTTTCAGGAATGTTATGGGTATAACATTACAGGAACATTACAGAAATAGTGTTATGGGAACATTTCAGAAATAACATTCTGGGAACGTTGTGGGCATAATGTTCTGAGAACGTTACAGGCATAACATTCAGGGAACATTACGGAAATAATGTTTCAGGAACATTACTGAAATAATGCTACAGGACCGTTATGGAAATAAAGTTCAGGGAACGTTACAACGAATGTTTCTGAAACATTGCGAAAATAACATTCAGGGAACATTCTGAAAATAACGTTCATGTAACGAAACAAAAATAACGTTCCGGGAATGTTACAGGTATAATGTTCTGGGAATGTTATGGAAATAACATTACAGGAACATTACAGAAATAGCGTTATGGGGACCTTACTGAAATAATGTTCCGGGAACATTACGGGCATAACGTTGTGGGAACATTATGGAAATAACATTCAGGGAACATTGCAGGCAAGTGTTTGGCATGATGATTTTTATTGCCCCTGAAAACTTGTGTAAGTTTCATTTAGCCACTTGTCAGAAGCGGTTGTACTGCCAAAAACAAGTGACTGCTGAGATGTGTCTTTTTTATTTATGTTCAGGAAAATACCCCATAAAAATAGATGAGATATGGAAATGGTAGATGAGACTATAATGATGTTGTCAGACTAAGGATGACAGGTGATGATTTTGTATTCTTGCCGATTGCAGCAGATTTGTAAAATATGTATTGTCTAGCTAATCAGTTAACAGTTAACAGGAGGCTTTGTAGTCAGAGTTACCAGCATGACTGTGCTCACTCTGAAGTTGGAAGTTCATATTAAGTGAAGAAAATACAGGAAAACACTGGAAAAAGGGAAATATTTTTATTTTCTGTTATCACTGATTTATAAATAGCAGAGTTAATGCTGCTCTTTATTGTTAAGGCAGTTGGGGAATTATGAACCCACTGGGTAGTTTTTGCTCGGTGTCAGAGCACATTGTTTTTGTCCTGGGCACATTAGCAAGAGATGAAAAAGCATTTGTGAGCCAACAATTGGAGCTGTAAGTCTGGAATCATGGGGGTCACCATCTTGTTATTTTTTTTTTGCTGCCAGAGCAATCCCAAAGACAGTATAAAGCTGGTGGGTGATATTTTCTAGCTTGGGTCATGTTTGGTTTTGGCTTGTTCATTCAGAAGGAAATCATAGCAGCCTGTCTGGCCACAAACTTTCTCATACTACACCTAAACTGTGCACTAAAATATGTTTCCAAAACATTTTTATTGACCAATACCTGATCAGCACTGCCTAGATTGACTGTTTGAGAGTTTTTTGAGAAGCCCTGTCCTAAAACATACCTTGTTTCATTATCTATTTTACTATAATAGGACCATAATTTACAAAATGGACATTATGCTGTACATAAGAATATCTGAAATGATTGTAATCAAAACCTCTTTAGGAAAATATTTACTGAGGTGAGAAGTAGGGTCATTTTGCCAGGTACATAAAACCAGACTTCATTTTGCAATTTATGGAGTCGCCCTCTCCTGGACATTACAAATAATGCAGGATTAAGGCACCTCTGCAGAGGCTCTGTCCACATGGTCTGTGGTAGGCTAATTACTGAACAAAACATGAAAATCTCTTAAGCTTGTGTTAACTACATACCTTTTTTTAGGGACCTAACAAAAAACTCACTGACTTCAAGACAAGGGACCCAGATATGCTGACTCATTTCCAGGTTTTAGGACTCATTGCTGCAGCACTCTATTGTGTTTAAGAATGCAGGGAGGTGGAAATGCCAGTTAAATTCCTCTAATTAAGAGGGGATTTTAAAGTCAAGTCCAATCCCCCACTTCATGTACTGACTTTCCACTTTACTTGAAAATTTTAATTATACACTGACACAGTTGAGGATAGACAAGTGGGCCAGTCAATTTTGAAGATTAAGTATGTTTTGCAATGAATTACACAAGCTGCTTAATGGGTTAATTTGGATTCTGGATTAACTTTGACAAATGGAACTGAAGATAACAGCTCTGAACTCAGCCGTTGCCTGCGAGGACGTTTCATATTGAGGCGCTGTTCTCTCTGAACTTGTCAGCTCACATCATTCTATGTGTTAAAAAAATGGAGATGAGGGGACTGGTGCTTTTAGTTAGTGTTTGTTTATCTTAGTCCTGTTTCAGGGCAGTTTCAAGCATTTAGAACACAGCTGTCTGTCAAGGTTAACATTTTTCGCTGCGTGAAAACGAGCATGGGTTCCAGCTAAACATTAAAATCTAATAAACTAGATTTAAAATCAATGCCAAAAAGTAACATAAAAAAGAAAAAGTAAATGTAAATTATTGTTTTCTGCTTGAACAGTGAATTTAAAATTAAAATTGCATGGTGTGCACAAGTTTGTTCAACCTCACAAGACTTAAAAGTCGCAGTAAAGGTAGCACAACATGCTGTATGTGATACTGAACTTTCATACAAAGTGATGCAAAAGAAATATACAGTGGTTACATTCATAGAAGCCCTATAAAAACAAAATGAAATAGAGCCTTGGATTTTACACTTTTACACATTTTGGGTATTAAGCATCAAACAGCACTCGGACACACCAGCACTGCCATTTTGTATTTTTATCTGCTGCCGAGGAGGATAGATGAGCAGGTCTGAGAATGAAAATGAGAAAGATGGCCTGATGTTTGGGTAAAATGTTCCAGCTAAATGTCGTCTCTGCTGGTGAAAACCTGTCTTATCCAGGCAACTAGTGTCGTCTCTCATTTCTATTATGTCTGTCTCTTGTCACTGTGACCTGTCCACTGAAGCATAAATGCCACAAAGTCTTTAAGGGCACATCCTCAGAAATGCTGGAGGAATCTGGGGACATGGTTCTGCAAAAACTGTTTTCTCTGACACTTTTTATTTACAAACATGACTGAATTTGTGATCTCTCAATAAGCTTTCTACAGCATGACCCCACAGATCTTCATTCCCAGTTATACAAATCCACAAATAAGCACTCACATTATTAACATTTAAGGTCCCATATTATGCAAAATGCACTTTTTCCCCAGTTTTCCAGTGAAAATATGTGTCCCCGGCCTGCCTACAGACTCTCCTTATATGAGAACAGTCCATTCTGTCCCTCTCTTGCTTGCTCCACCTTTCAGCGAATGTAGGCCAAAAGGCTCAGTTCGGATTTGGCTCCCCATGTGACGTCAAAAGGGGAAAAGCCCCTCCCCCGGGGAGGTGACACTTCCCACACTGCTGCAGTAAACAAACAAAGATGTAGAAGGTTCGAGGAGAGAACACCGATTGTTCTCTTGCTGGCTGCAGGAATAAGCACACAAGTCTTCACCTATTCTCCTCGTCTGACCCAGAGAAGACCCAGTGGATTTATTTTATTTTTAAATGAAATGTCCCCACAAAACTCAATAAAGTGTTGTGTGTGTGTGTGCACGCCAACCATTTTACTTAGGACTGCTTCTTCAATGAGGGTCAGTACAAAACAAGATTCACTTCAAATCTGAAGCTCAAGGATGTTTTTCATGTCACTTTTTGTAAGACTTTATACTGCCAGGTTTGTGTTGTTGGCTCTGTTGCTATGGACGCCTCCTCTCTCCTCTGCCTGGCGGTGCTGTGTAACTTCGATTAGCACCAAGCTGCTAAGTGTCTCGTACCTGAAACGTGTAGCGACCTGCTGCAAAATCAAGCCGAGAAACTTGTGTTCAGACTAAATCAGGTGTTGTGAATAGCGCAGGCATGCGGTTGTGCTTATTTGTGCTTAGAGCGGAAGAACTGAAACAATCAGAAAATAAGTTTTATTTCTCTGGTTCAACAGCTTTCTCGCCAACACCACCCCCTCCTTTATTCAGTGCTTCACCACTGATGTGCATGCACTACAGGACAACAGTACGGTTACAGCAGTCTTGCATTACATTACAAACAACACAGTGGGGGTGCAGGACATGCAGGCGGAGGAGACGGACGTGTCCTAAATGACGACTGTTTTGCTTTGATATCAATACAATTCCTAAAATCATGTCACTGCATGGGTTATCAGTTTTTACTCACAAATGGGCATTGTAAGAATGACCAAGTCACACACACATAGTAGATGTTACTATAAATGTATTAGACCCATAGCAGTGTATGATTGCACATCATCAAATCATCATATCATCTCAGTAGCTTTTCAAAGACTCTTGGTGTTTTTACAGTTACAATATAATATGATGACACAAGGGACAAGAATAAATGACTGACAACAGGTGTGTTACTCATATACAGAATCATTCTATTAAGATAATCACTGAATGCTGTGCAGGTACATAAAATTGTGGTTACTTTGAACTTGTGAAAATGTGTACAGTTGGTCATTATTTACATCTTTGATTTTCCCTGTACTGCTGTACTTCCAGACTCTACCTGGCTGCCATGTATTACAATGAAAATGCTGACAAACCACACATCACATCTGGTGGAGACCAACGCTTCAAAGAGCACTTCCCAAAGACCATGAGAGCATGCAGAACAAAACCAGTGTAGATTGAGCCAGCATTTCCTAAGTGCTGCATTATTTTATTTGTCACTAAAATTTAGTCATGTACATGTTGTTTCAAAGTTTCAACAAAATATACACACGTAGATATAATGCACAGAAAAAAAAAGCCTTTTTCACCACTGAAATGATCAGTGCATTCTTACAGATTCACACACTCTCACACACACACACACACACACATTGAAAAAAAAAAAAAAACCTCTTGGGGCCCTCTGGTAGTCACACGGCTCCATAATATGACTGGTGAAAATACAAGAATTTCAACAGCCTACAGTGGGAAAACAGTTGAATCTGGCGGAATAAAGTAAAAATGTCAAATATCACTACATTTCTTCAAAATGAAATGCTGACATTACAGAATGCATGTTTTTATACTGTAACGGCAACGAGATTAAAAAATGTGGTATTAATGTAAATCAATGAGGCATTTTTGACCACGAGAGGCGACTGGCACTACATGAAAAATACTAATGCAATCAAATCAATTTTGTTGCTAATCTTTGACATATCCAAGACTAATCACCACCGAAGCCCCATCCCCCTCCTATTTATATGGAAAATAATTAAATTTATTTTTTTTTGTTTTTTTTAATAAATAAAGGGTTAAAATCCTAAAATTATTGAATGTTTTGAGCAAGTTTGAAGTTGTTTAAGAGATTTATGAAAAAAAAGCAGGAACCTTTAATGTTTTCACAAAACATTTAGGATGTTTTACTGTCCCAAAATTGTGATATCAACCATTAGCACCACCATGACTTTGTTCTGTTGAAAACTAAAACTAGAGGCATTAAAATTAAATTCAAGCTCAAATTCTCGAGAGGACCTTTAATATTTCCTGCAATGTTAAATTAATCTGACCTTTGTGTTGCTCAAGTGTAATAAATTAAAAATGAACCTACACACTTCATGAGCACACTGATGAAGATCTGCTACCTCTTAATAATTCATGTAAATGTAATTCTCTACATTTGTCTGTCAAACTGAGGTCCAAGTTCAGGTTTTCAAAGTGCTGTATTCAACGTTTTAAATATCTAATTTTTTTTTTTCCATATTGTGTTTGATATAGTCAGTCTTTTAATTGACTAGTTATGAAACACATAACCTCATTAACACAACCTCCACCTCCTACATGATTTAATAAATCTCATGTATTTATTCAGAAAGGACGCTCCTGTCAACACAGCGCTATCATCTATGTGCTCCCATATGTATCATCCAAATCAGCCAGAGCCACACTGCTTTAATGTCACATGGCTCCCCACAAACCAAGCTCTCTGAGGGGAAGACGAGCACAAGGCTGTGAACTGTGAGAAAACAACCAGTGCTGACAGAGATATGCCAGATTTCTATGAGCAAATGAATAGGAAATGTTTGTGGGAGCACAAGTATGCAGGTATGTGTCAGTATCAAATATGTTTTGATAGCAGGAGGTAGAAAAACAAAAACTCACTGACAGCAAAACAGTGATACACAAACAGCTGTCAGTGTAGTATGAATAGATGTGTGTGATCTTCAGGGCTGGCCCTAAAAATTCAAAAAAAACACCAAATCATTCACATTGTTCATATGTGAACGAATACAAACACGTGTTAGCTACATTACTAACATAATATAACCAACCACAGCCAGAATAATTTTAATAATTTTCAATAATTTTAGAACTGGCAAGCTGGGTAGAAAGTATTGCAGATATAAATTTTAGCTGAAATGTTTTTTTTAATTTGAACAAACTCCGACTGTGCTTTCTAGCTAATCTGAGTTACCATGACGATTAACAGTGATTATAAGTCCACAGAAATAATGTATAGAATTTAAGGATTATGGTTGATTTTATTTTATATACTATATATTACTTTTTAGATACAAGTAACACAAAATAAGGTAGTATTTTAAAGTACTGAGCTATTAGAGTTATTTCATTATTGAGTTCAGTTATGAGGACATTTCTTACTGAGATACTAACTCATTTTAAGATACTAAGTCAGTCAGTTTCTCATTCTGAGATATTGAATCATTTTGAGATGCTAAAGCCATTTTTGAGCAGGTTTGTAATTATTTTGAAATGATGAATCCTCATTTTAAGATACTAAGCCATTCTGAGATACCAAGTCATTATTTTGAGAAAGTTTCTCATTCTAAGATACCAACTCATTTTGAGATACTATAGTCTTTTTCTCATTATTTTGAAGACGTTTATCATATTTTGAGATATTTAATCATTCTGACATACTAAGTCATTTTGATGAAGTTTCTCATTATCGGACTGATCACCTCGCTGTTTGCAGACCTGAGACTGTTTATGATAAGAGTGTAAACTGGAGAACTGTAGCGTAACATTCAAGGCATAATATGTAACACTTGAAGAAAAAAAATTATAAACTCAGAAAACATAATCCACTCCAATCATCACTTATGACCCACTAGAAGTGTGTGTAGATGTCTGTATCTGCAGAGACCCTACCCTCTGCCTGTACTTCTCATTATTTTGATGTGTTTCTGACACTTTACCAACCCAAAACATCGATATTTGACGTCCTGAGAATGAGACAACAATGAGCTATCTTTCTGGTGCATATACCAACAGCTTGGACAAATCCTGGTGATTCTACTTTTAAGGGTGCTGATCAAAGTAACTTTATATGTGTCAATACTTCTGTCAATGCTAACAAGGTATGTGGATTATATTGAATAAAAAACAAACAAACAAAAAAGTCTGCACAATCCCTTTCTCATGCTAGTTAGCATTTCAATTGCTGGGATTTCCAGTGGTTCATACTGAACTTGAAATCTAACCAACCTCTGGTTATGTGTGCAGCATTTAATTTGATGTTGCCCAATGACTATCTCAACAAAAGACACTGCCTCTTTCCTGTCAGTACTGTTTTTAGACACCAGAGGACACAACAGTGAAATCAGCTGGGGCAGTGTGGGCGGGGCATCAAGACAACTGTGATCACGGAACGAGGAAGAAAGACAGTCACACTGTTCCTGTGATAGGTAGGTGATAGGTTCCTGCAATGGTTGCGGCCCTAAACACCTGACTATCTCAGTGTGACAGTCCCTCTGAAACAACAGCTTTTGAGTGTTAAAAATACTGCAGAAACCAAACAAAGGACAGGTGACAAAATACATTAACAACAAATATATTTTCTATAACAAATATGTAGTGTGACAGCAAACTTCCCCTTTGAACCAGACAGAAAGGAGGTGTCATTCTTGTAAGACATGCTGCCAAATGTTGGTTCACAAGATAATATCTGCTGGTTAAACATGACATTGTCCAAATGTATGCAAGCTTTACATTCAGTCCATGCATTCTGGTTTATTTCAATGGGATTCAAAGTGCTTTATAAAACCAAGGACATTCTTTTCTAAGACATTTGGAGGACTGGAGTGTGTATATAATGAAGATATGGCAATCACCAGATGTTTTTTGTACTATTCGAGCTTTGAGATGGCAGTCAGCAGGGAGCCGGTCAGCACGACACAGGTGGCCAAGAAGAAGATGAAGCAGTTGGTCAATCCCTGAGAGGAATAAAACTCGTTTCAGTTCAGCTCTACTCAGAATATTTGTTTTCTGCTATGTTATTTTGACTTGGAATTTAATCAGCAAAGCTTGAAAAACATTTCATATTCAGAGTCAATGCTATATGCTGGTGAGTGAGCCCTCAGTTGGATGATGTCTAAAGACATGCTCTCCTTGGTAAACTGGTACTAGGTGAGCACGGCATGTGTTTGAGCTGTAAGTAGATTGATCATGATCACTGTTGTGTTCTTACCTTAACCTCTCTGAACACCAAGGAACCCCACAGTGCTGCAACCAGACCGTATCCCTACAGAGAAGAAACCAAACTCTTTGAGCAATGATTCAAATAATTGACTTTAATCTGGTTGCCATCTGGTTGGAAGTTTTAGGTAGGACTGAAGGTCTTGCAAAAGAGGGGTTTTGAGAATCACACACTATGATAAGATTCTTCTTTTTTAAAAAAAAAAAAACACTGGTGAGCACCAACTCTAAGAGCCAAAAATGAATTTGTGTGACTGTACCTGTAGCAGTGATGGTGCATCATCTGTGACAGTTTGTTATGCTGTACATACATATTCATGCGACTGTACATTCACTGATAATTTACATAGTGTAGGCTCTGTTTATTCTGTCTAAACAAGCATTAATATTTTTCCTTAAGCCCATTTTAATGAATAGGCTAAGATAAATTTTACTGGGCCATAACATGTGACTATTTGCACTGCTCTCATGAGGAATTATAACAGGCATGTCCAAATTATTCCATAAAGGCTCGAGTGGCTACAGGTTTTTGTTCTAACCAGTCTACAGCACACCTGATTCGACTGATCACCTGTTTGAAGACTGAAATCAGTTGATTAAATGAGTGGAGCCTGGTGTGCTCCAGCTTGGTAGGAATGAAAACCTGCAGCCACATGGCCCTTCATGGAACATTTTTGACATGCCTGAATTAGAATAACATGTCAAACATCTAAAGCCCTGTGTGGAGCCTATAGAAGCAGCCATGTTAATTACAGTCAATGACCAACAGTGTTAGAACTAAACTACATGCTACATCCAACTGCATTCAAGCTGACAAATTCACTGCAATATTAATGTAAACCAACTGTGCACTATCAATATTCCACTCAGGTGTAATATCAAGTCATACTCTTGCACCATCAATATTTACTACTACAATGGTGTAAATGTTGAATCTGTTTCCCGTTTATACCATTCTAATCATTTTCTTTTCTCTTGTTTATATCTTTTTTATAGCTTTGTATTGATGCACCTTGTTACTGGACTTTTGTTCTTTCATGAAGTGAATACGGATGAAAGAATATGAGTCTTTATAGACACTAGTTGTGAAACAAGCAGCAACAAAAATCACTGCTGACCCTGAACACCCCCTCTTCTCTGAAGATGATCTCTTGCCAGGAGGAGGACTATAATGGCAAAGTGCAAATCAAACAGCTTGAAGCTATCATTTGTGACAACCTCCATTAAGCTGCTAAATTTTAATGTTAACCTTGGTGCAATAGAGCAACATGCAATAAATACAAGTACTTTAGCACTCACCACTTTAGCCCAGCACAAATTAATATGCACTTTTGCATTTTGATTCTTTCGGTTCTCTTCTAAAGCTACCTATGTTGTCTGTCTTATGATGCTTCATACATTATGACTGCAGCATTGTATTCTTATGTTGGATGTTTTTTACATGAAGCAACGTCTGTTGCACTGTGCCCAAGACAATTTTTCCTTGGGAATAATTAGGTTTATTCTATTCTACTGTGCTATCTAAATTGCTGCTGTAATACTGCAAGTTTCCCTGTTGTGGGATTAATAAAGAATTCTTTTAATTCATGCTGTCAAGTTTTCATGAAGAAGGATAAAAGTACACATAACAGGGCCCAGGAACAGCAGGTCTATCCATCATCAAGTCTGGGGCTGGATATGTCAACAACTACTGGCAAAGCTGCCATTAAAACTGGCCCCAGAAAACTACTATTGATGAGTTTTGGCGACCTGTCACCTTTCATTTGGGTCAAAATTTCCCCTGACCAGTATTTTTGAAAACCTATAGTGAAAAGTAATTTTCTGTGGTCTCCAGGTAATGATCCTAATTTTTTTTTGTCCTTTGACCTTTTTTGCTGCCCCACCATCAGACCAACAACATAATGTGTAGACTCCCATTAGAATTACCTCCCTATAGGACCACCCACCAAAAAATCTCAGTTTCAGGCAATACAGACATATTGAGGTATGTAAAAAATGCAAAATCACTGACTTTTTGTTCTTCACTTCCACAAAACAAGAATCTGAATAAGCACTAGGGCAGTCTGACAGTTCAAGTGGGGGCTAACAAACGGTAATCATTTCCAGTGACCTCTCACTCAGCTTTGAGGACATGATGTACTTACTGCGCTGACAATAGGAAAGGTAATGACTGCGCTCAGGTAGTTATTGGCAAAAAACCAGCAGTATGTAGCCAGCGACCACATCAATCCAGACAATAGACCTGGAACAAAAAGATGAGAGTTGTCCTTGAGTGAAATACACAGCAGGCAAGCAAGTAGAGATTACAGATTCAGCAGAAAAACACAATGGGGCCATGTAGGCCAAGTGTAATGTAGGTATCTATTAATGTGGGTATGCACACAACTGGGTCACAAATTGGAGATGCAGACAAGTATCTCTTTCATTTTCAGTAAGTAATGAACATATGTGGACAAGGTGGCCAAGCCCCCTAAGGTGCCTTGAAATTAAAGGGTTAATTTGGCACTTTTTATGTGTTGGTGGTACATGTAGTCAGTCAAAGCAATAAAATCCTCAGCACGTGCTGTACTGACAAAGGTTGAGTTTTTCTGCTTGAGGAGCTGTGCTGTCCAGCCCATTGTCATTCCAACTTGTCAAATATAAACGTGTCACCACCCCTTATTCATGCCAACAATAACTCATTAGCAGCACTATAAGACACTGTGAGCATCCAACCCATTCTTATCCCCGACCCACCACTGACACGTGCTTGGTTACACACCGCTGTCTCAACTTTAGTGCCTCTGCTGGATTATAGTGATTTGCTTTTTATGAGAGCACCTGACCAGTGCCTAAATATTAGAGAGAAGAGAGAAGACACTGTATCACTGTGCTTTGTGTTTTATTACTGCCTGTGGAAACTGCATAAACCATTTTACTCTGTATGCCACTGCTAAATGGCCATCTCTATATGTCTGCAGGCTCTTGCACTGGTTGGTTCATGTGCTTGCTTGTTTGCTTGACCTGGCTCCTTCTTATGTCTACATACAAGTGTATACACCAAAATCAATATGCCCTTTACTCTCATAATATTCTACAAATTCTGGTTCCAAGAGTGAGAACAGAACCGGACAAAAAATATTCATTCATTCATCCTGGAATAATTTACAGATGCATCTGAAATTGGCAGAACTGATCACTTTGCAGGAATTCAAGTTGATTTTAAAGAACTGAGGAAACACCTCCGTTGGTCAATGTGATTGTTCCTAAATTTTTACCAAAATCATTTCAGAAATCGTACCTGCATCATAATTGTTTTGTTCTTGACCTTGTATTCCATATTAATCAGATACTGTGGTTTCACTTTTTGTATGTTTCAGTTTTTGTGTGACAGTATTTGTCAGTTTGTATTGTTGCAACTTGCAACAATGTTTTATTCTGCCCTCTTGGCCAGGTCACTCTTGAAAGAGGTTTTTAATCTCAGTGAGGCTTTTACCTGGTTAAATAAAGGATATATATGTATCTCAACTGTCTCAAACTCTTTCACACCTGCATGGCAACTGCATTTATCTAAAAACACCCCCGACGAGCTGTTCGAACGAACACCAATGTCCACATTTTTTGTCCCAGACTTAACCCTGCCAGCTCCCTGTTTTAAGCCTGAGTGAGCTGCATGTGTGACTACAGCAGCTCACTGTCCGGAAAGAGTGAGTGGATTGGTGGGTTGATGCTGCTCAGTGTGCAGCTGGTCGCCTCCGAAGCAACTGATTTTTTGTTTTTATACAGACTGCCAATCAGCGTCAGCTTACATGGGTCTAATAGTTTGAGCTCTTAATGCCTTTCTCCAATATCTGAGGTGAAAACAGAATACAATCAGAAAAACAACACACCACAGCATCTCTCCTGCCAGGCAGCAATTATTTATAAAATAAAAGATAAATAAAATTTGCTGCCCGTTCAGAATCTAATCTGATCTTTGCATCTATAATCCTTCCTCTTTTACCATTTGTTAATTTCAAGACTCTCCATCAGTGCAAAAACAGTCATTATTACAGGTGATTAATCTTCCTCCTTGCTCTACAGGTGCCACCCCTCACCTAAACCATACAGATTATTTCTTACGTATGTGAGGCAGACAATTCCTAGTGCCTGCTGCCTGCGTAAAAGGGCACATTCAGATGACGTATCCACCTGATTCTCAGGACATAGTTCAGAGTGCATATGTGAAAACAGCTATACTGATGCACAAGGTATCCTTTTGCAGCTGTACTGAGTTGCTGCCAGTAAGCACTACCAAGAGGTGTTGACTAGAAATCCAAACTGAAATTGTCTTAAGTTCTTTTCCTTGTATCCAGTGACATCACTGGATGCAGGAAGAAAAACATTTTGCAGCAGGAGAACTCTGCTTTCTTGGTCAATATAGCACCCACTGGGGAATTGATTGACAACACTACTACAACACTAACCGGACTTTCACATGAATGTGTACATGTGCAGTTTTGCCTGAATCAACATGTCCAACCATCTCTGTGTGGATGTGTTGACATGCAGCTTGGCAAAGGAAGTTGCTGTATTTCCTCTGATTCTTCCTGTCCTGTCTTGACCTCTGTCTGAGTCAAACTGGAGCTATTATTAGACAGTCTGCTGGCCCCTTGTGCATGACAGCTCAGTGGTTCACAGAAATAAACCAGCTGGTGGAAAATGGTGTCAAACTTTAGCGAGGACCCGTAGCTTTCAGTCTCCCTGTCTGAGCGGAACATTAGAGCAGAGACCAATTCTCAGGCAGCAGCTCATGGTTTGTGTAGACACGTGGTTCTTAACCTTTTTAGCTTTTGGCCCTTTAAAATTATGAGTCTGAATTTGGACATGAATTTTGAGCAGATTTCCTTTTTTGAGACCATTTCACTGGATTGATTTTCAGTGGCCTGAATAGATAGAAGTATCCAGAATTTGGCATATAGCACACTGACAAAACATTTCTTTGACTAACATATCACTGACTAAAATATTTATCTCATCAGGTCATTTTTGTCTGTAAATATGTCCATATTTTCTGAGCATACAGACAATTTCAATGTTTTTATAATAGTAATCAACTTGATCAACTTGTTATTGCCCATCATGAAACAAGACAAAAAAGTCAGTAGATTGCTGCTATAAAATAAACAAATTGATTTGCATTGGAAATGAAAGCGAAATATTGCACAGGCAGATTATTTCACTTTTTCCCCAGGTATTTTATGAAAATAAAACTCAAGTTGGGCAAATAATGACTGACTGAGAGGTAAAGTTTTGCAGTGCTCTTTAGAGACCACAGACTTATTTTAGGATTCATCTTATACAGGAGCACCTAAATAAAGCACTGACTTGATGTCAAGCAATTTACCTGTCAATTAATATGTATGTTTCAAAATTAATGGCCATTTCACAAAACATGTGTCTAATTAACTGTGTATTACCTGGTAGGATGGCTCTGGAGTAGATCCTGGGTCTGTTGTTCATGGCAGCACAGTAGATGGCAAAGTAGACTGTGCTTGCAACAAAAATGCCAGAGCACTCTGCATAAACATAGTCTAGCTCTGTGAAGTAGTTAAAAAAATGGAAGTATTAAATCATGTGTTTATCCCAGTAGGTTTGCAGTAAAAAAGCTAAAAATCAATATAGCATCACATTGAGAGTTCAGTAATTATCAAGGTTAGAGCTAAGGTGATACCAAAGAGCAGCAAGACATTTTATCGTCAAATAAATAAGCTAACCCTCTGGCAGTCAATTTAAGGAGTCTCTCAGAGAGCTGGATATTAAAACTGACTCCCTGTAGGTTCCAGTGTTATTTATAGACCAATAGTGTGGTACAATCTTAAACCTGAGAGGATGTTTTAGTGTTTATTCCATTTTGTCTTGGTATATTGATTGTAGGGCTGGGTGATATGGTTTATAAAACACATTTTTTACATTG
The DNA here is from genome assembly GCF_056507025.1 of Lutjanus erythropterus. Classification (NCBI taxonomy): domain Eukaryota; kingdom Metazoa; phylum Chordata; class Actinopteri; order Lutjaniformes; family Lutjanidae; genus Lutjanus; species Lutjanus erythropterus. The sequence continues at coordinate 35,118,387 of NC_139321.1, read as the reverse complement.
ATATTTCTGTTGATTAAACAACTTAACAGTATATAAAGTAGTCAGAATTAGTACAACCTTAAATCTACAAATCTACAAAATTATTTTGATAAATAATCATCAGTAAAGAGGATATAATGACTGAGAGGGTAAAAATAAACAACACAACAGCTAGAACAGTCAGGGCCCCATTTCCCAGAGCTTAAGGTCTCCCTTAAGCTTACGGGCTGTTTCCCAACTCTGGGAAACAGCCTGGGAGACCTTAAAATGCAATGGCTACAATGCATGTAGCGCTATGAAGGCTCTGGGAAACGGGGCCCTGTTAAGTTCAGAAAATGACATCACTTCACTGCAATGCAGCCTTTAAGACCAGGAAATGACAACACTATTTCAGTGCACTGATTGACAGTAGTTTGAAAGGTCCAAAGTAAAGGCAGGTATCAAAGATGGAAAACATACCATAGACACTGGCTCCACGGAACATGCTGTCATGGGACAATGAATGGCTCTTAATGTAGAGGATGGGTACAAAGGAGGAGCCGTACATCAGGCCAGACACAACAGCAAGCAGGCAGCCACTGAAAGGATGAGGCGACAGAGAAAGTGCATGATGGATTGATTTTACATCTATACTGACATACTGTTGAATTTATAAAACTAAATTAAGCATTGCATACAAGGCAGATGAAAATGGATTGAATTTGCATGCTTCACTGGGATGTGTACGCTTGTACACCTCTAACATTTCATCTTTAGCCCAAAAAGCTGCACAGTACTAATGAAATCACAATATAGCCAAGTGCAATATCCAAATCACAGAAGCAGTATTTTTTTCATAAAGGAAAAGTGTGACAAAGCAGCATTAAAATGAAGTACTGCAGTGCTGCACAGATGCCCTGGCCTACAAATCTTGTCCTTCAGATGTAAGAAAACATGTTTGTTTGGTACAGACTCCAACAAATGTCAAAATGTCAAATCTTCACGATATTAATTTTTTTTTTTCTCCACTGAAAATGGAAATTGTAGTGCAAAAATGATCATTCCCTCTATTCATTATTGTTTTATCTATAAAAATAATTGCAATATATATTTTGTGTACATTGTGCAGCCCAATTAGCAAACAATTTCAAACTACTTATTGAGGATTTTGTATTACTCAAACTATTGATGCTATACTCCCTTGTCCTTTCATTGTCTATCAGTAGTTGCAGCATTATTTTGATGCACTTGTTAAATGAGTTCTGCAGTTTCTTTGTGTTGTTTCATTGAGTGCTTACTGTATAATTTTGCTTCTGCAGCACATTTCCCCACAGGGATCAAAGAGTTGTCTTAATTACGAAACCCCTTTTAAGACATAATTACAAGGAAAGCTGCCTGTGCACCACCTCAACATAAAGCACTTGCCAAGACACAAACAATGTTGCATTCAAAATGAATATGGCCAGCAGCTGTACATTAAATAACTAAAGCCTCTGGTGAAAGCCTGGGGCTTCACTTAAAATATTTAAATTTGTCTTTATTCTATCCTTGAGGAACATTTATAGTGATAATTTAATTAAAATCAATGTTTCATAAACCATATCTTGTCTGTGCTTTTAGCTTGAAAGTACAATATTTGTGCATGCAGCTTGCTGACTGCCAACGAGTTGAGCTTACATGAGCCGCCGGGGCCTTGGTCCGATGGCATCTATCCAGAACTCTGAGGAACGTGGTCCAAAGCTGCCTGAATTTGCTCTCTGCAGAAAGGAACAGCATTCTAATATGGAGTCATGTTGTCTTTCAAAATAATGACATCTTCAGAACACAATAAACAAGACAGCATCATCACATATCACTTTGAGAAACCATGTCTAAAGAATTGACTGTCCTTCAGATTCTCCTTGAGAGAATATCAGTAAATACACATTTGCTTTAAGCGTGACATTAGGAATGACTTCTCAAAAGAGGTGAATAAAATAAAAAAAACAATCAGTGTACTCACCCTGTCAATGAGTAAAGGAATTGATTCTGAGATAGGATGCAGTTCTACATCTGTCCTCACAAAGAAAAAGATCAGGCCACTGGAACAAACAGTCATATTTGTCATCCAAACAAAGCTTTGTTTTTTGTTCTTGAAGAAGTTCCAAAATTCAAGTACTGAACTGACAAGAAGGTGGGAGTCAAGTCAAACTATGGTTCCCATAATCATGGAGGCTAAAGGATGAAATAAAGCATAAATTAAAATGACTGAGCTGACAAATAAAAGGAAATGAATGAGTCACAAGAGTCCACTTCCACATGGATGACAAATAAAATATTCAAGGAGGAACAACTGCACTATTGCCCCATGCGCAGCCGGACCCTTAAAGGTGGTGCACAGCCTCAGAGCAGGAGGGAACAGTAACAGTGGCGGTGAAGACGTCACTAGAGTGAGGGGCTGGTGGTGGCCTGACTGAAACTCACACTGGACCTGTGCAACTGGAAACATCAACAAAAGCAGAGGGGCAGCCGGTATTTCACTGTCAAGTTCTAATTTAAAGTCCCTGTGCAATTTCCGAACTTGAAAGGATGGAGATAAACTCAGAGTTGACTGGATTCCATGCAACTGATCAAACAGTTTTTCCTTTTTCTCCCTTCTTTTATTTGAAGATGCAGTGATTCAGTTCATTTAGTTCACTTAGTCCATTTAGTTCATTTAACAGAACATGCGGGAAGAATTTATGGAGCTGCTTTGGTGTCACATGCTTGTGGATGTCTGCGATGTTGGTTAATTGATGTGGTTTGAGGGTGCCTTTGGGGATCTTTGGGGGCTTTTAGGAGATATCGCCTCGTCTCCACATGGACCTTCATTCCTCCAACTCCATGGACGACGAGTGCGATTTCTTCATTTCTGAGATTCAGCCTGCTTGCAGCCTTGTGGGTTATATAATTGGTGTCTGAGACTAAATCAATTAGCGTCAATGTCAATTAATTTTTGGTCCAGTGTTAGATGTAACCTCAAGAAGCATCATTATCACTGGCAGCTCTTGAAGACCACTTTCCACTATGAGGCTCGGCTGGTCTTTTACAGTGCTGAAGGCTCTGGATGCAGTATTGGAGAACACATCTCGAAATTGTTTTGCCAGTTCAGGTGAGAGTTTACTAAAGAACTCCTCCTGCTCCTCTGAGTTGATATCTCCATCCTTTTAAGTTGGGAAATTGCACAGGGACTTTAAATTAGAACTTGACAGTGGGAGAATTTACTCTCAAAGTTTACCTGAGCAGACACAGCCCAGCTCCACAATAGTTTAATATCGGCCTGGAAACATCCTGAGCAGCAATGCCAAACCAGCCAAATCTGTGAAAAACAGTCACACTCAGTTTCCTTTGAATAAATTGCTTAATTAAGAAAATCTGCTGATGGCATGAGGTGGCATCTGTTATTATACAGGACCCAACAATTGCCTTCACTGGTTTAAATTCTCCAGAATTTACTCGTACTCACCTTGAAGTGGCCCAGCCAATCAACAAACTGGATGATCCCCAAATTAAAATCCCAAGACCGAGGCCGATCGTTTTAATAATTGGAACGGCTGTTATATTCCCTGTAGATGAAATGGTAGAAAAAGTTAACATGCATGTCTCACAGATAGTGTGAACATCCCACTTGTTTTTTCCTTTCGATGAAGCTAATGACAAATGACTGTCTACTAACTGTCCAACAAGAGAGTCAGCAGTGACATAAACTGCAGAGCACAAAAGGTTTTAGGGATTCCAAAACATGGAAGAAGTAGTTCAAAGTTTTAACATTAGGCTAAATGAGCTTCTTTGTACATTTGTTTCTACCCAAAATGTCAGTATTGTAGGTTTTGACACAATGTGGGGACAACAGTTTTCCAAATAATTGGATTGATTCTTGTCTGTAGTCCATAAAGTCCAAATGTAAAGATTTATGTCAGGTGCAGAGAATAAATTTGTTGGCTCTGAACAAAAGGTACATCACCATTTCATACTGTGCTGATTAAAATCATGTACAAAACTGCAAAACAAAATGTACTTAAAAATGTTATGGAAAGAGATCCTGTGATAGATATCAGAAAATACCTCTGAGACTGCCTAAAATGCTGGAATTGGTATGCAAGCGTAAACACTGATCGTAGACCCGCACACTCCTGTTTCCCCGCAGGATGGTGAGATCGTGTTCTATGGCATACATTCTCTCTATGTATTTATTAATGTTCAGGGTTCTACCTGAGTCAGGTCATACAAAAATGATAGCAAATTAAAAAGGTATCAGAATCTGAAGGGAAAAAAAAGATATCAGAACACTACAGAAGCTTATATGTATCTGTACATACTGCACACAGGAGGTCTCCCCAACAAATACTGTATATTAATCATTGCCTCTGATGATTTCCTTTCTTTTGTATGCTGCTTCTTCCTGCACATCAAACCACTGAAGTTGGATGTGCACACTATCTACACTCTTTGGACTGCCCCACAATATCACAACAAAAAGGAACAACTTAAAGCTGGGAAAAGTGAATACAATGTGGTACTGATGGCTTTTAAATTCTAAACTGTCAGGAGCTTTCCAAGTCAGCTATTGGTACATGCTTTCATTGTATAATTTCTGACACAGACAGACAAGTATTTTTAGGCCAAAATAGTGCACTGTCAACAGTGCTAAAGTAAAGAGCATCTTGTAGTATTAATATAGCAAATATGTTGGGACAATTGGTTTTCAAAGTTAGTCTCATCTTTCACAGGAAAAGTACCAACATTTTAAGATGGACTGAAGCAGACTGCCTCTTTAAACTTTAATTGTACTTCACTAAATATCAGAGGCAAATATTCTACTCTGTAATTAACCACAGTTGTCTGATGACTTTAGTTACTAGATACTTTTCAGATTAAGATTTTTCATACCCTTCCTTCCAGTAAAAAGCATGCATCTCCAAATTTGGCGATTTTGAACGTGAAGGCTTGTGATAAACTGAAGGATTAAGTGTTCCTTTGGTCAAGAGAAGTCTCATCTTTCTTTTCTATTCATCATTCTATTCCATTATTAAAAAATGCACTGCCACAAAGCTGAAAACAGAGCTGTTTTTCTGACAGCATGAAAAGTTGACATTTTAGATATCTGTGGTTCACACAGGACAGGAATGCTACCAAAATATCATCTCATACAGTGTTTCCCCCTAGCTTTTTTGCTTTGGCAGGGCGAGGGGGGTGGGGGGGGGTTGGTGGTGCCTTGGCTGGAATGAGCGTGGACCCTCTCGCCAAAGGACCCCATTACCGTGAAAAGTCATTGTAGCTCACCCATTATTCTGATCGCTTCGTTTCTCTCTCTCTCCTTACAATCAATTTAAAGAGTAATCCAGCCAGATCAAATGAAAATGCATTAAAAGGAATAAAATGACAGTTTTCTTAATGAACTGATATACTGATCTACATGATCCATAGTGAAAACATAGATAAGGAGATATCCTGTGCCATTTGAAATAAATATAAACTGCAGACTGAAACTGTTCAAAAGATTATAAAAGTGTCATAATCAACTGGAAGTGCTCGTCGCCATCCACAGTATGATTTTGTTAAAGTGAGATTACCAGTTGGAAACAGTGTTAACTTTTGTAATTAAAAAGCCCAACAGAAGTTACCGTGGCCCACTCAAAATTAAAATTCTGGCGCCATCCATCCATCCATCCATCCATCCATCCATCCATCCATCCATCCATCCATCCATCCATCAATCCATCTTCATTAATCAATTCACTCACCAAGTTCGCTCTTGTACAGCCATGCGGAGTATCTACAGTCTGACAGCCATGTTGGATCAAAGCCAGACTGACGGTGGTGACCCTTCTGCAGCTTTTTACTGCGTGCTTCGGTTGGAGGGCTGAACAGGTGTGTTTGGGTCTAGTCGTGGCGACGTTAACAGGGGCAGGAGATTGACAAACGCTGTGGTCGGGTCTGGGAGAGATGCTCTCATTTTGGCTAACACTGGCCGCAGAGCTACCTGTGCTTCCCGCCTCACCACGTATGGTTCATTTAAAAAAACACAGATATTTTTGCGAACAGTTGGGGAACCTCCGGTCGTCCATTTACAATTTTTGTTTGTTTGTTGGTGTTTTTTTTACCTTAATGGTCGGAAACTCTCTCTCCTCCGCTCTCTGAGTGTGGGTGGGTGTGTCTGTACTGGTGCTACAACTTGAATTTCTGTGTGGGCGTCCCGTTGGCAGGGCAGGGGCGTCTGTTGGGAGGGTGGGGCGCCCTGCCAAATACACTATAGGGGAAACACTGTCATAGAATATGATGCATTTCTGTAGATTAAACTGCCCAACAGTATATACAATACTTAAAAATGAGCACAGCCTTAAACATATACAGCAGTAAAATGCAACACAAACACTAATGCAGCAGTAATATTAATCCAAAAACTGACCAAGACTATTTTAAAACAGTAGTACTTTTACTTTTCATACTGTAAGCAGAATTTGCTTTACTGACATACTTTTACTTAAGTAAGGTTTTGAATGCAGTACATTTACTCCTACAGTATTTTCACAGTGTGGTGTAAAGCATCTGACAACTTCTTCCACCACTGATACCATGAGATCAAACTGCACTCGACCACATGAAAAACATGAATGATTTATCTGAGGTTGAAGTTTTGCTTTCATGAGCCAATACCTGTAGCCCAGATGACACCTCCAAGCATTGCAAAGGGGTGGAATTTGGGCGACCGAAGCATCACGTCTCCAATCATAGATACAACCCATATCGCTGCACAGTTTACCCACTGAAAAAACATACCTGTAAGTAGACACAGATTTTAATACAGGCCATCAATGTTTTTAAAGGGACAATTCACCCTCAGATTTAAAATACATATTTTCACCCTTACCTGAAGTCTTATTTGTCCATCTAAATAGCTTTGGAGGTAGACATTCTCTTGAATATAATGGGACTAAAAGCATCCAAAAAATACATTTGAAAGACTCAGTATCCATGTCTCTTTCCAGATATTATGACCCAGTGAGTCAAGATAATCCACAGACCTTGTGAGCAGCTTCATACAGGGACTTACTTTCTTTAAAATCCTGCTGCAGAAAGAAAGTAATTTTGCAGATTCTCCTAGAAAGAAAGTAGGTCCTACATGAATCTGCTGGCAACAAGGTGCATGGATTATCTCCAGGAACTGAGTCATGATTTCTGGAAAGAAACATTGCTGCTAAGTTTTTCAAATGTATTTTTTGGTATGTTGAACACCACAAGCTGAGTGCCATCTAGTCATATTTAGGGCTGGGTGTCATGTTTTACATTTACATAACAATAGCTTTTTTTCAAAGATTTTTCTTTGTGAAGTATGCTTGTGGTGATTAACTGTGAACAAAACCATACAAATAGATCTAGATCTGGGCACCAAAAGGATGGGATGCTGGTTTGACTAGAGAAGTTTTGATATGGATCAATACGTTAAAGCAGGGTGCAGCAACCTGCAGGGTGCAACCTGGAGCCCCATGTAGTTCTTTTGCCCCTCTACAGTGGTTCCCTGTGGCTCTGACAGAAAATTAAATGAAAATGAATAATTCTTCTCTCTTATATTGCGCAATTACACATATTTGTAGCCTATACACTGAATGAAGAATGTTCTTTTTAATATTTCATCAACTAAAATCTGCATCATAGCCGGGGGTGGAAGCACTCAACTTACTGTAATTAAGTCGTTTTTTGGGTACTTTTATGAGTAGATTTTCCAGTCTGTACTTAAGTATGCATTGCAAAATTTAATCTACTTAGTTACTTATGAAATAGCTGAGAACTGAGTACAATTTGAGTTGATATCCAAACCTTTCATTTGCATTTCAGCAGCCAATAAGATGATCTGATCACAAATGTGCCCATGCAAACAACATACAAACAAAAAACAAAACAAAATGCTGTGGTGGCACACATTTAGAGTAAGGATGTAAATGATTAATCATTGACTAATTGCTGTTAATAATCTAACCAATAAAAAAGTATTAATGGATATTTAATGGGGAGGTGACTGACATTAACATGTAAAAGTAACTAATACTCTGAGTAGTTTTTCCAACAAATACCTTTTACTTCAGTATATTTCTAACACCAGTACTTTTACTCGTAGTTAAGTAATATTTTAGCAAAGTAACAGCACTTGTGTCTGAGTAGACATTTTCAGTACTCTTTCCACCACTGATCATAGCTTGTGTGTACAACTCAACGCCTCAACATTGTAACAGTGGCTAGTTGTGTGTCTCCTGCTTGGCTTGCTATGGATGCCAAAAAACAAACAAACAAAAAAAAAAAAACAGAAAAGTCTCAGAAGAAAATAGAATAGTTGCCGCTCCAGGGAGACTTATTTCATTTTTGGCGAAAAATGTCTCTTGAAGGCAAATAGGGCCCTGCCTTAAAAGTACTGAGTACAGATACCCAGCCCTTGTCCCATTACATTAAAGACAATATACAGCACTACAGGCCAAACAAAAAGTTTTAGGTTTTGGGTGAACTGTCCCTTTAATATCACTTACAATTTTCACTAATAAAGTCTTAAAAATAAATCCAAATAGTTGAGTCTTTGTCTAAAATAATAAGTTCAGAACAAGAATGAGAAGAAGAATAAGAATAAGAAGAAAATAAAGTTTGCATACTTACCATCTCCTGTCTCTATTCTTTTGAGTGGAACAAAGTTGCTTCCGAACAACAGCACAGCTATCACGTTTGCAGTAATTCCGTAGGCGAAATGAGTCATATTTGTGGAGTTGAAGGTGAACTCAAACATTTCCAGTTCGCCAGGTGCAACATTTTCATCACATTTGGCACCTGGAAGAATTTTAAAGCCAAACAAAACATCCATGTGGTTGATTTTTTTCCGGACAGCCATCATCAGCCTCAGGCTTCTTCACATTCATCACCACAGACCGATTATTATAGTTTACCCTACCGTGTTCAGCGGCCTGCTCACTGCTCTGACAGCTCACCATCAATAATGCGCTAACAAATAAAAGCAAAGGAGGGAATTTCGCTTCAAGCATGTTAAAACTTAATATTTGCTTCCTGTGATACAGCAGGTCTTAAATGTTAAAATTCGCTACGGAGGCCCTCAGTGTGTCTGCAGTGGCGGGGAGTGACGCTCAGCCGCAGGTGTCATCAATTATCTAATCAATCAATCTGACGCGTAAAGGCTGCAGAGGAAACATGGCGACGACGATAGAAATACTGTAGAACAGGCAGAAAAAACGCCTAAATATGAAAGCCTCCGTCACGTCCGTGGCCTGAAATACCTCATTAATCTATTTTTGATCTCTCCTTAATAATTTACAGGCTGCATTAAAGACAACTGAAACATCGGACACCGACAGCAATAATACCAATAATCTGTGCAGAATTACTTTCTTCAATATGAGCAAAATTAATCTCATTATCGTGTGTAATAATGCTTTTCTTATGTTTTAATATGATGTGCAGTATTACCAGTGGTGGAAAGAGCATTGGAAATCTGTACTCAAGTAAAAGTACTGGTGTTAGAAATATATTTAAGTAAAAGTACACAGTATTCGTCACAAAAAGTACTCAGGGTACAAGTTACCTTTAACTGTTAATGTCACAGTCACCTCTCCAAACTGGGGTTACAAATTTTTCGCGTTTTCCTTAACCAATAGTTGAAAACACTAACAATCAATAATAATTTAATAAAACAGTCAAAACAATTTCCCCCCTAATTTTCTTTCTTTCATTTTTCTTTTTTCTTTTTTTTTGTCAATTTTCTCATTTTAATTTTATTTTTTCTTATTCAACAAACAGCTCTGCCAGACAAAACAATATCAAATGATGTGAAAATTATTATTTGATAAATATCCCTGAATACATTTTTAATTGGTCAAATTCTTAGCGGCAATTAAAGTGTCCAAATGTGTGCTCATGTAATTAGATCACTTTATTGGCTGCTGAAATACAGATGAACGGTTTGGATATTAATTGATATTGTACTCAACTATGATTTTAAAGGTAACTAAGTAGATTAGGACTTGTAATGCATACTTAAGCATCAGTAAAAGTGCTGACTTGAAAATCTACTCATAAAAGTACAAGTACCACAAAAATCTACTCAATTACAGTAATTTGAGTATTTGTAATGAGTTACTTCCACCCCTGAATATTACTTTTCATTACCATGGGCAATAGTACTTTCATTCGTTTTATCATGTTCAGTATTACATTTCATCACATATCATATGCAACTCTAACATTTATTATCTGGTGCAATATAACTTTAACATATAACTTTTTATTACTTCTCAGCATATACTTTCAGTGTAACTGCCATTACAACTTTTTCTACTTTTTCTAGTTTTAGCTTACCTTTGTACTTAACTTATCTCACTATTAGACACTGTTTTATTTTTTTTCCTTCTTTTTTTGCATTTGCTCCTAATACTCTTTATAATTTATATTTTGTTTATATTTTGAACTATGTTCTTATGTCATTTTTGGAGTAATATGGAATAATAGAAGGATTTCTGTTGGATTCTATATGTTTTTATGGTGAAATATAGTGTGGACATGCAAAAATTCAATTTTTCAGTGTTCTAAGTATAGTTTTTATTAAGGATTTCACATTAATTATCTTCAAATTACAATTAGAACAAAGTGCAGGACTCTTTAATATACATATGCATATGTTTGCCTTGATCTGGTGGAACATGTTCTGCTCGCTCGCCTGGTATTCTGAGGAGGACAGCAGCACTTATCTGGTCATCAGTCTTCATCAGCCACAACACAATAGTTCTATATTTAAACCTCTTTTCACTGAGATACGGGAAATCCTGTGTATGAGCTGCAGCGCCCAGCCTACATTTCTCCACGACAGGAGGAGATATTTGTTTCCTGATGTTAACCGTGTCCAACTCCACGTTTCTTATTGTACACTGACGGGATAGCCTGCACACAGATAATTAAAAATTAAGGAAATGGACCAGCAGATGTCGCCTAAAACGCGTGGATGTATAATGGATAGCGCTTGGATTTAAACTCTTCACCTTCACCTCTAACCCTCTGTGTTTAATTCTAATGAATATGATCCCCCACGTTCAAGATGTCCTCACTGAGATGAATCTGCGTCAAACCATAATTCTTGGCACAAATTGCTGATATTTCTGTTCAGTGAGACTTATACTGAGCTGAAACATTTGTATAAGAGACTATCCAAAAATATTAAGACAACTTTATATGCCACTTTTAATAACTTGGGTTCATTGTTGAGCATTTCATTGCCTAAAGTTTGCAAACTGAAGTTCAATACTTTCTCGAGGAGCGTTCAGTGAATGAATCCAGGCAGAACAAGCAGGCTGATGAAGGAAGTGAGCTGGATTACATCTATTAAGTGTCATCAGTGCCTATTATGTATTCTACCAGGACTGTAGCTACTGTATATCTGATAGGAGAAAGAAAACACACCCAAAAAACCCTGTGAAAGATCAAGTCGTCTCATGTTGGGTTGGAGGGTGGTTTCCCAGCCCGTCCATCCCCTCTGTACGCAGTTATCTCCGTGACCACAAATCCTCCCTTCTCCCAAAATGATTTTCGGAAGTTGAGGGCTCCTCCTGGTTTGAGTTTGGCGCAAAAAAAGGGACACTGAACCATGATAATACCATAAGTTCTAATGGGGAAGTCTCGCTCTCACTGGCTGTGCTTCCCTTTTTTAAAAGTGACCAGTATCTTTCGGAGGTTCCCTCTTTCAAAAAGGAGTCTGATAATTGCGAGCGTATGTGTTGTCTATTTGTTTTTTGTGGTTACACAAGTTGGACACTCGCAGCAGGAGCGGGGCAGAAGGACAGACAAGGACAAGTACAGACACACCCGTGGATTGTATAATTTGGATATTGGTGATGCGCTGCCAGATTCTGCGGATTTACAGACCGGTGCGAGCTTTGTTGCCCCGACACGCTCCAACGTGGTGTACATAACACTAAAGTCTAAGCGGCTGAAACCAGCTAATATTCGAGGTACAATCAGACCGAAACTCAGGAGGAAAGTGAGAAGGACTAAGTCGGACAATTCGGCTTTTACGCACAACAAACTTGGAACTTTGGAGCAAGACACGGGCCAAATCAAGCGCAACCTAACACGCAGGACTTCCTGGAGAGGAACCAGGGATGTTGATTATAAATCTTTGGATATAATCCATAAATCTAATGTAGGTGCACAAACAGACTCTCACATTAGTTCTATCCGAATTTACAGCCAGAGGGCACCGCCATGGTTGAGCCCACAGGACGTCAAGGCCATGCGCTTTCTCGCAGATGCCAAAGTTTTGCGCATCAAAGAAGTTTCTCATGGAGATTCTCCATCACTCCTGATATTTGAGGGCGACACAAGCGGTTCATTGACCAACCAAAAACACACAAAACTGAGGAACGTATGTGGAGGGCAGTGCGGAGTAATCAGCAGCCCCGTGGACACCACCGAGGTCTTCGCTTTTCATCTGGACAGGGTGCTGGGGCTCAACAGGACATTACCAGCTGTGAGCAGAAAGTTCAGCTTTTTACACGGTACGTCAACAGACACGGTGACAAATAAATGGCACCACTTTACAACCAGACAAGGCTTACGAATCATTTAAAAAATCTTTATAATTAGGTTATTAATTAGAGATCATTAATGGATTAGAAGTAAATTAACACATACATTTTCATACATCAATGTGGGCTCATTGTTTGGGAGGATCTCATTAATCTCACCAATATATAACCAGTAAAGGGAGCCCAAGGCTGTGTTTACACTGCAGGCGAAAGCGGCCCAACTCTGATGTTGTTTGTGACTGATCTGATTGTATCATGACAGCACAAAGCACGCAGAAACTGATCTTTTCAATCCTGATTTGAGCAAATTTCATATGTGGTCCTAAACCAGACAGATCTGACTTTTTGCTCACTTGTGTCTTGTCACAAGACTCTCGTAGAGAAGCACTGACATATGTCGTTACAAGCAGCCATTTGACATCCTGAACTTTTGAACGAAATCTGTTTCTGTGAGGCTGTTGATGTCACAATCCCACCACTCCTGGCTCCAACTCTGCATCCACACACACACCTCTGTACAGAAGTAGCAGACATTGCTCCACAAGAAGCCAAAGTTTAAAAATTTGTCTCTCTTTCCCTCATCCTCATTATCACCTGTTCACTAATGCACTGGCTTCCACTGCACATAAACTTATAAATATATTATTATTATTATAAAAAACTAAACACTGTCCTCCATGTTTACTTTACTATGACAGTATGCTGCATTTGACGTCTTTCTTTTGTACATGCAGGTCATTTCAGAACTGTGATAAGTTCACACTGGAATCTAATGTTGACCACATGTGAACAGCCAAACAGAAAATATCTGATGCGAGCAAAATCTAAATCTAAATCTCTGCTAAATCGAGCCCTAAGGCTTTAAGTGTGAACATAGCCTTATTGTAAAGTGTTAATGCTGAAAATGTCATGGAAACAATGTTGTCAAACTCTTAGTGTATCAATCAGGTGTTCTGATAAGTTAATTTGATGTGCCAAATGAAACGTTTTAAGTCTAAGTCTGGCATATTTACAGAAATATCATTAATATGGAGTGTCCTGGTAAAAGTAATATTATTTAAAAATATTAATATTTAGCCAAGCCCTGCGATGAACTGGCGACTTGTCCAGGGTGAACCCCGCCTCTCACCCAATGTCAGCTGGGATAGGCTCCAGCCCCCCGCCACCCTTCCCGAATAAGTGGTTACAGAAAATGAATGAATGAATGAATCTGGATAAAATGAAGTGCTTTCAAGTTCATTCATACATGTACTGATCACAGTGATGATGATGATGATGATGATGAGTATCAGTGAGCATTAAGGCATGAGAGACAGAGGGAGCAGTTTGGAGATGTGAATATTTGTCTGAGGAATAAAAATTCCATTTTCTAACTTGATTGCTTCATAATCATCATCATTCATCATCAGAGCTCTCTTTGCATTCAGAATAGAAATTGCATCATCACCATCACAGCACAAATACATCAAAAATTATCTTCTTCCAAACTACTCATCAAATGTATTTAAAATGAAATACAGAATGCTGGTATGGAAAATGTATTTAATTAAAATACAAGTATTTTTTTTTTATACAAAAATGCATTCTAATCAAATGATATTATCAGATTTTAGGCAGCCTCTATATGGGTCTGAACTGAACCCTCCTAGATTGAAAACAAAATCATAGATTTCACATGGCCAATCAAGATATCAGGTGGGAGGCTGTGAATTCAGAGGTGCATGCTGGGTGGTCTGAGTGCATCAACACCAGAAAAACATCATCTGTGCAAGCAGATTATTTACATTTATTATTAGGTGCTGACCTCTAGCGGCCATAGTGATTATGATAGGATCAAGAGCGAGACGGTCTGTCACAGGGTTCTATTTCAAACTCCTCAAAACTGGAAAAACACAGGCATAGTTGGAAAAATATTATGACGGTGTGATTTATTATGCCAGCCTCCTAAGGTGCAAACAGTGATATTTGCAAAAAAAAGGATGGAAAAACAGGCGAAAAAAATATCTTGTTTACAAGATTTCAAAATGTCACAATAAACAGTTATATAATTCAACAACAAAGGTGAAAAGAGAGTCCAGCACACAGTCTGGAAGTCGAGTAGATGTTACTGTCTCTGTAACCAAGACAAGACTGACTCATCCAGGGCCAAAGCAGCCCCCTTTAAACCAGGTGCCCCTCCCACTAGGCTTAGTATTCACATAAAAAAAACACAATCTGCGCATTTTCTTACCAGATATACCGTTAACAGCTTCTTAAACTTCAAATACATATAAAGCAAAAATGATCTGTATTTTCACAAATGTTCCCCTTTAGCCAACAGAAGTTATTTGCAACAAAAGTTAACAGGAAATGAAATTATGCAGGTCACATGAGCATGAAAACGTGCGAGGACAATATTTAACAGAGCAAAAGGTTATGCCCCTGTTTTGGCAACGAAACTCAGGCAGTGGGAGACAGCAGAATGAATATACAACTCACTTCCACATGCTGAGACAATGACTGTGTAAATATATGCCTAAATGGAAGCAGAACTACCAAGTGTGCACCCTTGGTCGCACTATGGAAAGGAAAGGAAAGGAAAGGAAAGGAAAGGAAAGGAAAGGAAAGGAAAGGAAAGGAAAGGAAAGGAAAGAGGGATAACCTTGTAGGGGCTCCCACCCAGGAGACTGAGATTCATGACATCACTCACAAAACGGGACACAATTATTTTAACCCAATTTTAACCTAAACTTAACTAAGTAGTTTTGGGGCCTAAACCTAACCAAAATGTGACCGTTTTTAAGATGATGCGACTTCTGTCACATACGCATTCGGTATACAAATGATATACGTTCACAATAAACACTTTGCTGGATCAGACAGAACAGGTCACATGATTCACTTACATTTAGCTAAAGACTGTAAAGCAAATTGTTGTACAGTTTTCTCTCTGAACTTTGAACCTAGGGATAAAAATGTGCCTTATGTGAGAAAAAAATGACATATTCAATAATCAAATACACAAATACAAGCTCTTACAGCATTTTGTTACAAGTAACATCAGCAAAATATAAATACAAATACAAAATATAAAATACCCCAAAGTAATAAATAAGATATTTTAAATACATTTAATTGAAATTCTGCCCATCTCTGACTGTAATCAGTTCAGTGGAGACATACAATAGATTGAAAACATGAATAATATCACCTTGATTAAGTGGATCTATGCAGCTTTGTCACAGATTTGTGTGATTTTGTAGGTAAAGCCATAACAATATAGTACTGCAAGTTCCCCTGTGCAGTGAATGAATCATAGTAAATATCTGTAACCTACAGACTGATCTGTGATGTGTTAATAACCGAGTCACTATAAAGCTATGGACAAGTTAAATTCATTAAATCCAATTCTCTGGAGCTGAGGTCTGATTGGAGAGATGATGATGAACAACCATGTGTCTGAGCGACACACTGAACCTACCTGCTCTCTACCTGGACTGTTGTCATAGTGAGGACAATTTTTTTGTTGCGAGTTGCAAAAAACAATCACATATTCCCATGGTAAAATATTTCTGAAATAAGACGTAGTCAAAAGAGAGATAAGACTGAATCCTCATTGAAAAGACCTGACCTTTTCAGTGTAAGCGGGGGGACAGGACCTTTCATTTTCAAATGTCAGTGACAAGATTAAAGTACAGAAGCTGTGTTGTGTCTTAAATGCCCTAAAATAGTGTAATAACATGTACTTTGAGTCACACAAAAGACATTTTAAGGTATAATCAAACTTCGTCTTTGTCAAGACCTTGAGAAAATGTCAGTACACACTGTAAAGATCTATTTCAGTTGATGTAACTAGCAGTTAAGGTGCAGATACACAGCAGGCGACAGTGAGCCCTTGTCTACCTTTCTTTTTTGCCCACGACATCATTATTTTATCTGTCACGTACATCTGAGGAAAAAAGAAAAGCAACAAAACAATTCTTTGTTTTTTCCACCTTACCTCAGATCATTTTTCAACCCCATTTTTATAATAGTCTGATCTGTTAGAACATTCATTAAACACTGAAATAAATGCTGTGTAAAATGAAATATTAGAGTATGTTATATTCTAAAGTATTTATTCATGTACTGAAAACAACAAATGGCTTATTAGTCCAGTTAATTTGGTATTGGGTTGTGAAAGTCCCAAAGTTCTGCCCCTTTCTGCTTGGTTTACTTATGTAGATATATTATGTGCCACGCTTGTGTATGCTGAAAAGAAACACAGCTGATGGATGATGACATTGTTGTTCTTTTGTGGGGGTGGTTGATGGCTGTCCTATAGCACAAAAGCTCTCACCGGCTCACCGCAGCGTCCCACTGTCACTCTGACAGCTGCCTCCAGCGGTCTCACTCAGCCGAGAAAACTCTGACTCCCATCACCAGATCAACTCACGTCCCTGCTGGGCGAGCATCTGACAAACATCCACCTGCCGGCCGTAAAAGGGCTTCTTTCTCTGCACCACGTGTTCTTAACTTAGTTACAGAAAACAATAGAGCAAATATTATTGTTAAATGTATTGTTAGAAAACAATAGTCCCAATAACAACAGTATGATTTACAGAAACACACTCAAAATGGCCCATAGAAAAAAAAAATACAAATGCCACCACTGTAACCAAGCAGCTTCTGTTCCCCTAAATAGGCAGGTTTAATAAGGAAATAATAAAGGAACATAGAGATGCAATGCAAGTGCAATGACCAGCAGCAACAACTTTGTATTTTCTTTCCCACAACTTTGCCAACGACTCCATCTCAAACACAGAAGGCTTTTAAATAATGATGTTACGATGACAGAGAGCTCAGTGGTCATTGACTGTCAGCTATCAGTGATTGATAATCTTTTATTAGCCCGACCCTATTTTGGAGTGTACGTTCAGAGAGCATGTACTGTGCATCACCATGTGTATTTTCTATTTTAGTTCATGAATGTGCAGCGGTGCAACGTGCAAAAGGGCTGGGTGAATGGTGAATATAGATCACTGGTCTCATAGCTCTGAAGCAGCTGTGACAGTCACAGTTCATGTGTGAAAATAACTGGATGGTTCAGAATATCCAGAGTGTCGCATTCTAATAGGTAGTTCTGATAATAATAGAGATAAAAAATAAAGAAATTTATTTGGTGATGATCACATTGGACCAACGCTATTTTAGTAATAATAATAATGTATATGATTACATTTTTTGTTTCATGTTATACAACAGTGTTTGCACAGCATTGTGTTTCAAGGATGAAAAGAAAGTTGGAAAACAGATGAACCCTGGTAACAGAACATCTCCGTCATAATAAAGTCTAGAATATGAAGTTATAACAGACCAGTCAGATGTGTGTAGATGTCTGTATGGTTATACTGCAGCAGCCTAGTGTTTTCAGACACTGTGCTCTACTGGGCACTTTTCAGAAGCTGCAGATTTAATGACATATCATTGATGCTGTTCTGACTCTGAGAGCAAACTGTTGCTGAAAAGTCATGGCACGCTATATTCATTTAAGACTGTTTTCAACTTTTTACATTTGTGTTTTAGCATAATCTGTTCATTAGGGACCACACCCGGCCCTGTAACACTGGGAGGGCACAGAGCCACTGCAGGATGGGTGTGGATGACCAGGGCAGAAATATAGAGCGAAATAAAGTTATTGATTATGATTTCTATGGAGGAAATAAACAAACACGAGGTTGCTGATGCGATCATGCTGACCTTTATATCACTAAAATTCAGCTTGGATCCTTTTTTAACCAGTTGCTTCCCCAATTATTAATATTTGTTAATAATTGTGGGGTGTGATTATATTTCGCTTTTACACATCCCCCCAGCAACATCTTTGAACCATCTTCAAAATTTATTTTTGGTTTCAAAATAGACACAGCACATCGTAGATTACTACAGGAAACAGGAAAGGAAAAAAAGTTAACTGATAACCCTTGGTTACCAAGCTGCAATTACTGTTGGAGCACAGAGCAAAAAGGGGTGGGACTTAGGAAAGGTCAATCCTCTTTACTTGTTCTCTTTACTCCACCATCTGCCAGAGAAAATGTTGCAGCAACATTTGGTGTCAATTAACTGGTGTGCAATTTCTGGCCTCTTTCTCTCCTGTCTTGGTCTGCTAAGTCACTCGAGGATTGAATAAATACTAGTGAGAGCACCATTTGTGAAGTATCTGCATTGCTCAGTGAGCTTTTGATGGTTAAAAATAGGTAAACCAAAAAAATTCACTGAGACTCAACAGTTGCTGAAACCTGACCATATAATTTTTTTATCCCCCTTTCTTTTAGATGGCCAGCCCTGCCCAGTGGTGTCATGGGATGCGTCTCTCTACCCAGAAGACCTTGCTGCAGGCTGGTCCACCGTGGGGTTAACATGGGAGGAGTATCAGAGCTCCCTGAAACAGAGGTGTTGGCATAAGAACACCAGCCCGAAGGCTGACTCCGGCTGCTCCACAATCCATCACTATGAGTGGAGTAAACTAGCCCTGTTTGACTTCTTGCTACAGGTAATAAAAATGTGCAAAAAAGAAAACTTGTTGTGATAGTGACATATTTGATAAATTCCAGATTCCTCTGAATGTGAAAAAATATGTTTGCTTTTGTGCAGTTACAGCTGCCTCGGGCTTTACTGAATTCCAGAAATGCTTTTCAGATGACTTTTGCAAACATCCTTTTTCATGTCAGACATCAGCAATTTGTTCGAGCAGCTGTTATTGCAAGAAAAATAGCTTAAATATTCTTTGAGGTATTGTTCCTTGGATAAATAGACATCTGTGTTTCCTTTGTGGAAAGTTTGGATCTCTGATCAGATTTTGGCATTGAGGACACATCTCCTGAGAATTTTTTGATTCTTTCCTTGATCAAAAGAGACAATCGTAGTAGAATGAAGGATTAGAAAATACTTAAAAATAGTTTGGATACCTTTCGAAGAACTAAATCAGCCACTGAGGTCATAGTGTCACAGTATTGGTTATTCATCTTTTGTTAGTTCTTTATTTCAGGCTCCTTACAGACAAATAAGTCATGAAAAATCCACATTATGCCATTCAGAGTCCACAGGGCATATAAGCCATTTTGTCAAAGCTTTGTTGTATACTAATAACAGACAAATCACGACTTTATGTATACTTTCTTGAGTAGTGCAAGAAAGAATACCTACTTTTATTTTGCTGCCCAAGAGACAACAGCCACACTGAACTCCTGCGGTGCCTGTAATAGCCACTGTGATTACTCCAGAGACACTCTGATTGAATTGAAGTGAGTGATAAAACTTCAGCATCCAGCATCCCTCTCTTAAAAAGATTACCCAACAGTTTTTCCCTAGTTCTCTTACAAGATTTCCATAAATGAGGCATTTTTCTACATTACTTTTTCTCCATTATGTAGAAAATATTTCCCCGTGTTTAAATGAATAAAATCCTCCACTTCCTGAAAGTTCTTAATTTATGAGAAGCTCAATAACTCCTGCATGGACCTGCAGTAAAATGTTCTGTATTCAACTGAATATAGGTTGACAAGGATTCGCATATCATCGTAGTCTGTTTTTATATATGTTTTATACAACGTTCTGCCTTTTTTGGAATCGAGGTTGTATTTTGTAGAGTTGTGGAAATGGAAATGGAATGTTTCCTACAAGCTGCTGCTTGCTATAACTTCTGGGAATACACAGGATACATCATACACGTCAGAGAATCAGGAAGGAGGTCAGCGAATGTGACTAATGTGAATAAATACATGCATATTTGACTGCATGTGCATGAGACTTGTAAATTAGCATAACTAATGCCCCAATAATACCATATAAGGCTGTGCTTCCTGCTTCATATGGCAGGAAGTGTTCATTCATGAAAATGGCATCAAAGAGAAAAAAGAAGAACTTTCAGAGCTTGACGTCCTGCTTTCAGAGATCTATTAAGGAAAATCTGTCTTTTTAACAGTGTCAGCAGAGGAATTACGAGCCCCGTTAAGGCAGAGAAACGGGAAAAGCGAGTGCTGTTAATGCTGTGTTACCTGAGGGTCGAACTGTCACTGAAATAAGGAAGAAATGTCTCAATATGAAAATGACTTCAGAGAAAAAAAAATCACTTGCCACAGCCACAGTAAGGGGTGATCGATAACTGCAGCGAGAGGAGGGGGTTAAATGGAAGCTGACTGACTTCACATGACTCTACGAGAGGTCTGGACCACTCGGACATTGCGTTTGTATCTGAAGGAAAATTCGAGAAAATTGGTGAATGTCACAAG
The DNA here is from genome assembly GCF_056507025.1 of Lutjanus erythropterus. Taxonomy (NCBI): domain Eukaryota; kingdom Metazoa; phylum Chordata; class Actinopteri; order Lutjaniformes; family Lutjanidae; genus Lutjanus; species Lutjanus erythropterus. The sequence continues at coordinate 35,097,593 of NC_139321.1, read as the reverse complement.
TTCTTTTAAATCACTTGTACGTACCACTTAAGAACAAATCTGTTCGTACTAGCGGTTCTTGCATGAGGCCCAATGTGAGTAGCTTTTTAAAGTGTATTGTCATTAGCTGAGCCCACAGCCCAAAGAATCAAATTACACTGGACGTTGGGTGTGGCAGGGTTTTGGCAAGTTCTTGTTTCCTGTTGTGTAGTTTTTAGGGTTTACACAAGGTTATGTTTAGAGTTTTGTTGGTTGGATTGACAGGAATCCTGGAGGTATTTCAGCTCATCACACCTCATGCCATGATGGATACTCATCGACCCAAGTTGCCCTAAACCCCAAGTTTCTGAAAGTGGCACCTACTCCTGACACCTACTGTAAAAATGCCATCTGAAACCTCTCAGTGACATAGGTTTTATTTAGTCTATGATAGCTCCAATAAAACGCTTCAATATACAGAGAATGAAGGATGCGTTGAAGCAAAAGATGGGATTATTGCCCATCCTTGTGGAGGAAGCAGGAGCTTAAAAAGTCCCCTGTGTAGTCAAAGCAGTCTGGTAATTGATGTCGATATCTAAGCAAATAAACAAGTAGTACTCTTGCCAAAGAGACACTACAAAAACAAACCTGCTGGAAAGGGTTTGTTTTTTTTCTTTGCCAAACAATTTCAATATTTTATCTGGTAACAAAATTATTACAGCATTTGAGATAATATAAAAGGGAGCAAGTCAGTGTTGTGAAACAAGCTTGTTCAGGGTAAGAAAAACTACAGCACTTGCCAGGGTTATCAGACACTTAAAAAAAAAAAGAATAAATACCATATATCCATAAATACTAGGGGTGTGTATCTCACTGACTTAGACCGATTCGATACATTTCTCGATGTTCAACAACACGATCTATCTTTAAAAAAAAAAAAAAAGAATTTAAATGGCAATGATTTGGTTCAACACGACTCAGCTCTGTCACGATACGATACGATACGATACGATACGATACGATGCAATTCATATCAATGCAATGTGTGAATCTTTACATTTTGATTCAACTAATGCTACATTTGTAAAGTACTATTAGTTGCAAAAACACATCTTGATAGTTTTACTTAATATAGCAACAGTAGAGACAAAGAGAAGGAGACATTACAGTGGTGTTAACATCTTATTGTGAGTGTCATGTGTAAATGAGATACTGTAGCCTAAATGAGAAACTGTGAACAAACTTTAAAACTGTTTAAAATATGAGTATTTTTGCAGTAAGATGATGTGCTGCTCTGTTTTATATGAAGAGTGCTGTGGTTTTGATTAGTGTGGAGGAACAGTGAAGTGTTACCTGCTCTCACAGTGACATGACGATTTGCAGCAGTGTTTCTCATTTTTCTTACAAAACCCAAACTTATTCTACACTTGTGCATTATGAAAGTTTGGTGGTGCGACGCGGTACAACATCACTTCTGTCGCTGTTTTCGGCACGGTCTGTTTTGAGATAAGCTCTGATTATGTCCTCAATACATCGACTTCAAGTATTCTCTGAAGAAATATGAGCGTTCTCTTTTCAGATTCACAGCCGTCTGGATCAGAGCTGCTGCGGATTCAGGCCGAGGTGGGAGGATGCGTGCGTGGAACTCGGCCATCACGCCGAATGCCGAGACCAGAACCGCATAAAACTGACAAACATCGTCTACAGGGGTCATGACCCCAGACACCTGGTCTTCACCAACAACAAGGGCTTCTTCGACCGCAATGAGGACAACCTGGACTTCAGGCTCCTGGAAGGAATCAAAGAGTAAGTTTAGATCACAACACTGTCAATGTCACATGGATGTATTTGTGTGTGTATAATGCAATTATACAATCGTGTTTTTCTTTTTGTTTTTGTTTTTTTAGGTAAGATCAGTCTGTTGCCATTCCCAAGTTGTCAAATTCTGAATTTAAGGAGTATAAACAGGAAACAGTTATCACAAACAAAAAGGTCAACTCTAAACTTTCAAATTCTGTTTTGATCTCATAAAACCATAGTTTAAATGTCGAAAAAGTAAATATTTAGATCTGATAAACAAAGTAAATGTGTGTTTTGGATATGTATCTTGGGGGCAGGAACACATGTTCTTTCTGTTTATCCCCATCTGATCCGTGTGGATCTGTAATTCCAAACCACACAGCAGAGACATTTCTTTCATTTCATCTATCTTTTGATCAATAAATCAGTGAGTCACACCACTGGGGAGGCAGAACAGAAACTGTGGTTTGGCAAGGACGCCGGTATCTCCTCCCCACACATGAATTCTTGTGATTCTCATCAAAACTGTGGCTGCCATTCTGGAATTCAAGTCAGACATAAAGGCAAAATAAATCTTGATAAAGCTGTTGTCATCTGACCTTAAGGTGCAAGGCCAACTTCATTAATACCTGATCTTTCTTTAATCGTATGTTGAATGTCTTTCAGGTTTCTTTGACTTTTATCAAAGCAAAATAAATTCCTTAGATTCTAAAATGACATGTAAAACATATGGTATTGCAGTTTATTGTGTAAGCTGCTCCAAAACCTGAATGCATTAAATAACCACAACTCATGTGCTGCCTTTCTCTCTTCTGGTTTGTCCTCTTACTTATACAAGCATTTCTCTGAAGAAGAACGCCTCTGCAGGCAGTCCTAAAATCCAATCAAAAGTCAGTGAGGCGAGGAACAAAAGAATATCTGAAGCAGCAGAATCAAGCAGCAAATAGCAGCTTTAGTTTTGTTTATCTTGTTCTTGTTCAACACGTGTGAGGTGATACTCACCCACATTCATACTTCATCCCCTCCAGGCAGCAGATGGTGAGGCACTGATTGCAATGCCACCATGACTGCCAGATACAACCAACAGCGTTCCAACAACATTTAACATTCTGTTGTTCCCAGCTGAAACAAGATTGCAGACTGAATCTGGTGTTTACCACTTGTGGCCCTTAGCTGCAGGTTAAGAAGAGTCAGCTGTCAATGTGACAAGTGTATTTTTTGTCCATTATGGGTCAAGTTATCAATATACAGTACATGTATGATTTTAGTGAATGATGTCCAGTGAGAAACACAGCATGAACTGTATGATGTAGCAGTGAAGATATTTCTGTGTAATTTGCTCAGAATTAGCATATGAATTCTTGAGTTATGGGCAAAAATGTGTTCAATGAGTTCAAGTGGACAGTTGTACCAAGTTTAAATAAACTCCCTCTAAGCCTTCCTGAGATCTCGCCCTCACAAAAACGGCACGGACATGAACGCCTGAATTAAATCAGTTCATCCTTGAGTTCAGTGGGAATGAGAAAGGGATGACCTGAAAGCATAATGTCTGTAGCAATGGCTATTGACGGCATGGAGCCATAAAAATGACATTTTCAAAAATTCAAAATGAGGCTGATCGGTCCAGTAGTATTTGAGATTAGCTACAGACAAGTTTTAGGTCTGTTGGTCGCTCGCACAAACCCACCAGCACAAGTGATCGCATGATCCCCTCCACTCTTACGCTAATAATAATAAAAATTAACTCCAAGTCCAACTGCTGTATCCTGCTCCCACACATGACACAGACTGGAGCTTTGACCCACTTGTAAACTGTTTAAATATCAGAAAGGTTTCTAGCTTTCAGTCTGTGCTTGTGCTAGAGCTATAATTAAAAAACATTCATGTCTCTCAAGCTGAAGTTTTGACTACAAGCGTCCACAGAGGCAACCAGTGCCAAATGCGACTGGTAAAGTAATTTCAGGTGCCAGGAAGGAGAGAGCCACTGTCGTTTCTGATGTCAAGGGAGCTAATGGCTAGCTGTGGTCAACATATAGTATAAAATACAGAAAAGTAATTGTCTTAATTTTATCACCACTTCATGATTATGACTTTTATGAGCATTCTAAAAGCAGCACCTGCAGGCGCAGCTCCAGAGCAACTGCAGTTCATCTAACTGACATTGAAACATAGGCCAGGTTTTCTATTAAAATAGTTTTCCTGTGAACAGTTTAGTGCTAAGCAACCTAGTTATATGAGGTACATCTGTATTCTCAAATTGAAAAAACAGATTTTACTTAGGGATGGGTGATACCAAAATTCAACATAATACCATACTAAACCAATATTAATACTGATCACTGAGAGTGGTCTATTTTACAGGAATACTATAATAAAATAATAACAAAATAAGTATCTTCTTGTTTTTTTTTCAGCCGTCATAAAACTTTTATGGTGTGTTGTTTTTAAAGTTTCAAAAAGTTGCTGCTTTGCTTCTTGTGGCATTTTTATCTGACGGTGAAAAGCACCTCACCACACTATGTTTGCTTTCTCCCATCTCTCACAAGTTTGATGCAAACTGCAAAATTGGGCACAGGGCAGCTAAATAAAAACATCAGGGCTGTTTATTGGCACAGACATCCATGCAAAAGTACAGAACATATTTGGAAGTGATGCATTATTCAGATTGCATGAATGTTGTGACTTATTTTACAGTCCACTGTTGCTTCCACAAACTTCGAAGGCCATCGCAACTCTTGTGTGTTGCTGCATAGCTGTGCCCCTACACACATACCAATGAGGGCAAGAAGGGTAAAATTTAGTTTTAGATTTTAAAGTTATTTCAAACTAATCAACTGCCTTGTTTTCCTTGTTGTTATTTGGTTACAGCTGTTATTACTGTTTTCTGCACTTTTGTCTCTGTTGCAGTTGCTTTCTTAATATTGCAATGGATAAAGAAAGAAACAACCGATATAAAGTTGCAGCAAAGACAAATTTGATTCCGACTCTTTCTATTTTTGGCAAGTTTAAATTTTTCTGTTGGTATACTATAAAAACAGGGTATTATGGCTTCACCCAGCAGGAACCAATCGGATTATTTCTGCTCCCGGCCGAGCTGCTCTGCCTCTGAGACATGAACCTGAAACCGAAACTCAATTTGCTTGTGCCTTTCTGTCTTTCAGGCTTCCAGAGCAGGCGGTTTCGGTGCTGAAGAGCAGGCGGCTGAGGGAGAAGCTCCTCCAGTCTCTGTTCCTGGACCAGACATACTGGGAGAGCCAGGGCGGCCGGCAGGGCATCGACAAGCTGATCGATGTCATTGAGAGGCGCTCCAAGGTCCTCCTCACCTACATCAACGCTCACGGGATCAAAGTCATCGCAATGAACGTGTGATGAGAGTCACACCAGTCAAGCGGCCAAATCAAAGAGACACTGATAAAGTAAATTAATGGATTGATTCCTGCATCTGACTTCGCTTTGTCCTTTTAAGAATGTCCTTTTAAAAGACACTGGAGCTTTATCTACAATAGGTTTATTTTCAAAGTAGGTGTGGATAAAAAACATCAGATAAAGTCTAAAATTGTTGTACTGTAATTTCTGACAACTGACCCCAATCCTCAGGACAGTGGGATTTTACAAGGAAATATTGGGAAAATGAAGCAAGATTAATGAGTAATTTTATATTTTTTCTTTACATGTTTGTAAAAATGACACCATAATGAAGGACTTGGTCTCTGTCCTTGCAAAGCACCATAGCACAAGCTGTGCAAGTCATTTAAGATTAAAGGAAATCATAAACATGTCATTTGCATAATATACTGAGTGAGACTTTAATTGAACTAATTCTTACATTTAAAATGCGCTTAATGTATACTATTTTTCATCTCCTTCTTTCATGTCTTAAGTCGATGTCTTTCTTTCCCAGAGGCGACTGCACTGGCATCATTATGTACACAATACGCTGCGGTTATAACGTTTGCTCCTCCTACAGCCCTCCAGCAAGTTCCATTTGCATGTTAATGGAATGCACTAAATGGTATGTTATTTTCTTCTCTGCTCCTCAACTGAGTGGCAGGAATTAAGATGTTGATAAAGCGTCTTAGCATAGCTAACAAGCCACCACGCAGATGCTCTCGGCTTGATTGGCATGAATCACATATTATCATACACTGAAAGAAAAATATTTTCTTCTTATTTTCATGAATATTGTACATAATGAAACATGTTTGGACAGAACTAGGCATAGCAATTTGACATTATAAACTGAAGAACTTTCAGATGGGAATCAGATGGTGCTATTCTCATTTATATGCACTCTTATATAACTACATTAACAGCTTTAGCTGTGACCATTTTCACTGTATTTATTTATTTTTGTATTATCTTTTTTAATTGTTGAACATTGTTGAACAGATATGTTTGTCAAATATTTGACCTTTGATCAATAAAATCATTTTAAGGGTCAGTAATGGTGATTTTCAGCTTTTCATTTTTACTTAAAGCTACTACAAGCAGTTTTAACTGGTTATGATACAGTCTCAGTTTATGCTGATGCCACTGCTGTGTATGACCTACAACCCCAATTCCAAAAAAGTTGGGATGTTGTGTAAAACAAACAGATTGCATTGATTTGCAAAAAAATTACCTACATTCAATTGAATACAGTACAAAGACGGGATAGTATTAACTTTAGTGTTTTTTTGTAAATATACAGACATTTTAAATTTGATGCCTGCAACACTCAGTAAGTGTTTGGACCAGAAGAAACTAATTGTTGAAGTTTTGAAAGTGAAATTCTTTTCCATTCTTGATATACGACTTCAGTAGCTCAACAGTCAGGGGTCTCTGTTGTCGTATTTTTATTTCCAATTTGCACGAGTCCATCTCAGATAAACTGAGGCCCGGAGAAGTCGGCAGAATTTCTGGATGATGTTCGTAGACGGCTTTCACTTTGTATCATAGAGTCTTAACTTGCATTTGTAGAAACAGCGTCAAACTGTGTCACAAAGTGTTTCCAAGCCCATGTAGTATCCTTTATACAATTGTGTGGGTGTTCAATGCAGTGCTGTCTGAGTGGTCACAGGTCGTGTATTCGGCCTTGCTCCCTACGTGCAGAGATTTCTCTGGATTCTCTGAATCTTTGAATAATAGGTATTGGGGTTGTGCAGAAGCTGACCAGATGTTTGCAAGAAGAGTGGATTTTTCTATGTAGTTATTCTTAATGCCTCTCAGTGGGTTGGCTTGAAATCAGAAGAAACAAGCCTGTATTTATGTTTTTCCACACAGAATTACAGTGTGTCATACATTAGCCAGTTAAAAAGAAGGAGGAGGAGATTTATATTTATTTAATTTTATTTTTGGCATTATATTTTGTGGTTATAACTGTGGAAACACTACTGCTTTTGTCCAAAGGGCCTTCAACATCAACAAAATATTAAAACTCCTTTTAGTAGCAATAACTATAAAACATTTGTCAGTCACAAACAGGCCTGTAATTGTATTTTGAGCCACTTTACTCAGATTGTCACTTATATTGTCTTAAATGACAAAACCACCATCAAATAACTATTAAAAGTAGATCAAATCTATAAAATGCATTAGCAAAGACATTTTTTCTCATGTCCACACAGCATCAGTCAAAGCATGGTCAGAAATAGTCTGTGGCTCTGAAATCTGAGCCCGAGCGTGGTGTCTGCTCTTCATGCTGTCGTAAACAGTGTGCTTGGGGCTCTGAGAGTTGGAGTCGACGGGGCTTTGTAGGTTATTTTCTCGTGTCCGTGCCGGGCATTCACTCGGCTGTTGTTTTAACCCCTCTGCACCCGCATTAGTGCGTCAGTGGGGTCCATGCCTCTGTGTGTTTGTGTTAGAAAGACCCCTCTAGTTCCCAGACTGCTCTGCAGCGGAACTTACTTTTCTTTACACATGTGCGTGTATACATATACTCACACAATAACATACACACAGACAAAAGATGACTTTTGACCAATATATGTATGCAACAATATATGTAAAAACACTCACACACACACACACACACAAGCATTAGGGCCTTGACCTTCCCTGACAGTTTCCCCACATTCACTCCCACTGAGTGAAATCAGAATACTGCAACAACAGTGTGTAAAGTTCTGCAGGTCAAATGCTGCACTCCAAACTGACAAACAAGCCTTTACAAGCAGATACTAAGTCATCTCATACACACTCACGTAAGCAACAGTGTGCTGTGCAGCGTTATTTAAGATTAGCAGAAAAATGCACTGCAGGCATTGAGGAGAAGGTATTCATTCCTCTCCGCTCACTCATGAAATCCAGAAATCAAAATCCATGACATCTTTTATTCACTTTGCTGGGTAGAGGCAACAGACATGATGTCAAAACTACTGAAAAGATGGCAGAGCAACAAGAGCTGCACTCGTGATCTTGTCTCATGTGATGTAGTGTGTAAACAACTGAATGAAAACGTGCTGTAAAGTCTGGAGAGAAAGTGGTGAAATTATACATTGAAGTAACCTGCGCTTTACGATATATTGAAATATTTTTATACTAGGTTTTTGTCTGAGCAGGGACTCTGGTTTGACTGGTTTACACTGAAACAAGCAGACGGCAAAAAGTGTAACATTTCCACTCATGAATAGGTTAAACAGGTGGAACTCTTCAAATCATATAATACCGGATGAATCAGCTCTCTGAAATTACCCCTCTGCTCCTCCAAGTTTGGTGCCGTTCTGACACGCATCCTGAAGTGGCTGTTTTTCATTTGCAGCTCCTGAACCAAGCAGCTGTCCTCTCTTTCTCTATATTGGATGTACCCAGGTATCTTGTTCTTTTTCTTCTTTTTATTAAGTAAAAAGAGCGCCCGGTCATGCTCACTTGATGTTGATTGCATCTTTGTTGCACTGTGGGATTTATTTTTAGAAGCTTAATAAGTTATTTGCAAAATCATGTCATGCTTGATTGAAATTTGAAAGTTTTACTAATGAAATAATCACAGTTTTGTGTTGTTTATTTGTGTCACTGTGAACAAGCACAGCCTTGATTGAATCTCAGTCAATTGCCTCCTTTTTTCTGTACTAACCAAATTTTGATGATGGTTAAAAGACATGACATCTTTAAATCATCTTTAAAACTTGTTTTTCTTTTCAGAATATATGAGCCTAGCACATAGCACATCGAAGGGCAGGAAACGGAAGAGAAGAAAGTTGACAGCGGCTCCGCCTCACATCAAGCTTGCTCAACTGTTACGGGAGCAGAGTGAAGAGGGGCGGGACTTAGGAAGGGCCAATTATACTGAATTATCCCAAGCAGCATTTAGAGGATTAGCTCAACATTTTGAGAAAATCACTTTGTTGCAGAGAGTTACAGGAGAAGATTTATGTCATTTATGTTCAAATGGTAAATATATAGCTGGAGCCAACATTTGGTAAGCCTAGCTTAGCTTAGCAATACTGGAAACAAAGGTAGCAAAATCTGCATAGTACCACATATAGCACAGTAAATATCTTCTTATATAACTTTGGTTTTAGTTGTGCAAATTCACCTTTTGATGGCGGGGTTTGTGCCACACTCTTTCAGGACTGACTGAAGTCACTGATAGATATAAAACAGATAGATCTATAGAATATATATAATAGGCACAAGTGCAGTGACATAAAATAACACCTTTGTTTGCTTTTGTTAACATGGATTTATTCTGCTGAGTCATTCTTATAGGTTAAGGCCCATTTATCAAAACACAGAAATTGTATTTAATCATCAACCAACAAAATCAGTTAAATCTATAGTGAAAGGTTAATATATGCATCACTTTAAAGCTTCAGTGCCTTAAAGGAAAATGCAGTGTTTGCAATTTGTATTTCCTCGGGCAAGTTGTTCAGTTTGAAATACATTAAAGAGGCAGTGTGCTCTGAGGTTCAGTTTCCACTTTTCATTAAGTTGGTTTTGACTTGAGCACTGAGGAAGTTTGTGCTTTTGTCAAGCTGGGAAAGTCGACTATTTTTGCATCAGCTTTCGGGAAACTTTACAAGGTTTAGCTTCAGGAATGGTTTGGTGGTGAAAAGTACAAAATAACTTTCATTGATTGTTTCTTTTTTTATATACGACAGGCATGGCGTGTTTACTCTTGTCTACACAGATAATGAACCTGTTGCTCGGTTTGCCTCATAGCGTGTCTGCTTTTCTTCTTCGCCCTTCACTTCTTCTTCTTACCCCACAAGTTCACTTTAGAAATGGAGAGGATTTTGTCTCTGAGGCAGTGGATGAGAATAATTTGGGACGGTTGATCTCAGCTGTGCCCAGCTGGTTGCTGCCTGGTCTGACTCCAAACAGCATCCAAACAGAGGAGCTCTTTATTCTCGTAACCTCAGCTCACTGGTGATAATCACTCTGCTCTACCATGATGTCACTTCTCCCATTCGCTGCTCTCCTGAGTTTGCCACTGACCTTGATTGAACTCTGACTGTGCTGGTGAGAGCAACTTATTTATTGTGACATTTATTCATTTATGTTTTTAATTGGTTTTCTCTCAGTCAGCACCTGGATTTAACTAAGCACATGAGTAAGAGCCTTCAATTGGATGATTACTGCAGTATTTAATGTTTCAGCTGGCAACAAGTAATTTAACTCTAACTGATGCAGTGAGGAGCTTCTTATTTCTTACACAACCATGTTAACAAGATGTTACTCTGTTTCAGAAGGGTCAAATCATTGGCCTGCATCAAGGAGAGAAAACTACTGAGGAGACTGATGAAACTACTAAAATTAGTTAAAAACTGTCCAACGCATTATTAAAACCTGGAAGGAGAGTGGGGAACCATCATCTTCAAGAAAGAAATGTGGCAGGAAAAAAATCTTGAGCGGTCAGAGATAACTGCAACGTTTGGTGAAATCAAATCATAAAAAATCACCAGTACAACTCAAGACTATGTTTAATAGTGAAGGTAAGAGCATTTTCACACACACAGTATAAAGAGAACTCATGGGATTGGGACTAAACAGCTGTGGAGAGACAACCACTTATCAGTGAGGCTTATTGGAAGAAAAGGCTTCAGTTTGCGAGGGAGCATAAAGTTTGGACTCTGCAGTGATGGAAAAAGGTCATGTGGTCTGATGAGTCCAGATTTACCCTGTTCCAGAGTGATGGGGGCATCAGGGTGAGAAGAGAGGCAGATGAAGTGATGCTCCAATCATACCTAGTGTTTACTGTACAAGCCTGTGGGGTCAGTGTTATGATCTGGGGTTGCTTCAGTTGCTCAGGTCGAGGTTCAGCAACGTCATGTGACCAAAAACTATGCTCTCTACCTGAATATACTGAATGAGCAGATTTTTAAATCAATGGATTTTTTCTTCTTCTTTCTTCTTTTTTTTGCGAGGTAATACATTTGTAACTGCACAAAGAACTCCACACATTTTCAGCATCTTTGCCAAACTGCTTTGTTATCGTATATTAGAACATTTCAGTACAGACTGTCCAGTTGGTCCATGATGCTTCCAGGGAGTTTGGGATATACACTTTCTGACTTTTTCATTAGATGAGATGATTGATATCATTCGTATCTGTACACTGACTACTGAATACAAAGCAGCTGGTTAGCTGAGCTTAGCATAAAGATTATAAGACGAGAGAAACAGCTAGCTTCCTTTTGTTCAAAGGAAATAATATCCCCCTACCAGCACCTCCACAGCTCACAGTTTTAAAGGTCCAGCATGTAAGATGGGTCAAGTATTCGTGTAATGTGACTTCATCCCAGCTTTCATCAGTATACTCAAAATTTGCATCAAAAATTCAAAATGGCAAGTGTTGTTATTTTTCAAGTTTATTATAGTTTTGGGCAACTTTGTTAGTTTTTTAAGTATGATTTTATATGTTCCTGCTGCAAAATAAAGAATTAGATTTTCACCACTTTGATAATTACATATTGAATGTTTGTATCCTGGAGGTTATATTGTCCTACTCTACACAGGATCAATAATATAAAGGTGTGAATTATTTATTACTCTTTATTTTACTCTTAATTTTGTATTATTGATTAATTTATGAGTGTATGCATATTTTTGTGGTGCCGCTGGTCAAAATGCTTCAGACTTTTCTCTTTTTCTTCACTTTCATGGCTGGTAGGACTTTGCTAGTGTAGTGGAACCACAGGGAGGATGGAAGAGTAAGATGTTTTGTCTATAAATCTTAATAGCTCATTATTTAATCAAAGATTAGATTTGTTTACAGCGTTCCAAATATATGTGAATAACTATTTTTTTCACTTTTTAAAACTCATTTATGCAAAACTTGAAAGAAAGCAACAAACAGATTCTTTACACAGATAATCTTAGAGTCTAATTTATTAACTAAAGGTCAGATGTTGATTAAAATCATGAAAATGTGTTATTTCAGCTGAGATACTTTAGAAAAAAGAAATTCATTAATTTTCTAAAACATTCTATGCTACATATCATTTAAAAGTTAAAGGTCTAGCATATAATATTTACAGGGATTTATAAGCAGACCATGGTGGATATGGAATATAATATTTGTAAGTGTATTTTCACTGGTGTATCATCACCAGGAAATAAGAATCATTTTGTTAGCTTAGAATGAGAGGTGCAGGTCACCAAGTTGCACCTACATGTTTCTACAGTAGCCCAGAATGGACAAACCGAACACTGGCTCTAAATATGACATTTTACATGACTTTCATGGTTCTCCTACACACTTGGAAGAGGAGGGTGAGGCGAGGTGTTTGCATCTGGAAGCCACTGTCACGAAACCACATAATCTAAGATTTCGCCACCTACAGATCATTTGGGAATTTCTAAATGCAAAATAGTTAGTGGTGAGAATGGCCGCTAACTAGCCTTTTTTTTTTCAAGGGTACACATTATTGGACACAACAGTCCCTGCTGTGGGGTCGGTCATACATACTCTAATCAAGGGGAGTGGCTGTGACTTTGTATCCTGTCCTTGCATCAAGTTCAGCTTTGGTGAACTTTTAGGGGGCGGAGTCACAGCCTTGACCAATAGCAAAGACGTTTACCTCAGCAGGTGCATACACAGCCCCCCCACATTCTTGACTTCTGGATTGGTTATTGGCTATGTTTTTTTTTACAGTGAAACCTGGGACATTGTCCTCAGTGCCTGCTGAGTGAAACATTTAGGGACTGCTGCAAGCTGTCGGATGACACTAAATCCTACGCATCAGTCCTTTAAAGGACAGATGTCAGAGTCAATCTTCTCATCTGACTCTCTGCAAGAAAACAAATATCAAATATCCCAAAACCTTTAAAATTAACATAAGAATTAAAGAGTGGATTACTAATTTTGGGGAGTGGAGCTTTTTATCTGTTGCAGCTCTGTTTCTCTGATTAGCCAGCTCTCATATTTCTTTGAAGCTGTCATGGGTATTGCTGTTTTTTTAAAAGTCCTTCATAATTCTTAGACTGTGTAGTCTGGAGAGCATCTGGGACACTGCACTGCCTTTCACTGCCAAGAGTCTCCAGGAGTGTTTCATCAACACAGCACCTGGGTGGTCACTGTCAGAGCACTCCAGAGGTGGATTATATGGGGGGATAACAAGAGAAAAAAACACCAGAATGATTCTCTTTGGTCTCCCTCAACGCAAAAACCCACAGACACAACAAAATATCCTGCCACGTTGCCTCTTTCGCTGTTAGAAAGGAAGTTCTTTATGCTGATAAGAACTTTGGAGGAGAAAGAATGTCAACATGTGTCACATGAAGTCGTGTCAAAACTTGCGTGTTTCACTAAATGGCCACATTATTCCTTGCTTGAAGGTTTATGGAAGCAGGGCACATGATGAATAATAGTCTTTTTGATGACTTTAGCTACATGTAGGAACATTTCGGGCCTGGCACGCTGCCTGGATCTTTAATCTCATCCCCTCTTTGTGAAAAAGAACAAGACTGAGGGGATTTAGCTCAGCTGTCCTGACTGAAAATATCTGATCTTTCCTCTCATTCCTTGAGTGTTAGAATATTTCATCACTTGTCTGTTGAAATGGAACTCATCTCCTTTTAGATTTTTTTGCTCTTTCCTCTCTAAAAGTTCCCTTTGTTAGTTCTTTTAATACAACATGAGGAGAAGACAAAAACTAAACATTTATTTCTTTTGATATTTTATTCATTTAAAAGCATATTTCTGATTTGGGGCATGTTGATTGCTTGTTCCACATATTGTCCAAACTGTACTCTCTTAAAAATAAAAGTGTTCACTAGAACCATCAAAGATCCTTCTGCTTGTCCCCTTATGAGAACCCTTTTCGGTTCCTGGTAGAACCTTGTAGATAGATTCCACTTGGGGCAGAAGTGGAATCTAGAATCCAACCCAACATATCTAGAACCCAACATTAAGGGTTATACCTAGAGCCATCTGTGAAAAGTTTCACCCAGAACCTCCTATGAGAGGTTCTAAAAGAGAACCCTTCTACGTTGTAATGGTTCCTTCCACAAGCCTCTCCAGAATATTTTATATATAGACATCCAGGAGTTTTATACTCTGAAGGTTTCATCTAGAACCTTTGCAGGGGTTCTAGTAAGAACCCTTTCAAATTCCAATGGTTTTATCGAGAACATACCCAGGGGATTCTACCAAGGACCCGTTTATATAATGGTACAAAGAACCCTTGATGAAAGAGTTCTTCAACAATTTCAGTAATCCTTGAGGAGCTCTTTCTTCCAAAAAGGGTACTTTACATGAAAAAGGTTCTTCAAGGAACCTTAAAGGTCCCCACATACATTTTGTGCTGGCTGTCCCATTGTTTTCCTATGGAGAGAGCAGCGGCGCCTGACTAAACAGCGCTGCTGCCCTCGGTGTGACACACCACTCGGATCTGCTGAAATTATTTGAACTTTGACCTCGTTTGCCGCTGACCTTTCAAAGCACAGCCAGTGAGATAACAGCTGCATGTGACGACGCAGGCAGAAGAGACAACAGATGTACGGAGGTGACACAAGCAGAGGAGGGAGAGTCTTGAAGGGAACGCCAGACCCACGGAAGATCTCTCAAGAGGGATCATTTTTACGTTTCTGCGACGTTTCAATGAAGGAACAACATACGCAAATCTCACAAGACTGAAGAAAAATGTTTCAGGGTTCCCCAAACTCTATAACACAAAATGAAAAACAGACTAAGATCTTGCTAGTAAACGTAATGCATAACAAAATGTTAAAAGTCAGGGTGGGCGATAAGATTTGTAGATCATATAGCTTATGAAGTTAGATAAATCGAATGCTAAAAGTGGCTCAGCTGTTTGTATAGCAGGCAGGCAGGATGTAGAGGTTCTAGCTCTGTACTTTGCCTCTCTTATCATGTGAAGATCCATTAAGTCTTCCAAAGAACTTGACAAACCCTTTCTGCACAAAAGGGTTCTTCAGAAGCAAATGGTTCTGGGTACCATAGAACCCTTCAGAAAGGACCCTTATTTCTTAGAGTGCATAGCTTTGACCATTTTCTTTTCACAACGCCGTTGAGAGATTAAAGCTTATCCTCTTTTGAGAGCTATTCATCTGATTCTGATTCACAACCTGTTTTGAGCCGTCAGGGTGTGTGCTGGAGTGAGTTTTTTTTTTTCATAAGCTTAATAATTTATTTGCAAAATCATGTCATACTTGCTGTGAATGGTCCTGAAAGCATGTCAAAAAATTTGGCCTCTGAAATATTTGCAGTTTTGTGCCATTTATTTGCGTAAAATCCCTAATGTAGTTACAACTAAAAAGGAGAAAATAAATTCCTTGTTGCAACCGCTGCTGCTTGAAGTGTCCATTTTGTGATGATGCATAAATTAACTTTTTGGTGGGAAAAGTTTGGGTGCACAAAAAATGTTAAAAAATATTCCACATTTTTTTTTTTTTTCGTTTCATCCGTGGTGTGAAAAGGTCCGTGGTGAGGTGGCTGTTGCGGCCAGCTATATTTTACATATTTTTGAGTGCTTGTTCTTTATGGGCTTGAGGACTGTTTCTTGGCTCTCAATCTGTGCCGCTTACCACAGTATTTTATTTTATTCTCCACAAGCATCTGGCATTACCTAAAGTTATCTTTTGACCCCCTTGGAGGTCTCAACCCCTCATTTGAGAACGACTGCTTGAGAAATAAATGTAATGAGTGAATACTGAGTGAATAATCCCAGCAAAAGTTCACTCAAAACTTAAGCTGCAGTTAAAACTGAAGCCGATTCAGAAAGCCCTCTGTCAGGTAGGAATGCATCCAAATGAAAAGGTTTTGCCGGAGGTGGTGTACCAGCACTACATATCAGTAATCTTTTAAAGCTGATTCAATAAAAGCAGTAGGTCGAGAATCAACTTGACCTGGGCGCTGAATAGTAACCGACTCAGATGCCACTGGCGGAGTTTCTGATTTTTAAACATCTTGAAAATCCATATCTCATGTGAAGAGGTAAGGGTGAATCGCTTCAGGCTCATCTGTGACAGACTGAGAAGAAAGCGAGTGAGCAACTCCCTTCAGTGTGATGATTTTTGATATATCCAAGACAAGATTATAAGCACGATGCAGAGGCCTGCCAGCTGCATGGATTAATGACTCCACTGTGGTGTGTAACCAGACCTTAGCCTCATGTCTCCTACTTACTTTTCATACTTCTGATTATGGAGGAGTTCTGGAGGTCAGGAGTGGGGTCGGTTGCAGAACATTTCTCCCGGAGCTGGTTCAAATTCAGTGTGTAGCTCAAGCAGATATGTGCAGGACATCTGAGGTCACTGGGGATCAATCCAAGTGTCAGTCAGTCCAACCACCCATCAGCCCTGCTTTCATTTTGCAGCTGCAACGGGAGAGTTAGGGAGTAATTTCCCTGTCAACATGTAATGCTGAAAACAGCTGACCCTGATGAGGAAGGTTCATACAGCACCAGAACCTCAATGCTGTGAATTTACTCTATTCAGCTGTAGCTGAGATGGAGGCAGACTTAAAGAAACATAAACTCCATCTCATTAAAAATCTTGACCTTCACCAACCTACAGTACAAAAAATATTTTTGTCGGCCTAGATGCACACATCTAATGAATACTTCATGTTCAATCTCTTCCCGCTGCATTAAATCCCTGAATTGTAATGTTAACTGCAGAAAAACTCTATGTCTCTGCTACAGATGCCATATATCAGATTTTCACTACACAATTCTCATGGCCACAGGAAGAGCAGATATATCACAATATAAAGAGAAAATTTGAAGGAAAAAAATCTAAAAGAGTGCACTCAGTAGAGTGCAGATCTCCGCCTGCCAATCCAAAAAGGAATATTTGTAATTATTAACATCATAGTCTTGAAAACTACTTAATGTCAACACTAAATTAATTAATTATTATAAACTGCACAATCAATAGTTGACAAAGCAGTAACCATAAAATAAACATTTCTATAAATATTTAATACAAGTGTCATTAATTTCAATGTTTTTGTAATGAACGACTACAGTCACAAATTGAGCATTTCCCTGAGGGGATAAAAGGACTGGTAGGCCATCGATGAAAGCCCTCCAACTGTAATCTAGCATCTAACACTGCTTGTGTGAAATTATGTCATATTTAGCATATGAATTCTTGAGTTATAGCCATTCTTGAGTTTTGTGAGGTCACAGTGACCTTTGACCTTTGACCACCAAAATCCAAGCAGCTCATTTTTGAGCCCAAGCGGAAATTCGTGTCAAGTTTGAAGAAATTCCCTCAAGGCGTTCTTCAGATATAATGTTTACAAGAATGAGATGATCCAACAATACAATAATAATTTTGTGGTACAGTATGAACAAACACATTTAAACTAATTAAATTACCATAAACTATGCACACACTGAAACAGAGTAGTAGCCCACTTTTCCTGGTAATTCAGCATTAAAGTACTGAAAGTAACATTGGACAACATATATACATACATACATATTCATGGTTTATTTGCTAAATAGCATTATGCAACATCAGCCTTTACCTGGACTGATGTTGTCTTAAATTCATTTTTTAAGACAGCATGAAATATTTGAAAGCTGATGTTATCAATATTTTCACATTTTCAGCCATTAACTTTAACATCATTCATTCCAAAATATCATTCAAATTCAGTGTTTCCCTCAAGTAATATTCTTATTATGGCGTGACATCCTATTCAACTAACCCAGGAACACTTGAATGCTCCCCTGGTAACAGGATGAAGCTCTCAATTGAAACACAGTGGAATTCTTCTAAAGTTCACTACTCAGTAAGCATTAATGAACCTATAGTTAATTAAACTTTAGTTAAGAGTTATTTCACTGCTAACAAACATTCATATAATGTTTTATATGCTATATAATCTATTAAGCAGTTTTATAAACATTAGTTGCAACAATGACATTTAAATAATGTTTATAGATGCACTACACAGTATTTATTAACTATTTGCAAAGTATTACAAACATTAGTTGCAATAAATTTACAATAACAAAATAATGTTTATAGACAACATGTTCTCACTCTCAATGAGTCAAGCTTCAAACTGTGACACAGTTTTGCATGTGAAATTAGCAATACTAAATTTGCAATGTCTGAGTTGACTTTCAAAATAAAGGTACAAAAACTACTTGGGTAGGTTTAGGAAAAGATCATGCATCAGTTTAAAGTAAATACATACTTATGTAAGTTCACGTAACGTATTGAATGTACTGTAATTTAGCCTAGTCCAACTTAACGTGTAAGTAGGAATCGTATTATAATCACAGGCTGCATTTTTATAAAAGTCATCCATTGTTGTTGGTTTACAAACTAATTACTAACCATCATCAGCATGTTACAAATATCTGGTGCATCTCTCTTTGTAATGATTTCTTAAAGTTTACAAATCATTTGGAAATCATTAACACAAACCTATTATTGTCTGTTAACAGTGAAATAACTATGAACTTATTATTATTATATAATTATCAGTTCACCACGTGGTATGGTGGCTATTATGAAGTGTTGCTCAGAAAAAAGCCTGAGAAATGGCATAAAAACACTCAAATTGAGAATGAAAATAAAACGTCCTCGCAGTTTTTACAGGTCGTGGTCAGAGATGAACCTTCCTCATATAACTTGAGGTCTAAACGCGGGCAGGGACATCTAAAGCCGTGGAGCTACATTAAAGGGATGAGCGCACATGCTAAAAACTGGGGTGAGGCATGACCGTGGACTGGCATCTCAAACATCTGCTCCCCGAGATATACGGGGTAATCAAACAGTTGTGGGCTGAATATGTCACATTCTATATTTAGAGATTGTGTGATGAGAGAAGTGTGGCATGTGGAGCATGCAGGCAGACTCTCAATGAGACCACTGAGGATGATTGCTCATGTGATTTAAGACATTAACTCCCAGGAAATCACACGAAGGGCTTTTGTTTTTGATCTTTTTTTTAAATTTTTTTAGAGACCTGATTTGGAAGGAAACATGATAAGATGTATCTGGTGACGTCTCCTCAATTAGGAACTTGTTGGTTATGTCAAACTGTTTTTCTGGTGCACAGCAGAAGTTTTTTTTAAGGACTCCATTTGCAGAAGTGTGGAGATTACTGCAATAATTATTCTCACAGTGAAGAGCTCTGCTCCACTTGGCAGCATTTCGTGAGCATGTGATGTCCACTTTTCGAAAATATCCTGGCAGACAAAGCCTTCATCTCAAACCAAAATAACAGGTTGAGTCACAACAGCCACTTTTCCCAGCAGTCTTCCTCTGAGTCAGAAATGCTGAAGAAAATGTTAGAGAAATGTTAGAGTTAACTCAACTCCTAAGTCAAGACGACAGTCCCGAGTCAAATCACAAGTCAAGACTGACAAGTCACAAGTCCTAAACTTTGAGTTTTGAGTTCCAAACAAGCAGAAGTGGGAAGTAACTAAGTATGTAAATTAGTAAGTAGATTTTTCTGGTATCTGTACTTAACTTGAGTAAACAGCTTTTTACTTTTACTTCATTTTAACAGAAATATCTGCACTGTCTACTCTGTTCATTTTCAAAACAGACATGTTACTTTTGTTTAAATGCATTCGAGGGGAATTATTGATTATTTTTATTTTGCATTATTGAGTACTGCCTTTCCAGCATCAAGACTGATTTCAACCAAACTAGATGGGACAAAAACACACAGAGAAGACAATTTCTTTGTATATCCATCACTGCATATCACACACAACTGGCATAACAAGACAACGTAAGAAATGTAACAAGAAGAATAAGATGAAAAGGAATTAAAATTACGTGAATGACATTAACAGATGAAAAACAACATAAAAGACATAGGACGGAAATTGTGTAAAAGACATAAGAAGATGGAAACGAAGACATAATAAGACAAAACAGAACTCGACCACAAAGAACAGGTGAGGTTCAGTTAGCTTTGCACAGAAACAGCCAGTAGAAATGTTCCCAGAGGGCTACTTGTTTACTTTTATATACTTTGAGTACATTTCAGAACCTGTACTTTTTCACTTTTATTTGAGTAAAGAAGTTGAATAAATACGACTCGAGGAAAGAATCAGTATACTTTTGCCAACTCTGCAAACAAGTAAGTTTCCAGCCTCATTAATTTACAAAGTTATTAACTGTTAAGCTAATGTTAGCTTAGCATTAGCTCGCTGTAACAAAATTATCTTTGGTATAATTTTTTCCAACTGGAGCTCAGTAACACAGTGTTAACTCTTCATGGTTTTCTCCTGCAACTTGATTGGATGCTGTCAGTTTTGTCAAATAACGTGGATCAGGGGATTGTGGAAAATGAAGTGTCAGGGAATGAATAGCATTAATGTTAGCTGATTGATATAATTAAAGGAAATTAAATGATTTATGGCACAGTTTTTAAATAACAGACTTTTTAATATTTGTGTTTGGTTTAAGGTATCAAGTATTTTCATTGCCATATAACTTCACACCATGTGCTATAGTCTCTATGGTCCTGTTTTGGACGCTGGAGAAAACTGCCCGCCATCCATCTCTTGTAGAAAACCCAGACCAAGAGGGAAAAAAATACCTTACGATATAAAAACACAAGCCATTTTTCTTAAACTGACAGTGCCTTCTGTTAAACTGACACAACCATGTGCATTCACTGACTGAAGGTGTGAACAGCCTGGAGCGGGAGGCACCAAACATTCCTCACCTATCCCATTCCTGACTCGTCTATCTGGGGTCAAAACTGTGCCAGCAGCAGTACTTTGAACTTGACTGGGCCTCATGTATGAGCTATAGAAAGATCGTAAGTCATAGACAAGGCAGTTACTGTATATTCTATACCAGGGGAGGGAAATCAAGACATGCCTCAGAGGCAGGAGACTATCTAGGTTTTCAACCTATCCACAGATCACAGGAGGGGACATCATGGATTATATATTATGCTTTCTGTCTCGGGGTTTGAGTTTTTTAGAATAAAATCCTGCTGATCCTGACATTCATGGCATATGACTGCCCATCCTGCTTCCAAACTTACACACAACTGTATTGGTCAAATGGTCAACAGCTACCAACGAGTCATTAGTAACACATTTACTAAGGAATGAGTAATGAATCAACAATCAATGAATTCCTAAATAACTCTGGGGTAATGCACATTAATAAACATTTCTGTACATTTGCCAGTTTAACCATCATGGTTAACTGTCAACTGTGTTCCCTTGACAGGCACTACACAGTAAATAATGATGAGTTACTTGAGAACAGATTAAGTAATGGTATGTTAAACATGAGGTAATGACCAGCCACATGTTACTACTTAGGAAAATGAATCACTTTACTGAAGGGCGTACAAGAAGAGTAACTAATGAAGGAGTCATTACTATTTTGTGCCACTCGGGCTGATTAAGTAGTACTAAGTAGTTAAATAGTCCCTCAATACCTCATGACTGACCATTACTTTTATACCCTTTTTAATAATCATGACACAAAAGTCTGTTCTCCGTAACTCATCATTATCTACTACACTCCTTGAATCAGAGTTAATCAGGAAACATTCACTGATGATTCATTCAAGTCACATTAAACTGAAATCAGAGTGCTATTTGCTGCTGCATATTAATGCATTACTGTACCTGTTAAAACAGGCAGCAAGGGAAGGACATCTCGTAGTAACCAATAGCCTGAATGACTTCAGTAATGATTTCAGCACTGTTTGCCCTGTCCGTCTCACTGGGTGTCATGGTTTGGGATTTTGTTTGTTATTTCCTGTTTTATTTTGGTAGTTTCTGGTCCTCCCTCGTGTATCTGTTTTTACTTCCTGTCTTTGTCTGTTTTCCCACCCTTTGCATTCAGTAATTATTTTTACCTGTCTTTGACTGCCCTCACCTGTGTCTTGCCCCCCCCCACCTCCCTAGTGTATTTAATCCTGTGTCTTGTCCTCTTTACTTTGTTGATTCATTCTCTCGTCTTGTCTCCGTGCTTGTCAGTGTTTCCTTGTGATTTTCATTCTCCTATGTATGGATTTTTGGTTGTTTCTCCCTGCCTGGATATTGGATTCCCCTGCACCATTCATGTAAGCTTTTTTGGTCTTTTGTTAATTAAATTTCTTTTGAACTCTCCCCTCTGCTTCCCGTTGTCTGCATTTGGGTCCTCCTGGTTGAATTCGTAACACTGGTAGGCGGATGAGCCTGTCTCTGTTGCCCACTGATGGCAGCTAAGTTAGCAGACCCTCTGTCCAAGAGGTGAAGCTGAGCAGCCAGGAGCAGGACAAATCATTTTCGCTATAAAATATATATTATATTATATAATATATAAATAAAAAATCTTTATTTGTAAAGTACCTATCTTAACATAGTTACAAAGTGCTTATGTTGATAAAATACAGGCAAAATGAAAAAAAAAAACAACAAAAAGAGAGTGATTAAAAAATGGTGAGTAAATAAGTTACAATTAAAGATGCAAGCAGCATTGAAGCAGCATTTTGGATGCCAGAAGTTTTATGCCATTTCTGGAGCCCTTACTACAAAGCAGGATTTGTGGTTAACAAGGTAACTTTCAGGGCTAACCCTAAGTTTTTGGTACTACGACCGTGGTTCACTTCTTACCGGGATAGATTGCCATGGTAACTTACGATGAATGCCTAACCTGCTCCAGAGCAGGTTATGTTCCAGATAAGACATCGATATGGATAAAGCACCACCTGCTGACCAATAAAATCACTTTATTGAACAGGACTGGGCGTCACCAAGATCCTGTGGAGCTTGGCTCACAGTCCCTGGATCACGAGAGGGAAAAGTGTTATTTAAAAGTTTTTATATATCAATATCATCCAACAACTGAGACTGATTGAAGCCCTAAAGCCTTGTACTTGCACTTCAAAAAACATTTGAAAGTCAGCCTGCTAACCGCTTTGAATTGTGTTTTTAGGTTTATTTTTTATTTGCACCAAATCTGCTCTAACCAGCTGGTGCATTAAGAATACTGGATCACACTCACAAGCACATCATTTAATATGTTTGAACATCTGTCTGCTGATCAGACAGACAGATGATCATCAGAGGTATTAAATGGTCGATTTCTCTCCCATGTCAGTTTGACACCGCTGAGTGCTGCTGAAAGAATAAGACTAAAACTGTCTCAAGAATACACAGAAGCAGCACGTTAATTTAACGGACTGGACAGATGTAATTATAGTCAGGCTCTAATGATGGAGCAGTGATATTTTAAGGTTCTTTGTCCACAGTGATTTTTTTTTTTTTCCCCAGCTGAAAACATCAGGCACCATTGTGAAAATACCCAGCAGCGAGCACATGAGAGGCTTTGGAGACGCAGTGTGAAGACTATTAATTTACACATTTAAAAGCATAAAGTATCCTCTGTAGTCCTTTAAAAGTGTAAATCATCCTGAAAAGTGCACAATAGAATAAATAAATCATCATTTTATTATTATTATTATTCACACAGTCTGCGATTTAAAAAAAATGCTGTCTGTCCTTCCTGCATGTGGCAGCTGCAGGGGTGTTTCCTTTAGTCTGGATTATGATCACCTTCTTCTTTATTATTTGATGAATATTATAGTTTGCTCTTCACTTGTAAAGTATGCTGATGTGCTGTCAGTAGGTTTGTCCATGCTGTGATTGGTCAGATGCGGCAAACGCTGCCCCGTTTATGTGAACGCACTCGTGTCTAGACTTGGAAACCCTGGGTTGACAACCAGCTGTGTGACCACTTATCCTTTATCACCTTTGTTAGGTTTAGTCCAGCCAGATCACATTGAACCTGCTTTGTAATAGAGGCCCCTGGTCTCCACTAGGTGACGCTACAGAACAGAGACTAATCATGTGTTATGTTCCAGTATTTTATAGTGTAGACAACACTGAAAATTTCATGTAAATCAGATGATGACCATCACATGAGGCTTGCTTCCTGTTGACAGTAGGTGGTGCAATGAGTAAAACTCCTGATTGGGACATAAATGTGATGCCAAGCCATTTGACCACTCCCACTGCCAAAAGCTATATTGGACTAAATTTTTCACCACAAATAATGTGTGTGCCAAGTCTCATGCACCATCAAGCACGTTAAGCCTCTTTTAAAATGTGACTGAAGAAAAATAAGCAAATCCAACAGAGTCCTCACACCATTTGGTGCTCAGGTGCTAAAAAAACAAAATGACAGTCCTCTCCTTAAAATGGCAATGTTGGTTGTATTTTAGTTACAATAACAAAGCAGGGAACACTGCCATGTTCTCATACAGCTGTAAAAAGTAACAAGGTGACACAAATGCATAAATAGTCAAAGAAACGCCATGAACAGACATGAACAGAGAAATCTGCTCTTGGTGGTGTGAAGTGACAAAAAGACGAGTAGAAAATGTTACGACTTGAGAAAAAAAAAGATGAAAAACACAAAGTTCATCCTGAGGCTTCACAGCGCGAAATAATGAACAATCAGGAAGAAAAAGCGAGGAAATAACAGAAATTAGATCAATCAGAGGCTCAGTTTTCACACAAAAAACACACACTGATGGTGCTCACATTGCTATAGCTGCAGCTAATATCTAAACAACTGGTAGAGTGAGTTTTTGGGGTGGAAAATAACTATAAAAACTCCAGCAGTAAAACCTGAACTGTCATGTTCAGTGTGAAAACACTTCAGAGGGTGGATGTCTCAAAACGAGTGTAAGGCAAATAATGTACCATCTCCTGCCAAGTGTCAGTGTTTTTGTTTCAACCATGAAGGCCTCATATACTTCACCATATGAATCATAGGAGCATATCACCTCACAGTTTGCACTTTATAAAGTGTTATGGTTACTTGTCCAACATACAATAATGTTCTGGTTAAAGACAGGCTGCTGCAGCTCTGTGTCTTCTGCCATCTATTTTTGTTCTCAAAATAAACCTAATTATATTGTTGCTTCTGAAAACATCATAAAATGCATCACTTGAATTGTGAATGTCTATTTTGATTGCACTTTGAGCTCATTACATGGCCTTTATCTACAAGCTGTTGAAAAGAAAAGAGGCCCACTTCTTTTGTTACTTTGCTGTTTACCATTAGAGGGTAGGTCAGTTCAGTTTATGTGAATTACTTACTATTAAATATACTTATTCCAATTACATACTTTATTTTGAAATAATTATTGAAGGGTATAACTTCATGTTTTTAAAACGTTGGGGGAGCTGTTCCCAAGCTTGTCAGGCAAGATGTACCTTTAATGATCCCCCATAG
Organism: Lutjanus erythropterus; assembly: GCF_056507025.1. Lineage (NCBI taxonomy): Eukaryota > Metazoa > Chordata > Actinopteri > Lutjaniformes > Lutjanidae > Lutjanus > Lutjanus erythropterus. The sequence continues at coordinate 35,072,219 of NC_139321.1, read as the reverse complement.
GGGAGATTTCAGTTTGACACAGCAGGAAGAAAAGTAGCAGAGTCTGAAGTGGAAGTGGCAGGACTGAGTATTTGTACTGAGGCTTGATCCTTGAGATGAGATGGAGCTGATGAGGCTCTGCTCTTTGACCACAGCAGACCTGCCTCTACCAACACGATCAGACGCAACACACACACACACACACACACACACACACACACACACATACACACACACACATACACACACACACACACACACACACACACAGAGACAGAGACAGATTAAGGAGGCACTGAACTAGAGGTCAGTGTTGCCAGATTGGGTACGTTGCATTGTTCAGGTAAAAAGAAGCAGTATTGTATTTGTTTAACACGACTTGGGCTGTTTTATAAATACAATAAATTAAAAATGTATTCATAAATTGTACTCCGTTGTTATGCGAACACATCCAGTCACCCACTGTCATGTGATGTCACAGTGCAGGACTCAAACTCTACTCTCCCACAGGGGAGTGTTTGTTGTTTAACCAGTGTTGTCAGGTCTGTGTTCCTCTTGCAGAGCCGGGCTACATTTGAAGTGTTGCTGCAGAATGATTTTTTTTTGTCCGTTGGTTGGGTGAACACATTTTACATGCAAATTACAGTAATAATATCTAGAAATACACATTTGTATTTTCTATTAAATCATTTATACAGTATTTTCTTAGGTTAATCTCTAAATTGCCCACAGGTGTGAATGAGAGCAGTTGTCTGTTTCTATGTGTCAGCCATGCGATTTGTCCAGGGTGTACCCTGCCTTTCACCCAGTGGCAGCTGGGATAGGTTCCAGCTCCCCCAGCGACCCTTGGAGGATGAGCAGTTACGAACAATAAATGAATGATTTATTTATACCTACCTATCCCACCAAACTGACTCCAAATAAGCACATACACACACAGGCCTGGCACACATCCCACGCACGCCCACATAAACACACAAATACAACGTGCCTATGCTCTCCGCCTGCCAGCGCTGGTTTTATTGGCTGGGTTTGGGGCTGGTTCTGACCTGCCACTGGGCTGTTTTTTCACACAGACCCGGCAACCATGCACTTAACCCAGTCATCCACCACAGCTGCTCATCAATGATGAATTTATTGCCCTTTATAGCTAATATAAGGGTGTCGAATAGCTGAATAGCTGCTGTTGTTTTTCATCTGAGGATCTGAATTACCATGATTACCACCCACCCGAGGCTAACCCTATGAACAGGCACGAGCTGTAGTCTTTCTGCAAATCTGTATTTTCATTGTAACGGAAACGTCTGCTTGCAACATTACAACATCATTATTTCTTTGGCTTTTTGATAGAATGGGTTGCGTGCTCTTTTTGTTTTCCCTCTTTGTCTTCGCTCTCTATGTGTGTGTGGGGCACATTTTAATTTGGCATGTGCTGTCAAAGTTTGTTGCAGTTTGCCAAGTTAGATAAAAACCTATTTTTTTTCTTGTTATTTGAACTGTCCCTTATTTTTTTCTTCTGTATTTTAAATTTGTTATAAACCACAGTACTGTTGCTGTTATTTTTCATTTGTATTGCTTATTATAGATAATAATTGGGATTTTTTTGGGGGGGTGGGAGGGGGGGGGGGGTAGGTGAGCAATTTTGGGGCCTGAAAACATTGAACCAGAGGGCATGGCAGACGATGGATGTCATATTGATTTATGTGGATAGCTTATTACTGTCATACAAAGCGCTGAATGGTCTGACTGCGGTTAATTTAGTGGCTTGTATTCATACTAATCTCAAAGACAACAGCTACAGTAATAAACTTAGTCCTGCCATGCTAGACTTTATGATGGAGATGCTATTCTGGCTGAGTGCTGCATAGAGGAGAGGTCATATGCATAAAATAAGCACTGGGAAACCTTGGCCTTGGTCAGAGCAGAAGCTCTCTTTAGAACCAAAAAGGTCATAAATCTAAACTTGCCAAACACTGTTAGCATCTTGTAGACTGCCCTGAGACACTCTGACTTGACTGCTTTCAAAGGAAATGCCACAGATAGAAGAATAATGACGACTTAATACCAATATGCGGTGCAGAGACAAAGCATTTTTTGTGGAAGAAAGGGGACAGAGTTCAGAATTCATCCGTCACTGTTTGGAGTGTCTTCAAAGAAACTAATTAAGATTTGTCTGAGAGGAAGAAATAAAACATTTTTTTACTTCTGTAGTTCAGGTCCCTGTGACTTTGAGCCTTCCAACTGGATTAAAGCTGTTACTCTTCTGTGAAAGTCATTGTAAGCTGCCCTGGATAAGAGCTAGCTGTAATATAAATCCAGAGGGTGGAACACTTTATTCTAAAACTGACACAGTGGATTTTTTTTTCCATGTCTGTGGAACAGGGGCATGTCCAGACTGTTTTTTATCGGGGTGGCCCAGTGGGCACTGACTTAAGCTGGGGTGGAACACACACACACTTGCACGTCAAAATAGCATCAGTGTCTCATATATAGTTTAATTATTGCAGTATCTTACAGTTTCACACATTATAGTGTTTTATTTAGAAGATAAATAGTCCTACACAACAGAGTGGCACCATAGAAATACAGTATAATGCTTCAGTATTTTATTCTTTAGGTCCTGTATCCTTCAATACATATTATATTTGTTTTCTTGTTGACCTCGAATGCGCCAGTACTGACAGTAGGGATTTATTCATCTTCCATCTTATAACATGCAAGATTAAATGAAAATTTTCTGTCTATGTCAGTTTTTGAGCCATGATAAAGCTAAAATGTAGCATGTATCATATTAGATGAGTCTTGTTTAAAGCCTAGCAGTCGTTTATGACTTGAACCTCTGCCAGCAGGTTAAGAGGAGAGAGGAGTCAGGAGTTGGTATAAGAACAGAGTAGTCAATAAAATATATTTTTCAGGGTTTTTCAAAGATTGTGAATCACTGCGACCTCGAGAGTTCCTTGTTCCTTCCTCCAGTAAATTGCCTGTAATAAGCATGAAGGCTTGACCCTTGAAGTCTAACAGGAAAATTTTATCACAAGGTCCAGTTAAATATTTTTTCTTCTTTTAATCTTTCATGTGGATATGGACGTCATGAGAGACAAGTGAAAACAAAAAAAATCTGGTGATTCATTTTCTGTTGTAAACAGCCTTCTGTTTTTGATTTGTTGCAATACTAATTTTGACCACCGGAGACTGAATTGCACCACTACCCCATTCATTCCAGGTGAGTTTTTATTTCTTCATGTACTCTAAATGCAAGCTACATATATTATGTGCTAGCAGGCTATATAGCATTATAGTCATGTATTTCTTTTAGCTAGAAATCCATTTTTTATTCGTGTTAATCTCTGGATATGTTTGTTACCCGTTTTTCATGACTAAACAACAGCTACAACCAAGTTGACTTTGTATACTCTTTTATTGTACAGGACACGTAATCCCTTATAAGTGTGACATTTGAACACTGAAAAGGGAATATAATAATTGTGCACATTTAATCATGTCTATATAAAATAAAATAAGCACTTTGGGGTCCTTTTAATTTTGACAAATGAGACTTAATATGGTTGTTATTTGATATACTATTGATGCTGTTTGGCTCAGAATTGTCACAAGCTAATTTATACAGCACATGTAAAATAAATGACAATAAAAAAACATACTACATACATAAAACATAAAAAATTAAGAAGTAGTGAGGAGTGATAATCTTGTTACAAAAAACTGGTGCATTCAACACTTTCCTACTCACTATTTTTTTTTTCTTTTAAAGATCTAGACTTTGAAAAAAAATCATCTGTACTCTTCCAGCATCAGTACAAAGTGACTACGCCGGCAAAGCTTCACTTCACAGAGCAGAGGACTACTTTTGAAAATATGATGGAATAAATTTTCACCAGCATGTTTGGCTTTTTATCTGAAAGACCTTCTCTCACTTCAAATGAGCCTTCAGGAGGGCCTTCACCTCTTCAGCCTGTGTGAAGAAGGAAGAGGAAAGAATGTATCACCACTGTGGCTGCGGCAACGCTCCAAACAAAATCTTCCATGGTGAATGTTACCCATTCCTACAGGAATCCAAACAGGAACCGCCTGGCCCGGGCCAGGCAGTCGCACAGAGGCACGCCAGAAAGGAAATGACCTAGACCAGCCTCGGGGTGCGGCGGGTTCAGTTAAGTGGTCGTGCCCAGTAGTCTCCAGCCTCACTGGCATCACAAGCCAAGAAACACTGTCGATCAAATGTTGTTGTATGGACTCATAAACAGGGGCTGACTGAAAGTTACAGCTAAGAAAAAAATGTAACAACTTTAATTTTTTTTGTTATAATGTCTTCTTAAAGTTCCCAGGAAGTCAAAATCAATATTCAGTTTTTATCACACCTGTCATGCTATAAGTCATTTACATGCCCGAACAATGACAAATAAAAGTTGTATTATAGGTATTCTCAGTATTTCAGAGTTTTTCTGTTCCTGTGAAATTATTTGAAGCTGTTTATGACTCATCTTGTACTTGGTGGCGATGCTAAATTTAGATCCAATGAAATGCTTTCTCACTTATGACACAGGAAGGGGAATACATCTATTCACCAGAGTTTCTGGGGCCTGAAACTGGATCATATTTTATGGATGAAATATTTTCTGACAGATGGTTTTAGCTTGCTCAAGATAAAGTAGCTTACTGTAACTGTTAGCTGCTGTTAGTGGACCAGACTCAGAAGCCTCCTGGTCACCAGGACAAACCCAGCCTCCGAGACCGATATAAAGATATCTTTACTTGTTGCTAAAATAGCTCAGCTAATTGCTTGGTTAGCCATGACTCAACCCCGCAGTGCCAGGAGCAAAACCTAGCATGAAAACTCCCTCTGTACTGCGGCATTTCTCTTCTCTTTAGGGGAGGCGTCAGCTGAAAAGACCATTCTCTCGTAGTGTTTCATCCATGGTCCGCTTTAGCTGCATGGTTGGGGGCGTAACACACCATCCAGCACATCATGAAACTGTTTACCTTTAGTTGCTGATCAAGCAGTTATCAGATCTATGTGCTGCTCGGTTCATTATGCAAGTGTGTGTTTTTTAAGTACTTTCACTGTTCTTTGTGCTTTTATGACTTCAAGAATAACAAGAAACACGGCAAACAGAGATGCAACAAAATTTTCCGACTGGAACCAGGGTCACTGCAGTTCAGAAGTGGTAACTTCATCTCCAAGTCACAGGGGTGTGTTCTCATTTTTGTGAGTTTCTTACTTTGCGTAATACATGATTTCATACTGGTCTTTTTTTAGTCTGAATTTGGAATGAGGTCCACTGTACCAGGCAACAGTATCTCAACTTCTCCGGTCATATTTTTCTGACCTCTGCTGTCTGTTTTTCTCAGCACAAAATAAAGATTAAACTGAGTTAAATAATACACAAGGTTTAGAGGTAGATAGCTCTGAATATAAGAGCATCAGATGGCAGCAAAGTCAACAATACCACAAGTGATTCAATACATAAAAACGCAGCTGGGTTGCTGGAATAAGTCACAGCAATTGCAGGTTTGGCATGATGCCATGAGTCTATGCACCTACAAGCTAGTTGGTCAGCTGATGTATCAATGAGCAGCTGATGCTGAATGAAACAGCTGGTGCAGATCAGTCAATACAAATGTAATTTAATTAGTCCGCCTGAACTAACACAATGTTGGAAACAAGGGATTTTAAAGGAAGCAGTCTGATGTTTTTAAGAGAAGCTTTTTTGTTGTGATTCTTTGGGTAAAATGAAAAGATACTCAAACAAACTGAGCAAATTCATATGTAGGTGTTCAATACAGAGAGGCATGGAACATGTTCACAGTCAAGTAATGGAGGACAAACACAAAAATATTAAATAAACAAAACAAAACATCATTAAGCATCTGCAATCCGGTCCTTTTTTTTACGTTATACATTGTTTCATTGAACTGAGATAAAATTTTAAATGACATAGTAATATGGAAACAGAATATGGAAACAGTTAATCTGCACTACAAAGAACAGTTCTCTTCAGCATCAACACAAATATTCTCCATAAACACAGGAAACAGTGCCACCTAGAGAATTACAAAAAGAAAATCTACCTAAAAACACAATGACCACACTGCGCTGTTTGACTCTGATTCTGATTTCTTTGCTTATTTTCATTATATTTACAGATGCTGGTGAAAATAACTTCTTCAACACTGATAGTCGTTATGGAGCCTAAAATATCTTCCAGCCATGTTAAATACATCAACACGTGCCTCCAAAGTTCCTGCATGCCACAGACCGCTGAGACGCCAGCTAATGAGGCGGTCATTGGTATGTGGCAGGGTGAAGTGATCCCCTCCACTCAGTCATTACAGGAGAGTCACTGTAGAAGCTGAGCAAACTAAATGAAGCTACTTCAGTGGCAGCCTGGAGTTATTAATGAGGTTGGTTTGGTGGCAGCAGTGGAGGTCTGAGGAGGATGACGGGTCATTTTAAAAGAATTACTCTGCTGCTCTCTAGTGGCTGAATGAGCAACATGTTTGCCTTTATGTAGGAGCACCATGAAGGAAAGGATTTGACTGCAAAGACACTGAGAGACAAAATAAACAGGCGAAATTAAACCTAGAAGTGCAGATGAATGTAAGAATACAAAAGAAACTAACATACAAATTCAACACAATGCTTGTGATATGATATGCAAATAATGAACTTTTATCAATTTATACGTCTTTAGAGACTCATTAAAGCACTGGCTCATAAATAGGATTTCTGTGGCACAGATACTGTAAAAATGTTCAGATTCATTCATTGAAATTATCACAATATGCAAAAATATTTGTTTATAACTTTTTAAAACAAAATTTAACTAACAATATTTCAATTTTAAAATTGTTTATATAGTTCAAATGGTCTGACTCCCAACTAGCTCACTTTTTTGTTGAATTATAACTTCTTACTGTATAGCATAATTCATATTTCCAAAAACAATGCACATGACATGTAGGTCAGTCTTTCTGAGTTTTGTTTCAGCAGCATCATTGCTCTACTGTATACAGTATTACAGTAGTGGTATAGTGGTAGTAAGTAGTAGATAAAAACTTTTTGAACTAAACTGATACATTCAGCTGTTCCTGGTCATCAAGTTTTGCATCATAAATTAAATAGAAAATAAATATACGTATATATGGCATCATGGCATGCAATGTCTGTATCTAGTGGTGTCTGTATTTTTTAAACCCATTTAAGAATTCTCAATTTGATTCTGATTAACTTTGATTTTAAGAGTTTTGAAGGCAGAGTAAGAGATTGAGATATGTGAGATCAGAAGCTGTCAGTTCATTTTCACAGAGCAGAGGGATATCTGCCTGAAAGTTTGCGCACACCCTGTTTTATATTAAGAATGTTAGGTATAATGGATCTGTTTAATCTGTTAATGAGGATTCCTTCGAAAATCATGATAAGATGATCAATTTTATTTTTTTCCCGCCAGTCAAGCTTACATCATCCACTGATGGTGAAAACCACCTCTCTCTTGAGTGTTCTATGTTGAGGTGGTGCAGATATTTTTATTACATGTCTAATATCTGTCAAATAAATTTCTCTTGTGTTATCACCTAACTAAGATTATTCCAAATGACATGCCATTAGGAGATTCCTGGTATATATAATCTATCTTGTAAGGGGTCCTTGGCTGAGAAAAAAATGAGAGCCTGTACACTGAGACAGACAGTTTTGAGACTGTCAGACTCTTGTGGGCGTACAAATAATGACTGAAACATCTGTATTGCAGAGGTAGAATCAGCTCTGTTGGAGGATGTCAGGGTTGATGGTCGGTAGTACAAAGTGTGGAACTTGGATCCTGTCTGCAACAGTCAACTTTAGTTTCTTGTGCCACAACTTTAACAAGTTTATTTAGTCTACAACACACCTTGGAAGTGGCAGAAATCATTTTTGCAAGAGTTGTATGGGTATTGTTTTGGTTGTTAAGATTGTGGTTCATAGCTTTAAGAGCTTTCCTTCCAGGCAGAAACAGAGTTGTTTTCGTCCTATTCATTTTTTTTTTTCTTTATTGTTTTGCTGTTTTGATTGAAGTCATTATTGTTATATTGGCAATTTCTGAATATTTTTCTGCTAATATAATGTGACTAGACTGTATATTGTCTTACATCCTATGATATTGTAAGGTTTGATCTGGGGTGTAGGTGGGCTCTATACACTGACATTACCATAAGCAATACGTTGAAATTACACCCATTGCCTTCTTGTTATTTTTAGGCCAGTTCCATTACCTTTTATTTTATTTGTGTAATGTGCAAAAGAAAACTCTTTAAATATTATTTGAAGAATTAATTCACAAAACAAGCATTAATAAGAAATGGTTAATATGAAGAAACAATCTATTTAAGCATGTCAAGACCATCTAAACCCCACACTTCAAACGGGGTTCAATCAGGGTGACATTTTTGTGTTTCACCCAAACACTTCAAATCATCAGTGTGAAATATGTTCACTAAGAGAAACTGAGACATTTGAAGAGTGGTAATATTTTGAAACCAGACATGCAGTCATTGTCATCTACAGCACTACACACACTCTTAATATTAACAGTTCTTGTGTATTGTGCATTCTTCTTTGAGCAGATGAATTATTCAGTCGTGCTGCTCTTTCCCCCAGCGCAGCTCTCTCACAACATTCACAAACACAAGTAATGAAGTAAGACTTTGCTTAAGTACTTAGTATGCAGAACTGCCAACATTAAAAGTGTAATATGCTGTACATGGATAAATATGTGATAAAAAAGTATCATAAATAAGATATCAGGCTGGAGCTGGGAGTGCCTGCCTTTGTGTGAAAAGACTGAGACGAACAGAGTGACTGGTAACATGGGATTGAAGATGCTGGAAATTATGCTACATAATTCTGGTGAGCACACAGCATTAAAATAATTCTTTTTTTTGTGACTAATTTTTTATCGGTTTTATTCCCAGTTACACAAATTATACACAATTAAATACAGAAGACAACAGAAAAAACAAACAAACAGACAATCAGGGGGCCAGTAGGCATTCCCTATACACCTCCCTCCCTCCCCTTGCCGTATTATATAAAAATTTAAAAAGGGAAAAAAAGGACAAAAAAAAAGTAAGAAAGAAAAAAAAGTAAGAGAAAGGGGATGTTTGTTTGCAGTCATTGGAGCTCATATAACCACATTTATGTTAATATTGTACCATATTCACTCATCAACATATTAATTCATACACATCTACAATCATGGCTCACATCAGTGATATTACTTGTTCCACAGCATTATAATGATTCTAAAAAAATATCAGCCCAAGAATAGATTTGCTGTACCTTGAATACTGATAAAAATGTGGAAAGTTTCTTAGCAGAATCCAGCTCAGTTTGGCTTTAGGGGATTCTTTACAGAAAAGAGTAATAAAAATCTGAATTTACATACAATCAATTTTTAGATTGCGTGCGACATACAAGCCGCTCTGCCTGAACCGATGAACTGTTGCTTCCCGAGTGTCCAGTGAAACATAAAGTCCGGAGGAAAAACTGCCATGTGTTTTTCAGCAGTCCTCTCTATCTGCGCCGAATCACTTTACTGATGGAGTGTTTCTTGCACTTGTGGGATTGTTTCCATAGCAACCACCTAGATGTGGGAAGTCGTGCCTTACACATGTGAGCAGGCACATTCATCCCTGCATCCCATGCCACACCTCATCCACACACGCCTCACGCAAGATATTAATATAAATCCCTGTATTAATATCACACTTCAGGTAAAAAGCTAATCTTAATAACAGGTGGAACGATCAGAGCCTTCCAGTGCTACAAATGCAAGCTAGTGAGATACTGCTGTGCCAGGTTTCAGCGTGTTTCTGTCTCTCTTTTGCAGGTGTGGGTATCTGCTTTATCTCCTCTTATCTCTCATATATTCTCCGATGTGTGAAGTGTAACCTTGAGTTCTGTCTCTTTATAGGTCTCTGTGGTACAGAGCAGGTTTTGTGGTTGTGCTACAGGCTCCTCGCAGCACCTAGAGGTTGTTCAGTGTGTTTTCTGATCAACTCTCTATATTGAGTATTTTCTTATTACTATTCTATTACTATTCTGTCGTTTCTAGATGCTCGGGTGGCCCGAGTGTGACACCAACTTATTCAGGGATGGCATGTGTACATTAAAATTCTATTTCTCAATGTAGTTAGTAACATTACTTTATCTTACAGTTTTTTCTTCATTCTTGTGTTAAGATTTTTTTATCTAAAACATAAACAGTCATATTAATACAAATAAAGCTTCCATACTTTAATTTTAAGTCCTCAAAAAGAAATTGTACCTCCATTGTACGTCTGTCCTCAGGCAGAAACTCCTTAATTCATCCTCCACACTCATGAAAAATGATTTTTATGACCCATTATTAAAGTAAATTAACAGTATAACTTGAAGAGAGTTTGTCAAGATGCACAAAGCCAGACAACACCAGATTTAAGATTACACAATTTAAATGGATTATGTGTACAGACATAACTCTGTCCCTGCTACATCAATAATCTTGATCAATGTATTAAATGTGGCCTAGAAGAGGGCACATCATTCCACTGGCTTTGGAGCTGCCCCAAAGTTAAACAATTCTGGGAAGAGGTCATACAAACTATTTCAGGTAGTGTTTCTATCTGCCGTCAGCATTTTATCCTTGGACCACTTCCACTTACATTAAACTGACAGGTGCTAATAAAAAGATTGTCATTTTATGCTCACTTCAGGCTAAACACTGTATTGCAACTACCTGGAAGAGCACAGAAGAACCTACAGCTGGACTTTGGTTTAAAAGTATTTCTAAATGTTTAGTCGTAGAAAAACTGACTTATGCCACTGAGGGGAAAATAGAGGGTTTTTTTTAAAAATATGCCAACAACAGAGACCTTTTATTAAATATCTTGAAAGTCACCAAGCAAGATGTTTGCTGAGCTCTTGAAAATGAGAAAATTGTAATGTTTTTGTTTGTTTGTATGTTTTGATTTGTTTTGTTTGATTGTTGGTGTATGTGTATGTAACTCGTTAATTATACCTATTGCTTTAATTTTGAAAAATTCAATAAATATATTTTTAAAAATTAACATTGTTTAAAAAAAGAAAAAAAGAAAGAGAAAAGTTAGGTTACATACAAAAGAAAATGATGCACATTTAAAAATGCTCATCAAACAGATCCCGCCTCACACTGGACAGATAACTAATCATGCTTGAGGATAATAGGGTGGCACGTTGGGTGGCCAATCAGATTTCAGGGGTGGCCAAGTGCCCTCTGACTCATGTCAGACAGCATTTCATCAGCTTTAACATGAAGATTGCAACTCCCATGATCAATTTGCTTTGCTTTTCTTTAGCGTTCAACGGTCTGTAAAAAGATTGCCCGGATTTCTCATTTTTCCTCACAACAACAGATCTTTTCTTTGTCATCAAGCCCCGCTCCCCTTTAAATTTCCTCAATAAACTTTATGTGAAACATCTTTTTTTCTTAATAAGATGCTTACAGGGTGCAAAAAGTACTGAAGTAAAAAAGTAAAAAGATGATTTCAGTCATCAGACAATTAATAAAGAATTAATATTCTAGACCAATACAAAGAGACCATATTGATCAGGTTTTACTTGTAATCATTCAGCTCATTGGCTGAAGTACTTAACCTGTGCCATGTATAACAGCAAAAAAAGTAAGTAAGAAACATTTAGCAACATAAGTAAACCTAATAGTATTGGCTCTGGTATTGGAAAGAAACAAAAATTAGGCTATTGCACATGATACTGAAAATAATATTGCACATGATGCTGTGCGCTAATATGACTCCTGTATGGCGTGCAGCAGATGAGAGGAATTGTACATAACACTGAGTGGTTTCCTTCAGATTTACCATCACATCAAAAGTGTCAACAATTCTGTCTAACCAGCCATAAGTCAGAATGAAAAATGGAGAAAAGATAGTGCTGAGTAAGCTGTTGAATATATTTTAATCTCCCATCCTTGTAGGACCTACAAAAGCAGGTATTATTAGTACATTACACAATGTGGAATAAATAATGCAATCTATACAGGTTTATATTTTATATCCTGAGATTTGTTATATAAAGCAGTGCAGAGATATGTCAGGTACAGTAGTTTAGTTCTTAGGGTTTCTGAGGTGAAATATTAACAGTAACAAGCTTGTGGATGTTTTTATCCAAAATATCCTTGTGGTTTCAAATTATTGAAGCACAGCTTGAAATAAGGAGAAAAGACAGTCTGAAATTGTTGCAGTTCCAATATTCTACCTACACAGCCAAACAAGGCCACCATGAGCACCGTGTGATGAAAAATGCATCGTTTACACCCACAGAGTGTCTTCTCTCTTGTCTCTCTGTTCAGGCGGTTTTCTGACATGATGCCTTCTCCTCTGGGAGCTGAGAAAGTAGAAAATACCTCGACCTCCTTGTGTCAAACCCCTCCCGCCTCACAGGGTGGAAGCTCTCTGGTGGCTCCACTGACAGTGACAAACTGACAATGGCTGAATGCTCCACTTCACATCTCTAACCTTTTTTCTGAAAATGCATCTTTTTTTCAGTTGTCTGTTGAGCTGGAGAGAAAGAGAGGACAAAGGTTGACTGAGAAAAATAACTTTTAGCCCCCCAAGGACTTTTTACATGAAGACACATGGGCTAATATCACGGACATGTGGGTTTATGGTGTGTTGGTCAAGGACACATGGATGCACACCTGGATATCGCAGGACTCACCACGCTGCCCCACTATCCAACAAAACTAAAACTTTTTCACTTCATGACAATGTTGGTCATATGTCAGTCTGTCTGCTGGTTGATCCACCACTCTGTTCTGACTTAACAACCTGTTGTCATCCCACCTTATCATACAAAAGTTTTGTCACTCCCCTCTGCGTCTCATACTGGTGCACAATGTGCATTTTAGCAGCTGCATGCGACAGTGCCAGAAAGTCTTTTTAACACATGGTTAATGTTAAAAAATGGCCATAGTGTGGGAAGGTTTAAGCACAAAAAACACTTTGGGAGGTTTAGGATAAGACCATGTTTGGGGTTACAATAAGTATGTTATGTACGCCTTTTGTGACATAACATAAGTGTACACCAAGATGATGCAAATCACGTAATGTTACGTATCTAAATGCCCCAGTCACACAGAGTGCAGTTTTGGCATTATAGCTGTCTTTTCCAGTTGTTTTCAGTGAACATTTTGCGTGCTGCTAATGTGCACCAGGTGATTTCAGAAGCTTGGAGAACCTCTTTTTTTTTTTTTTTTTTTTTGCAGAAGTGCTCTGAACACCCTGATTTGAACTTGAAACTTCAACTCAGAGCAGAAAAGCATCAGACACTTTTTTGCTTATTGCCCAATAGATTATTAAACAAGAGACGAGCCTTCTGTGCAAGAGACGACAAAGTTTAAAGATGCTTAGAAATAATAGTCATGGAGGACAAACTGGTGGTGGTTGTTGTTGGATACCTGGAGCCATATGATTTTAGTAGTTGCCAGGATTTGCCAGTTCTGTACATGAGATTATTGGTAGGCTGTTTTCATTCATTTAAACTTTGCTACTAACTGGTAACGTACAGTTCATGGTTTTTGTTAAGCTAATGTTAGCTCACTGTCAACATCTGCACTGGTTTGTTTCCTGTGTCCAGTGTAGTGTTTGGAAACAGTCTCTCACCCTAAATCAGAGCCACAGTCAGTGGCCTCAGCCTGTCCATTTTTTATGCAGATGTTTAGGGAACAATCTGCTAACTAGGAAGTACACTTGTAGCTGACCAAAAGCTGTGCTGATTAGTGAATGTTAGCATGCTAACATGATGAACTAAGATGGTGAGCATGGTGAACATTATTGGCCTACATGCTATATGAGCACTTTAGCATTATTATTGTGAACATGTTAGTATGCTAACATTAGCACTCACCATCAAATCGTCAAAGAAAGCAGGATAATTTATTAGTAGGAGATTAAGTTTTGAGTTCATGTTTTTGTTAGTATGTTTATTGGTTGGTTTGTTTGTTTGTTTGTCTGCAGGATTACAGGAAAACTATACCGGCCCAATTTTAATGGTGAGAAGGTGTAGCATGGGCCACGGAAGAACCCATTACATTTTGGAACAGATTCAAATCACAGGGCAGATACACAAATTATTTTTCACTCCTGTTACCATGATGAGAAAAGTCAATTGTAACACTGATGTCTGTGGCCAAATGAACTGAATTTGTTGCACATGCCCAAATCTCATAGTTAAAGTGAATTATGTGCCATGACTTAATGTATAACATAACAGTCACGTCAAGCATTGCTGTAGTAATAAGCGCAGCAGGTATGTAAGAAATAAGCAATGATGAAACTATTCTTATTATTTTTTAAGTTGATTCATCCAAAGTCTATTTGAAGGTTATTGGTGGCTAATTGCTAATAGTTTCTCACAATACTTTAGCTTTAACACTTATCATTCTGGCTTTGCTGTTGAGTTTCAGTCCAAGCATTTGATATTTGTACATATGTTCAAGATACTTAAGTGTCTGCTGGTTTTTACAAATGCATTTTATGTGAAATATTTCCAATTTAGAATACATAATAAAAGCACAGCTAAGATGATGAGGACACAATCATGTTTTGACATAATTTTAATAGTTTTGGAAATATATCCAGACAATGGTTACATTTGCAGATTTTCACATCCTGTCATTGATCCTGTCATTTGCAAGTCTTTTGTGTTGGACATTTTAAAAAGGACAGTATATGTGTATGTTCATTAATTTTTGGTTTGTGTGTGTGTGACTAGTTAGAAATTCCACAATTAATTCCACACAAAATCTTTATATGTCCTCCTCCTTTGCAGTTCTTCATGAACCTCCTGAACCGTGTAGGTTTTTTCAGCTTGATTATGATGTACCCAACAGTGAAGTCCCTTCATCTGACTTTGGGGATGTCTGGTACTTTTCTTCAACAGCGTGAGTTCAAGATAGGTGTGAGATAATGAGACAGGACACCAGTTGGCAGGCTGCTGTCACTACTTTACACAGACGGTTTGACATAAATGCCTCATTCCAGGAACTGCTGGAAAAAGCTAAATATGCACCCATGAATAGCAGTTTCGATCTTGTGAAATTAATTACTCCTTATCGGGCTTAAGATGTGTCAAAATGACCCGCCTGCTGATTTAACAAGCACATGTGCATGAAATGTGTGTGGCCCAAAGGGAAATTTTTAATTCTAGTATGCAGACAATGGAGCACAGGGTGATAAAAGCACATTTACCTCTAAAATGCAGAGATATGCCTTGTGATATGGAAGTTTTTTCATCAGAGCTCTGATGTTTTCTGATACACTTGAAGCAAAAAGCTGCAAGTGCAGTAAAATGTTTATATCCTGAATTTTATTCAGTTCTGGACCAAGTGGGTGAATGCTACAAAATCTGATCTTGAGGCATTAAAGGGATCGTTTTTTTATCATTATTTGAAGTGGGGTTGTATGAGGTACTTATCCATAGTCAGTGTATTAGCTACAGTAGATGATAGTCGACACAGACCCAGTTACGACAGGCAGAGAGGGGCATCAGCGTTAAAGCTAAGGAATGAACAGGGATTAGCAACAAAGAGTATTTTAACATCTTAAAAAAGGATCCAGCTAACAAAATCACTATCAGTTTAAGTGTACGCCATATTCAGAATATTTACACCACTTTACCGTGCCGTCAGACAACCTTTTTGGATGTGAAATCTGCAGTTATATAAACCAAATATTGCTCTCTATAAACCAAGCAAACTCCATAGGCAAAATCAGTAAGACCATGGCAGTCAATCTGCTTGTTTGTGTGACTATGTGATTTGGGGGTTTCAGAAGGATAGTTTGGATTCAATAAAGTCATGCAATAACACAAACAAACTAACACATCGAGGCAGCATTATAGCAGCAACGGCTGCATTCTATTAGGTACAATTGCTGATTTCGTCTGTAGAGTTTGGTTGGTCTGGAGAGGGCGATATTTGTCCTACTTACAGCTGTTTCCTATCAGAAAAGGCTGTCTGAGTAATGTAGGAAATTCACATAAAATATTTTAAATATAACGTACACTTAAACTTATATTGTTGTTTCAGGTGGCTGTTTTTTATGTAGGTAAAAGACTTCTGTTGCTGACCGTTTTCAACAGCAGCTTCTGCTGTGGCTCTCCTCTCTGCTTCGCCAACCTGAGGGTGTGCATCAAATAATCCAAACCATCCCTTTAAATGTACCCAGATTCATCAGAGATTTCATGACAATACAGACATCTTAAGTCATTTCGGCGTGGCGTGACACAGCAAAAAGACACCATTAACCAAAACTGATATCTGCAGGAGATCCAACAATCCAGTTTTTCTCGTTCTCTTTGGCTCAATTCTCAAATGAGAATTACATTTCTCGAAACATTAAATTCAATTGTCAGAACAATTAGTTTATTGTTTGCAACAGAGATTTGCCAACAATTTCCCCAAAAACTACTTGCACATGGATTGCTGATCAAAGCTGATGAGTTAATTCTCAATGAAACTGTCAAATTCTTTACAACTTGTAAACATCCTGTCATTGTTTGAGTCATCACATTCAAAATAACCAATTCAGTTATCCAAATCTGTTGGTCATACATGTATATTACATAAATATCTGTGACTTGTAATGTTTGTGAAGGCAGATGAGCAGTCAGGTGACAGTAATGAACCTGAAATCACATGGAGGCAATTTTGTGGCAAATTTTCTGCTTTTCATGAAAGATCAAAGGTGAATTCTCTGGTCACAGTACATATAAGCAGGAGTGTAGTGGAAGGTAAACTCAGTTTATTACCTCTTCGACATGAGAATGAGAGTTTACTGGTCTACTTTCAGATCAACTTTATCAATCAGTGAATAAAGGTGGGTAAACTACAGTTTACCATTATACCTCTGCATGAAACACATTGCCACACAAATAAATTTGCTATACAAATGTGTATGAGGCTGCAATGTGTGTATCATTTTTCTGCGCACTACAAATCAAAATCTAAAAAAACACAATAGCATTCAGCCAGACATAACTGACCAAGTCACACACATTGTCCAATTTAATGAAACTATAAAATGTTTTTGGGTGACTTACAACATGCAATAGAGTTGTGATGTCCCATGAAACAGCTGTGTACTTAGAGTTTGAAGAATGTTAAGACTGTTCTAAAAAAAAAAAAGAAAAGAAAAAGAGCCAAAACGATTCAGGAAAAACTGTAAAATGAAAAAAAATAAAATGAAGTAAGATAAAGTAAAAGCAATGGTACAGAAATAGTTTTTGCCATTACTCATATATGAGTTCACAATTCATGTGGGTTTAATCTTTAAATGGAAATGAGAAATTATTCAAAAATCTGATTTGAGAAGCAATTTGGACTCACAATGGACAGCTTGTAAAGTAATCACATACAGCCTCATTTATAGAAGAAGCTACTTCACTAACAGGGTGGCAGACTCTGTTTTGTAGTAAAGTGTGATTTCTTCTGTTCTTTTGAGCGCTGCCATACATCAAGTGATGTCTCAAGAAAACTTAATTAAAGCTGGAATTATGGCACTACAGATTTCATGGTATCCAAGCGAAAAAGGTCCAGGGGGGAATTGGGATTGCCGGTAATTTAACTTGTCTATCAAAGTGCTTTCATCACATCCCTCTCACCGGCATCCTGCCTCTCCGCTGAGGCTCGAAGCTGGCACTGATGAATGAGATGAAATAACATTTGGACAGTACAAAGTCGGCAGCGGGGCCTCCCCTCTCCTCTCTCATCCTCCGGGGACTTTGGAGAATAACAACAGAAGTGGCGATAGAGGGAAAGAGGGAAAAAGAGAGAGAGAAACGAGGAAAATGAGGAATTTCAATACTGTGGTAATCGTTCAGAAAGGACAAAGAGAAAACAGAGTGAGAGTGACCACAGGGACAGACAGAACATGCAAAGGAAAGAAGATTGAAAGAGGCAGAGAAAAAGAGATCAGTAAGGACATTTAAAACTTAAAGAAACAGTTTTGCATTTTAAGAAATACATTGCGCCCTTAAATGAAAGAGAATAGTAAGGGAGAAGGATAAAGGAAGACAAACATACACAGCTCTCGCCTTCACTCATCTGTACTGAGTCACAAAGCAATGCAAACAAAATATGCAGAACATATTCCAAAGTAAAAACACACACAGTTTCAGGACCACAGTTACTATTATGTATCTTTTTTTAACACCTTGTAAATTATTTAACTCATCTTGTAAACAAAACAATGGTGAGACTACAGGGTCTCCCGCTGCTAGTTTACAAGGTGTCTGAGCCAGGCAACCTGGCTGTTGTCCTCAACAACGGCACAAAAATGCTATTTTAACTTCATATTAAACCACAGGAATGTCGAAAACATTACAAACGTGTCAATAAGTACAAAGTGTTCTACCAAGAGCCTTTTTATATTCCAAGTTTCCAATTCCAAGGAGTTTTTTTTTAAACTTTATTTTTTCAAGATGTGAGATACCACTGTCACATGTAACCAAGGTTAATAACAAACAATGGAATAAACAAAATGAATAAAGAAAACATGAATGGAGAAAACAAAACAAAAACACTCATACACAAACCTTCAACAAGGTAGCAAATATTATATCAGAAATAATAGAAGGCGACTAAATACACACATTTACATACCCTCCAAACCCCTGCACCCCCATACCCCACCCAGGGGGTTCTATTAAGAGAACGTTTTCTATTACAATACAAAGAAACCTTCCTTTAATCCTTTGGATTATAAGGGTTCTTAATGGCACCCTTAGTCTTACAAAGATTCTTCAGCAGCAAATGGTTCTTGGTAGAACCTCAGCCCTTCAGAAAGAACTCTTTTGGAACCTTCATTTCTAAGAGTGAATACTGTCCAGCTGTGGAAATTAAATCAACATGATTATAACAGTATTAAGGTCATTCAAGGGGAAATAAAAGCGGAAAACTGAGCATTAAAGGGTTGAAACTGCAAGAGCTTTTCACCCTGACACATACACACACAACTACCACTAATATACTGGATACCTTGATAGAAGACAGAGACAGAACAGAAGTAGTGATGAGGAACAGAAACCAAGTCAAAGGAAAAGAACGGCACAGAAAGACAGATAGACACAGGTACAGTAAGAACGAGAGAAGACAGCAGAGAGAGAGAGAAGAAGAGATGTTGTGACTTTGGGGATTGAACTTGACACGGGGCAGGGCTGAATCCTTGGATATGTGGGGGACATCCATCATGTACCAGTCAGAATGAGATTGCTTCCCCCCACCTGCAGCACGGCAAAACATGAGATCATGTTTCATTTACATGCCACACAGCTTCTGACATTCAGGGCATCCAGGAAACACACACACACACACACACACACACACACACACACACACACACACACACACAGATAAGATGATCATCATGCTTTCATTCCTGTAATATCTAATGTGCCTCTCTTAATAAGTAAATGAGAATATTATGTCATCTTACATTAGGAATCAAAGATCACACTTTAATAATCTGCCCTCACCTCGTATTATTTCCTTATATAAGTGGGCCCTTTGTAAGATTTAGGGGAATTTATTGTCAGGATATAGCAGAAATATTTGAGATTAGAGAAGTATTATGAATATGTTTTTTAGTGTATTTGAAAACTGCACCCACATATTTTTATGATAGTCCAGAGTGGACAGACTCAACACCGGCTCTGGGCCACCGCAGTTTAGACATGGAAGGGGAGGGTGAGATGAGTTGGTTGCAATCTGCAAATTCACTGCTAGATGCCGTTAAACCTACAAACATGTCCTTTAATATAAAAACAAAAAGTAGAAATGATGATTTGATTAAATATAAATGTACTCATTACGTCAACTGAGATACCTGGACACTATGTATTGTGATGGATCTTGTGATGTTCTTATTTATTTTCCTTTTTTCTATTAGTGTTACTTTTAAAGAGCAATTGGGTATTTTTTATTTTAAATCTTGGCATAGTTTTTCAAACTATGGGGTGTAACTGAATAATAGGTTAAGGTACAAGAAGTTTTGGAATTGGTCGAATAGATCACCTTAACTGGGAAACAGGCTACAATGGCTGGCTGCAGTGTAATCTGTGGCGGCACTGTTACTGTTTTTGTCAAAGGAGGTGACTTTGATGAGAGTGATATAATGGTTTCTGTTCCCCGTTTGGAAAGGGCTGTCTGAAAGGTCCATCTCTGTGGGAATCCTTTCCATAATGTTTTCAGACACTTTTAGGGGAGGAAAACAAAGTGAGAACTGAGAAAACGGAAATGATTTAAGAGCATCGATTTGCTTATAGGGAGGGTTCAGGTTTGTTTTAGGTGGGGTTTTAGTGTATTAGATACTGTAGATGGCAGTCACAGTGGCCCCAGTTAGGAGAAGGAGAGAGAAGTCACGGAGCCTCAGCTTCACACTGGTGCAGATGGGGTCAGCAGAAAAACAGGCTTACACATCTGCACCACCAGGTAGCTTGTGTCTCCTCTATCTCTGTCAGCCCGCTCAGTCTCCCTCTGCAAAAGTTCTTCTTCTGTATCCTCTGATTCATGAATGCTTCGTGGTTACTCCACAGTGAACAGCATTTTGTCATTGCTGCCTTGACTCATCTTTATTTTCTTGTATTTGTCGTGTCGTGAATAAACCACTGTAACTCTGACCCAACCAGCTGATCTGAGGAGTGATACAGTGCAGCACAGACACGTGCTCTTATGTGTAAGAATAAAGTTGTGAAAATGCCGTGGCTAAATTTAGGGCTGTCTGGCAGCAAAGTAAAGCATTAAAAAAACTCTAAAAACACTTTTGTGAAGTGAGCCTTATTTATGTGACTAAAATATATTTTTCTGCTGCTCCTGTCTGCAACAGTACAATGTTGAGCCTTCATGCTGGACCTTCTTGTTCCTTCTACTAACTGGGACCAAGCTGACCATCATCTCCTGCATCTAATACACTGACTGTTGATAATGACCTTATGCTATCCCACTTCAAAAAATCCAAGCTATCCCTTTAAGAGGTACCGGATTATTTTCATGATATTATCATATCTGTATGATTAACATGATATTAATGCCGCAGTTATCGTTAATACCGGTATACTGCCTTTGCTGCCTGTTTCACGCTACCAGCTGAGGTGATCTACTGGACTGATTCCAAGACTTTCTGTATCCATTTGTTATTTAGACCCCAAAATATGTAAAAAAAAAAAAAAAAAAAAGGCTCAGGTTTAAAAATGCCAGAATTACCCTTTAACTCAGACTCAAACAAGGCTTGCTCAAACAAATGTTTTCAATTAGAAATCCAAATTTTGGGTGAAAAATGGTCAAAAACAGTGAACTTCATTTTCATCCACACTAACAGACAGAACCAGTGTCATTATTAAAAATATTGTGAGCACAGGTTAACAGGCAGTACTTTACAGCTTAGACAAATGGATTAACATTCGTATTTATTTTACCCCTGTGATCACGTCAAAAACATCAAAGCGTAACCTTCTCGCACTTCATTGTTCCTGCAGCTGCAATTTTACTGATGCTCCATTACAGTCAGTGGGCAACACATCATCAGTTAGCTGCTAGAGGAAAAAAAATGGATTCAGATATAATGAGTCATCTGCCAAATACGTGCTGCTGAGGAACAGTTTGTGCTGCATGAAGCACACCGTGTCAACAACCAGCTGTTAATGCATTAAATATCACCCACTCAAGAAGCCTATAAAAAGTGTGTGAAAGGAACTGGGAAAAAAGACCGGGGATGATAGAAGGAAAGGTGGATAGACGGATGATCTGAGGTATAAAGGTAGACAGAGAGAACCAAACAAATACCAAATTGGAGTGTGAGCAGACAAAAGCAGGAAGGGGGAAACAGATAGACAGGAAGGGATATAAACAAAGAGACGATTTCAAAGATGAAGCAAGTGGAGAAAATACACAACAGTCATAAATAATCAGGAAGACATGCTAGAAAAATGTAGTTACTCCTGCCTCTATGACTGAGAGACTTTACGCCACCAGGGTGTGCTGTTGCACTTCAGTCCCTCAGTGTGGAAACAGTCTTGACCTTATGTGAGGCGGAGGAGGAGGAGGAAGAGGAAAAGGAGGAGGAGGCAGAGGAGGAGGAGGCGGAGGAGGAGGAGGAGGAGGAGGAGGAGGAGGGGGAGTTTGCACAGCAATTTCTAAAAGATTTACATAGGCAGGCAGTGAATCTGAAAAATACATGTAAGAGGGGAGGTTACGGGACGCGGCTGCAATTAAAACCAGACAGCAGCCAGCGGAAGATGGCAATAGATCTGAATCAACAGGTCACACAGACAATATATCAGTGAAAGCAAATGCTGACAAAGCAGTGAACGCATAAAGAAGAATATAATGTAGAGAGACTGCATTTGGTGGATTTAGGATGTCACAATAATTAAATGCAGTATTCCTCAGTCTGATGGCGCTAAACCTGCTCTGTCCTATAAAGTGAAATGCGTGTAACATGTTTAAAAACACGTATTACTCTCAGTGGGATGCTCCGACTGCATGTCTCACAGTAATGTACCGCTAAAAGCCATGGATTTCATCAAAGTTTAATTCCTCTAACAGAACAACAAGCCTGATTTGACAAGCTTACCCAGATTACTAATTTATTACACAGCAGAAAACTACTGCCACTCCCAAAATGGGAACTTTGCTTGGTAAAAACTAAACACCTATTTGTTCACCGAATGAGTATAATAAAGTATATTTATTACCAGTGATGAAAGCAGAAAAAACAAAGAATCCTTGAAGTGAGTTTCCTTTGTACTGCAAAGCCCAGGACAAACCCTAGCTTGATAATTACATCTTGTGATGTCACGTCAAACTACCTGTCTCCTTTTCTGTCTGCACTCACAGACACCTTGCATACACTTGTGAACATAATGTGCCTGGCATAAGTGGTGCTTCCCGCTCAATTTCGCTTTCACAGAATGCTAATGAAAGAACATATGCCTCCAAATGCAACATGTTTACAATCTAATTATAAAGTATGATGATGTGTATACTTTCCAAATACAGGCAAAATAAGAAGAGAGATATTCTTCATGCAGCTACAGTAGATGTTTTTTTTCATCAATGTGTACTGATGGTTTTGGTGTCTGATTTTAAAAAAGCTTTTCTGCAGATTAATCACACACTAACATCTGAGAGTCATACAGGAAATAATCTATCTGAGAACAATATTTCTCCACCATCAGTCGCATCACCTTCCTCTCAAGCTGCAGCTCTTATTCCTGCTCTCTCCGCCTACACATGAATTCAACAGTAGCTGAATACAAGTCTAGCATGTTCTCTGGGGGTGGTTCAAGAGCATTGTGGGAGATGTAGGAAAGGAGGAGACAGGTTGATGCTCACTCCAGGGTGGATTTATCTGTTATTATTTACAGTATATTCAATTTCCGGTTAGGCATACACTATTTATTATGCTTTCATTTGGTTTATTTTCGCAATAATAGGCTATTTTATTGGCCACACTTTATTTTGAAGTTCACTACTAAGATGTAACAAGCCATACTCAAATTAGACAGACACTAGAAATAATATGTTCTTTAATGGACGGTATTAGACCCCCTATTAAATCCTTTTAAGAATTTATTAGAGGGAAATTAAGGACACATTACAAGAGAACTGTACTGTAAGAAAATGACAGTCATGCTGTTGTAACACATGCAGAATGTGTCTTGGCAGTGCCTTGCTAAAAGAAGCAGGGACGTCTCTGAAAAAGACATCATCTGGATGGCAGCATATGCTGCTCCAAAACCTGTATGCACCTTTCACAGACAGTTACAGTTACCCATGATGCCACGGGCATCAACAAACTCCCATACCATCACAGATGCTGGCTTTTGAAGTTAGTGCTGACAACAATCTCTTTAGTCCAGAGGACCTGACGTCCATGATTTCTGAAAACTATTTGAAATGCGGACCATAGCACACTTTCCACTTTGCGTCAGTCCATCTCAGCTGAACACAGGCCACAGACATGTCAGCAGCATTTCTGCATGTTGTTGATATACAGCTCTCACTTAACTGTGAAAAACTGTGTTTACTGACAGCGTGTTCCGGATACAAGAGAAATAATCCTTCAAAGCTACTGAAAATAATATAATAAGTGATAATAGGCTAGTCAACAAAGGCAACGCACATTCTTACAATGCAGGGACAATTTCAGTTCACTCTTGGCTGTAGAGAGCACAGACCAAAACCTCAGAGCTGTCTATATTGCAGTGTGTCAACCTAATCAATAACAAAAAAAAAAAAATTGCCACCAGGAGGTGTACATTGTAGAGGCAGTAGTTTGGTGTCAGCATGATACTTATAGAGACAACTCATAGAGACAAAACAGCAGGTGCACCAGGAGAGAGAAGCTGGAGGACAGGCCGCCCACAGCACAGCCACTGGCGTGCCAGTTACTGCAAAGTGCATGAAAAACACTACCAATTAATTGGAGACTAGATTAAACTGAAGGTGATGCAAACTCGCACATGCATACCAGAGAGCAGAGGCGCAGTTTCCCACACTGCAGGCGGAGGACAGCCACACAGCTGCGGCTTAATCACTATTAACAGCAGACCAGAGATGATGACAAAGGCTGCATTAGCTAGAGGCCAAATAGAAGCAGGTTGAAGTTAATAAAAATCAGCCAGCCTACATCAACAAAGCAAAGCTGCCTGATGCAAAACAACAAAAATCCACTGATATGACCTTTTTTACTATACCAGTATACATGTTTCTTCAGCTGAAGTTATTCTGCTCATCTCCATATGTGACTGCAGACATTTTGAAACACTGTAATAGTTATAATCAAATATCATTTCTGCTGTTTTTCTGGATGCCTGCATCTGCACCAATCATCACGGATTGAGTCACCTCTACCTGCGGAAAATGGATATGTTGTGTTATGGCATGAAATAAACAATTTAAAATAGTGTATCAAGCTGAAATGACCAGATCAATAATTGGCTATTGGCAAACATTTTAATACTGTGCATGTCTAATTTATACTATTTCACGCTGCGCTACCACTTAACGCCGATTATAATGCTTCATGCTGTGCAAATCACTTAATTCGGCTCGTCCTAAAGCCAATTTAAGGGTGAAACACAACCCTCTGTACTGTACGTCACAGATGAACCTAAGATAGTGATCGGCCGGCTCCCTGCAGACTCACACAGAGAGGTGGAGGGGCTACTACACAACACAGCAACCATGCTGAGCTCCCCCTCTGATGCACCGACACACAGAAATGCCCAGATGCACACAAAACAAGACAGAGCGCACACTTTTCTCCCACACTTCCACAGCTATACTTGCTGCCATCCCATAATATTCTGTAGTTTGAGACTCACAAGCAACCACCTTCAGCAGCCCGGGCTGAAGACATGGGGAGGTGAATGAGGGTGTAGAGAGAGTACAGACTGAGTTGTGGTCTCCAGGGACAGTGAGCTGATACAATCAACTCCTCCTGTCAATCTCCTGCCTCTACACACACACACGCACACACACACACACACACACACACGCACACACACACACTACCTGGAGGTCAGTGAGTGGACTGGCTGAGAAATGGTTGCCTTACCCAAGCATGATGCTGATTAAATTAACTCCCACTGTTACACACTCCCTCCCACAAGACATGTCACCCCAACTGGAGAGGGAATTAGACCAGAGAGAGGGGTGGGGGTGGTGGGTGAGGGGGTGAGGCAGAGATGTAGAACCGAAAGTGACAGGAAGAGAGACAAAAGATGGGGGAAGAGAGAACCTTAATCATTTTAAAGATAAACTGTTTTGAGCTTCTAAAGCCACCTTTTCTGCAGCAGAAGCTGCATCAGACACGTCCAGTCAAAGACAGCCAACAGAGTCGGCCAGTCAGTACAGACTAACTTGACATTCTAGAAGGAACCAACAAAACCAAATCTGCTTCTAATCTGATTTAATAAGAGATACCACTGAATACCAAAGTTGCTGTAAACTGGCAGCTCTAAGTACAAAAAATCTTAACTTCAGTACTCAAAAAGACTGTCATTAGACACATGTATGCATAGGTTTAGTGCTGGCAGAGCACACTGGAATGGTGCACCGTAATGGAAACAGAATATTGGGAGTTTGCATAATTTGCATTTTTAAGCATTTGAATATTGAGTCATCATTAAATCTTATGGCCTGGATCAGACAGAACACAGAGACATTAACAGTTTTATATGCTGATGAGAAAAGTGTGATACAGACTTCCTGTTCTGAAAGAGACAAAGAGAGTGAGAGCTCATCTGACTGCTGCATGATATTCTCACACAATGAGACTATCAATAAAGTTAATCTAACATTGATATGTTCGGCTATAGTTGACTAATTACATGTGACTACATGTAAACTTGCCAGTGGTTGAGATGCATTTTGCCATATCCTACTGTTGAAGGTAAATAATTACAGAGCTCTTGCAAGCTTTGGACTTTTACTTGAAATTTAGGCTGAGATTCCAGATGTCCCAGCAAATTGTTCAACTTGTTCAGCTTCAGTCTGGCACATTTGATTTTCTCATTCAAAGAATGCAAACCTCACATCTTCATTGGTCAGTCTTTTGAAGTATTCCCATGCAAAGCTGATGGCAGATACTGTGGTTTGTTAATCTGTTTTAGATGTTAGAGTCACAAGTTACTGTACTATCTGTTTTAATAATGATAAGTGTTTGAATTTGTGCTTGTTAATCAGTTAATTAAAGCTTTCAGTGCGTTCAAACAGTGTACACAAACACAGCTGTTGAATATTTTAAGTACATTAACTAGGCACCCATATTTTCTAAATATTTTCCAATATGTTCTAAATGTTTTCAAAAAAAATTTCCTGATTTCCCATTATTATATTTCCTGGAAAATGGGAAATAGTTTGGATTGGCAATTACTAGAATTGCATTTCCCAAAATTACATCATATACTCTATAACCTTTTAAATTATGTCAGACATGGAAGCTCTCCTGGTGATTTTGGTATTGTGTGTTGTATGGATGTATGAGTTTTTATTTAAAGACTTACTAATGATTAGAGAGGCTGCTTTTAGTTTCATTTCAGTGCACACACCAGTATCACTGCAGCAAATATTGTGGGAAATTTAAGCAGCAAAACTCAAAACTGAACTAACTTGAACTTGTACTTGACAGGACAGAGGAAACTTTCTAGTAGAAACAGGATTTAATAATCAAAGAACTTGTGCTCCTGCATGCATAAATATGCACACAGCTTGTCTCATACTTGGGAGACCCACCATATTTCTCTGCAACTATGTGCTATTAATAAAAAATGTTATTTTTTACAACCTGGCATGTCCATTCAAGTGATTGAATGCAGTTCCCATGGTTGTAACTGCAGTCTGTGCATCACTAGTGTGCACGCTTGCATGTGTGGATCATAGGCTCACTTAGATAAATAACACCTGCATGTACGCCATCTATGAAGCTTTACACTAAAGGATGCAAGAGGTAAAAGATCCAATGAGGCTGAATTTTCTGAAATGGAACCTTCTGATCGCTGCTGTTTAGAAGATCACAGTCTGTAACTGATGAATTGAAGTTTTAATTAGAAGGTATGAGACACAGTTCTCCAGGATGCTTATAAACAAACCATTTATGGTCCAATTACTGTTACTGTGCACATAACTTACAGAAAACTCTGCTGGGAAACACTTTCAGATTATACAATAACACAAACCTACTGTAAAATTCATAGTCCGAATCAATCAAAATTTGATCGTCTCACTGCTTGACAACATAATCATTTGTATATTGAGTTTTGCAGGCAAAAAGTTTTAGACATGACTATGAAACATTTTCAATAGTTCTTTTCTATGTACTGTATTCACAAGAAGGACAGATATTCTTGTTTTTTGGCTACTTGGTTTATTATTTGGGCTGGATTACATTAAAATATTTTTGTCTAGACATTATGTTTCTATTTGTCTTTAGGCAAACAAATGTATTTTTGCTCTGTGATTCTTTTTATTCTACATTTAGTTGTACAGTTTTGCCTAAAGAATGTTTAGAATCATTTTGTTTTTACACATGAATTGTAAGCAACACCTAAAATATGGATGTCTATTTATATTCTAGCACCAATATCAGTATTTTTTAATAAATAGATCACATGACCACTTGCATGTGAAAGAGGGCACTTGTGTTGATAAGCCTACAGAGAATTACTCAGCTCTGCAGATCCCTTCAGCCTCATGGAGCTTTGTAGCATTTTTCAGCTCATCATTTTAATTTTCTGACCAACAACCTAGCTGTTTTGATTCACTCTCAATAGCATTGTTGTCAACCGCAGCAGGCAGCTGTTTTCAGTGAAAAGGCTCTGATAAACCCACTTTGTAGACATTATTTCTATGATCATGACAGTTACCCTGGGAATTCATTCACTCATTCATGGTGAAATGCATTATTTAAGTCAGTGACATCGCTTTAATCCTGAAGAGATATGTAGACATTAGTCCAAAGAATTTTAAAAGAGAATTTCAAAAACAAAAAGTTCACACCACCCTCATAGAAGTGCTGCTTTCTCCTGCTTCCAAAGATCATAACACAGGCCAGCTCTTTCTCCGGGTGGCATTTCGCTTTAAGAAAGCTAAATACATGATTCATTTTCTACTGAGAGCATTATTCAAATGTTCTGTGGAGTGGGTGCCAGCAAAATCAGTTAAAGTCCTAATTATATGCTGGGATTTCTGTCTCCCAGCCCACTCTGTTCTTACAGCATGAAGCAATGAGAAATTCTACTGCAGAGAGGAAACGGTGTGCAACAGTCAACAGCACATTTATCATGTCAATTTTTGTCAAATTTTACAGAAATATAGTGAGGTACACTGTATAGAACTGAGTCGTCAATCTGTACCTGCTTAATCTGTTCGCCTCATACTTTCTTCCTTTGCACTACATGAAATCCAGCCATCCTTTTATCATTTTTACTAGAACACACTTTGAACATTTCCACAAGGAACAATGAGAAATCCCTGTGTCTGTTGTTTTTTCAGAGAACCAAAAGAAAATCATAAGAAGTCAGCGACAAAAGATTTCAACTGTGGCTTTGTTGAGATCCTTTTCTCATCTCTGTCGTAGTGATGCTAAAACTCTGCCGAGGCTTTCTGATTGAATCCTCTATAATTAAAAGTGAGGCAGTTCATTTAACAAGTCCCTTTTTACAGGAGGTCTTTAATGCAATGCCATTACAGGCTCCGCCACCCACTCTGCACATGTAAATACTGAATGCCACTGCTCGCTCGCTCGCTCTTCTGTTGTGAGCCGTGGTTTCATCAGCCTTTAAAACATGTCTTCTCTCTCTTCTCTCCTACACCAAAAGCTGCCTTCACCCTCATAACCCACAATGCCTCCTCACTCCTCTGGCTGTCCTTGAACCTTCTGGAGC
The DNA here is from genome assembly GCF_056507025.1 of Lutjanus erythropterus. Taxonomy (NCBI): domain Eukaryota; kingdom Metazoa; phylum Chordata; class Actinopteri; order Lutjaniformes; family Lutjanidae; genus Lutjanus; species Lutjanus erythropterus. Next base: position 35,042,764 of record NC_139321.1, on the reverse strand, counting down.
CTTAAAGCTGAATTTCTCTCCTTTGTTTTGTGTATTATTTCAAATACAGACAGAGTATCAGTACTTGGATTCAACATCACAGGCACTTTGATTTTTCACACCTGTTTATGAGAAGCTGTCGACACAAGATAATATTTTTTATGTATATTCCAGTCCTGTCTGAAGTCTTATATTAAAACAGGAAGAGTCTTAAATTGTAAAATACTCAATACAGTTTTGCTTATTTATTTCTACGTCTGTTACCTAGCAACGGGCACTACTTTGCTCATCTAGCAGAGCTGATCAACTTGGTAACCATTGGGTTTTTATTACTGAAACTTACTGAAACATACAAACATACAAAAAAGGAGCAAAAGCAATGTTAGGAGGTAATGATGGGCACCAAAGTTTTTGTAACATCTGGACAGAAATCTATGTTGAATGTCTTTTTTGGGATGGGGGGGGAGGTTAAATGCTAACTTGGAAGATTTAAGAAACAGAAAAAAACTAAGATAACAGACAGAGTTTCAGTCATATCCAGAACCCAGTGTATAAAGCCGAATAAAATAGCAGCATATGAATTAAATAATTTAGCTAACACTACCATTAGCTACAATTAGCTAACACTACTGTTAGCAACATTATTGCTAGCTACCGTTAGCAAACACTATCATTAGCTTGCCTTCTGTTAGTGAACACTATGGCTTGCACTACTGTTAGCTACTGTTTGCAAACACTATTGCTAGTTAATGTTAGCAAGCACTATCGTTAGCTACTGTGTACCAACACTATTGCTAGTTGCTGTTAGCAAACATTACCATGAGCTCCTGTTCACAAACATTATTGCTAGCTTTAGTCAGAACTGCCGACTTGTCCAGGGTGTACCCCACCTCTCGTACAATGTCTGAGTTAATTCATGGTATTGTTCTAGGTGGGTGATTCCTTTGGTTCTCAGTGAATTCAAAAAGAGCGTATACTTGTTGATTATAAAGTCAAATAGGGATGTATTTGCATGGTGATAGTGTGTCATTAATGACCTTATTGATTTTCCACCAAGTTTCCAGAGTTGACTCAATGACTGTGTTCTCGTAGCAGTTATGCTTTTTGTATTGCTGTTGAGGGAAACTACAAATCTTTGACGAAAAGGTCATTAAATTGGTACAAGTACAATTACAATTTCTTGCAATTGATTATCTTTGTACCTCCAATCTGCTTGCTTTTCTGTAGTGTTGTAAGTTTGATTCTAGGTTTTTTATTTTTCCAGTAGAATTTTGTGGTTAGAGTAAAGTGTATTGAACTAGTTGGGTTTTGGTTGGATGGGGGTCATTGCGAAGAAGTAGTTGATTCTGGGTAGAACTGACAGTTTGACTGTTGCGATGGGAGCTGCAAGACAGAGTGGTAAATTATTCCAGCCGTTCAACTATTAATTTGACAGTTCAACTTTTATTCCAACAGTTAAACAGTTTTCTTAAGTAAGGATAGGAACATTGATTTACAAATTGTTCATCAGTAATGGCTTTTTTCCTAAATGTAACCCTAAAGGTAACCCTAATTACCATGGTTACCAAACAGTAAAGATAAGAGCTACAAGTTAGGAGGTTTTGTAGGTTAATATGGCCCTACATGCCAATGCTTCACTTTTTTTTGCTATCAAGTTTATGTTGCCCAAAGTAATTTCATGAACCAGACGGTAACTGATACCCATGATTAATCTTCACTGGATATTATAGAAATATTAAGTCAAAACATTCTAGCAATCATAGTGGCAGACTTTGAGTTTTAGGAAAAGCTCAAGCCCCCATATTAATGTCCCAGTGCTAACTTTACGACAGCTGGTGTGCCAGCAGTTCCTTTGCATCCCACCTGCCATGGAGTGACGCCAAGTCAAAGATCAGATTTCCTCTGTGCCCCGGTGCTTCCAAGAGAGAATGAGATTCAATTAAAGCTCAATATCGGCCCTCTGAGGAACTCCTAGCAGGTGTACACAGCAGATGAATGCTTGAGCCAGTTAATGTCACATATCACACACACACACACACACACACACACACACACACACACACACACTGACACCAGATCCTCCACTGAGCCACAGTTGAAATTAAAAGACATGGGTTTCAAAATTAAAGTTTGTTTGTGCAGATTAAATTGCTGAGTAGAGAAACAACTGACTTTAAAAAAAATGGACACTCTTATCTGATACTTAAAAAAAAAACAGACAAGGAAAAAAAATAAATGACTGCTTGCTAAAACATTGTTACGCCTTTTTGAGTAACACTTGAACCAAAGCCGGTCATAGACAAAGTTGAACATTGCTGACAGTTAAATGTGTTTCTGGGAATTGTTCAGTGTCACAAAAGTCTTCTTTTTTTCTAAATACAAGACAAGGAGACAGTGACAGATTATGAGTGAATGCATGGCTGCATATTCTGCCTGGATGGAGCAACTTTAAATGTCAGTTTGGATCAGCACCTTTGTGCCCTTTTTACTGAATGGCACCCACACTGTGGGGCAATGTGTTATATATAGATGTTTAAGGTCTGTGTCCTGACCAAAGTAAACTTAACAGATAAGTGTGTATCAAAAGTAATGTGAAGGACATCTAACAACAATGAGGGTTAAATACTTATGTCTAAGCCTTGATTTCTTCATCAGCTATTTAAGAACTTCATAAATACATGCATAATACAAAAACCTACATCATTAAGAGGAGTAGCGTTTGTATTGGATCAAATATTTAGTACCATGTATAAGCTGATGTAATGTCATGTCTTTGATGATTGTGAACTTACAGGTCCCCCAGACTGTGCTGCCAGTCTTTATAAAGGACAATGCTGACTGGTACTGGAAAACTTCAAGGACATGTTGATGAAAGCAGTACTTTAGGCTGGAGTTTGTGCCAGAAATGTGGCATTTATTAAATATTAATGAAATAGGCAAAAACACCACAAATGTTTAAACTGAAGGAAAAAACACATAAACCCCCTCATCTTGTAACCTGAATCTAATTAGGTAATTTAATTGAGCTCAAGATATATATTTTTTGAAAGAGCCTCAAATGCATGGAGAGACAGAAGAACAAACAATACCAATATAACAAAAGCACATGACAAAAAACATACAAAGTTTAAAATCTGTCAGTGGGATGAGACAATGTTTTAAAATCCCCTGTAGTTCATTCCATTTATAAGCTGCAAAAGTAGAGTCTTCCCAAGTTCAGTACTGACCGGGGGGGGGGGGGGGGGGGGTGTGACTAGAGTTAATTTAGTCCTGAGATTTGAAGCAGTGGTTTTTAATTTGAGCCAAAAGCCATGAGTGCAAATAATATCCATGCACATGGATATAGAGGAGCCAGGATGTAGGGGGAGGTCAGTAGGAACCATGCCAGAAAGCCTGCTCTTGACTGACCTCCCAAGTTTACACACCCCTGGGTGTCAAGGTGCAGTCGAAAGTTGTGATTGACCAACCCAAAGCAATGAAAATTCTGAGGCTTCAGAAGAAAAGGAAGAGCTGAAATCGAGGGATCAAAAAACAATGTCACTATGAACGCTTGGCCACCACAAACTAGTTATCCCTGTGGTAACTTTTCTGACACCTCCTATTTAACACCCAGAAAAGTCAGCAAGATTGTGAGTTCCTGCTTTCCTAGTCTGTATATTTACTAAAAATATAGACCAAATGAGCATTTGCCCAGCTGTGCTGCACTTGACACCAGAAGCAAGAGCCCGCCAAGGGATTGTTTCCTTGCCTCACCAGATAAGGGTTAAAAAGTGACAAGAGTAGTGATATTTTACTGGCGGCCAAAGTCTCCCACTTATTATATACATCTCATGTCTCTTCACAGTGCCAGACCTTGAATCAAGCTTAACAGTGCTTCCTTCCTCACTGCTCCTGCCCAGACCATTCCTTTGGCTGTGGTTTTCTTTAGAGAACAGGTAAAGACAGTGGCAATCTTGGTCATGCATTCATGTACGTCGCCAATTAAATGACAAGGCATTTGGCTACTTTTGGCTCTTATGTTTTTCTTGGGTTATCAATCAGGTATCATCATGGTCGCATGAGCTTAGCTGGTACCTCTGCCATTAGCCAGTCCTCCCACCATCCAAAAATCATTATACAACTTCTACTAACCCCCCGTTTACCAGCTGACTGCCGGCCCTACAAGCCTGGCTTGCATACAAAGTCCCCCAGCACATCCAAGGAGCACAGAAGGGCACAGCAGACATGCAAATGTCTCCCCTCAGCCTGTTGTCACTCCCAGTTCAGCAGGGACTTTGTTGTTGCATGATGGCCACTTTCCTCGGGATCCTACTAGGACTCCGATTATCCTTGCGCACACCATAGCTGCCATTTGAGATGCAAAGGGTTGGTAGTATGCAGATCTCCTCTGCCACCCTTTGTAAAGTATCCAGCTCCACCTCAAACCTTTTGGTGCCATCAAGGATCAGGGCCATGCCGTACTTTGTGCACGCAAGGTCAGGGATCCTGAGGCCTCTCTCAGGTGCATCTTCTTAAACTCGCTGGTTGCCTTCCAGCCTCAATGCCAGGAGGTCACATATCTTGTGGTGCCAGTGGTCCTATCCCTGATACAAGGCTACTCCATCCTTATTCTGCTTCTGGGACAGGAACTCCTTGGCTTGACACGTAGCTGCCCTCAGTGCCAGACTTTTAATATAGTTCTCACCTTGGTGGGATCCTACAGCCACAGATTACTGATCTTGTTACCTTGGACCTAGCATTCGCCCACATCCTGGACCCGCAGGCCCAAGAACTAGAAAGCTCTCTCGCATTTAGGGGCATGGTAGGAAATGGAGTGACTGTTAGCACTGGTTCAACCACATCAACACTAGTGCCAGACAGCTACATTAGCTTGTCAATCCAGGTCCAGATCAAGGTTTGCCCTTAGCCATGCCCTATTAGGCAGGTTTCCAGTGGGACCACTTGGAGATGAGGGCTCACTATAATCTTACCATAGTCAATCAGCTCTTACCCAAGGAGTAGCCCTTTGATGGCCATACCTTTCCCATCTCTGGTGCCGAAACAGACACTCCATTTCCTGCTCCCTCAGGAGTGGTACTTAAAGCATGCTCCTCCTGTCCAGGAGCCTTAATATTTACTACCACCCTATCTGTGTTTCACTGAATTCCTTCACTTTGACGAGATTCACCTTGGTCTTCTGTGTAAACAATTACTATATACACATTGAAAGCATGTTTCATCACTTTGTTCCTCCTGTCAATACTAAAAAAAACAATAAAATTCTTGTTAGAAAGATCCAGTTATAATTACCATTACCAACAACAGAATAAGGCACAAACGTGATCAGTAGAAATAAAGAGGATACAAAACCTGTATGATTTCACCTCTTGCAAATATGTCATCTGAAAAAAACATCCAACAAAATGAATCCTATGAACAATCTGACTCACTGAAAATACTGACTGACTGACTGTTGTTGACTCCCCATGTCCATATTTACAGTATATGCTCCTCTCTCCCTTGGAAATACTTCTGCTGAAAATGATTGAGACTTTGTTTCCAGTCCAATCCAACTGCATTTTACTCCCAAAACAGTGTCTGACTGTGTGTTCCCAAACTGCAGCAATTTAAGGTTCTCAAATGTTGATGCATGATGTAGCCTTTTCACAAACAGACTGATGTTTTTAGTCATTTCCTTCCAAAATAACCCATATCTTTTTATATTTTGTTGAAAAATGCATTTGACCATTACAAAGCTGATTCAAATGACAGTTTGCTGAGTTGCACATTGTAAAAAAGCTACTTGGTCATGGGTAGAGGAGAAGGTAGGTGGAGGAAAATTAACTTCTTTTATGACAAACACAGTCATACAAGTCCAGTGTGTAGTGAAATGAGTTTCCTGCATTTGGCCATCCTCAGTACTAGCAGCAGTCACTGATCAGTACCTTGGTCAAGGGCAATGACAGGAGAATTAACATATAGTACATGTTTTTTGTGGTTATGGTTAAAATAAAACCTTGACCGTCAGATGAAATGGGACACAAACAGCAGCCTCCTGAAGTCATAAGTTAATAACTGGCTGAAATAGAGTGCCAGTTCTGATTGAGACACCATTGAGAAATTAAGTGAATTTGTCCAAATGAAACTTGGGCATGTGTATGGACACAGGTTCCTTGTAAGAATGGCCACCGTGTTCACAGCCGTATTCATACCAACACAGGGGAAAACAGAGCTCACTGGCTAAAGCTGCTGCTATTTACAGTTTAGTCCCGGATTTGATGCTCAGCGGACGGTATTGCTGAGGGCAACCAAGGCAGACCATCCTGTTAGGCTGTGTACAAATCCTGCCCACTTGGATTAAAAAAACTATATCCTCGACCACAGCATTAACCTTAACCTCAACCATAACTATAAAACTTTCGCCTGGTAGAGGTTGTCAGGGGCAAACGCAGCCTGTGAGAATGTTCTGCCTGGAAAGCTCAGCTCAGGAAAAAACAACAACAAAAAATGTTGCCTGCCAAGGTGGGTGCTGGAGTCAAGCATGGAAGATTTGGGAGAAGATATGTAGCAGGATAGTACTATTTTGCCAGCAGAGTGTTAGACTCACTGACATGACACATAATTATTGATGTGCCCTACCTAAAATAGAAAAAGCTGAATATCAACAAATTTTGGTAAAGTTTCTATTGGATAGGCAAATACAATATTTGTTCATCACAAATCACTTGAAATCACTCTGAAAAAACTTTTCTAATGTCCAGAGGCATTATGTTTTCAGGTCATCCATCCATCCATTCATCCATCCATCCATCCATCCATCTCAAGAAGGCCTTAAGGGATCTTCTTCAAACTTGGCACAAACCTCCACTTGTAACTTTAATTACATGTAACGATTAAATTACAAAATAAATGTAATTATCTTTGTCAGGGGATCATGCGGCCACTTCTGTGTGTGCATGAGTGTGTGTGCATGCCTGATCAGGACTTGCATCCGCCGTGGCCACAGGTATCATGTTCTTGTGAACAGAAGATCTCCAGATTGCCATGGGAAAATTTCCTCAAACTTGGCACAAATGACACAAAGATGAACAGATTAAACTTTGGTGGTCAGAGGTCAAGGTCACAGTGATCTCATGTCTGTTGCATTCACTGAAGGCAATATCTCAGGAACTCCTGGAGGTAAGTTCTTCAAACTTGGTTCAAGTGTCAGATCAGATTTCTGGACAGACATGGATGCAATTTGACTGGCTGGTGCCGACATTCAACTGCAGGCAGTCATTTCTTTTGACTGCTCTGTTTTATACGACCACTGACAGCTGACTTCTCAATCTTTTTAACTGGCCACTAGGGGCTGCAAGTGATCAGCAACTGCTTCAGTTTGAAATTAGGGACAACATATGTGGGGATCATGTTAATGTTGGGTGAACTTTGCAAATCACATGCGGTTGCATCTGGCAGTTGTGGTGGCATTGCAGTAGGTGCTTCACCATTTATTTTCTGGCAGGGATCTGTATTCTGCTGAGTGTATTCTTCTAATTGTAATCTGTTACAGTTACTGAGAAAAAGGGTTAGACTGTTATCAATCAAAATGTTGGTGATTACAAAGGGATTACATTTGAATATTCTTTCTGGGTTTCCTGGCATAGATCTGGACTCTGCTGAGTGCACTCTGCTAACTCTCTGACTGGTGTCACTAGAGTTGCAGAACAGTTTCATATTGGATGTTTCAGAATGGCGGGAGAACCACTTCATTCATGGTGAAATTACATAATGCTGATTTATCTTTGACCACATAGGTATTCAAGCTTGCTGAGCCTCAAGCTTGTGTCCCCATATAATCCATACACACACCCACATACCTTTGAACACTTGTATGTCTGGCAGAATCAAAGCACTCTGAAATTATGTTTTTTTCTGTTTTCTCCTCTGCAACACAAAACAGTCTGGACAGTCATTGTTAGAACAAATAGCTTAAACATAAAAAAGGCATTTTCCTTCAGGTACCAAGCTGGAAAATTCCACCCTACACCCCTTTCCAAAATCTCATCTCTTTTCATTGCTTCCAACTCCAGGCATACAATGAGCCTGAGCTGAAACCACACAAGAAGATCAGCAAGAGCTAATTCTGCCTCTGTATTGGACAACTCCATTAACCATAATCCCCTTTGCTGTGCCAGAGGTGAATCCAGCGCATGGCTGCTTTTGAGGAGGAATTAGGCTTCACGTTGAGGGTTTGCTGCCTGATGTCATGAGGGGACAGGAAGTTGTTGGTGCATTTTGAGAGAGGTGGAGAAGAAGGTGGGATGATATTAGTTACATGTGCAGAGGTGAAATGAATGAAAAAACGTGACTTAGTGCACCTTCATCAAATTAAGACTTTACCAGATACATTCTTAACGCCCCATATTCTGAACTTATTCAGCCGTATACATTTCAGCGCACAGATTCTTGAAGAGTTTAAGAACATGGGAAATTATGCATGAAAGCAGAGTGTCAGCTTAATATTCAAAAGGTGCTTTGAAGAATATTTGAATCCTTGGAAGATGTCGGAGAAGGGTTGAACATTAAGAGAAAACTTAAGTGCTATTTTTTTGCTCAGATCTGGGAGATGTCAAAGGCTTTTTTCATCGTTATTCCTCAGAACTTTGTTCATATAAATATATGTACTGTATGTAAATCTGCAATATAAGGCAGAGCATCTGTTCTCAAGTAAACACAATAGGGGGGATATAATTTTTCAATCATCTAATGAATCTAAATATATATATTTTTTGTCTAAACTCCTTCAGAAAACATCAAGATATCATAAAGAGATTCATAATAAATCTTGTTTTCACTGCTTCCTATTCTATGCACCACAGGTTGCAGCTGAATGTTGAGGCATAGCTTGAAAGAGGCATCTGTTCCTCAGTCTAACTGAGCCAATTTAGACAGCAAAAAGACAATTCATCTGCTGGTGATTCATCATTATGTCTCCATAACAACCGTAGTATTTATGTAATATTGTAATTGTCAAATGTTCAACATAAACAGGCTTTTATAATTTGGTCTTGATGCCTGAGCATATTTCTCAGTAACTGGGACATCTTGCCTATATTTAACTTATTATTATTATTTTTTTTTTTACTGGAAATTGGTTCATCCGCTGAATCCTTGCCAGACGGATTCGCTACAAAAGGCTCCCAGTCTGCCTACTCCAAAAATGAACTCAGAAAACAATCAATATGGGTTGGATGATGTGAAAGTTGGCATATCAAAGCAGATAATTATTGATGAACTGGTATTTGAATTGCTGACTTCACGGTTTCATTAGAAATGTGCTTAAAACAAAGTTTCTGTGAGATTGTGAAGCAGTGCCAGTCACATTTACATTCTGTTTATTTGTTCCATGCCTGCCGTCCTGATGGTAAAAACTTTTGGAATGTATTTAGCTGTAAAATATTGCTCCATTGTATGTTAAAGGAACATTAGCAAATTTTCTTTGTAACTGGTTGAGGCTGCTTTTTAGCCAGTCACTGAAGTTGAATGCCATGCAAAGCAAGGACGCAATTTTGTACATGTGTGACTGCAGCATAACACACATTAGTGAACAGTGGCCGGCTGAATGCAGCTGCCAGCCAGTTGTCTTTCTGGCCACCTGAAGTACTTTATCTCTAACTTGGCTCACTCTCTGGTTCTGGGCATATAGCACAGGGAAATATGGCAAGAAAATATTTTCTAAAAAACAGTTTAAGTTGGGTGTTAACTCAAAATGCATATTATATTCATACTTTCTGCATGATTTTAGCAGTAATTAATGATCGCTTCCCATCAGAATGGTAATTTATTGAGTATTTATGAAAAATGTTTTAATTAGGTTTTTAAAATGTGTAAAATGTGGTCACCTGTCGCAGGCAATTTCAGGGGGGAGGACAAGCACATCGTCAGTCACCGATGGATGGGCTGAAAATTTTAACATATCACCCAACCCTAAGCTGCTGTTAGCTCAGTTAGACTTAGTAGATGTAAACTGACTCAAACCAGGACTTTGACTGTAGAAACAATGAAGATGGCAGACAGGGACAAGTGAGGGAAGAGTGAGAGAGACAGGTCATTCACCAGAGATGAGAGCCAGAATATTTTCACATCTAACATACCTGTGAAAGTAGCAAACTAACTGCTCAATACATCTCCCAGCTGAAACTATGGGGAACTGGGGATCTTAAGGCACAAAAGGCGGAACAGGCTGGGAGTAGCTAGTTAGCATGCTAACTTAGGTAGCTATCAACACAATACATAAATTTATATTACAGATTTCACTTTTAATCTTACACTCTTGTAAATAATCTAAATTCAAGACACATGCAGATCATGCATTCAGTTCCTGTTTATTGTGTGTTCTGTTCTTGTTTTGTTTTAGCTTTAACTTTTTATTTCCCTCATTTCTTGCATTTAATTAATTCCTACATTTACCAAGACTTGTTTGCAGAAAGTTTCACTTTATTTATCGTCCTCTTTGGGTTTTAGAGATAGCGATAACAGTATCAGCAGTGGAGTGAGAGGTTCTCTTTTTGCATTGTGTTCTGCTGTATTGAGGCTACTGTCAGTGGGGAAATTGATATCTCCGCCTCCTCATGATGGATTTCTCGCTGTATTGTTGCTGAATGCTGGAACAAAGTATTTCAGCTACAATGAGCTCTGCTTTGTCTTTAAGAAAATGACATCTGCTGTAAATGCTCTGAAACTGACTGGTGTGTCATTTCATCAATCATTTTCTCATCAAAAACCTTTAAACTTTTCGTTGGATTTGGCTTTGTTCCGCTCTAAACAGCTATTAAGGTAACAAACATATCAATCTACATGCCAGTAATACTGTTTACACTTTAACAAAAGCATATCGATATATCAGTCATAGCACAGCTGAATACCAGCATACAAAATAGCCTGAGCGCAAGGAGACTCCAATTGTGCAGTTGCTGACAATGCTCCACAATGAGTTGGATGAGGGGAAACCCACCGCCGCTTGATAACACGGGCCTGCAGAAAAGCCTCATTGTCAGCTCCAACAGAAAGGCCGCATTGATTTGTGGTAGAAACCACACACGCAGCCCAGTCTGCCCTTACTTCCACCGTGCTCGACAAACGACTTTATCTCCCGGTGAGTGCGAAAGCTGATTAAACATTTTCACCTGCGGCTCAGCCCTCTTCCCCTTCAACAAAAAAAAAAAAAAAAAAAAAGGAAAAAAGTCTCATCTCAGCAGACAGGAGGGTAATTGAAGTTTCACCTTAGTTTCTTCCACCGTGGAGTTTCACAGAATAATATACTGGAGACAGAAGTCCATTGTCCCCGGCAGCTCACATTTTCACTTTTTTTGGACTGGCGTGAATGGTGTTGATGATGTGATGATGATGATGTGTTGCTTTGTTCAACTCCTCAGAGAAGAGGTTTTGTCAAAGTGTGAGAGGAAGCAAACGGGCCTTTCACCCGTTTTTTAATAGGGTAAATGCTTGCTAAAATGGGAAATGAATATTTGAACCTTGTTCCATCCTGCTAAAGAACCATCTCCTCACTGACACACTGCACTGCCTCTAAACAAAATATCCCTCCTGTCTGTGCCAAAGTGGTTTTAAAAGCAGTCAGTAAATTGACTCCAGTGGATCAGCATTACAAAGGCATAATTTTGACCTCATATTGGCAAGCCTATCTATAGCCTCTAATGTTCTTTTCTGAAAAAAATGTGATCTCTTTTCCTTGGTATTCTTATAAAAATAGTTCCAAAAAAGAAGTTGTACTTTTCTCCCGTAAGGCCAAATCTTATAACAAAACTGTTATGTGTGTAATACAATTCAGGTTTTACAAAAAATATAACCCCAATTCCAAAAAATTGTAAATGTAAATGCTATGATCTGCAAAAAATTTTGACTTATATTCACTTGAATACAGTACAAAGACAAGATATTTAATTGATTAACTGATTAACTTGATTGTTTTTTTGTAAATATACGCTCATTCTGAAGTATGTCTGCAACATAATCATGTTTACCATTGTGTTACATCACCTTTTATTTTTTTTATTTTATTACATCACCTATTATTTTATTTTAACAACACTCAGGAAGTGTTTAGGAACTGAAGACAGTAATTGTTGATATTTTGAAAGTGAAATTCTTTCCCTTTTTTTGCTTGATATAGGACTTCAGGTGCTCAACAGTCTCTGATGCCATATTTTTATAATGCACCGCACATTTTGGTCTGGACTGCAGGCAGGTCAGTCTAGCACCTGAACTGTTTTAATATGAAGCCACACTGTTTTAAAACGTGCAGAATGTGTCTTAGTATTGTCTTGCTGAAATAAGCAGGGACGTCTGGATGGCAGCATATGTCGCTCCAAAACCTGTATGTACCTTTCAGCATTAAAGGTGCCGTCATAGATGTGACAGTTACCCATGATCCCATGGGCACTAACCCCCCTTAGAGAATCTGGCATTGTCTCTGGAGGTTTCTCTACCCATGCAGTATTGTTTATACATTTATAGTGGTTTTTTTTATCCAGTGCCTGAGGGGTCAAAGGTCATGGGGATTCAATGTGGATAAACTGTTGGACTATTTGCCTATGCAGTTTTCCACAAAGTGGTGAACCTCATCCCATCTTTGCTTGTGAACAACTGAGCCTTTCAAAGATGTCCCTTTAATACCCGATCATGATACTGTTACCTGCTATAAATTCACCAGTTTACCTGTGGACTGTTCCAAACATGTTTTTTGAACATTCCACAACTTTCCCAGTCTTCTGTTGCCCCTTTCCCAACTTTCCCGAAATGTGTTGCAGGCATCAAATTCAGTATGAGCATATATTTACAAGAAAACAACAAAGTTTGAACATTATATATCTTTCCTTTGTACTGTATTCAATTCAATATAGGTTGAAACGTTTTTGCAAATCACTGCATTCTGTTTTTATTCAGAGCATCCCAATTTTTTGGAGTAGGGGTTATAATAATGAACTTGTCAAACAGGACATACAGCATACTGATTTTATGAGCCAAACATGATTAAAATGTATGGTTTAGTCCCTGTTCCACACTCTGAAGCAGAAGATTGTGGTCATGCTTCTATAACGCTTGATGGATGTGTTGTGAATGCTGATTGGACTGGAATTGCTGCTGCTGGTCTTTATGTTGCTGCACATATTGACACAAAATGCCCACACAAAGGCTGAACTAATCCTAAGCCTCTTCATTTATCTGCCAGTTTTGGCCCAAGAGACACACTACCTTTCAAAGCAGGGTGAGAAAAGCAGCGTGACCTCTTCTGTGTGACAGGTCACTCCATCTAGCATGTGTATATATACTGTCTGTACCATAAAGATCCTGAAAAACAGACTATTTTCTACCAAAGGTAGAATGGCTTTCATTATTTCACATCATTATTTCACATGATGGTTTGATGTGAGTGGTTTAGAAAAAGTCACATATGTCACAAAATGTCAGCTGTTGTGTGAGGAAGAAAATAAAAAGGTAGCACCTACGCACTTACTCCATGCCACAAAAGTTTAATGATAACTATGTTTCAATCCCACTTCAATATTAGACCTCTTGGAACTTTTGAAGCATGGAGTTGGTGTGCAGGCGTTACTTCTTTGATGCTGTTTCTTATAATCTTGCATCCTTGATCATACGTGATGTTCTTATTTCTTTGCACCAATCACAGCTAAGCAACATTCAAGTCAAAACTTGATGATGGTTGTGGGGTTGTTTGCTCATGTTGCCAACACTGCAACTGTCAAACCACACCCACACAGTCATGATCAAGCAGATTATCTTTTTATCTTATATACTTTTTTAGTGTTAAACTTTAAACTAGTGGAAAATAGTGATTCTTTCCCTGGAATGTTTCCCTTTGGCTTTGCTAATTTAGTAAATACATATTTGAGCAATAGCTGATCAGTGTATTTACATTCTGTAATTGCCTCTCTATACAGTAGCATTCATTGTTAGTGGCGGAGTCCGCCATTTCAGCACTGGATTAAAATAGCCTTGCTGATTACTGTTTTACTGGTAAAACAAAAAAGACAGGTCTCAAACACATGACTCAGCAACAAATCTTGATTCAAAAGTACACAGTCTTTACTTTGCCAAGAAGTGGGTTAGACCAGGCAAACAAAATGCAGCGGGAGACAGACAAAGGAAGGGTCAAGAAAAGGGAAAAAAATAAAAACCCGAGAAAAGTCACAACACTCTGGCTCAATCTCAAACCGGGGCCTTCACGTTCCCCTCGCACTGTGGTGCGGAGGGTCCGTCACATTGAGTGTCTTTCAAAACCAGTCAGCCTGAAGGGTGTGTTTGTTATAAAGCCCTCCAACAGTGAATCTGCATTGATGCAGGCTCACAAATCACACTCCTCTCAGGTACAGCGCCTCTGTTGTGTCCAGGATGGAGGAAACACCATGAAAGTTAGTTCCATTCAAGTTCTGTTCCAAGCATCAGTAATAAGTTACTTCACCTCAATTAGACATTTGATAGGCATTTTTTGTGCGAAAAAATGGTCATCAAAACAGAGATGTGGCCAAAGAAGTGTGTGTTTTTTTTTATTTAAGTAATATTTTTTTTGACATTATGCTCATCATGTCGTGAACATAATGAGTGTGTCATGTCATTGCTGTTTGCATCTTCTCAGTGCTGTTTCTAAGATTATGAATGCTCCTGTTTCTATCAGAGAAAGGTGAGGGCTTCCCAAAGCTTGCTGGTGTATTTACACCCCCCTCCTAATTTAAGTGACCCTCCACAGCTGAGAGTGTGAGTCCAAACCGAGGCATGCTGGTCAGCGGGAGTGTGTAGGGATCTGTTTGGGATTGAGTCTCAGAGTACAAATGACAGGAACGCTAGACACAAAGGTAGTAAGATGAACTGGCAGAGTGGAAGGAAGACACACTAAATACTCTGGTGAGGGGGAGGACAACGAGACACAGGTGAGGCCAATCAGGGTCGGGGAGACAGTCAAAACTGGAGGGAAACTGGGACAGGAAGTGAAGTAATCTCAAACGAGCAGAGGGGTAAGTAACAAAGTAAAACAGGAAACATGTGAATAAATGAAATATCAAAAACATGACCTATGAAACTTGAAGATATATGACACCGTTCGCTGTTACTGCTAATGCAAACTGATGACAATGGTCATTTTTGTCATTTTTCATCACCTGATCAGTTTTAAATGTTGCACAGATTAGGAAGCCGCTGTGAGCTGTTAAATGAAGAGCTGCAGGTTGTATTTCTGCATTGTATTAAACCACTTTTGTTGTTATCGCCTTGTCACCATACTGTATTTTTAGGATAACTTACTTGTGCAAACCCTTCTTTGAACACACCACATCCTCCTACTCATTCATCGCTCTGGTCAAGGTCCAACAACAATCTGAGCCACACTTTTTAGCATTAAGTGTTACTACTGAGCATGAAAATTATTTCCCAGGCTTAATTCAAGGTCCTCTAACTAGCTTTTTCTGCACCTTCTGGCCAACTTCTGTCCTTCTGTCTGGATGGAAGCTGTACGGTTGAAGGCTCAAGAAAAACCCATAAATTAAGATCTGTCAAACTAGTGATATTTTTCTAGCAGTATCCCAGTGTTACATGTTGATATCCAACCTACAGCATCACCCCTAAAAAAAAGTCCTTGACTTTTTAATTTTTCTTGCATGCACCACCTCAGTTGTGATGCCATTTCAAATGTGTGATTCACATCCTGAGGCCAGAGGTCAAGCCCTCATTTTGGAGGTGTTGTGATATTTTTAGGATATGAGAAAATATATATTTAAACAAAAAAAAAAAAAAAGATGCTTTTTGTTAATGAGTTCAGTGAAATGTTGATAAACTCCTCTGGCTATCTCACCTCTGCTCTCATTTCAGTCAATGTCAACCCCCTCCTCCAGCACATCTGCTCCAGCACCTCTCATCTCACCCTGTAATATCCACTGCCGATGTGCATGGCAAGAGCAGATGGCGTGTATACACTCACAAACACACACACACACACAGAGACATGGAAGAACACACACATGCCTGATACACACAGACCCTTATTTTTTCTCTGTTAAAGGGGTGATGGAGCTGGAGGATGGTGAACTGGACAAATAGTGTTGCGGGGTGAGATTAATCAGTACACAGTGTTGGGCTGCGGGTTACACAGGGGGGATGAGGCCATTCTGAATGCCTGATTAGGTTTGATGTGTGAAGTGATGGCTTTGCTTGGCCATTGTATTCCATTAGAAGTGAGGCTTACAAGGCACCAACAACAGTTCAAGGACGTTGGAAAATGCAATGCTTGCAATATGGGAAATTGGGAGGATTGATGGAGTTGTCTGTGTGTGTCCCGCAGTCTGGTGATGACCAAGCAAAGGTGCATCACGCAGTCTTGACTGTCAGCATACAGTTTCTATTTCTGGATGATTGCTGCCCACTCAGTTCATGCGTTATGGTCAGATTCTGCTGGATAGATGTGATTAAAAACATTTAAAATAATTTACATAATAGAAAGAGTGAAGATTAAATGAGCTTTCTAGAAAAAAAATGAAATGATTTGATCTATGAAATTAATATAAAACAAAAGAAAAAAGTTTACAGCTGATCTGAACAAGTCCAATTAATAAGATATCTATGGCTTCAAGGTGGTGCTGGAGGCATATTTGGACGTTAAATATCTTGTCTTTGCACTGTATTCAATTGTCAAAAAGTATTTGCCAATCATTGCATTCTGTTTTTATTTACATTTTACACAGTGTATCAACTTTTTGGAAATAGGGTTTGTAATATGGGGTGATTTTAAACCTGGGGAAGGCAACAACTTTTTGGCATCCTTGATCAATAATTCCATAATAACCTTTCAGCATATCGTAAATCAAATGGTCTGGGAGAAAACTAGACCTCTGCACTTCTGCTTGGCTCTGTTTTCAAGCTCTAGGGAATCTAGCCTGTGACAGGAGACTTTGACCAATCAGAGGTCATCTCAGAGATTCCTATTGGTTGTACTAATAGTCCTGCCTGTGCATGCACGTCCCTTCAGGAGAAAGCTTGGATCTATGGCGGAAACTCTTGCAGGCAAAGTTGCTGCTAACTTAATTTACAGAAAAAGAATCTCAAAAAGCATCCAGTTAATGAGCAACATGTTCTGCCCAGGAGTTTCTCAGCTTTTACTTTTGACTTTACCTTTAGTTTCATTTTTTCACGTCTATCATGGGGCTTTTGCCGATTGGACCAAGACGGGGCCGAGCACAGAGCCAACAGCCGGCTGCTGTGAGCCGGGGAACTCTGTGGGCTGGGGGTGCTGCTGACAGTCTCTGATGCTGACACCTTTACTGGTGAGAGGGGAGCTCAGAGTTAATGTTTCAAACTTTTGGGATTAAAAGGCGGATTCATCTTCACTCCTGCTTCTCAACCTGCCTGGCCACCCACATTTACAGTAAACTAATTAGTCCCTCTACATGTTGACTGCTGACTAGAGGGGTAATCAATCAACTGTCTTCTAGGCTTTCTACCCACTGCAGCGTTAATTTGATGACTGAGGCCTACAGAAAAGCAGAACCTTAATTGCGACTGAGGTACTTTTGTTAACAATCAAGATGTCCACTGCTGAAGTGGAATTTTTCCTGTTGAATCTGCTACACACATCAGAAAACTGACTAGGCAGCATATTTTCTCAAAAACAACACCAAAATGTAAATTTTGTAAAATGTATTTATATATTCATCAGTATGCATACCATTGCGTCTGGTAAACCGTAATGATTGCTATATTCACAGTAATATTTTTCTGTTGGATAATGACCATCAGTGATCAGATTCAAATTTAGATTAATCTAGAATTACTCAGAGAAGATTATAAAAGCAATACTCTAACATTAATAATAACAAATCCATCTAGAACCATTACAAAAAAATATTCATAGCATATGAGGAAAGGCTGGAAACGTGCCAAAATATAACCAAGAAAAATGGAAACATTGCTGTTTATAATAAATAAAATAGAAAATCTGAGAGCTTTGTTTAATTGAGTCTAATTATTTGATTATTTGCATTTTAATGTTGGGAAATTTGAAATTGAGACCATTAATTAAGTTTTATTGACAGAGGCAATGATCATTGCTAAGCAACCAAGATCAAGACCAATAAATAACAACGTAAGTGTCAATTTTCGTTCCTATGGCCAAAATAGGTAAAATGGTCACATTTGCTTTGCCTTTTGTCTATTCTATTTAAAAAACATTTGAAATGAAAACACAGACACTTTTAGGTTTAAGTTATTTCACATCAAAATATCAAAATGACTGCCTTCACTGTTCTAATGTTAATTAATTGAAACTGATCAAACCGTGATATCTGGCTCATTAAAAAAAAATGTTGATTGTTGAACATCTTGATGAGATTATAGACCAACAGGGTCTTTGATTTTAATCAAGTGATAAGCCACTTTGATCATAATTATATATAGCATTGTGAGCCAAGTAGTGTGTGGTATGAGCTACTTGTTGAATAGAAAGACATGCCTGCTGAACTTGACTCTCCTTGACCAGTGGAGCTCATAGTAAAACATGTTTTTGATACTTAAACATCATCTGTAACATGTAAATTTAAATGAAAAAAAAAGTCCAATCACATACTTGTCCCTGACTCCTTTTTTATCAAAAAGAAAACAACACACACATATAAAACGCCTTACAAATAACAGAGTGCTACAGCTGGTGGCCGGTCCAATACAAAACACACACACTGCACACACTCATTTCACAGAAGCGTAGTGTACATCTGTCTAAGCCAAAACATATGCAACGCGATGAGGCTCCTTCATGGCCGAAGAGGTAAGTGACTGAATGAGGTTGCTGGTTGTGGTGTATGCAGATGGGGAGTGGGTGGAGAGTGATTTATTGTGAAGCGACAGAGTGGGTGGGGTGGTGAGGAGGGGGCTGCTGCAGAAAGCGCAGGCAACATACAACTTCTCCACTGCAGGAGCAGGTGTGCAGATTTACTGAAGCAATGCATTAATGTAGAATGGAGAAACAGATGATGAAATATACATCACAGTGTGATTGCTTTCCATTCAGTGTGCGTGTGTGTGTGTGTGAAGGGTGGGGGCAGGGTATCATATGTGTACTGTTTATTATATGCACTGGGTAATGTGATTCAATAAATTACACCAGAAAGATGAAAAAATTGGGAAAGAGATCATTAGAATATTTGACCAGTGTGGGTTATATTTCTGCAATATTTTTACTTTTTCTAACAATGAGTCCTGTAAGGAATGACTCTTTTCAAAATTCAGTAATTATATTACAGGTATTATTTCAGGTGAGTTGTTTTTTGATCTGTGTATGCTGTCTTATGATAACGTGTACCTGTAGCAGGTCAGGGCAGGTCACATCAGCTGTTAAAAACTTAAAAAGCTAAACAAAGTATAGAGGATGGGGGGGATGGAGGCATACATTCCACAGGTGGATGTACTGTTATTATTCCTCAGAGGGGTCGACTTTGTTTCCACCACAGCCAACATCTGGACAGCTGACAACAATAGCATTCATTGAATCAAACTGGAGTGCAGCAAGACAGCCAACAAAGTACAAAAGTAATATAGTAATATAACTAGCAATGTAACTAATTACTTCTGATACCAAGTCATAAGTTAAGTAATATTTTTACTTTTTATCTGAGTAATAAATATGAAGCACAGCCTTATTACTGAGGTGTTAATGATGCTAATTTCTCATGCATGTGCATTCAAATACACAGAGGTGGATCATTCACACAGGTATCTAAAATTAAGGGTGTTTGATGAATCTGACGTGACATGTTTGTTTGAGAACTTGGTACAAAAAAAACCTAAGAGAAATTTAAGGAAAGAATATGAAAGTGTTCTTCCATGAGGACCATTGATACTGGACATAAAGCATAAGGACTTGTTCAATATGGATGTAATTCTCAAGGATACAGAGCCTCTGAATCTGCACACAGACTTTTTTCTGATATCTGACACAAATGTAAAAAAAAAAAAAAAAAAAGAAAATTTTCTACATGAAACACAACTTTAAATGATCTAATAAAAACATGAAGTCAAACAATGCTCCATATTCAATAGCTGTCACCACATACATCACTGTATATAACACAATATATTCCAAAACTTTCAAATAAGTACAATTTGAACATCTCTCTTTTAATGTCTTTGCCAGTCCAATTATTGTTACATTACTAGAATATTACTCAATTACAAGTAAAACTACTGATATTAGAATAAAAACTCAAGTAAAAATACAAAATATTCTTCTAAAAAATACTTAGAGTATTAGTTAATAATAGTCAATAGCAGCATCCATCCGTTGCATATTTTGTGCACTTCCATTAAAGGTAGAATCAGTAGGATTTGTCTGAGCTGTTCATAAACACACCAGAATGTCCCAGGGTGTAAAATACCTGTGTTTTGCGTTGGTGAAACGTCCCAAGCACAATAATGAGAAAAATAAGCAAATACAGGCAGACGACATGAAACTGTATACTGTTTTCTTAAGAAATTGTTGCATATTATTATGTATGGGTGGGTAGGGGGTGGAGTTATATTTAGTTTACATTTCCATGTTCAATAAATGGCTCCATGATACAAACCAACGCATTAAATGAACTGTAATTGCTGATTGATTGTAATATATCGATTAATGATTATTTACTCCATACCTGTGGTGCTGCAGTGTTAAGTTTTCCGTCTGTATGTCCTGGGCTACAAAAATGCAGACGAAAGGTTTGGATATTAATACAAATTGTACTCAGTACTCATTCATGATTTTAAAAGTAATAATATAATAAATACATATTAAGTGTAATGCATACTTGAATGAATAAAAGCACAGACTTGAAAATGTACTCATAAAAGTACAAGTACCCAAAAACACTACATAATTAGAGTAATTAGAGTATTTGTAATTAGTTACTTCCACCCCTGTTTAAGATCATGTTTGCTCCAAGTAGGCTACATAAGGTAAAGGAATCATGAGCGAGCGAGTGCCTCTGGCTGGCTCACAGTGTGCTGTAGCTCACAGTGCAACTGGCATGCTAAAGATAAAATCCCTTCACGGTTACTCCTGTCCAATGAGCCGAGTAGCTTTATGCTCTGTGACATGCAGAGTACAGTAGGCGAAGGAATCCCAGACAGCTGGAAGCATCTCTAAACATACTTGCATTATTTGAAGCAAAGCTGAGCTAACAGCACTTTAACAGCTAACAGCAGAGACATCTGGCGTCCCTTCTCTCCCTCTCTCCCCCCTGAGTCTCTGTTGCTTTCTGTGTTGCTCTCTTTGTCTCCATCACCTTACATCTCACTGTCATTATCTGTATAAGTGTGTTTGTGTTTATACCATTGTATTTCATGTATCATCTCCTTTCAAAACTGATTTTATTTTTTTTTAACCTACCTAGAATTCGAAAAGTCCCCCTCCATGTCATCATCTTATTGACCAGGTGACAAAGAGAATGCATGAATGTCCAAGCAGGACACACACCTTGCTGATGTCATGCGTAACCTCTGGGTAATGAAGTCCTCAGGATCCAGTGCCACCTTCTCTTTCTCGCTCTGTTTTTCTCACCTCCTTTCTCTCTGCTTGTTACTGTTTTCCCTTTATCCCGATTTCCCAGTATTTCCCTTTTTGTTTTTTTCTTTTTTTTTTATGGATGCCTGGATGAACCCAAAACCCCAGGCAGGCAAAGCAGCTCGACCGTGGAACTGCTCGGCGGAGGAAGGAAACTGCAAAGCTGCACTAATAACGTCCCCCTGAATATTTTAGACACAATTTATTTTTAATCCGCCGGCTGGAAATCAGAGTGATTCAGTTCCATATTGTGGCCCCTCTGGGTGTTTCGTTGCTCATACTTTTTTAATGACCACACTTCTGTCCATCCAGAGGGAAGGAGGGGGGAGCTGGGACTCGGTATACTGGCCTGTAAGTCTGAAGGTAAAGGACATGATAACTCAGCTGGGAGTTTCATCTCAAGATTAGATCCTGCCATTTGAAAAAAAAGTGCCACCTGTACCTCTAGAATGAGTGATAGCACACATTTAAACTAAATGTAATTGAAACAAAGGCTGCATTTCTCAACAATGTTATTGTAGGTAACATGTAAGGCTTTGTTTGACAAATTAGTAACATATGAATGCCACAGTGTAAATAAAATCACTGTCCTTAATTAAATTAAATAGAGCCTGACCTTTATTTATACTAATCTTTTAATTTTACTTGCTAGCACTGAGTTTTCGTAAGTTGGTTGCAGTAATGCCAACTGGACACAGTTAAGTATTACTTACTTTTACCAAGGGAATTGATTCCCTATTTCTTAAGTAAACTTAACTTGTTACAATGTACAGAAAATCAGAAAATTAAAAGGACATCAGAGGAAAAACCAGGGAGCATTTTCCTCACAAAACATGATCCAATTTCACCCAGATCACTGAGAGTCATGACGTTGTGCTTTGGTACAGTAACAATAATCATTAAGTAACTTTTTTGTAGCATATACTGTTGAATAGGTGCACAATTTTCATTTAATCTCAACTTTAATTAGGAAAGAAAAATATTTAATTTTAGATACAGCGAATCATTTTATGCTTTTTGACAGTTATTAGCACGTTATTATGACTGTATGGAGTGGTTGGAGTTGCACACATACTGCGGAGGCTCCTGCAGATTACATCAAATTACATCAGAAACACAGTTCAGGAGTATCTTGGTGGCCTCGAGGTCTAAGATGGATCCCACATAATGACATCATCCTCAGTTTGAGCCCTGCCAGGGACATGTAGTCTCCTATATTAAAGGCAAACACAGCCTTACATGAGGGAGAAAAAAAGAGCAGTGTAGAAAAATCCATATACATATATATAAAGGTATATCAGTTGTGCTGAGAGTGCAGGTCGCTGTTCTCTCCCACTTTAGAGTGCATCATTCATTGCCGGGCTTCACAAAGCACTCTCATTGTATTCGTTAAAATTTAATTGAGCAAACACAAGCGCTTTTCTGCGTCTATGCATGGCTGTTTTTGGCATCATACGTGACTCATGCCTCATTTAAGACTCATTTTGATTGGCACCTGGAGTCACAGTTCTCTAACACATCTTATTATATTTCCTGTGCTAAGGACCGAGCGCGGTGTTTCATAAGGGCCATTATCAAAGATTGTATTACTAAATTAGGGCCGTCGGGACTTGCTTCCCCCTCCAAAGCAGCTCTGATGCTTTCCCAGGAGGAATGAAAAAATAGGCAATAGACAGATCGACAATAGAGACCATTCAAGCACAGCTTGGAAATGGAATTATATATTCTGGTCTGCCGCTGAAATCATCTTGATATGTATTCATATTACTGCAATCTGCATACAGGAGCATACAGTACTGCACGCACAATGTAATACAGCTGTATATTCTGTACTCTCTATTACATGTGAACACTGTAAAAACTCTCAATTATGTGTAGTTGACCTTCTGTGGTTATGGCTGGAGTCTCCAGGGTCACTAATGGTCTAGATTTTCTTACTATAATCAGAATCTGTGACATAAATCAAGAGGCGTTCCTTTGAGAGTACATGAACAGACATATCAAGGACGGTTGGGTCATTGTCCCTCAGGAATAACATGTCACATGATGCGCTTTGAATGCAATTATTGGAATTGACCCTGCAGATTGAGGCTACTGTTGCTGACATTGATATCATGCTTAGTGCAATGAAACAAATTGGTAAAAATCTTAGTCTGTTTTATGCTGCTACTCTTACCAGTATAGTCTGGTCTGGTGTAGTTTTGTCGTGTTGTATTCAAAGAAGCCTCACAAGCAAATGTTTTCACATTATCAGAAATCATTTCTTGCAGACAGGTTATGACAAAGGTATTTTTCATGTGAATGAAAACTTTATCATAAATTAAGGGTGAGCACCAATCAGTTTAAATTAGTGAGATTTAGTTCTCATTTAGAATTTAGAGTGTGCTTATTGACAGTCTCTGAAAGAAAGATAAGCTTGTGATCTGAAGAAAAACAGATGAAAAGAGTTTGCTGGAAATAATCTTTTTTCAAAATCTCTCAACTCTAAAGTGTGCTTTATTCCCCAAACCAGTTCATATATATATGTGTGTATATATGTATATGTCCACTAAATGTTAAAATTTCCAGTTTTCCAGTTAGTCTAAGTAAATTTGGTCCCCAGAAGTAGCTGCAGAATGAGCACTCCTTGCTTCTTCTCCTGGATGAAATCATTTCACTGCATCAAGTCATCTTTTCCACTTGGTGATTCAACCCTGTCTCCTAGAAATCATCTTTAAATACAATTAATGTGCAACTGCAAAGAAGTTTTCTTTTAATTCTGAAGACATGTTATTAATTAATTTACCTTGCAATTAATATTTAACTGAAATGAAGATCTTTCAGGAACCTGAACCGTAATGAAGTCCATGATTGGTTAGGTGAATTTCTCTGTTCTCAGTGTCAGCGTGTGCCTGCGTGCAACGGAGCAAGCAGCTAACAGGAGCGGGCGCTGAAATCACAGCTGCAAGAGGATTCAAGACAGTCAGACAAAGTGTTTTTGTTTGCAAAACCTTCCCCACATCACAATCTTTCCCAAACCATTTCCAAACTGCTCAAAGTGCTTAAACCTACCCAAAATATGATATTTTGTTGCAAGAATGTGGACATGAACCCTGGACTATGGTGTTAAAGTCTGACACTTTGTACGACTGCCATCCTTCCCAACCACCTCTGTGCAAATCCATCGGATAAATGTATTGTTCCAAGAAAACATTGTCTCTGAACAATAATGCAGGCAAGTATAACCTTTCCCACCACAGCATAATTATGCAAACGTCATTTCTAGCAGACAGGGTTACTGTATTATGTGAACGCTACTGTCACTGAATGTCCTGCTGAACCTGTTTCAAAAATCTGGCAATTCAATAAAGCATTGCTTGATAGTCTTTATAAAACAAATGATTGAATAATTGAAGAATCATATTGAGCAGCCATATTCACAGCGGGGTACAGACATACTATACACTGTAGTCATTAATACAATAAGCCAGTGGATTTCCAAACTTTTTCCAGCATGCCCCCCTTACAGAAGTTGAAAAAAGTTCGGAGCCACCCACCTGACAACTGAAGCAACTGATAAAAAAAAAAAGATTCAAAAGTTAAAGTCAGCAAGATAGAATCAGCAAACTCTTGTTTATTTCCCCAACATAGATCATGTTCTTTCAGCTTTCCCCTACAGTGGCTCTAACAATCAAACCTTTAAATTAGAAAAAAAAACAAAAAAACTTTCAAATTCTTATACTTTATCCTCACAGTACCTCATTTACGATGTGTGACCTACTAAATGATCCAAGTAACTGTAAGTATGCGGCACGATTTTCAGATCCCATCTCCAACAGCCTGGGGGCTGCATAGGCAGACTGTTCACAGACCCTCCCCCCTCACTGGAACAGGGGTTTTCTTTTATCTATGCCATATTCTGAACGTACACTGCAAGCTCTCTATCGAGCACCGAGATATTTTGTCTCTGGAAAGCTCTATTTTCAGTATGTAATTGTTCTAAGAGCAGCTGTTTGAAGGAAATTATTCAGCTGACACTCAGAGTAACCCACACAAAGTGCACTAAAACATTTTTTATTTCTCAAACTATACAAGCAATCAGGCAATGCACAGGTAAAAGTAGGGCTTTCGTGGTATATGTGAGGAATGGCTCTTCATAATGGACATGTGATGGAGATACAAGGTTAGAACAAATAGCAAAAAAAGGCAGGATGAAAAGATTGAAAGTGTTTTTTTTCATCATGCGAAACAAGGCTGTTTTCAGTTAATAGAAGATGGTACATATTTCAGTGTAAAGTATGAAACTGAGTGGTTGTTTCTTTGTTTGGGTGTGGGAGGTATCGTGGGGGGGGGGGGTGACTATTGTTTATTGAAATCCTTTTACATTTGTTCAATGTCACCAATCCTGAGTGCAGAGGCAGAAAGCTTTGCAATCAAGTATTCATTATTACATTCTTGTCAAATAAGAAAAGGGAGTGAACTGGATGACTTTACTTTGCTAAAGCTCAAGGTTCCTGTATAATTTACTGCAACTCCCACATCAGAAATGTTTCTCATATCTTTTCCTTATAATCTAGATCATATTTGTTCTATTTTCAGGCCATAATTCCTAATATTCATATCTTAAAATTCAGGTAATAGTTCCATTATACAGTAGTTACAATACTAAAAGTGAGAATTGTTATATGGGCAATATTTCAAAGGTCCAGACAGGCCGACCGTAATAATCGTACATGCATTTGAAATGGAAGTTACTGCCAAAGATCACTGCCAATTCTGAAAATGAATCCATTTATCCTTTAATATGGAGGAACCAGAATGTATCTTTAATTAACTGGCGGTGTCCTTGTTCCTGTTTAAAGGAATGTGAAGACAGACGTCCATTTATTGGCTGTCAATAGAGTTTGATTTGGAATCAGAAAACTCAGCTCATTAAAATGTCAGCTCATGGTAATCCTGACACATTTGATATAATGGGTTTTGAGTTAGTGAACCCTCCGTGCCCATGATTTAAACAATAAACCTTTCCTTAAGTAACCTCATATGTAGTTTTTTTAAACACATTGTCTATGTTATCACTTCTGGAAACATTTTAATTGAATGACGCCTTTACTTCTTAGATTTAGTTCCTCGTTTTTTCCATGAAAGTGGTTGGACTTGTTAAATAGACACAAGTAAGATTACATGACACACATTCACTGTTGATTTACAACTCAAAAATTTGGTCACAGCTGAAATGTAGACAGCTGCCTCAATTGGAAAAAACATACGTTTTAAAATAATGAGGATTCCCTCAACATTATTCATATTAGTCCCTTGGGGGACACCAGAGGGAATAATGTTGTTGATGATGAATTCATTTGTTTAGTGTAACAAGATGTTTTACTGTAACTGAGAAAGGAACTATTGGACACAGTGAGCCAGTGTGGGGTCAGTATAGCACAGACGCAATATTGGGTTAATTTTTTCCAGTATTTTGGCCAGAAAACACACAAACAGAAAGGTTGTTTAGATCTACAGTAATAACCCAACAGTGATGTAAAAAAAATAATAAAACCAACACTGGACCAGCATACCCCAGGCTTGGTCAACTTAATCTAGTATTGTATCAGTGCTATATTGAGCCCATGCTGAGTAAATCTTTTAGTGTGAAGCAAATCCAAAGTGACCCAAAAATGCAAGGAGCTGTACTGTGCTAAGGGCTCAGGGAATTACATGTAACACGATTTCGTAATTGTGATACAAAAAAGTAACTGTTCCATTACAGTTTCAGAAACAAGACACAATACTGATACTTTTAGTAAAATTGGATATTATTAGTGGAACAATTACAATTACAATTTTAAAATGCATTTTGAAATTAAGAATTAAACATTAGTTTGGCCTGAAGTGAAACCAGCTAATCTGGTATTCAGACAGTTATTTACACAGGCCAAACACCAACGTTAGCTACACAGATTAACTGCAAACGTTAGTTACACAGACCGGCCACTAACATTAGCTACACAGAAATCGAGTTAGCTGGCTAACATGTCAATACTTACTTACTATTACTTGAAGATTGCGTGTGAAGTATGAACAGTTCAGTCAACAAAGCACATTCAAATGAACATAATCCAAATATGCATTTTTGCAGGGAATAACTAGCCAAACAATTATGAAATCTGAAATGACATAAACATATAAAGCTACACAATTTCACCATGTTTGGTATAGGGGTAATCCAAAAGTAACTGAGTTACATTACTTTAATATTGTGGTACTTTGAATTGGTTACTGACTACACTTTTAAACAGGTAATTAGTAATGTATCAGTAACCCTTCCAACCCTGTATATAGGCCTTCACAGTATATGTATCCCTGTGATTCTTGTACTCCAATCACACTGATGAATGTATCAAAACTGGTCAAATATATTTCACAAAACAATCAGCACCTTTAGCTTTCATGGTCTCTGAGGCACATTATTCACAGCAGAATTGAGTGTGTTTTTTTCAGCTTTACAGTAGGCTATATATACATACATCAAGTCAGCGTTTTGATGCACTTTAATGCACAGATTTGAAGGGACTTCATGTTTTAATGGCAACACTGTGGAAAGCATATCTCGAGCGTGAGAATGATTCTGTTCTCTGAGGCTAAATTATTAACATGGAACTACAATGGGTATTTTTAGTTGGGACCACAGTGTACAATATTAATACCATTAACCATACCTGCCCATCATCTCAAAAACTTTGGACCTTTAATTGAATACAGGAACACTGCAGCATTAAGCAAATTTGCCAACATAGCGACAATGACTCTCACTGTGCAGTGAGGATGACAAAGGCTGTTGAGGTTTAAATCTTACAATGGGATGCTTATGCATGTAGAAACCATTTTTAGCTGCAGAAAGTGTAATAACATGGCAGTATATTTCTTATTATGGCATCACATTCACAGTGTTTTAAAATGGTCCCCAATAGTCTAGAATGTATTGTAATGTTAAAATTTTCTCAGCGATTTGCACATGAATGTCTTCTTTGATGCCACTAATAATCATAGGAAAGTGGATTTATAATTCATAAAATGATTATTGGTGTAATTATATCACTATAATAGCATAATATATTTGTTTTATATTCAATTCCTCTGAGGTTTTAGCATTATTAATTTCCTTATTCATTTCCTAATTGCTGAACAGCACTTTAAAACTATCAAATGAGAGAAATTCCAACGCACAATTTTGTTAATCCCTTCTGATATTCTGTCTGCTATTTAGTCTCCAGAAAAAGAATGAAAAACATGTCTCTTGAACTTTTTCAATTTCAGCAATTAAATAATGCATTGGAGTGATTCCCATCTGAAATGTGAGGAGGGCATGTCCAGGACTCCAAGTCGCTGATGTGTGTCTCTGTCTCTCTCTGAACCACGCTGAAGGTTTCACTCTGAGTTCTATGTGAGGGCTTCTCTTTTCCTAAACACTGTGGGCAATCTCTGTTCATTCAACCACATAATGACAGACATGATTGCAAAGACTACCAGAGATCTATGACAGATGGAAAGAAAACAAAAATTCAGTGATGCAAAAGATGGTAATGTCTTACCTTTCCCACAGGATTGTTGGTGCTGGATTTCGTATTTGGAGGAAACTAGCAGGATGTCAGAAAGATACTCACAAGATATGAAGTTTGTTTTTGAGAGTAAGTTATTGATGTTGGTGCCTGATAGTAGGTCTGAGATGGTGGGTCTGTTTCTGAGAATTCATTCTTTGTAGTAGGCGTGTTGTTTTGGGGGCTTTTGTTCACAGTTATAGTTAACTAGTGGTGCCTGCAGGTTAGTTGGATAGGTTAGATGGGGAGTATTAGACTGTGTTGGTTGTAGGTTAGCTGATGGTTGGATAGTTTATACAGTATATACATATATATAAATTAATGTGTTACAGTTTTTAAAGCTGGTGCTGTGGTAACTTCCTTGGGGGGTGCAACCATAGCGATCTGTTTACATCAGTTGGTGATGATGGTTTCCCAGAGCTGACAGGGGGAACATCCCCGTGGAGGGCTAAAAGTTGGTAACAGCCTCAGGCTCCAAGCTACCAAGGCTCCCAGAAAACACTTAAGAAACTTAGGGTTAAGAAAGTTGTTTTTGTTTGTTTGTCTTTTCTTTTTTTTTAAACTTTGCTGATTAATTGTGTCTTTCTCAAAATCTGTTTTTGCTAAAATGGGATCAAAATTCTTAATTCATGAGTGTGTCAGGGCCACCCCACTAACTTGGACTATTCCATGACTTTACTGCCAGTCTGTGGAAATGATTCAGAAAGACAGCAGCCAACTCGTGTAAACAAAACTAGAAAACAATTTCCACCCTCGCCACAGCCTGTTCACCCTGCTGCCGTTTGGCGAGAGATACAGAAGTATTCACTGCTGTTCAGCCAAACTCTAGAGCGGCTTGAGTGAGACTTCTCACTTCATCCTCTGCACTCCACCACAAATAAAAGTTTATTTTTATGACTTATTATTTATTCAAGGATTAAAAAGGGGAAGAACAAGGGATGTAGAGGGTCCCTTGTCTGTGTTTGCCTCGGGCTCCAAATTGACTAAATCTGCCCCGAGCTGGAGCCATCATAGTAATGGAGCAGGCTACAGCAGCTAGGTG
The DNA here is from genome assembly GCF_056507025.1 of Lutjanus erythropterus. Lineage (NCBI taxonomy): Eukaryota > Metazoa > Chordata > Actinopteri > Lutjaniformes > Lutjanidae > Lutjanus > Lutjanus erythropterus. Next base: position 35,012,592 of record NC_139321.1, on the reverse strand, counting down.
TGGCAGAGGCAGAAATCATAAGCACATGTCAACAGTGTTTGTGTAATTGCTCTTACTGCCAGAAGGGAGAGACAAAAGTTCCACACTGCAGGTTTGGTTGTTCGTCCAAATTGACAGTAGGGATAGGGTACCATGGATTACATTATTGTCTCTCACCCTGCCCAGCCTGCACAGTCCCACACAGCCCATGAACTTTAAGGTGACCTTGCATATATAAAAATAACTCTCGTTGGTTCTGGGAAAGTTTTAAACCTTCACAGTTTAAAATTTCTTATTACAAAGAGAAGTACAAAGAGTAATTGTAGTGTCTGTGCAAGGAATGCATTTGAATCTGGATATACTATTCAGAAACAACAAATAATGTAATAAAAAGGGATATTTCTTCAATTTGAATTTGCTCGTTACCAGGAAAAATAATTTCCAAAATATATTTTATTTTGTACATTTTGATGCAGCTTTATTTTAATATTATAATATTATCATTTTTTTAATCATTAATTGTGAATTGCAGTAAGATTAACGCAACAAGAAACATGAATGCAGCATCATTATTTTTTATATATTTACTGTAAAGAGTTTGAAAATGAAACAAAATCTCTCAATTTACAAACCTTAAAAAAAAATAATAATAAGTTTTCGATTGCTCAGTGTCCCCTAGTTAAAGGGGTAGTAGTGGTGGGGTCCAGTTTTTGAAATAAAAATAAAAATTAAAGCTGCAAAAAAAGCAAAAAATACTGATCCAAGCAAATCCGATAGGGTTCTCACACCATTTGGTGCTCAGGCCCTGATAAAAAAGAGAGAGATGAAAAGTAGAACAAGCAATTCAACAACAGTTTCACTGACAGTGAAAACATTTGCCCAATTTAATGTGACTTTAATGTGAAGAATGTATGTACAGGTCTACTGGGGTATTTAACTAAGGACAATACAGGCTGATGATGTTTAGTGTTGTCGTTGTGCTATCAACTTTAAATCACTTAAGATAAGATAATCCTTTATTGATCTGTGAAATGCAGGTGTTGCAGCAGCACAAGGACAGAATAAGTACAGATAAATAGAGCAATTAGACGTATAAAACAAAATTAGTGCCACCTCTCGCCAGACCACCAGCCAGACCTGATATTGAAGTAATTATCACCTTGTACAGCGTATTTATTGTTGCATTAAGTGTGGGTTACTGTTGCTGGGTGAAGGGGTCAGTTATTTGTCGGTTTGGTTAGATGATTTTTAATGTGGATGAATGGTTTACTGTTGCTGCATTAGTCTGTCCAAAACTGAGGAAGTATCGTCTGCATGTCGGTTGTTGGTTGGCGGCAGAGTATTATATAGAGAGATATGGACAGAGACTGAGAGGCGAGAGAAGTCTATAACGCTGAGACAAATAGAAGTGCAGGGCTAGATCGGGAAAAAAAAAAAAAAACAGTGGGTGGGGGTTTGGCTTGGGTTTCCATTTAGAAACAGAAAACTGCTGAGGAGCACCTGTCGTCACAATCTGTCCACCTCCACAGTGTGGCTCTGTGAGTCTGCACAGACAGCGGCTGCTTCAAATCTGTGGTTGGTATTCGGTTGAAATGTTTGATGTCGATCTCTATCTGTGCTTCTCTGCTTCACAAAGCCACTGCACTTCTCTCGCACAAAAACATCTAACTTTCTGCTTTTCTCTCTGAAGCATCCATACATGCTCTATTTTTTTTTAGAACCGAATGTCTCTTTCTTAATAATCAATGGGATGCCATGATACCTTTACGTGCCAGTTTCAAGGTCTGGGCTGGACACATTATACACATTATACATTTTTTTTAGAAGGGCTGGGGTTCTACCCAGAACTCTTTGCTTCTGAAGAACCCCCTGTTTAAAGAAAGGGTTTATCAAGGTTTTCATGTAACACAAGAGGTTCCATTAAGAATCCTTTTAATCCAAAGAGCCTTTTTTGGAAGAAAGATTTCTTCAAGGATTCTTTAAAGCTGCATTTTCTCAGTTTAAACAATGGTAACTGTAACATAAAGTGAATAACACAATCTATGGGATTCAATATTTCCAATATTTTCAATATTCAGATCCCCCCAGGTGGATTCTAAATGAAACCCTTGGAATATAAAAGAGTTCTTGGTATAACACCCTGGTTGAGTTTTAGATGAAACCCTTCAAATGTTAAAGGGTCCTCTGTAGAACCCTTGGGTAGGTTCTATGTGAAACCCGTGGAATAGAAAAGGATTCTTGGTAGACCCCCGGCGTGAATTCTACAGAAAACTTTGGGTTCTCTGTAAAACCCCTGGATGGATTATTATGATTATTATATTATGATTATTATTATGAAACCCTTGAAATGTAAAAGGGTCCTCAACAGAACCCCTGTCTGGGTTCTACATGTAACCCTTGTGTAAAGAGTTCTTGGTTACAAGCCTTTATGTTGGGCTCTAATTAGAATTGTCTGTAAGGGTTTCAAGTGGAACCTTTATGAAAGGTCCTCTGGAAGAATTCCAGAAGTGTTCTTTAATGGAACCCCATGTGGTTCTAGCTAACACTTGTATCTCTAAGAGCGTACCAGATCATCCATTTTCTATACGTTATCCTGCACAGTATGTACGTGTGTCCTCAGCATTGTCTTTCAGAAACAGTAGATGGATGAAGTTTATGTGGAGCAATGAGCGTAAACATAATATTGATGGCAGCGCCCCCTGGGTCTCCTGGTTAATAGGTTCTGACACCTTGGCATGGGCTTGATAGATCAGGTGCCAAATAGACGAAGGCTGCAGGCATGGAAAGCCTTATTACGGCCTGACAGAGGAGCATAGCGGCCGAGATCCATCACCCTCTGGGGAACGGTGTGCATGTGTGTGTTTGTAGATTTAGAGAGGGCGGCGTGTGAGGGGGACATCACTGGCAAACGGAAGTCTACTGTGTGCCAGACTTCACACAAGGTGAGGCTGTTTTGCCTTCTGGACTACCTTGAATATGCAATGTGGGTGTTTGTATGTCTGTCACTAGGAAGCTTCAAAGTTGGACCCTCTGGGAGATCAGCTCACAGGTATTCCAGTGTTATCTCTGTGGACTGGAGATGGATCTGGATGGGGAAGTGCTGCAACTCAGCATGTGAAATATGTGAAATAATCTGATTTCCAATGATTCCAAAGTGGCATGTAAAGAATTAAATCTTGAGCTAAAATTATTAGCAATAGTTCTAGTTGTAGTAGTAATAGTAATAGTTTTAGTGATAGTAGTGTACTACTGTGGATAGGGTCAGAAACAAAAGGTATTTTAGCCACTTTCAAAAAGGTCCACCTAAAAAGAAAAATGTCAGTTTAAGGATGCTGTATTTAGAATACTTTTGCAGCTTTACTTTGCCGCCAGACAGCCTTTTCAGGAGGGAATTTGCCATTATATAAGCTGAATATTGCTCTCTCCAAACCAACCGAACTCCATAGGCAAAACCAGTAATTTTACTTCACAGAACACAGGTGCTGCTGGTCTACCACCGCCTCAATCGCTTAGTTAATTTGTGTTATCGCGTGACTGTTTTAAAAGGATAGTTCAGATCTACCAAAGTCGCACAGAAACACAAACAAACTAAAAGACTGAAGCATCAGTAGCAGCAGCTCCTGAGTTCTGCAAAGTAAAATTACTTATTTTGCCAACAGAGTTTGGTTGATTTGAAGAGAGCAATATTTGTCTTAAATTTATAATGGTGGTTTTCCATCAGAAAATTCTGTCTGACAGCAAAGTAGTGAAAATATTCTATAGAATATAAAATTGAATAAAATGGAAATACTCAAGCAAAGTACAAATTCCTCAAATAAGTACTGTACTTGATTTAAATGTACTTAGTTACATTTCACCACTGATCACAACTCCAGAATAATGCAAGATGGAAAACAATCCACTGACATTGCCTATTGATTAAAGACTGAGCTGAATTTAAAATTAATTAATTGACAGGACTAATTACCAGCCAGCGTGCCAAAGCTCAGTGTTGTGTTATTAATATTAATAATCAGTCATCTCAAGATTCTATAGAAAATATAGAATATAGAAAATGTTTTAAATAGTTATTATGTTTGTTTATAACTCATTCAGGAGCAAACTGTTTTAAAGGAGGAAGGATTGTATGAGGAGCATTGGGATATCAAGTGTGACTCGATGGCGATGGCACTGCATGTCTCAAAGGTCATGTAGGGGGGCCCCTTTACAGAATTTTGCTCAGGGCCTCATGGAGGTCAGGACCGGCTCTGGTTGCTGACCTTGTCCAGAGCAGTGCATTGGTTAGCTTCCATGCTGGAACTCCTCCCTGCTTCTCTAAACCGTGGGCACGTCATTCAGCATCTACTGCAGATAATACACTGATTATCAACAAGGACCTCATACAACCCCTTATCAAATAATCTATCATTTATCCCGTTAACACCTGTTGTTTGATCCATTTGGCCCAGACCAAGGGCCTAAAATGTATTGCTGCCTTTCACTTCTGATTTGGCTCTTGTTCACATTGACTAATCGCAAACAAACCGAGAGGCGTCAACATGAAGTTATATGGACAAACAGGTAAATCATTGATCGGATAGCTGTGATGCGGTGTGGTTCTTTCATTGTCAGCACTAAATGGCTGCTTCTGGAGAAATCAGATTCCTGCGACGCATAATAAATCATGCTGCTCTCTGCCTTTATTTTTCTTCATTTGTAGCCACAAAGAGCTCATGAAGAAATAATTAATTATTAAGAAATTATGAGCATATATCTTTTTTTTTACTGAGATGGCAAATGGGCCTCATATGTCATGAATAAAGGATTGAAAAAGAGGTGTGCAAAGACCTGGGAACTGATGAAATACACTGAGTAGGACCCAAGTGTGACACACTTTTATTTTAACCCCTTTTCCCTGTCTGATGTGATCAGATCCCTGCACTTTGTTCCTGATGTGCATACGTTACCCCGGTTACCAAATGATCTTGCATTATAATGTAGGTAGAGGTCGCTTCAGATTAGCAGATGAATTTAAATGTAGTTTAGATTTTGAATTTGTCCTGAAAATTACCTCTAGTTTCATAAAATCCTGTGGCTAGTCGAGGCTGATTTGCAATGTAGTTGTTGTGCCTTCAAAACATCAAGCTGGTTTGATACTGACATATAATTAATTATGAAGTTACTTGTGCTTTTCTACTTCTCCCTTTTTTATTTTTAACTAAACTAATTTGTATGGACTGATAACTACCACCACCACCCCCAGGAATAAAAGGCTGGAAAAAAAAGTTGTATAAATCAAAAGATTCTGTTTTGCATTGAAAAAAAAGAAACTAGTCACAGCGAAGATATAAAAAATTCTCTCCAGCTGAAGGGAATAACCTTAAATTGCAATGATGCGGCATTAATAATTCTTCATATCTTTATCTTACTGCAGTTCACAGCACAATCAATCAAGGAATTAATTCTATTTAGGTTAATTAATTAATTGTATTTAGGTAAATTGTATTTATCATCATTATACAACTCAGGGTTATACAGTGAAATTAGGGTTGAAGTTCCTTCATACTACAAACAAAATACAACGTATAAATAGATCATTATTTAGATTCTATAAAACATTATTGTACTATTATGAATATAATATAATATAAAAAGTAAAGAGTATTACTCTGAACGTTTTTGTTTCCATTGCATTATCTGTGCTTTCCTGAATAACAGATTTGGGTTTGGGTGCTTTTCTTTGTGGCTAATCTGCATTATACATCACTTATTCAGGCAGTCATACTGGGGTTGCTCGGTCAGTTGTTAAATTCAGTTGACAGCCTAAATTAGATTACTTTATTGTGATTATACTGACATGATTAAGTGCAGTTTAGCTTCTAACCAGAAGTGCAAAAATCAGTTAAGTGAAGAGAACCAATAAATGAACCAGACCACACAGTCACAGCCACCAGAGTTTATTTGAACAGAACCAGCGAAGTCAGGTGTGAAAATACTCTATATCTGCTCCACAGACTATAAACATTCATTTCAAAGCTGATTCCAAAAAGTGTCTTAAAAAGAAATGGTTCAAACTCATCTGTGAATCACACTCCTATTCATAGTAAGCACACATCCATCCAGAAAGTTCCTTAGGCTTGTAAAATGAACTCATGAAAAGTAAAACTCTGCAGAGGGAAACTGTCTCTTGCTCTCCTGTGCTAACACTGCAGGCATGTGTACACAGCAAGTCAACATCAACACGGGGGCTTCAACATGCAGAATGTGAATGCTCCTATCAATAAATAAATAGAGCTCTGCTTAGCACCCAGCGTGACGGGCAGTGGTCTCGCTGGGAGTGGAGATCTGTCAACAGAGAGCTTTCCTGGGACACAGATGGAAGTTATGTTGGATAACAGGCCTCCTAACAATGTGTGAGACAACCCCGTTGTTAAAAGTTTATATGTCTAGTCTCTGCAAATGCCAGTTTTTAGTAACCAATCAGTAGCTTTTAGGGGGGCTCCCCTCACTGGTAACTGAGAGCACCATTATCAGCTCTACTGTGATTCGCCACACACGTTTCCTCAAAGCCTAAAGACAACACAACTCATAGAAACAATAATCTGATATGTCAGAAGCACAAATAATGGGCTGCTGAGTAATTTTAAAAGATGTGAAAAAGACACACATATCCCTGAGCCCAGTGGGTTGGACACTGAATCACAAAAATACCTGAACAGATTTTTTCGTGTGGATATTTCCTTCTCTGCTGAGTTGTGTGCAGTGCTTGAACTGAACATGATAAATTAGATTAACAATGAAAGGTCTGAACCCTTGAAGAGTTCATTCTCAAAAACAGGAAACTAAACAAAGTTTTCACCAGCCTTTACTCTTTTGTTGAGAAAATTTGCTTTTCATTGTTCGATAATTTTTATCTAATCTTTGAGTTTGAGACACTCAGGAAAAACTATATTTCAAAAATTGTTCACAGTGAACTGTGAACCTGGTTTGTCACTAATCAGGTGCTTGAAAATTAAATGGTTGCAATGGAAAATGCAAAATTATTAACCATTATTCACTTTCTCTTTAATGAGTTTAGTCTATAATTTTTCTCTCAACAAACAAACAAATCTCAACAAATCATTATTAGTTGGTAAAACTTTTTCAAAGCTTAAAAAAAAAATTGTTGAAAAGAGTTGTGTTGTTTTGATAGATATCTTTTTCCTCTTTCCTTTAGTTTTTATTTTTAATCATGCACTAAGAGGATTATCAATGAAACTGGTATTGGATTATTAATTTTATGAATTGTATTAGTTTGTGTTTGTAAATCAACTCCTCACTTATCTTCGGAAAAAAAACAAGCCACAGTCAGTGACTCTGAACCTTTGAAGTGATTCGAATGAGCAAAGAGATTCGTGATTTCCACCTCTGCTCTGGCGTTTCTCTTTAAAAAAGGGCACAGCAGTGCTTTCTCTCCTCTGCTTTTCTTCATCTTCACACACAACGAAATGATCTGACTGCACACCGATCAAGGCCTGTCCCAGCTGGGATAACACAGCCACTGCTCCTGCTGAACAGGATCACACATCAACCATTAATAATGTATTCAGCCTCTCTCCCATGTTTCGCCACATCGTGCCAGGATTCTGTTCACCAAAATGGCTAAAGGTAGTGGGTCATAGCTGTGTGCGTTTGTGGTTGTACTTGCACCTACAGCCTGTATACAAAGACGAGGAAAGGCCAGTTTCACAGACAGGTCTTAGATTAATTCAGGAGTTGGGCTAATCTGAACTGTTGACATCAGACATTTAAGTAGCTTTCATGAACATGGCTTTTTTTGGTTTGGTTAGTCAGAGACTATGGGGTGCTGGAGTCAGGTAAGTAACTAATGTTGCTCACAAAAATTGGAATTCCTGGTGTTAATCTGGAGACAAAACAAAAAGAATCTGTACCAAAATCCTTAGTGAGCATGAAAAAACACTACTAAAACAAACTGTGTCAAACTATCCAGTAACTGAAAACAAAAATCAAACTAATCTGACTGGCCTGCTGCATGGGGTCAGATTTTGGCAGGTACCCAATGGGGGATGTAGAAAAACATTGCACAATGGGTAGGTGCTGACTAAAATGGATGACAAAAAGGTGAAAATAGCCAGTAAAGGATACAAAATTGTGGACAACAGATCACTAAATTGTGGACAACAGATCACTGAAGGCCAAGTTGGACATTCAGAAAAATTCTGTTGCGCTCAAAGACTGTCGACGCTGTCAGTGGCTTTACTGCTGGTAAAAAAAGTACCAAAAAGTATTAGCATTTGATAGCTGCAAGCTAAGATTATCATCGCTATGGAAACACATCAACATCTGCAGAAGCACAGGCCCTGTGCTACATGAGAACACGAGTGAGTGAAAAGTAATTGACTGTGCATCTATGTTTAATCACAGTTGTGGGTTGGGCTGTGGCGCTTATATTAACGATTATACTAACAGGTTTGATTTGGCTTGCCAGATGATTCTAGCTATAAAAATAAAATAAAATACATGTTTTATTTTTCTGAGATAAAAATGTTCATTAAGGGCCTCCTGGTTGTTCACTTAGCAGAATGTGTGATCCATGTACTAATGGTGTAAGGCTGTAGCCTGGGTTCAGTTCCAGCACACTCTCTCTCTCACTTTCCTGCTCATTTTCACCTAAAATAATCTTTAAATAAACTGTAATCTTTGCCAGCTTAGAGACCTATAAACATCCCTCTGTTCAAGACTTCTGGGGCCGGGTCTCCCACATTTTGTCTCAAGTGATAGGCGAGACCATAATACACAATCCAGCTTTACTTCTCCTCAGTGATGATTCTCAATCAGGCCTAAGTGACAGACAGTGTACGTTGCTGATGGGAGGTCTTACAGCTGCCAAAAAACTTCTAGTCCAAAGGTGGCTGCCACCTCATGATCTCAGCACCAGGAAAAGGCTCACATATTTTCATAACATTGTGGTACTTGAGCCGTCTACTGCCTGAATTAATAAAGCAACATCCTCCACTCTGGAGATGTGGTTACATGCAGAAATGCAAATAAAGAATAAGCTCCCTGTGTCTTGAACAGAGGAACACTGTGCCTTCCACCTTTGTAAAGTATTTGTGCCCATAGCAGACCCCGGGGCGGGTTGTTGGATGCTACAATGGAGAGAGACAATGAAGGAGATTTATTTGTGAAACACTTTAATATTTTGTATCTGTCACTCTTGTGCCAATTTCAAAGACTTGTTCACAAAAAAGCTCTTTAAATATGTAAAATCCATAATTATTAATTATTTCTACAACATCTGAGCATGACAGGCAGTTTTTGCAAAGGAAGTCAGTCAGATAAGGGAACTTGGGATCCTATTATAAACAATACAGTACATTACAATAGGTGTGTAATTTTGACCTGAAGCCCACCATTAAGTTTCAGTGTTGGCCGTCAAACAGGAAAAATTTGGGCACCCAAACTATTCCAGATACTCCATGTTCCCTCACAAACTGAGCAGAAGTTAAACTTGCCTCTTTGAAGAATTAATTCAAGATTCAATTTACTCCAAATGTAGCTCTAATCCTTCAGTTTAGTTTAATCCAGAACAGACAAAATCTACAACTTTTTAAAGATAAATCCATGCAAGACAGCTTAAACAGGCATTTTAGTCTGGGACTAGGCTCAAGACCATCCTAGCAGGATATTCCCCCTGGCTTCCCAATCAGTGATGGTGCCAAAAACCTGGCTGACAGACCTCCCAGCATGCTCAGCTGTTGAGTTGCTGCTACCATCATGGGAAATAGCTTGGCTTTATAATCAAAGTTGGTTTTCGACATGTTTGGTTGGGAATCACCATCCTCCGACGCAAGAAAAAGGAAGTTCTTCCATTCAGAGCATTTTATTGCCCCTGTTAGTATTTTCAGATGTATTAGGAAAAGACAAAACGACAAAGGCATAGCTCAGGTGGCATGTAATAAATGCTGCTTCTGGTGTCTGTTCTCATTTTGAAAAGAAGGTATAATTTTTCGCTCCTGTTAATAGGAGAGAGTGGGTCAGTCCTTGGCCTCAGCTGTAAGTGCTCATGGCCAACCAAACTGGGAAATGTGTGAAATCAGCCCCAGCCAAGAAATATGGTGCTATGCCTTGTCCCTCACTGGTGCGATTCATCCCGCTGAACGGTGCCAGGCCACATCCTGTCTCAATCCATCCCCACCCTTGGGTATTTTCCACCCACCCAGAAAGCATGTCCTTCTCACTTCCCATGAGTCCACCTGCATTACAGGCCTCTCACAAAAGTCCAGGCTGACAGGTGAGAGGAAGTGGTTCTCCAGGCCAACAAATGGACTTGGCAATGACACGCACTGTAATACATTGTAACTGGCTGCAACTAAATAAGGGGAAAAGAAGATTAATCCAATAAGTTGAAAAAAAAAGTACAACAAATGAGGAAGCCTGTGTTGCCAAGTTGCTTAGTGACTTAAATGTAAATCTCTGTTGGTATGGTCACAGGCCATATGGGTGCTCACAGCAGCCATATTATTCCACTGTCCACTATTCCACTACAAAATGTACACACCCCAATTTTTAAAAAAAGCTGTGAAGCTGCAAATGTATATAAAAACAGAATGCAATGACTTGCAAATCTTTTTCAACTGATATACAATTCAATGCAGACACAATATTTAACGTTCTATACATTCATTTTAAATTCGATGCCTGCAACATGTTCCAAAAAAAGTTTGGACAGGATCATGTTTACCACTGAGCTAACTGAGGACACCATGATTAAATTTTGAGAGTGAATTTCTTTCCCGTTCTGGTCTGATAAATGACTTAATTTGCTAAACACTCTGGGGTTTCTGTTGTCGGTTTTTACACTTCATAATGCATGACACATTTTCAACGGGAGCCAGGTCTGGACTGCAGGGAGACCACTCTAGTACCCATAGTCTTTTACTACGCAGCCATACTTGCAGAATGTGTTTTGATATTGTCTTGGTCGTCCCTTAAAAGACTTTGTCTGGATGGCAGAATGTGTTGCTCCAAGTTCTGCATGTACCAAACGTGACAGTTCATCACACCATGGGCACTAACACACCCCCATATCATTACAGATGTCGGCTTTTGAATTTTAGGATTTGTAAGTACAGAGATCAGACACTGGCCAACTGAGGACACCTCCAAAAATATAGACTTTAACATCCTTCAGTTCCATGGAATTCTGAACTGTCTAAATGGGAGCGTACAAATCAACTCTGCAAGACTAATAAAACCAAAGGGACCATATCAGTGATGTATTTCCAAATAGTGCAAAGTTCTTATAAACCAAATGCAATTCAAAAACCTATGGAACAACATTAAACATGATCACTCACTGGGGAGGGAAGTGAGGGGGTTGAACCGGGGGTTATAAAAACACTAATTGTTGCCATTGAGATGTATATTTGTGTGAATGGGTGTGCATGTGTAGGTGCATATATGCATGTGTATGCATACATATGCACATGTGTAAGTATACATGCACAGTTGAATGGATGTCTGTGTATAAGTGCGGCTGTTTGCCTGTATTAGTGCATATATGCCAATTTTTGTTAAGGTATGAATACGCATGCTTGTATATTACCTGCATGCTCACGATATTTTATGAATTAGTTTGTTTAATTATTTGAAAGCTAAATCTGTTGATGTGCATGTGTCCTTTTTTGTCAGGATGAACTAATAAAAAATTGTTCATATTAACGGAGCTCCAGAGGAGCCAGGATGAAAGAATTCTGATATATTTTGGGGGACATTTTTTAAGCTTTCAGTGTAAAATTTAGAATACCTTTTAAGTGTTGCTATTAATGTTAAACTAAAAACATTTTCAACATGTTCTCTCAAAGTTTCTCATGGATTTCCAAAAGACATATGACATATGACCCTGAACAAGTGTTTCAAAATGTTATATAACTAAACAGTGTTCTATATATTGTACATCCACAGTTGTCCAAAAGGAGTCTTAGCTATTAGTCCAGAATAGGCAATATTATACTAATAATATACTAATAGACATGAGCTCCATGTCTCGCTGATGTTGCATGATTTCTGGGTATCTTTATGCAGGGAATATAATGCGATGTGTGTGCAAGTTCAGAATGTGAAAGAATTGAAATACATCTGAGAAAAAGATATTTTCTGGTTATGTTAAATTTTTCATTTGTTTCAAATAGGGAAAAAAAAGTGTTGCACACTCCAGCTCCATACACATTTCTGTTTTATTTAGACAACAGACACTTGCATATTATACAGGCCACACCCTAGTTGCATCTGATGATGATCAAATAATAATGTTCCACCATTAAGGTGAGAAAAGTCAATCAAGCGAATAATAACTTTAGATAACCAGTGAGAGGAGCTATAACCAAATTACTTTAAACAAAATAACAAGAACCACTCATAACACATATAGAGATTACATTTTTTCATTTACAGCATTTTTCAAAAATAGATGCACACTGTGCAAAACAAGCCATATGCACTCAAATTAACCATCATTCTAAAAGGTACCAGATGTCCTGCTGAGTGCCACTGGGTACAGTGGGGACTGTTATAATCCAGTTGGGAAACTCCAGCTGGTTAGTACCAGTATGTTGCTTGGGGGTCTGTCCCAGAGGGACTGTTTTTCATCCTATGTAAAGCAATTTATTTTTAGATTTGGGTCTACAGAGCTTTGAGATTTCATACCCATTCATGTTTTTTGTCCTCTGTCCTTTCTTAAGCCCAGCTCTGTCTTCAGGTGGACCGTGTCGGCCAGAGCTGAGTCAGTCTCTGGTTTAATAGGTAGACCTAAGCCCAGTAAGTTAAGTTTTTCCCCCTGTTTTGACAGTGACTTTACTGGCACATGTGGTTTGTGACTCATCTGTGCCACCATGATTTTTTTTTAAATGTCTGCTGGACTCTGGCACAAGTAGAGGAATGCAATAATATTTCAGAGCAATAGTCAAAACAGAATTTCCAGCGAGGGTTTTTAAGTCCCTCCATGAATGAGCAAATGAGCAATCTAGTGATCGCAGTAAATGCAAATGCAACCATTTCCTCCATTACTTAAGAGAAATGAAGAACATTACTTAAGTAATAAGCTAAAGCTCTTCCCATCAGGCACTTCAGATTTATCCATGCACACATTAACAGACTGAAAAACAGCTTCTTCCAAAAAGCTGTGAAACTGTTGAAGTCAGACTTTTCAATAATATTTGCTCACATATCACTTTAAAAACCACAGTGTGCACTTATTCCTGTCTAACCACACATCATCATCTGCAAGACCATCACTCCATGTCTGCAACACTGCACCTTATACTTATACTATTGTACTTATTGCATTTACTTCTGATTTATTGTATTTTTCTATTGTTAATTGTATTTTCATATGTTATTTTGCTTATTTTTGTGCTTTCATACTTTATATGAATTATTTTTGTGCTGTAACTTAAAATGCTATGGTAATATATTTGTATTGTTAACTGTATTTTTATCCTCTATATTGCTAATTTTTGTACTTTCTACAACTTTCATCACCAAGATTTATTCTTTGTAAATATGTGAATCTTAAATATGTGAATATGTGTGTATTCAAGTACCATCTGAGAACAATGCAAGTGCAATTTTGTCGCCTGCACAACGACAATGAAGTTGAATCTAAGATTTTTGCAATCATTGCACATTACTAATCCCACGTCAAATGTTATCAATCAGAACCCCATTTATGAGCCGAGGTGAGTTAAAATACAATCACAACCTCAACAGTCCAGTGTTCCTGGAAAGATGTTAACACCACAGGCTTCTCTGTCTGTCCAGACTACCAGCCTGCGATGATTCATAATGGTTGAATGATTACAAGAATTGCTCACATTTAATGTCTCTACCAACAGTCAGTGCTTGGGTTATAATGTTAACTGAATAAAGGCTGGTTCAAGTGTGTTTTTCACATGTCTGCATCAATGTTATACCTCTACTTTTTGAATCTTTGCTAACGTTAGTAGAATTTATTTTGCATGATATTTATTCTAGATGTTCAACAGAACAAAATGTGATTAGAATCGTATCAAACAGCTTCATCGCATTGCTGGTATGTTCTGTGAAAATATTACAAGGTTGTATATGTTGGCTTCCTCCCTGAATGGATTAGATTCTCCTGAAGGAAAATCAATGAGCCTCCCTCTGAGGAGGTGTTTATTAGGGTGAAAACAGAGATGGAATCCCGGCGAGGAGACTGCATAACTGGCCGTCCATCCACGGAAACAGTGTCAATCCACCATCACCTCCCCTGCCAAGTGCTGGCCTTCTGTTCTGTCTTGGCTCAACTAGCCCATATGTCAGTAGCTCTCCTGGGACCACCACCTCCACCTGGTCTCATGCAAATATGAAAAAAAAGAGCTGTATTTCTGGACTTCAGAATAAACTGAACAAAACTGGTGGCACACACAGTGACTGTCATTGATGTACTGCTTTCCCAGAAGACCCTGGTCACACCAGCAACTTCAGTGGCAAAGTTTTGTGGTAAAATTGGTGAACTTTGACACTGTTGTGCTTTATTTATCAGAACCAAGATGTTTTGACAATGCTAACCTGCGGGGGAACAGCTGAACCTGAGTGACAAAAATGGAAGAAGCTATTCTCGTCTATAGGTTGTATTTTACCAGGCACGTGTATTTAACACTCCTGTGTCAGAATTTAAACTGTTACACAAAAGAGAAATGGTTTGCAGAGAGTAATTGTTACAATAAACAGTTCAAACATGTAGTTCTGTCAATGATCAAGCTAACAAGCTTCCTACTTGACAGCTAGTAGTTAGTTATCTTTCTAGCACTTTTGTTCTTTCTTCAATAACTTTTTCTTTACTTAAATTATGCACAATCTTGAGAGTATATCAGTCAGACTAGATGGCACCAAGCTTCTAGAACCACATAGCCTGTTTTGCAAAGATGCATGGATAAATTTCGCTTTTCCACTTTCCACAGTGACAGAGCTGTTACTCCAACCACCATGCCTGACGTCATAGGTCCTCTTCAGACCTGGTATTAACATGCGTCCTGAGTGGACTGATCATAAGAGGTCAGCTCTGAGTGCTGGTGTGAATGCACTGAGGATGCATTTATGATCTGGTCGCTCAGATCACAATCAGAGGTGGTCTGGGCCACATGTGACTAAATTCTTTCTGTAGTGTGTATGCAAGCAGAATTAAATTTAAGTTGTTTCTTTCATTGTAAAAAAAAAAATATATCGTGTTGCGCTGGGAAGCACACTTTTACAGTCCCTCTGACTTTGTTCATAATGCCTTTCTTTGTCATCTGTAGCGTGGAAACATCAGATTTCCAGAAAAAATAAAAGTGTATCATTCAGATCATAGTTCATTTAGAAAATCTCAGCACACCATGGAGCTCTCCTGCAGGACTGCTGGCAGCATATAGAGGAGTTCAGTGTGGCAGTGAACTAAAAGTAAAGGAACGAGTAAAATGGACAAATGGACAGTAATGGACATTCAATTGACAAACATGTCCTAGTGTTTATTTGCAGAGTGGGGAAATGAGATCTGATCAAAAGTGCTCACTCAAGACGCATCCGGAGAAACACTGTAAAGCTGTCAGAGCTGTCAGCCTGTGACTGAATCACCCAGGGTGCATTTTAAACCCGGTCTGAACAGGGCCTTAACTTAAGCCTGATCTAAACCTAATTGTAACCTTAACCCTTAAACCGAGCCTCGACCTGGAAACAGCCTCAGAGTAGTGGGCAAAGTGCATTTGCTTTCCTAAAACATCCCCACTCTTAAGATCTAAAGCTCAAAATAGTGCTCACAAAGATAGAAGTACTAAAGCAAACACACACATAAACTTACACCCAGTCCTTCACCCTTATTCTCACACGCACACACACACACACACACACACACACACACACACACACACACTGAGCTGCCCATCAGAAGCAGTATGAGCCTTTGCTCATGCATAGCTGAAAGGCAGTTTGCCCATGTGAATAGCATTGCAATCTACATAGGTTACATAAATCAAGGCTAAGGCAGTGCTATAAAAGATTTAATCTTGGTGGTCTTCGGTGGACATGGAAGATCCATCTTTCCAGACGAGAGGTCCATTTCCCCTGACGCCACTGACAATGCCAGTTCCATCGGCAGCCGAGACATTCAGAGGCAGATGGTGTCTGTCTGAGGCTGGATTTGTCCTTTGGAAACCAAATGAGTCTCATTTCTTAAGCTGATGCTCCAGATCTCTGGCAACCATTTCATTTATTTCTAACTGGAGTTATGTTTTGTTTTTTTTTTAATTGAGCAGAAACCTTGCCATGAACACAGGCAGATATAAACATTACAGATCAAGCTTATACCACAAAATATTAAACACAAAAAACTGTTCAAATTGCAGGTCATTACCAGTAGAAACCAATGTTTTTGAATAAAGGTGGACTGGAAATAGCAGGGGACTGACTTTTACAGCTCAAGACTTTTCTTTTTGCACAGATGGTAACTCGCTGTGACACTCCCCAAACAGCTGCTGCATAATTTGTCCTTCGTCAGATGAGTTGCAATGTTGTTTACCGATTTCCTATCACAGTCATCGTTATTTTGAATCTTCCTTCATATTTCATTTATAGTGCATCAACTCATGGTGGCATTTTGCTGAATTAGGTGTCTGTTTTGACTAGTGGAGTATTTGATATGTTTGGTGCCTGTTTACTGTATTGGATATGTAGACATTTCTCTTACAAATGACAGCCTCATACCTCGCTGACTCTGAAATACATGCAACTTTACAAATATACCTTTTTAGTATGTTAGAATGGTATTTTATTATCATAATATTTCCTTTTGACCATTACCAAAGAATGATGAGAATGAGGTTTTAGTCTTTAAAGCCACAGGGAACATCCATATTTTGTTATTTGGGGGGGCCTGTGGACAAAAGTAACCACAAAATGTAATGTCAAAAGTAAAATTATGTAAATAAAAATCTGCTTCTTCCTTTTAACTGGCTAATGTACTACTCACTGTAACTTTGGTCGTTTGCTTATATAGGTCATGTAGAGGCATCAGTATTTCATAACTAGTTAAAAACTCTTTGTACTTGGTTTAATGTGATGAAATATAACAGAATGTAATGCTACAGGGCCAAGACACATGTTTGTTTGATATACATGAAAAGCAATAATCCCCAGGAGGTCGTGGTTTGCAGTGATTTTAGAACATCTAAGGGGAGTTGTTAGGCACGACGCAAGCTTACCATAGATTGTTGGTGTAATTTGATGCATTGGATGGAGTTAAAAGGCCGGTGGATTATGTAAGTGCCAGCAATGAGAGGCAGCCTATTTCTCCAAGAAGCAACAGGACACTGCGGGTTTCCTGGCTGCTCAAACAGAAATCGCCATAAGCTGTCTTTGTTCCTTTCACCAGTTTCTGACCATTCTCGTCCTTGTGGTTGAAAAATAACCATAGTCTGTTTGACAGGCCTGGCTTTGCTTCTTGTCTGTTCCAGCTAATTTCAGTGTTTTCTTTCTTTTTTTCTTCCTCCTTCATCCTGTCCATCTCTTTCAGCCAGTCACCCACTATTAGCTAACACAGTAAATCAAAAACTGACAACAAAATCTGTGCCTGGTTGCACAAGCCACCTTAAGTTTCAAACTTAAGTTTGTCTGCAAAGCAAAATATTTCCATAATTTGAGGCATTCACTGCGGAGCATTGCATAAAACCTCTTAGGCCGTCTGCTTTCACAGCATTTACTGTCAACAAAAAAGCACATGCGCAGTTACCATGGTTACACTCCACTCACGTCACTCTTTAATGTTATTAGACAGCATCATCCACTTGTTAGGTAGTTTGGCTAACACACTAAGTTAGCCTGTGTTAGCTAGCTTCTCCAAAATAGACAATGAGAAACAATAGAGAAGATGAGAAACTTGTTCAGATTTAATGCAACTAATTCTTTTCTAAGGCATTCTTAGTGGAAAATTTAAGGGAAACCTTACTATGGTGGTGGTTTTATGCAACTGCGGGCACTGAAATTGTGAAAGAATCAGTTTGGCACAGTAATACTGACATAATGTCATCACAGTATGTGTTTATGGTGAATTTCACAACAGATTTGAACACAGCTCAGCCAATCACAATCAAGAATCTGAACTATCCATTTAAGTAAGGGACCTGCATCCTGCGTCCTGCATCACCCTGTCAGGGTTTATTTCTCTATAGTAACCCACTCAACACATCTACTTACTAAAGAAATCAACATTTTGACATAAAATGATGATTATATTGATTTAAAAACTTAGCATTATAATTGACATTAAACTGAACATTTCACAGTCATGGCCCATACCGTGTTCCATTTAGTATTTACTTCATGTCTTTAACTTTGTCAGTTTCCTTGTTGTCCAGCTCCTTGTGTCTTTTCACCTTTCTTTCTTTCTCTGCGCTGTTTTCCTCTCGTCTTCTTTTCTTTACTGCAGACTGATCAGCCATTAACCATGATTCCAGTTTCATTCTCTCCAAATATATCAAAATTGTAATTGGAAAAATATTCTCCTTTTTTTAACGTTTTTTTGACGCAGGGTGTAGATGTCATTGATATGATAGGACGTGACCCGCCAGAGTCAATCAGAATGGTGTCCATAGCAACGGTCTGCTATACAGAAATAACAGACCTTAGAATGCTGCAATTGACCAGAATTGAGCATTTGACAATGCAGTGTAATAATAAAATCTAACATTCATCTAAAAGTTAAAGATCTTTAGTTGCTTAGCTGAGACAGAGTATTCCTTCTTTTGAGATGGAGAATAGATTGTGTGAGCAGTGTGATTTGTGAGCTGTAGAGTCCCATTTGCTTTTGTACAGCACAGGCTTTGATGATTTGAGAATTTCAATTTCACATAAAATGACTCAAGAACAACCTGAAATATTCTGGTTTACAGAACAGATGATCAAAGAGTGGAACTATTGCTTAAAGGTTTCTGTTTGCCAACAGTATCACACAGGAAATGTGATTTTTTTTTCTAGATAATACAGGTGATGGTAAGACTTATTCAAATATGTTGTCCTGGACTTTTTAAAATGAAAATGTACATGTAGCATTGTGTACAGGTTGTATGGAGTCTTGTAAGCTCATCCTTTCTAATCATACTTCATAGTATGCATGACACAGTAATAAAAAATCCATTAACATATTGATTCATACCAGGTTGTCCCTGGGGTTGGGTAAAATGGAAAGAGATAAGACATCCAGCGTGCATATCTATACAGTAGATTTATCTAAGCTGAACTGTATCTGTTGGTATGATCCATTTTCTTGAGAGCTCCCAGCAGCATCTGAGGAGGCCCTCCCTCTGTACATAGTCATATATCCCACAATGTTATGAGACAGACCATTAGTTTATTGCTCAGCCAGCATTGGCAAGCAAGTGAGCGTGAACAGTGCGAAATATTGAAGGGGAGAGGGAAGCATTCTCTACCGATAAATGGAGAGAAAAGATAGAAGTGTCTGTTTCAGACTGCAGTTTTTGTTTTGTTTGTGTTGCCGGCTTGACGTTACCAAATCAGTCTCAGGTAAATGGGGAAAACACACGGACATTTGATGTATTGCCCCACATATAGTACTTAACCTGTCACACCATAGAGGAAACTCATAAATTAACCAAATGAGATCAAGGTGCAAATCTTCAGTTTGCTTTATTTTGAATGTCACTGCTATTAAACGCAGCTGCTGCGTCTGCTGAGTTGCAACTGTGACATTTGCAGAAGAAATGCCACCTCAAAGCCGCTCGCACACCTTCGACGTGCTCGAAGCAATGGAAAACAACAGAACAACAGCTTGCCATGGTCCGTTACCATGGAAATGTAGTCGACCTTGTTCAAGAGAGAGGCTCTCGGTTCCTTTTGAAGAGCCCCCATCTCGCTGTCACTCCATCCCCGAGTCGCACGTGATTGTATCCTCGCTCCCCAGATTAAAAAACACACGCGCACAACAGCTGTTTGTTTTTATTCTCGTGGGTGACTTAAAATGGT
This sequence comes from Lutjanus erythropterus, assembly GCF_056507025.1. Classification (NCBI taxonomy): domain Eukaryota; kingdom Metazoa; phylum Chordata; class Actinopteri; order Lutjaniformes; family Lutjanidae; genus Lutjanus; species Lutjanus erythropterus. The sequence continues at coordinate 34,992,600 of NC_139321.1, read as the reverse complement.
GGTATGCATGGAAGAGCAGCCCCTCCCCCCTCCTCGCGCGCGCCAACGTGCAGTTACAGGGATGACATGCTGTACTGGAACATGAGAAACCCAGCTAACACTGTTGCCATGACAACCCAGCCAGAGGATAACTGTTTTACAGCATATAACACCACCCACCACTTTGGCTGCTTCAGAAATATGTTGCTCTTCTTTGCTCTGTATGGCAGCGGTGAGAGGCTTTGGTCCTCACTCAGGGTTTCTAATCACTCACTTTGGTGATTACACTGCTTACTGTAAAAGAGTTGGCTTTTCCCCCACTACAGCTCTAGACAAATGAAAGGAGCAAGCACTAATGAACCATCCTATTGTTGGCTGTGCATAATAGGAGCAGAAATTAATTGAAAATGTCACATCTGCATTGGAAATGTCATTGGCTTTAAGAGGTGTACCCTAACTCATAACAACATCTCTCTATCCTTTCACTTTACTGCCACTTCAATATAGAATAAATAAACATGTCAGTATGTTATCAGGTAACAGCAGAGGCGGATCTAGAGAAATATTCTTGGGGTGGCATGGAGACTTTAAGGGTTGGCAAAAATATATATTCAGATTTAATCACAAATATCAATATTTGCTTGGGGAAAAAAGCCCCCAAAGGATATTTTATCTAAAAAACATGATGTTATTGTGGCACCTGAGTAAGGCATAGAATTGAAATATCTAAAGGTGTCAATAAAAAAAATAATCTGTTTTATTTTCAAATCTTGAAACATTTTTTTTTTCCAAATACCTGTCTTTTTGCACTGAACATAAACCCATCACTTAGCTTAAAATGTAGCCAGGACAGATCATTAAATCATATGCATTAGAGCATCATCTCTTGCTGCATTCACTTGCACTCAAGTGCCCAGCCACAACTTTTCATATAATATTTTGAATAAGAACTGTGCAAAACTGGGATGGCAGCTGGGGTGGCAAGGCATCTTTTAAGGGTGGCAACTGCCACCTCATGCCGCTCCTCTAGATCTGCCCCTGGATAACAGGTTATCCAGCTCCAGGATGATCAGAAAGACATTTTAACCAACAGTACAAAAAAAAGTCACTATTTTCTTATATAAAAAGTCTGGAAAATGGAGCCTTGAAACACACTTTGTTGCAGATTATATTAAATTATTATTGTACTTTACAACTAATCATCACATTCATTTTTCTACTGCCCTGGACAAATATTATTCTACATAAGTAAATTTGACATAAATGAATTTGATTTCAAAGACATGAAGACATGTTAAGTGTTCATGCTGGGGTCTGCAATCTAAGTTCATTTTTCTATTATGCTATTGCAGTTTTATTTGTTTGTAAATGCTTGTTCTTCTCCTTATTATTGTTATCTGGTATCATGCATTTGCTTATGTGCATGTGAGTGTGATCAGTGAACCTGAAGTTTGTCCGCAGCTTATCTGAAATCCTACTGAACCAATCAGCCTATTTTTTTATGCACTTTCATCACTGACATGACTGACACTATTTCCAGCTTAGTGGGTAAATCTTGAACCACGGAGATCAGTCAAAACACACAACATGACCATGCTTAGATTAAATACATTGTTGTGTCACCATCATTTTTCTTGTCACAACACTAATTAGTCTGCATATTTTCCCTGACAACAGGGTAATTGATTGGCTAGCAGGAGTCGACATTTTGGCTTAATTAGCTCAGAGGGCCAATCAATTATCATCTATCTTAACCAGAGTTAATAATCTTTGTAAATCTCATGTCTTCGAGGCAGACCAATAGAAATCTTGAATTTGCTAATTCATCAATATAATAAACCAGCAGAACTACTCTTTTAAAGACCACAGGTCATATGAGAATGTAAGTAAAATGTTAACATCTTAATCTGAGACTAAATGAATAATTCCACATCCATGGGCTGCTTCTTATGAGATAAAATGTATTATAATTATATATTATATTGATCCCGATTGTAAATAAGTAGGTTAAACAATTAGATGTGAGCTAATTATTAAAAAGAAATAATTCCTCGAAGGGATACTGAGACAGTGGGCAATAAATTCTGCACTGTTGCACTCTTGTAGTAAACATCACTTTGCTGTTGGGGTCTGTGAGACACAAACAAATCCCTGTCCCCGGCCATCTGAATCATTGTGATGTAAATTAATCTGATCCTGTATTAACATCGCTGTCTCACTGGCTCAGGTGCAAGTTTGTGCCAGAGGACTGGACACTGCCGTCCTCTGCCTTTCATCCCCGGTGACAGTAAACCTGAGCTGCTGCTTTAGAAGGCGCCGCTATTGTTGTCATTTCAGTCGCAGATGTTTTTAAATTGAATACTTTTCAAGCCCTGTCATATCCATAATATGTTCCATGTTCCACTGGCTTCTGAAATGCGTAAATCAGTCAATATTAATTTGACATAAATTGTCACCTTGATTGCAATCTGGTGACATTTAGGCGAGGTGTCACCTTCATTAAGTTTAGGTGGCGCTTTGACTGCTTAGCTGCTAGACGCCACAAATGTCACAGCTCAACAAAAAAAAAGAAATAAAATGGATCGAAAAGAAAATAAATAACACAACATTTATCACTTAATAAATGATATTTTCAACTATGTGGGTAGAAAAGGTTGAAAGCATGTTTTTTTTGTTTTAAAGGAAGACTACTGACTTTCATTTTTAAGTGGGGTTGTATGAGGTATTTATCCATAGTCAGTTTGAAGGAGTAGCAGGAGCCAAGCAATGTACTGCTGGGGGCAAAGTCTGCAGCGAAATGTATTTCAGCCAGTTAAAAGAATCAATGCCAGTTTAAGTGACTCTATATTTATATAATTATATTTAATTTTCCCCTGTCTACCTTGCTGTTAGACAGCCTTTTCCAAAAGATAATCTTTTATATTTATATAGGCCAAGAGTGTTATATAAGCCTAATATTGCTCTCTTTCATTTAACCAGACTCCATAGGCAAAATCAGACATTTTACTCCACAGAACAAAGGAGTTGCTGTTCGATCAGTTAGCTTGTTTGTGTTATTGTGTGACTCTGGTGACTCTAAGCTAACCTTTCAAAATACTGAAGTCACACAATAACACAAGGAAACTCATGAACTGAGGCAGTGGTAGACTGATAACCCCCATGTTTTATTAGGTAAAATGACTGTTTTTGCAAATGGAGTCTGGTTGAGCAAGACAGAGTGATATTTGGCTTATGTAAAAGAAGCTTCCCATCAGAAATGGCTGTCTGATGCACAAGTAAAGTGGTGAAAATATTGTAAATATTACATACACTTAAATGAAGACTGGCATCTACAGTAGGTAATGCACTCATTATCGATAAGCACCTCATACAAGCAGACTTCAGATAATCCAAACTGTCCCTTTAATGACATTTGTAACCACTTCTGGTTGCAAAAATCTCTTGAATCTTAAATCTGCGCCATCATTGCTGTGTGAGCATTTCTGTGCTGCATTTTAATGAGGCCGTGGCAGGCAGTCAGGCCTTAGTTAATAAACCTGAAGATGAAACATTGCCCTGGCTGTGCTATTGACGTCTCCTATATGAGGTGGCAGATTCAGGCCATTCACTGTGTACCTTCTGTCATCATTAGCTTCAGCCCAGGGACGATCCTATAAGAACATCCATTGACAACCAGCAACGCGAACGCTGGAAGAGGAGAGGGAGACAGAGCGGGCGCCTCGCTGGCTGATTGCTCACATGGCTGAAGATTCATTTTGGTTAACCATCCCTCTGTGCCATGATTGGCTGAACTAATGGCCCATAAGCACACTTGATTACGCAAAGGTGGTGAGACTGATCGGTGGAATGATAGCACCGCTGCTGGGGAATGTAACTTCAATAAGTCATTTCCACGGAGAAGAAAAATTAAGTACCATCAAAGACTTGTTCACTTTTTAAAATCAGACATCATAAAAATAAATATTCATATTATTTGAAGAACTAGTTACATTAGCACTGATAAAATTAGCCTACTCCATCTTGTGCATATAAAAACTTAAAAAGCAATAAATGGCAAGAACCCTCAGGGTGCAGCTGCTTCTATAAAGAAGCAAAATGTTTGCAGTGCAGCCACAGGACAGTCTTAACCTTTTAGAATTCATCGGTCTTAAAGCAAAGGCTAAAACTAGAAAAAGGTGGGCTCCAAGGAAATCTGATTATGGTTATGCAAATTGCTTTGTTTTGGTTGAAAGTCAAGCAACAATTCACTGTTGGTTAAGAAAGGAGCTTGTAAATTATTCAGTATGAATACAAGGGAATTTATAGCTGAAATAATAACATTTGTTTATATTTGTGTTCACCAAGCAGTGTTTGAAAAGCATAAATGAGTCTGTTATATGGTAAAGTACCATTTTATGAGCCTGTCTTTCTGTCAAACAGTGGATATCTAATTTCATGATTAAATCCTCTCATGGTTAAAGGAACAAGGATCAAGAAGACAAAAGAAAGGTTTAATTCTTCAACACTTTTAAGCTGTAGAGTGGCAGTAACTCTCACACACTTCTATCCTCCAGATTCGAAGACTTTACATGCTTTTTCATTTGATTTCATCTTGTCAGATGAATTAATGTTCAAGATAATCATTTTCTGGCTTTTTTCCTCACTTGAAAACAATTTGCAAGGTTAATTGCAAATTTTGCATTGTGACATATGACGACTGCAGGTGATGGGCACCCGTGTAAAGGCTCAACTGAAAACATCTGACCTGCTGATTCCACCGGGCATGATGATTCTTGATGGTGTTTCTGTGTCTGCCTCTCTGCCCACCCGATCTGCTCTGATCAGTTTGAAGCATCCATCAAAAATAGACTCGGCGCACAGCTGAAGTGGAGCAGAGCGGACAGACACTTCTGGGACGCGCTGCTGGTGGAATTACAAGCATTTTTACGTGTGATTGGACTCAGAGAGACGGAGAGGGAGAGGAGGAGACAGACAGAACTTTTTTTCATAATGAATCCTCATATTCCTATAAAGTTTTGTAGTTTATCAGAAAGTATGAACTACACTGCAGACTGGAGTCTTTGTTAATTGTGACAGACAGACAGATCTGCATTATATACGTTTGTCTCAACATCTGGCATCACATTATCATAAACTATGGTGAACATTCCAGATGATGTCTCTCCCGCCTAAAATCCTTGGTGTTCAAGTTTACTGTCTCGTATGCTGTAGTGTGAAACATTCTCAACTGTAAATTGCTGTTAATAAGCAAGATATCCTGGCCAATGAAATTACAAAAACATGAATATTATGCATGACTTAGTCATTATATAGATTAAAAGGATGTTTTCCCCCTTAGAGGAATATTTAAATAAATGAATTATTATTAATTATAATACTACACAAATAAATAGATACATATAAATACTAGTGGTGGAAAAAGTACTGAAAATCTGTACTCAAGTAAAAGTACTGTTACACTGCTTAAATACTTCTTAGTTACAAGTAAAAGTACTGGTGTTAAAAATATCCTATTGATTAAATATCCATGAATACCTTTTTAATTGGTTAAATTCTTAATGGTGATTAATTAAGTGACGATTAATCATTAACATCCTTACTCCAAAACTATGCTACTGCAGCATTTTGTTTGTTTGTGTGTTTGTTTTTGGTTTGTTTATCATTCTTATCATTGACCCGTTTGATCAGATAGATTTTGATTTGGATATTAATTCAAATCATACTTGAAAAGTAACTAATTAGATTACATAGTGTAATGCATACTTAGGTACAAGTAAAAGTACAGACTTGAAAATTTACACATAAAAGCACAAGTACCCCAAAAAACTACTTAATTACAGTAATTTGAGTATTTGTAATGAGTTACTTCTACCACTGATAAATACTGACATTTCACCAAAAATACTGCTGGTTCTGTTGGCATTTCAGATCTGATGTCAGCAGGACACCATAGGACCATCAGTTGACGTGTGTCAAATGAGGCACATAAATTATCACTTTCAGCGCACTTTGGCTTTTATTCATATTACCATAAATACATGCATATCATAACCCTAACCACACACTGTCCATTAATCATTTCTTCTTGCCTCAGCATGTTTTTGCTTTCATGCAAATAACAGAAACAAGCAGGTTTTATGTCAAGAACAGCAAACACAAAAAGACTGCTGGAGACCTGAGTTCAGTCTGATGAGTTGTCCACCAGGCAAAACCTTCACTTTACCGTATGTTTGGGCTGACCAGATGTGTCCAGTAACCATAAGCCATCTGATCCAATTCAGCACCAGATGGTGAGCAACTTTCTCGTCTACCCCAGTGTTTAGATCAGATATGTGAGTGGAGTGTAGGTGGAGTGTGAGTGGAGCAGAGTGTGATTTCTGCCTGGAGCAAGGAGCGGCTTTTTTAGAAAGTCATAGTGTTTATGTTTGCTCCTTCTGCAAGATTCCTCCTCCAACACATCACATATTCACATTGTACAGTCTATTGATATATGTAGGTAAAAACATCAAAGTCTGAGAGTCTGAGTTAGACTCAAACAGTGATGGTGAACTCCTCTTCATCTTCCCAAAGGGAAGTCACTCTGGAATTATGGGAGCACGTGCACATGGCTTCAATCATATTTGAATGAACAGACGTGGAGCCGGTTTCTTCCCGTGTGTCACAAGAGTTAGTAGGAAGTGGAGAGCAAACGATGAATGAAACTGAACGGGTGAGGATGGAAATGTTGCCTAACCAGGGCAGCAGCAAATATCAGTGGTGGATTTAATGTCATACCTGCCAACCCTCCTGATTTACTCGTGGGTCTCCAGTTTTTCTTTGTCCTCTCCTGGTATCCTTGCAGGGTCACAATTCTCCCATATATCTTCCAATTTATGGCAAATATTCATACACATAGAGCTACACCCAATGATTTTTATGAAATTTTATGATACAGATAAGAGCTGCAAGGAAATACTTAAAGATCAGATGTCCTGGAGAGAAGAATTCCTGTTTCTTATGAAAAGGTGCACAAACATTTGTAAAAAAAAAAAAAAAAAAATCTGGTCTATGAAACTTTTTTTTCTTGTGGATGACCCCCAGACCCCTGCTTTGATGTCAAAATCCTCTTTATTATTAATTATGATTAACTGGGCATACTGGGCAACATGGATACACATCACCCAGTAAATAATAATCATCAACCATAAATTAAATAGTGTTTTAAATTTGAAAATCTTGGGGAGCCACACATCTGTTCACATCTCAGCAGAGCCAGTGTGTAATTATATGTTTTGCTTTAAACATTTTATAGTATTTTTTTTATAATTTCTTATTTACACTGTAAAAACAAAAAAGATTTCAAGATAAGTTCAGATTTATTAATTTTGAGCCAAATTCAAACGATTAAGTTTTGAAAGAGTTTCACCATCTGACAAAGTTTTGTTGAGATGATTTAATTTTCTTCTTTAGATAAACTTGAATGTTTGAACTTTAGAAATCCAAACAAATTTGTATTTTAAAAACTGAGTACACTCACAGATGTGACAGTGAATAATGTTTAGTAATTTCATATTTTCAGTTGCAATGATTTAATTTTCAAGCACCAATGGCAGATCACGTTCACCAGTGAATAGGTTCAAACACAGGGCAGTTTTTTCATTTGCTGTTCAAAGAACATTCACTCCACTGATGAACTTTTAAACTACTACCACTGAGTACATACTGAAGAAACAGTCAATAAAACATTCAGTCATTTTCTAGAGCTGTAGTCCCCGAGCAACAGTCCACTCACTATAAAGCATGAGCGTGGCCAAACATGACTTAAATATGATGTAATTAACTTCAGGGTGTGATGGAAAATGAATGCAGAGAACTGGAGAGGAACATATGGCCTAATTGGGAGAGAAGAGGGATTATCTTTATGGAGCAGGGGGAAGTCGACCATCTTCACGGAGACGTGTGACCTTCATTACCACTCAGCAGAAGGAGGCTGGACTACAGCAACCTCATCACTCAGCTGCTGTACACTCTCAACTATGAGATTATTTCTCCTCCATTGTTTGTAACGCTCTGCAAAGGCTTAGTCTTGAGTTACCATGGTGATGTTGGTGGACAAATATAATAAGAGGGATTAAAAAATAAATAATTTCTTTTGTATGTCCTAGTGTATTTACAGTAACACAATCTGCATGGTTTCAAATGTCATGAGGGCTGGGAATGTAGTAAACAATTTGATTATTCTTAAATTAAACAGGAAAAACCTTCACATTGACTGTTGTTGAAATACCATAACTTAAAAAAATGTTTGTGATGTAGTACAATTAGAAAACTGCTTTATATTTATGATTTTAAAATAAGAATAGCATTACCTAAACATTCAATATTATTCTGGGAACCCAATTAATTAAACCAAGACCTTTGTCTTTATCATATGCACACTTACACAGGTGTTTAACTGGCTGATTAGATCTGTGCTCAACATGACCCGTGCAGCATTCATGTTGTAACAAAACAAGCGTGGCCATAGCACTGACAATTAGCCCTCTGTTAAGCCCCGCCCTCCTTAGTTACTGTTGCTTAGGCTGCCAAACTTTCCATTCTCACACAGCATTTGTGCAGTTTATAACATCGAAATTGGAAGTAATTGTTGAAACACGAGCTCTTTGAATCCTTAGAGACGTATACAAAAGCAGCTTCTCATTTCTAGCCAATGATGGTGGATTTCAGATTTCATAAATGTAGTTGGCTTATGTACAGTAAGCTACTGCTAAGCCCTTGACTCAACTTAAAAGTCCGTCACCAGCTGACTTTTATTATTTCCATCTGACACGTTTAAAAACAAGAACCCTGTGAAAGTGTAAATGTAAAGGTAATGGACAGCTGCGGACATGATATAAAGTTAATGCTAAAAGACTGAGGCTAAAGCTAGCTTACATCTCCCCAAACAGCTGAGAAAATATGCTGGTCAGATGGTGAAAGACAGCAGGTATATTTATATGATAGATGACAGAAACACATTCATTAATGTGGGAAAAAGGAAGCACAGGGAGTCAATTTGTGCAGCCGACTTTGAGACAGGCCACCGAGCCAGATGAGGTGGACCGCAATCGTGGAAGACAGCTGGGATAAGAGCTAAGATAACTCGACTTAGACCTAAGACAGCGAGCCAGAGATGCATCATTGCTGACCTGCTCTGATTCTGCATCAGCCCACATCCTCCTCCTCAGACCCCAACATAACAAATGCAGATGCAGTGGTATCTGACAAGTTAGTCTGGAAGTAAAGTTACCGCATCTAGTAAGCTAGCATTAGTTAGCTGGACATGCTAACATATGTAGAGAAATAGAAAGCTTGACAGGTGTAGTTACAGCTGCTAACCTATGACTGGGCAGATGCTGGTTGGAGGCGGGGCTTAGAGAAGATTCAATTCTATTTAGCAAAAAAAAAAAAATAAAAAATAAAGCTCAAAAGAGAAGTAGGAGTGTGTGGCCCCATTCTGGTCCACCAAATTTTCAGATACAGTTAGAAACTTCAACTTGTCTTTGGTTACCAAAGCTCTAAATAGGCTGTTGGTGAACTTGTCTCATACTGCAGTCTCAGGATATAGGACTAGTGATTGTGAGCTTTAGTTCGGGTCAGTCCAAAATTGCAACATTTAAAAGGACATCAATAGTCTACTAACACAGGTGTTTTTCATGTTTCCCAGGACTGCCTGTTGGACTGATCTATTGATTTATCTCCCTCACCCCTCTGTTGGTTTTGTTGCAACCTGTGGAATTAGTTAAACTTTTATCATTCTTATTGTCCTGGCCAAAGCAGGATTTATACAGCAATATTTCAGAGGGAAATAAATTCATTCAGTGAAATTGCCACAATCAGAGGATTTCCACAGTCTTATCCTTACTAGTCATATACCAACAATTTGTCATACTGAATCACACTGTACCCCTTATCAGCTCTATCTGAAGCATTCGGACAGCCTCCTTTAATTCTGTGCAAGGATCACAGTTTACTTAGGTTTAGGCACAAATAAAACTTCTTTAGGATAGGACCACACCGGGGGTTACAATTATTATCTTACGTTATGCATGTCAGTCAGGTCATCGTGTCAAGTAACATGACTCACATAACTTTATGTGCCTTACAACTTTTAATAAGATTTTGGTTTTACATGGAACGTGACCCATTGTCTCTTGGGAGAAATCCTGTTTTTGTTTGATCCACCCCCACCTCCTCCATGTGTGGACTTTCTTGGATGGGTTTACACTGAAGCGTTGTCGGGGATGTGACAAGTTAGAAATGAGGCCAGGCTGGAAATTACTGTAATCACTGTTGACAAAATAGCAAGTTGCCTTGACAGAACTGACCTTTGCTGTAAAAGGATGGAGAGATGGAGAATCTAAAATGGAGGAGGCTAGCTTTATCTAACTTTAACTTTTATTTACTTGTTCTAATAAAGAATGATGGTTTACATGAGGCATGTTACATGGTAGAAATGAGTCAGTGAGTTTGCTAAATAATGTTAGCAAAATTAATAGGTTGGAGAGCTTTATTTGTCCTTTTCAGTGATTTCTTAATGAAATATGTGGGGTGCATTGGTGAACAAAACAGGGATCAGTAGAGGAGAAAACAGAGATAAGCTCTGGTTAGCCTCACCTGCAAATAGTCGCTACATCACCAAGCTTATTTCGACTGTACAAGTGAAGTCACTCTGAGGTGTGAGATCCCTTTACTCCCAGCACATCTTCAGCCAGACTCCACCTGAGCAGAAAGTCTAATCAGCCAGAGATTGAAGACATGTGTGGGCGTGCAGAGCCATTAGCCATTGTTATTAAGAGAGTCATGGTGATGTCAGTCAAGCAGAGTGTGAACACGCCCACACACTCCTAAAGAGAGGTCTAATCAGGAAAAATGACAGACACCTTTACCGTTGGACCATAGACTCTATAGGGTCTTCAACTAAACCAGTTAACAACAGACAAATAATGCTCAATTTAGCAACATAATTTATTCACCAAGTAAGTATTCCATCTGAAGGTAATAATCTTTAACTTTTTTTTTAGATAAAATAGTTAGAGTGGACTGATTCATCTAACCTTCTTTTACTTGTAAGAGTCTTGACGTCCATGTTATAGATTGGCTACATTTACATGGACACTAGTTTTCCTCTAATATTCAGAATATGACAATATTATATAAGTCTTATTCTGAATGGAACGTATGGAGCATATTCTGATTTAGACACGCAGGTATTATTCTGCATCTTGGTTGGGGTTTTTACAGCTGGTTGCGACACACAACCTCTTCTGCTCTGTGCTGTGAACAAACCAACTAGACAACAGTCGTAGGAGAGATGCGCGCACAAGTGAAAATCTAAAATTTGTGGTTGCAGGGGGAAACGCCTACTTTTAAACATGATTTTAAACTTTTGAAGACAATATGTTTTTGGATATGTGTAAATATTGCCATGCTGGCCTTTTTCAGAAGGTGATGAAATGAATGAGGGAGGCTGAGTTTGCACTGTCAAACAAGTCTGCCACCGGTGGAAAATGTTGAAAAACTAAAAAAAACTATTTTGACAGAAAGAATCAGAGTATGCACAGTTGCAGCTCAGTAGGAATACTTTTTTTCAGAATAACGGCAAAAAATGGAATATTGTGTGCATGTAAATGTAGCCAGTGTCTAAAAGGCTTTCTATTTATGACACCGTCAGCGTTAAACAAAAACCCTAAAATAAAACTGTCCTGAGACACTTTTCACAACTCATCCTGAATAAATGACACACAATGACAGATAACAAGAGATCAGCCACTTTTATTTAGAAAGAGTCCCAAAAAATAAACAAGTTAGCACACATTCCATATACAAAATGTCAGTGAGAATAGCCTGAATATGCGATGAAATTGATAAGCAACTACGGTATATGTTTCTATTGTTGATTACAAAAACAACAGTGATAGTAATAGTACAGTTTACCTCCCTTTGTGTTGCAGTGGAGGACTCTTCATAGGTCAATTTCAGGAAAAGAATATAAAATAAAAAAAGTGTCTTATAATTAGAAGTGCTCATCTGTATAAGTTTAAGTCCTAAATTAAGGTAAGACTGCATAATACAAAAAAAAAGAAAACAAATACTTTCTGAATAAGTAACCAAATTTAGTATTTAATGGAAGCAGAGTAGCTTTGACGGTATAATTAAAAGGGGCTATAATTTTTCATATTTAAACTTTTTATACAAAATATATGTATATATGTATATATTGTATATATGTCTAACATTGTATTTCCAATTTCAAACAGTTAACCTCACAACTTCAACATTAAAATGAAAACGCATGTTTTGCAGTAATGAAATCAACTTATGTAGTATTTGCGGCAACAACATGCAACTGGTGCTACTTCATTGTCAGATCAATGCAAAATACATGGAGACTGGAAAACAAAGCGAAAAGGCTATTGTATTAGCACTGTCATTGCCACCAACTGTACATCTAGTTACAAAAGTTACAGAATGTATCATTTACATTCACTGAGATGACAGTGATTGATTATATTAAGACTATATTCATATCTACTGGCACTAGAATTTGGCACTCGTACTTATTTGGCATTTTTAAAACCACCACGTAAACCATGTGGATGTCGATGCCTCTTTTTGATGTCACTTCAAAATGTGATGCGATAATACCATACCATACTATTTTTTGTTTTTTTTTTTGTGTTGCATTCATGGCGTGTAAACAGATTAATTTCTCTCTTGAAAGTAGAACGACCCTGGTCCTCGTCGGAAAAAATACAAACAACAAAAGCACTGAAGCAAACAAGGAGACGAAAGTATAAAGCAAAAATCGCTGCACCAACTCTTAACAAGAAAAACATAGAAGGATTGATTCCAAATGTCGAGCATTGACATATATTTCATATCAACACCAAATGTTAAAGAATAAAATATACAGGAAAGTTTAGAATAGGAATTAATTACATGATTTCAACATCTCCTCCCCATATGTATTTGGCTTTAAAAATATGGAACTAGAAGCTGTTTAGTATTTTTTTCTTTCTTTATCACACATTAAGATGTTTATATCCAACCAGTATGTAAGCAAGTTTATTTAAAAGCTATTTTGTGAAAATACATAAAAATATTTTTTTTTCAATAAACTTTTTTTTGTAGATTTTCTTAGAAAAAAGGACAATTTCACATCTTAATGCAGATGATATCAAGTGTGCTTGAAAATCCTGTTTGGCGGTGGTGGCTACAGAAACAGTGTGTTTTTGACGACATCTTCCCTCGACGCACACACACACTCACGCTCTCCCTTCACACGCACACACACAGACACACAAACACAGTTGAGATGACTGAAACTCTGACTCCCAGAAGCAGCCGTTGCCGTCAATCAAGCCCACGTTTTCCGTCTCAGTCCAGTCCAGACAGACAGATAGGAAAGCATGGTGTCATCAGTTTAGAAAAAAAGAGCCTCCCTTTTATATTCCGCGATGTAATTCCACCCAGAGAGGGAAGCGATTTATATACGGTGAGAAACAGAGACAGAGAGCAACAATATGAGTCTTTGTGAGAGACAGAGTGAAGCCTCCATCTCCTACCTTTGCTTTTTCACCAGACAGAGACAGAAAAAAGCGCCGGAACAGAAGGAGGGAGGGAAAGACCAAAAAAAACAAAAAAACAAACAAAAACAAGAAAATCGCTCTATTGAAACCATTGTAAGGCACTCAGAAGTTTCTCATTGATCAGGACAGATCAGTCAGGCTGACGTTTAGTCCCATGTCAGGTCTCACGTACGGGACAGCGTGGACAGCTTTAGGAAACTCTGGAGTCATCACCCGACCATTCTCCCCAGTACTCCCAGTGACGGAAAGTCTCGCTTTATTCCTCATGGCGTCCCCAAAGGTCATCTAAACGCACAAAGTCACATGTGCACGCACACATTAACACATTCAAACACACGCACAAGGATCCATACACAAACAAAGAGGCAACATGTTAGAGTCGAGTATCTCCACATCTGTAAGCTTAAAAGTTTATAAATGTTCAAAAACATGACAATGTCGATGAGAACTGAATATGACGTCAATGGGTAACAATGCAAGATTCAAATGATCATGTAAAGTCTTATGCATGGTCATTGCAAGCATTATTGGTTGAAATGGTTGAAACTAGGACAGAGGTATTAACAAGCATGGCCATCAACAGTCATACATGAAAATGGTTTCAAACTGCAAGGAAACTTAAATGGACAAACACAGTTTTAAGCTTTAAAAAAGGGGGGATATCTCTCTCTCTCTCATTAAATCATAAATCACCAGTACATACGATCCTTTGGCCAAACCTCTTCATTCACTAACACTGAAGGATGGAACGGATGGAGCCAAAAAGCGTGCATTTGGGGGGAATTTATGAAAACCTCGTTCCCTACCCCCTAAATTTTTACACTTTCGATCCCATATACGTTGTAACCTTCCTTATAAGTTGCAAAATTCTGTGAATTCTGCGAGGAAGTTGGGTTAATATTCTGTGCATTCTTTGCCACCTTCATTCGTTTCGCCTCGGCTCGGGACTTGTAACAGAACTCAATCAAGGCCACCAGCATGGCCAAACCGAGTCCTCCGACCAGAATGTAGAAGACCCCAGCCACGTTGCTCAGGCTGAGGGCGCTCGTCTTCTCCTGCGGAATGCACACGAGACAGGGGTCAGCGGGCGGGGCAGGGGCGCGGTGTCAAAAATCTTTAAAAATGTACATGAATAAAACAAAATCACAACCACAACGAAAACTAAAAATGCACAAAAATTGCACCACTATGTCTATTATTAATGTTCTTTATAACAGCCAATATTATCTTAAAAAAGCACAAAAATAACAAGACAAATAACAAATAAGTGCTTTTTCATTTGGGGTAAATTTAAAGCAATGTAGTGGGGTAAGGTTAGTAATCAAAATGGAATGCAGCAGCAGTCTGAATGCAGTGCATATAAAGTCTATGTGTTGTGGATCTACAGCAGGAATTTGTACTGTACAAGGACCATTTACATGGGTTGCCCATTACAAAGGGCTAAGCTGTTACAAACGTGCTCAAAGACCTTTACTTATAGACAGAGACAAGAAGGAAGACAGCTAACTGAT